>NC_140398.1:15801538-16446153 GCF_056956725.1 Heliconius melpomene rosina
CATTGTTGATGAGAGTTCAAATAATTAACCTACTTTGATAATTATAGTGTAAGTTTCATTACTTATTTGTTAAGTCTAATTTATTTATCCACAATACTCATATACAAATAAATAATAAAAATATTTCAACAAAAACACTATACGAATTTAAATTTAAAAAATCTTATTATACTTACTATAAAAAAAACAAGAACGTCTTTAAAATTATCCACAGTGCTGAATTTGAAATTCATGCATTAGTTTTTGAACTTATGCATATTCCGTTAACTCCTTGCAAATGAGTTTTCCGTATAGAAAATTCAAATAAAAATATCTTAACACTACGGAATGGGGAAAGAATAACGCAAGATTAAACTGCAAAGAAAGTTGGAATGTGGAATTGCAGGAGCGACTGCAAGACAACTGTTTTACTAAACTTTCAGCAGATCTCAGTTTTAGTGAAGTTCGTAACTTTTTTCCTCCAGAAGGTACTTGTGGATGTCTCTTATTTCTTGAATAATTATGCTGAAAATTATAGTAATTGCCGTAAAATTTTCACTTTCAGTACGCTTCTATTGAAAGAAAATTGTAAACGCCATAATTTCGCGTAAAGCTTTGTCTGGGACGAGTCTGGTTAAAAAACAAAAAGTTAAAGACAATACAAAATGTTATAACAAGAAACTTATTGTTGAAGTTATTTGTCACTGAATTTGAAAAGATGTAGTCTCATTTAATCACATTTACAGAAAATATTTAAAATAAGTAGCATTAGCGTGAGCCGTCGTGGTGCAGGAGCACAAGGATGTGACTGAAACGCACCAGATCTTGGTTTCATCACTACTCGGAGTAATGAATTATTATTTATTAATATTTTTATTTCTTAGCTCTAGCACCAATGCAAAAATCCGGCATTTAGTTACGGTACTGAACACGCAATGCCTAGAAAAATTCAGCAACAAGTGCGGAACGGAGTATCTTAAAACTAGGTTCCCTCTACATACATATGCTATATGTGGAATACAATGTGAAGTTGATTTTGTCGCATTAGGTATACCATCGAGTTCAGATTAACAATTTCATCGAACTATTAGCATGTTAATGCTATAATAACATGCAAATTATGCCCGATCGAAAATCAAGACGCTCTCTCAATGATGGTTAAAACAGGTTTAAACCAGTTTGAGCCACCCTAAACCGGATTACACCGCATCAAGGCGGAGATGTTCATTTATTATGTAAATACGCGACAAATTAAGCCCAATGGGTGTTTCATTTGACAAACGTGAGCCGTTAAATGTAGCGCTGTATTTATGTTATCGATTAAGTAAACATTTTTGTTTTGATAACATTTATTTACGACGTTCATGTACTTAAATAGGGTAGAAGCGACGCCAGGGCAAAAAATCGTTTTGTGAATTTTGTTAATTTAGCTTCATGCTTTATTCCGCTTGTAGAAAATTAAAGAAGAAAGAAATTGATTTCAGGGTTCCCTCTGCGGGCAGAGAATTTTCTAAGCATTGCGTTTCGAGTGGCGGAACTAAACGCCGCATTTTATGTTAATGAAACCAATATAGAAATCAAAAAATGAAATCAAAATTAAATGAATATTCAAATCAAACTTCAGAAATGTGTGAAATACGAAAACAGCAGAGTAAGCACTAGAGAGCTAGTGTTATGACTTTCGAGTGGAAATCGAACCCACAACCTGTCGCGTTTACAGTCGTTCCTTTGACATAGTATATTTACAACTTAAAGCAAAAAATGTATATCACGTATAATAACTGACATTAGATTTCAGTTAGTCTCCGTAACAACTTCGTCTCATGTCTGGTCCTTAGGCGATGAAAGCTTTTAAACGCTGACACATTCTATTATAAAGTTACTTTCTGCAAATATGCTATCAAGCGTGTCATGTGCTTCCACGATTTAAAGTCAATATGTAACTTTAGACTTCACTTAACATAGTTAGTGGGCGATGAAGACTTGCTCTAGAGTATTTTAATGATAATATCCGCCGGGATACATGTTTGGTAAACTATAGAGCCCAGAAGCTAGGATATATTGGAATTTGGTGCCATTTTGCTCCATGACATTAGAAAACTGTGCTTTTTTTATGTGTGTGTTTCAGATAAGGTTCCATTATAGCTTGACTACTTTTGTTTGGGGAGTCAAACATTATATTTGTTATGGAGCTGATGACAACTGATTAAAATATATTTTTTTCAGTTGTGAATATAAAATTATGAGGTTTGAAAATTTTTTATATTTACTCTTCTTTATTTTTATAAAAAAAAAAGATAAAACCAATTTTATACAAAGCGTATCCTAATCTCACAAATTAATTTTATAATGAAAAATATATTAGTTCACATACTAAAACAACCTGGATCAAATCGCAATATAGTTTCAATTACGCGTGTAGACTACACATCCTGACTACTTTCTATCCAATTAGGATTAGTAGCGCAGCGTGAGTTAGAGCGACTTTACGTCCTTTAAAAAATATCTATATATAATATATTTTTATGACATAACAAGACATAGAGTATTACAAATTATATACGCTACGATATCGGCATACATTTTTCATAATTTTATTTTTTTCTTCGTTTATTCATATATAACCTCTGGGGGGCCGTCGTGCTTCTTACTTCACACCTTCACCAGTATCGTCGATGCTATAATCTCGAAGGTCAACCAAGGCATATAAATATTAAATAGTTAAGTAATATAAAAATACTAGTAAACAGTTTTTGAATAAGCACGCTTGTAAACGGGCCATATCTCTAATGGATCCGATCAAGGAATAATGCTATGTATTAGTGGGGAGCTTTTTGAAAGGTGTCCGTGATTGGTTTTTAATTATTTATAAGAAGCGGTGCGTGTTAGCTTTTAGGAAGCTCCTGTATTTTTCTTTAATTACTCCATTAATTGGATTTCGGATTATACGACGTGTTCAACTGAAAAATGAGCCTAAAATTTTTTTTTACAATGATTTATAATTAGATTTTCCTTAAAACAGTTGTTATTTATTTAAAATATTACTATAGATTTAAAACAATAATTGGATTATATAGTGATAATATAATATTGCAATAGTATATTGTATTTTGAGGGATAATCTAGATTTCCAATTTAGCAACCCAATTAATTGGGGCGATGCACAACGCACAGTGTACATGCAAATCAATATGAGACACGGTGTGTATAGAAATGACATGCCAACGATAATATTTGTGTTGCCAATAGAAATGTTTACACGAGCGACCCGTGGAACGCTGTTGGATCTACTATAATATTTTAGTTTCAGTGTACAAAATATAAAACTTTATTATTATATTTTAAAAACTTGATTATAAATAAAATAGTAGGTATTAGAAATTAAAAAAATATTTAAATATTTAAGAAACGTAATATTTGGACAGAGCAAGAGTGAGTGTTTATTTCAATAAACATCTGATCCGAATGATGACCGAAGTCATGAAATCATTCGGTTTTAAGATGTTCTACTCGTCACTTTCTGCCGAATTCTGAAGGCATTGTCTGTTTGCATTTGCTACGACACCAGAGCGAAAAAATGAAATTATAATTTTTTCGAGTGGGAATCGAACCCATAACCTGTTTCGTTTACAGTCACACGCTTGTGCCGCTTTGCTAAGACTGGCTTGAAAAAGTATTGTAAATCTTAAAAGAAATAATGAAATTACATGAAGAAGTCATAGGGATAACTTCTACAACTATAAGCAATTTCTGCCAAAAAAAGGTGAACCATAAAAGACGAAATCAATCATCGTCGCAAGTCGACGAGCCGAGATAAAAATCGAGCTATTCGAGTGTTCTCCAATAGTTTTATTCATTTCAGTAGATTTCACGGGTGATCGCATCGCAAATTGCGCTTCCCGGCGCTCCCCGGGATCGAGCTCTGCCATCTGTTGGCAAAATAATGACCTCGTCTGGCATCCCCTCCCTTTTACGTGTAGGGGTAAAGAAAATTATGGGCTTTATGTTAGGAAAAGAAAAGTAACGTGTATTAAAAATCTGTCGACAATTCTATTATGCATAAAAACTAACATAACTAACATGTTCTTCCAATTATTATTTTTTTCATAAAGCGAAGCGGGTTTCTAACGACAATTCTATACTATAAATATAATCACAGCCTCTAGATATTCAAATATATCAAAAGATTTTGTTCGAAAATTTCCTTAAAATGAGCATAAAAGGAAGGAAAGCCGCCTATAATGAAACTATTTATCTCCGGCACTCCCTTCCGTGAATACCGGTCCACCCGATCAGTTGAGAAATAACCCTAAATGTATATCATTAATATACTAGAACCAACATACGTATATTATACGTATAGCTTTCACTTTCTTACAAATTACCAGAGGCGTCATGGCATAGTATATGGGACTAAAAAGCGATGGTTGCGGGTTCAATATTCACTCAAGGGAATTGTTATATTTAAATTATTTTAAGTTTCCTGCTTTGGTTGGAAATTGGGAAATGTAGTGTCTAGGTTCCTTCTGCCATCTTGCTATGCTCAATATAGTATGAAACTATTTTTTTATATTATATTTTATAACATTCTTTTCTTATAGATAAATGCTCTATTAATTAATTTAATATTCAGAAAATTTGTAATATGTACAAATTTGTGTTGAATCTAGAATCTCTAACACTAAAGATGTTAATAAATATGTAAAATATTTTTTAAGGAATAAAATATATCAATATTAAAAAAAATATCCACATAATTGACGTGACAAATGACTTACACAGTTAACTCAAAAGCACATTACAATAACAAACTTTCTAAACACGTGGAAATGTCAGATTGACGTATAATTAACTCGTCGGTAATCCCGATGAGGAGAAATATCAAATACTTTGATGTTTTGGGTCAGGAATCAAGACACTTCACGTCACGGAGGGTAAGCCCTACGCATGTTAAACTTAAATAAGATTTAAATGATGAAATTTCATGGACGTCAGTCAGGGGGAGCCTAGCGTTAAGACACTCGGTCCCCCACATTCCGCCGTTTCCTCGAGGCTTTGCGTGTTGAATGGCGGAACCCAACGCCGCGCTTTATCTCGACACCCCAGCGAGAAATGAAAATATTAATTATTATATGAAAGTATTGTTTTTCCAGTCACACGCTTGTGTCTCTGCGTCCAATAGATAATCATGCTTTATTAATGCAGTTAGAACATAATTATTGTGAATTCAAATGTCTATGCTAAAATCTTTATAAAACCGAATTCATAGTGAAAACTTTGTAAGATGCCATTAAATGGTATAAATATAGCTTGTTTTATTAAATCTTTTTAATACAGGTTGTAAAGGGGTTACATTTTAAATTTTAATTTCCAATTGTCCGCAGTACCATGTCTTTTTATTAAAAGCCTATACGTTATATTAAATTAAACATTTCCCTACCATAAATTTTGATATCCACAAATTCGATTAACGAAACCAGGTAGTGCAACCTATTTTTCTTTTAAAACATAAAAAATTTACATCATAATAGGGACCCTCGTCATTTAGGAAAAACCTTAGTCATTTCCGCAACGTCCCGTTAGCGGTCATTGAACCGTATCGCCGGGAAAAATTCACGGACGACCCTTGTAATTAGTGACAATCAAAGGAATTTACAGCTTCTTTTACAATTTTAACGAGAAAAAGTTCCGCCGATTTGGTGCCAGAAGAGTGATTACTCGTCTTTGGGTATTAGCGACGTTTTGGCTAATGTAACGAGCTGGTCAAATTTAAGGCAAAACCAGTTGTTTTTTTTTTCTTTTTTCACATAATATGCAAATTTGTAGGTTAAGAAAGGAAAATTCAGATACGTTACTCTGTTCTCCTGATTTTTTTCTATTTTAAAATCAATTTAAAACCACAATTAAATATAATACTTTTTGGATTAAAAATATATTTTATTAAAAAGAAGCCACATAAAATGTATTTTCTATTAGGTATTATGCTCTATTTTATATAGAGAATAAAAATAAAAATGTAATATATTCTAACAATAGTATTTACTAAAATATTAATAGGAACAAAACAATTTTAAATGGAAATCGTCACTTAGATATTTATTTTGAACCTGCATCAACACATCTGTATAATCTATAAATTAAATATTCATTTTATTATTATTAAAATGTTTTTGTTTCAATAATATTCAGCTTACATTTTCAGTTAAGTTTTAATTGTTCATTTCTATTTCATCCATTTTGCTAGTTGATAAAAAATAAATCAAAAATAATAAACTAAGTATCATATTTAATTAAGTAGACATGGAGTGAGCTCACTGAATAATTAATTTGTTTACAAAATGGTTTTATCTTTCTATCAAAATTAATTAGACAACAAGTATACACTTGTTTCTTTTAAGAATAAATAAGAATAATAATTGAAGAAAAACAACGCTTTAATTAATTATATGAAAATATTTTTTATAAAACTTGTTATAGAAGCTTTTTAATTATAATATAAATTCAATTAATTTAAATAATATAAAAAATACTTCCATTTCAGCAAAATATATAAAATATATGGTCTAATTTGTGGTTTTATAAAATAACAAAGAACCAAAATAATAAGTTCATTTGATTAGATAAAATGCGACGAGCTCCACTGCACAAAACGAAAAGATTGAACAGAAAAAGGAGAGCGGAGAGTCAAGTTCACAATATTCTTTATTCAAATAGATTATGCAAGCACTTGAAACTGTTGAAAGTTGTTATAACATAAGCTATCATCTCCCCACAAGACAGTTCTATTGAAATCTCCATAGTGGCTATATTTAATAGAAAAAGTTACAATTTTATGATTTAATAAAATTTAATTATATGCAATATATATATTTGCATATATCGCCATTTTTTCTTTGCTTAACGTATAATGGCATTAACGTAAATATAATAATGTTTTTGTAAGAAAATAATAATGAAGACAAATAATATTGGTTGTCACAGATTGCGGCTTGAAACGTTGTGGGTTCTATTCCTACTCGGAGGAATCAATTATTTAATATTTACATTTTTTTGCTCTGGCAACAAGACTAAGGACGGCGTTAAGTTCCACCTAAAAGAATATCTCAAAATTTCATTGGGGAACGATATACACTAGGTTCCCTTAGCCTACCTCACTGCAGTGAGATGCAGTATAAAGCAAAAATAATAATAAACAAAAACGTAATTTCTTTAGTACCTAATATCATGGACCGAGCAACTCTCCAGTGTCCAGTAGAGCAGGTAATTTCGAGAGGCAAACACTTTACTGGGTGGTCCGCATTAAATTGTCATTAAGTAAAAGCTGGGTAATGCCAGGAATTATTTAATTAGGTATCACCTGTTACACTGATTGAGATATATGGTGCTTACTTACCTTCCTTTGTAAATAGGTTAACCTGGGGTTTTTATGGTTATTGGAATGTTAAGGGTATTACTTGCGGTTAATTTCAGTGACCATTTCTATTGCCTTTTGAAAGTTACAATATTTTAGTTTAATATCAAAAATTATTACAACACACACTGTTATCACTAACTGAAGAATACAGTACCTATTTATTACTGAATGAATGAATTTACTACTAGGACTAGAGCCTTATATATATATAACATTTGAGGAATTTAGATATTACGATAAATAAAACGTGAAATTATAAATTTCATAAATTATTTCAATATGGTGGTATATATTTCGTGGAATTTTAATATTCACAATTTTTTTTATTTCACACTGTATCCTGTGTTGAGATATCCCGTTCCCCACTCATACTAGTACCCCTGCACCACGACGACCACTCCCTCTACATATTCTGCTGTTAGCGGTGCAAAACATGAAAAATATACAAAATTATATATAAACAGAATCGTGAAAAATTCACATTTTGATTATTCAAGGAAATTATTTGAATTTCTGTGACTGAGATTCTTCAGAAAATCAACATATTTCATTGAGTATTTGACTTTAACATGAAAAACACAATTTTCTATACAAATACTGCCTTCTAAACTACAAAATACAGGTTATATTTTCCTCGATACAAACTTATTTCACTCAACATTTAAAAAAGGACTAAATTTCCAGGTCACTTATGCAGAAGTTCATTGAAAGCATGTGAACGCTTCCAATGAAAATGCCTTCTTTGAAAATGTTTCCTTGCAAAACATCACGAACGGCGCACCATTTTAAAACTTCAAGTTATGATTGAAATATTGCAAGTTGGCATGAGCTCAGGCAGTAGGGAATTTGCGACGATCGAATATGAATTAGGTATATGTTTTTATAGCTTATGTACGTGCTTATTTTAGAAGTATTAATTTTTTAGAGATGTAAAATAAGCTTGAACAAACAATAAGAATATTTTTTTGCAGGCAGTAGATAGGTAAATTTAGGCGGTGTAAAATGGAAAACGAAAAAGTTTCTGTCCGCTCTCCACTTTTCACTTTATTTTAGAACTATTGCGTGAGAGGCCGTCGTCGGCGGGGCAAGGGGCACAAGGGTGTGACTGTAACGCGATGATTGTGGGTTCGATCCCCACTCTTGCTAATTAATTATTATTTTCATTTCTTCGCTCACGCACCAAGGCAAAAGCCCGACGTTGAGTTCCGCCACTCAAAAAGCAATGCCTCGAAAAAATCGGCTGAAAGGAGTGCCTTAACACTAGATTCCCACAGCCTACCAGCAGCCTATACAGCTGTATACGGGATACAGCAAGAGGCTGATTGCATTTTTTAAATTTTGCTGGAGTGGTGGAACTCAAATTTGTCATTACCACAGCGAGGAAATGAAAAACATAAATCGATCGACATAAATCCTGAGATGGAATCGAACTCATAAGCGCCGCGTTTACACTAACGCTATACTGCTACGCCACAAATAAATATAATTCTATATATAAAAATAGTTATTATATTATAAAAACAGTATAATCTGTAAATTTACCACCACTCTGACAACAGAAGGGGTGTAAAATTGATGAATCATCGATGACCCCACGCCTTGCCCTTATTCCCGGGGAAGGTCATATGATACCGCTGTGAGCTAATGCAAAAATTGTGTGATATCAATAATTGTACCATATAAAGTTACAAGACCAATATTTATACTCATCGTGACTTTAATATAAATAAGTGACTTTAATGTTAAAGTGCATTATTTTTACTCGATTACGCCGAAGCAAAAAGGAGGGTTGTTTACTTCAACTTCCTCCCGTTAGAATTAAAGTAGGTGGTACCACGGCAGTCTTCTCAAAATCACAATGAGCATGTATGTATTAATTTCTTAAACATGTATGATGTCTATACATATAGATATGTTATTTAAAAAAATATATAATAACACTAACTTTTACACAGATTTTGCGGAAAATGAGGAACGGAGTGTCAGGATACATCGTGACACTAAAAACAATAGTTATAAATATATTAATTAGTTTATACGTAACCAATTCAGTTAAGATTTTTTTTTTCATACTTTTTAGAGCATAATTATTATATCAGGTGACTATTAGGTGATTTTTATATCAATTAGGAACTTAATTTTATGGATTCTATGATTTTCTTATTTCGCACAATTGAGTAAAATGATGTGGTAAGAAGTCCTTCGAATTTCCACTTTTTGATCATTTAAATATATTATGTACGCTTAGTTTCTAAACAGAATAAAGAAACATACTTACCTCTATTATCAATACAAAAAAGTTCCTGCATGTAATACATAATCTTTTTTTAAATAAATCGTATACTACTTAGAATCTTTCTTATAAATGAGCCATAAGGCATAAAATTACTACCAAAAAGAAACAAAGAAAAATCTCCTCATATTACTTAACATAAAACTAGACCACCAGTCATAATAACAAAGCACCCAGTATATTATCTTTTATATAACGAAAATGTAAAATCCAGCTTAGTTTCATGTCCTGGTAGCTTGTCCCATCAGCATTTAATTCACTTAGCAGCGCCCGAGGGTATAGGAAGAGGCAGCGTATGGAGATGATTCGATTAGAATTCGTTATATCAGTTGCATGTGCATTTTGTAACATGTTGTAATTGATTTTGTATGAGCGTTTAAGAAAGTTAGTCGGTGGAGGTATATATTATACTATTTATGGTAAGAAGTAGAATGAGAAAAAATTGATAAATTTATTATTGTTGTTATTTTACCTTAGGTAATTGTGGGTTCGATGTCCGCTTATAGATAAATCACGTTAACTTAACGGCGTTAAGTTTGGCTACGAAAAAAGTAGAGTAACTGTAAGCATCAATATGAATTAGTCTTAAATACCACGCCGTTCATATTGTACTGATGTATATATTGTATTTTCCCTATTTTATTACTTTTGTACCTACTATAAGAAAATCTGGTTTTTCGAAAAACATTAGATCCATTACAATCATTAGCGTTATCCAACGTTTTAACAATAACACTAACTTTTCAAATGTAACTTTACACTATAGCCTTAAAATGTTTGTATCACAATATAAAAATAAATCAACCAAACGAAACAAATTCAGTGAATTGAATGACTAACGAAGCCCTTTGTTTCTAACTGCGACACTCTTTCAAAAATTCAATCGAGTTTACAGACGACATTTTGGAATAAACAACAATATATATTTTTTTGGAATATATATTTTTCTTATTTTACAAATCTCCTTCTCTAAGACAAGCAATGAGAATTACTGTTGAAGCTATCCCTTTCTTGAGTATATGTAATTTATAGATAACTTTTTTTGTGAACTTGGCAGAGGGAAGGGACCTAGTGGTAAGACACTCTGTTGCCCACTTTCCGCCCAACTTATAATTATCATTTCACCGAGTGGAGCCTACGACAAACGAGACAACCAAACATATACTGGTGCATTTGCCTATATACTGGTGGGGTAACAAATATGACATAAATAAAGGCGAAAAGTTTAATTTTTTAATAGTAAAATTTAATTAAAAGATTTATTTATAATTTTATATTCGATTGTAAATACAAATATATTTTCAATACCACTTTATTATAAAACTGAATACGAACAATACAAATAGCAAGTATAAAAATAAACATAATACATCAAAACAAATCGAAGTTCCATGGAGAGTGCTTAGAAAACACATTTTATACGAGTGCCTGGCTAAGTGGCTATCTTAGACCACGGCCAGAGTGCTGTTGTGGACTCACGGTAATGATATTTACTTAACTCTATGAAAATACATTTAAAAAAGTCCTATCTACCCTCAAAACGCTATTGAAAATTCAACTCTATTTTTAAGTTATAAGGTAATTATTAAAACAGCAAATGATTATAGGTCATCAACGTACTAGCTCTATACTTTAAGTTTTCTTGTAGGAAACTCTACAATTTAGTTGTTTGAAATTCATTCTGACGTACAAAGTTTGAAAGATTAAATAAAAGTTTAAAGCTGGAGATTGGCGCTGACGTAGAAATATATTAGCTTTGAATATTGTTATCATAAGTTAGTGGAAATTATAATTTAAACTCAATATTAATATTATAAAATTTATTTGTACTGATTGACTTGTTTTAATTTTTTTTTATGCATAATCTTGCTTCGCTTAAATTTTAAGTTAATAGTTAAAAAAAATCTCTAGCCTAGTATTCAAAAAAATTGTTTTTCGATGGGTTCCCTCGGAAAAAGAAGGAAAATAATATTTAAAAAAGAATATAAAAACTTAAAACGAAATTGAGTGATTTTACTTGTATTCCTTTATCAACAAACTTCACAACTCATAATTAT
Organism: Heliconius melpomene rosina; assembly: GCF_056956725.1. Taxonomy (NCBI): domain Eukaryota; kingdom Metazoa; phylum Arthropoda; class Insecta; order Lepidoptera; family Nymphalidae; genus Heliconius; species Heliconius melpomene. The sequence goes on from NC_140398.1 coordinate 15,813,282, forward strand.
TCACAGCCGTCATCTTAAAGTTAAAAGCGTTTTAATTTATTTCGACATAATAATTTCAAGTGTTTATTCAAACAGTGTTTGAAATATCCCTGTGCATAGGTAGTGGGTTCAAAGGAATTATTTGTAAATAAGATCAGATGAAATTGGTGTTACTTCAAATATACCTACGTAAAAAGATTGGCTTTCTGTGTCAATAAAAGAAAAAAATTCTTTCATATATTTAATACTTATATTTTCATTCCTTCGCTCTGGTGTCGAGACAAAAGCGCGGCGTTGTGTTCCGCCACTTAACACGCAATGTCTTCAGAATTCGGTAGGAACTGGGGAACGTAGTGTCTTAGCACTAGGTTCCCTCTGCCTTCCCTGCCGTATACGGGATACATCGTTTTTAGATTGATTGATTCTGATTTTAATTTTTAATTTTACTTACATGTAACCACCTATTTAGAATTATTAACGTTATTTTGATATATTTTTTGTTTTTTTTTTGTCAGTTTATCTCATTAAAATATATATTAATACTAATTTAAAGTGATTCCTTAATATCATTAGTTACAAAAACAGCTGTGCCAAACGGAAATTATACTTACCGCTACCGTTAAATTATACCTAACGTTATAAAATAAGCCCTCGTGTAAACAAAACCCAAAGATTTATATGAACTCCTAAAATATGGGGGCTCACAAAACTTTTCTCTGTTTTCACATGCAACTTTGCGTATCATAAAGGAAATTTGAAACACTTGCCGCATATTTTTTGCCATTTTCTTCACATCGCCGATGCTAATATGGTTAAACCTTTAAACCTTCCTTCAAACTGAAGTTGCAAACTTTGCAGTATCCTCAAAACTGTCTTTGATACATGTACTCGTAAAATATGTAAGTGGCTATCGAAAGTAAATAAAGAAGTCCTGAAAATGAACACCATAGATTTTTTTCAGCTTACGCTTTATCTATATATATAAAATCGAAAGATCACTCACTCATCACGAAATCTCAGAAACTACAAGTGCTAGGAATATCAAATTTTGCATAGGAGTTACTTATAGGACGTAGGTGCTCGCTAAGACGGGAATTTGCAATATTCGACTTCTAAGGGGTTGTTTTTGGGATCGAAAGTTTGTATGAAACTCCGTTACTACAAATGCTAGGAGTCTCAAATTTTGCATAGACGTCACTAAGACGTAGTCATGGAGACAGGAATTAATAATAACATAGTTCACGCGGGTGTAACCGCGAGCGGGCCGCTAGTTCCGCATATGACTAAGTAAAAAGTATTTAAGTCTTTATAATTCATTCTACTAGATATATTTTGTTCGAGATATCACTCAAAATATTTTAAAACTAGACTGTATTTAAAATCTTCTGTTATACATATAAAATAAGCTTAACACTCGCTATGTTACTTAAGAACAACTTCTTTAAGCACAATTTTATTATGCGATCTCTTTTACGCAATATCGAGTTTTCAGTCCTTTGAAACTACTTCGAGTGTGAAATTTGCGTTCATTTCATTTACTTTCTGCTCAATAAAAATTTTCAATACAACGGATATTTATAATGAATTTTGAATAAATATTAAATTATAGAAATTGTGGTGGTGGAATTAATTCAAATTATTAATAAATATTAACGTTTGTACTTAAATCTGTTAAAAATAATTTTCAATACCGAAGTCTTTTAATAGATAAAAGGTGAAAGGTGTCACATATTGGTCATGAAAATAATATTAATGATTGTAGCGTCACGGTGTATCTAGTTAAACTTTCTAATTGAGAATTTACTTTTTAAAAATAAAATACTAATTTAAATTAAACTATTTAATACGTCTAATCGATTTGGAGATCACAACAATATTAATTCTTAAAGTTAAAAATATTTGTATTACAAAAGTTATAATGTATTGCGACATTTAACATGAATTTTTACGAAACAATAAAAGTGCTTATAACAATAATGGGAATATTCCGGTGGTCTCGCTGAGCCAGCGGAATAATCTCGCTTAACCTAATACTGAGGGTTTGGGTGAGTGCATAACTATCTTGCCTGTAACAGCTTACACGGCAGAGGCAGCCTGTCAAGACACTTCGTTCCCCATTTTCAGACGAACTCTGGAGGCATTGCGTGTTGAGTGATAGGACTTAACACCACGCTTTTCCCTCCACACCAGAGCGAAGAAAGTGCAACTATTTCATTTCCTCGAGTGGGAATCGAATCCACATCCTGTCGCGTTTACGGTCACACTTTGCACCACGACTGGCCTCCGATATTATTGTACTTACTATAAAATGGAATTATATATGTTTTTAGCATACAATCGAATCCATAATCATAAATACGCTCACTGTGCCATATATTTTGATACCTACTATTTTTCTTAAGTTTTTTTTTTTTCAAATATAATTTTAATAATATTTAATGTATACTTAAAGCAAATAAAACTTTTAAAAAGCAAAATTTAAAGCTTTCACAACATTTCGCCACAAGAAAATATTAAAATCTCATAATATGGTAATATCAGTTCATGTCTCGAGGGCACATTTCTCATTTATTAAAAACGGGTATCTATGTACCTACTGGCGCCCCTGATTGTCTTCAGCCGCGGGCCATCGATCTCCAAGGATATTGGAAAACAAAGATATTATCAATTTTTATTATTACCGGTGAGATAGACTGGAATATTGAGTGGGTGAGGGGGCTGACTTCATTTTGTCATTTATTTCTGATTATTTTGATGTTTGATTAGCTGAAACAAATGATTGATTGATTCTGGAATTATTAAATTTTGTTTATATATAATTAAAGTAGTACAGAAAGTCTTTGTGATTATAGATTTAGAAATTTAATTTATTTTCGATTTAAATGTATAAAAATTCAAGCTTTCTAAAATTATTCTACGACTGCACCTACAATAAGTTTTAACTAGGTGCGAAACTCTTTTAGGTTCCCAAATTGAAGGTACATAACAAGCTACAGGTATATAATAATATGTCGATTTACAAAATATGCATAATCTGTACATGTTCATACAGTATGTGCCATCACGGTGCAGTGGGACAGCGCTTGTTAACGCGATGAGTAGAGGTTTGATCCTACTCCGATTGCTAACGCAACATATTGGGGGTTTCCACTCTAGGAAATGGGGGCTGAAAAAATTATTATTCATAATACAAATAATTATTTTACAAAGGAAAAAAGATAAATATATATCTTTAATAAATAGCATACATCACCTACCTACCTTCTATATCTATAAGGGACCTAAGAATTTATTTATATGTATATAAACAAAATTCGCTCGAGCAAAATACGAAACTGTGTCAAATAAATTAAACGAGCATGCACAAATTGCGTATAAGAAGGGTCCAAAGTAATTAATCACCGGCTGCCTTAGCCGTCGTTTTAAGAGACAATACGCTAAAATGCTTTTAATATTTAGATATACACATACGACTATACGTAATAGAAGGTGGATATAAATCATGAATGAATACAACCCAATGATATTTTAGACTTACACGTGATCATTTTATAAGTATTAAGTAAAAAATTTTTTAATAACGATACGAACGAGCGAAATACGAAAAAACGTAACTTTTTTCTTATGGTTAAAACAACCTAAGCTGCAAGCTAAAACATCGTGTCTTCATACAGAAATTTAATATATATTTATTTTTTTTTGGAAAACGTACAAAAATTTGAACGTAGCGAGAATTGAACCCGCGCTTGAAGTTTCGTTCAATTAGATATACGTTTCCTAAAAAAGTATTTTAATCCTAATTATGGAATAACACTTTAAATTGATTAAGAATTTAATATATGCTAAACTTGCAGTATAAAGGACATCCTACAGCCTAACGTCAATAGTACAGCAAATGAGATGAAGTAACCCGGAGTCTAAACAGCGGAACCAATTGCAAGCTCATCCGTGTTTGTCGTAGTGCTTCCTCCGTTTCTACTACCGGTATTACTATTTGATAATCATATATTTATTTAAAAACTGCGAACAAAAATAGCGAGAAATGAGATTATAAGAGTGTTTCTTAGTCAATTTTTATTAATAAAACTTTGAGGTGATTTTCGACCCCCAATGGGCGGGGCTATGGATGCCAAGGGATTCTTACCGTCCTATGTACAAAAAAGGAAAAATTTATTTAAATTAATACTAAAAGTAAATATTTAAAAATAATTGATACTCTATAACGATTCAAATCGTACAATTGTTGTTTAAGAAATGAGGATAATCTATAAAAAAATAAAATATTAAAAAAATGAATTTTATAGAGTATTTTTTCTGTCAACTTATTTGGTTGTTTCTTAGACATTCAGTGAAAAAACTTATTTTCTCATCAAAGCTATATAAATAACACGTAAAAATAATATTAGTACAAATAGTATTAGTACAAACTGAGTAAAATATGAGTCGAGAACACGTAGTTATATTTTTCCCCACCGGAACACAGCCGCTCTTTGAAACTAAAAACCGGAGATTGCCTCGTCTTCCATCTTGCGATGTCTAGATCCCATCGACTTCATTAGTGACAGAAATTAAAATTCTTTGAAGACAATACGTTCCTACTATAGTTTACAGTACCTTAAGAGGAAATTTAAGCACTTCCCGTTTTAAAACCAAAACTTGACGCTCTTTCCGGCATTGCAGACACACAGAGAAAGTAGTGTAAAGACACTACTTTCTCTAATTTTAATTAAAATTTTGAGATACTGTGTATTGGTGACGGCACTCAACGACGTACAGAGCAACGAAATGGAAGTAAATCTAAGCACTCACCCAGTGGGAAACGAACCCACTACCTTTACAGCCGCACGCTTGTGCCCCTGCGCCACGACGGCTTGAAATTAAACAATTACCCACCACTACACTATCAGAGCCAAAAGGAGTGAATAATAACATAACTTTACTTTACGTTCCCAATGTAAACAAACTTCGAGATTTGTTTGAACAAGAGCTACGAACTAGATTTCATCTCATTCAACAAATTGTTATTAAAATTCTGCTGGCGTTGAAGTTTTTTCACTACCTAAAAGGATTGGTAGACTTCGCACTAAAACGCTCTCGGAGGATGCATTACGAAATTTTTGATGAAATTAATAGAGTGGGGAATAATTTTAAGTGGTTTTCGTTTTTTTTTGCTTTACGCTGTATCCGTCATGTGGCGGGGTAGGCAGAGAGCCTAGTGTTAAGACACTCCACTTCCCACTTATCGACGATTTCTGAAGGTATTACGTGTTAACTGACGGAACTTAACGCGGCACTTTAACTGTTTATATTATTTTTTATATAAATTATTTTCATTACATTTTAGATTATCTTCTTCTAGTCATATCATTTAAGTAAATTTAGATGTTAATTAAATTTGCTAACTGCTGTGGTTATAGGCTGAATTCGTGTATTTGTATTAGGCATACAACGTCTAACCTCGGTCTAGACAAGTCAGCGTCGCTAAGGCTAAGCCTCAGAATTTACGATGTCTCTGTTATTGTTTATTTTTTTCCAGTTTCAAGATTTATCTGACATCGCCAAGTAGAGGGAACTTAGTGTTAAAATACTCCGATCCCATTTATACTCTTCCGTTCCCCAATTTCCGTCCAATCCTGGAGGTGTTGCGTGTTGAATGGTGATCCTCAATATTCCACCATTCTTCGCTCTGACATCAGCAAAGAAATTTGCATTTGAAGAATGGAAATCGAATTCACAATCATTTAGCATTTACGATCCCACGCTTGTATGCGTATGATGTATGCGTCGTGAATACCAAAAAACCAATTATTTTAAATTTTGGATAATTGACATTTTTCTGTAATAGATTCGAAGCAAGTATTCGGTATCCAGAATACTACTAAATAAATAAACTTAACATGCAAGAAAGAAATAATTAAAGAAAAAAAAATCATTTAACTTACAGTTTAACGAAGTTCAAATAAGTTGACGGCGATTTAAATTCCTCTTCGTAAATGAATGCAATGTTTGCAGCGGATCGAGCGAATATTGCAGCGTTTCTAAATTTATTCAGCAAACTCATAGCCTTGCTGCCAGTTTGATTTACAAATTGAAGATGCTAGAGCTGAGTGATTATAATTTTCATTACTTATTATTGATTTCAGTCTGTTCGGTTGGACGCGTTATCTCAGGAACTATTGGTTTGAATTGAAAAAACATTTTTGCATTGGATATTCAGTTTATCAACGAATATATCCTTTTAATGCGAGGCTAGACGCTAGGGCACAAGCATGTAAATGTAAACGAAACGTATGGGGTGTCGATTCTCACTCAGGGAAATATTTAATATTTTCATCTCTCTGGTAGCGAGGCAAAACGAAGTGTTAAGTTCCACTACTAAACACACAATGCCGGCAGGAAGTGGGGAACGGAAGTTTCTTAATAGGAACGGAGTTTCTTAACACTAGGTTCCCTATGCTTAATATTTCATTTCTTCGAGTGAGGATCGAATCTAGAACCTATTACACTTACAATCGCACGCCGCGCCTCGACTGGCTTCTAATGTTGCGTACTTTATTTAATTATTTTATAAAGTGTTATATAAATATACCTTGAATCTCCATACGCAATAAACAAAAAACATAACTTTTTTAAAAAAATAATTATCAAATTACATAAAAAAGACATATTAGTTAACTTTTATTCACCAAATGTTAGCTGTCCGCGTACAAAGCTAACAAGCTATCATGCTATAATTAAAACCGAACTGGGATGTAAATGGACTCGTATGTTAATTTATTTAAATAATAGACGCAGATTACAAGGTGCTCGCATTAAATTAACAAGGCTAGATGCCGTTTTGATATTACATGGTGTTGACAATATTAATTATTTTATTTGTTCGTATAATAGAAAAGAAAAGTTAATTATATAGATGGAAGATATAAAAAAAAGGATTGGGTCAGTAATTAATATACTATGTATTTAATTCCATTTATTAAAATATATAACTGTATTATTAGTGGGTGAAGCCCTGAACAAATGTATTGTGAAAAAGCGGAGAACTAGTAGGTTATTTTTATTTACCGTGTTAAGTGAAACATAAACCGAAAACGTGAAATAAATGTATATTTTTTATAGGGATTAATATAAGGTAACATTTTAAATAGCATATTAAAGTAAGCATCTGGGAATAAGAAGTCGTATTTTTGTAACACAAAGGAAATGAACAAGATAAAGAAAATTAACATTACCTGTTCATTTCTAATCTTATTTATTTTAAATGTTTTATACAAATGAAAAAACATTGTTAACTATTTTATTTAGAATGGAATTTGTGAAAGCTGAGATATAATTTATATTATAATATAGATGATTATATTATTGTATTGTATATATTATATACAATACAATAATAAATGTCATCGTGACGAACTGGGATAATGTATGCCTGTTTGTCCTATGGTAGATTTGGGAATCACTTAGGTGATTAAGTAAATTACAATGATTTTGCGTACGCTAAAATCTGCCAAAACAGGAAATACATTAAATAAGAAGAAGATAACTACTCTACACGCAATTTCTGAAAACTGAATTATAAGAGGAGAATGAAGAGAATGTCCTTACATTACGTTCTCTTTTTCTTCCTATAAAATATGTATATACTGGAACAGCTATAGAAAATATCAATATTCCTCTGTTATAAGCATTTTCGAGTAAATTTCATTTATAACTATGAATATTGGAAATCTAGTTAAAACCTCATCTCAGCTTCGAGCCCTTATAATAGGCTATTTCGTTTAAAGAGTCAAAATACAAAATTTCTTAACACAGTTTGTTAGTTTCCGATCGTCGTTAGTACTAAAATCCACAACTCAATTAAACTTTAAAGGCTCTTGATAGAGCCTTAATGAAAACAGGTCTGTGTTCTGGAGCTATTTTTAGCATGCCAAAATACGTTTTATTACAATGAAATAAACACGTTAATTGCTTACATGTGTACATTATTAATCGAATCATCATATATATTTGTTACGAAGCAACTTTAATTTGCGATACGTTAGTGTTTTAATTACATTATAATTTTGTAATCCTGTAAAATATTGTAAATTTCTGGACGAAATCGACTATTTGCATTCGTTTATTTTTTGGCAGATTTATATTTTTCTCTGCACATCAGGGTTGGCAGAGAAAACCTAGCATCAAGACATAGCGTTTTCCAAATTCAAGACGGTTAATTTTCTACTTCAATGCATTAATCGAGACCTAAAGATTTAGGTCCCTATTCTCCCAAATTACACCAAGTATTCTCCTTAAACTGTTGTGGATTAAATTGAAATTACAGGATCCTACATGGTAATACCCTCGTCAAAGGACTTAGGGCGCGGACTCTTGGAACACTAAGACAGTATGCGTTATATACTCATATTAACTATAGTAGCAATTGAATTTATTCTTTATACATAATGTAATGGAGGTCATAGAGCAAGTGATATTTAATTTCTTTATATTAGTATACAGTGCTTGCTATGATTTTGCTTAATTTTGTCCATTGTATATTTTTATTAGATTCACGATATATTTCGCTGAGTAGAAACAGAGGGAACCTAGTGTTAACATACTCCGTGCTCCACTTTCTGCTGACTTTTCAAAGCATATGAGTAGAAAGATAGATATGAATAGAAATGAAACCAACAAACGTCGCGAATTACATAACAAACAAACGTTTGCTTCTGTTTTGTACATTGTATTTTTTTGTTAGATTCACAGTGGAAAGTGGAAAACAAAGTGTCTTAACACTAGGCTCCCTCTGCCTACTTCATTAAACGGGAAACAGAAGATGTTCCATTATAAATAATGTCTTGCAGTCGCATCACAAACGCATTTTCTTACAAAATGTAACATTTTTGTCTCAAGTAAGCGTTCATAAAATTCACGAGTTTCCCAAACAAAATTTATTGGGCAGACGCCAGCCTAATACATTTAAAACCCTTTAGTGTCGCCATCAATAATGCTGGGCTTACTGAGTGGTGGAAAATTCTTTGACGTGTAATGTGTTTGTGTATAACATATGCAGTTATGCAAGTAAGTTCTATTTTTTTTAATTAAAAAAAATAAATCAGCTTCATGCTGTAGCCCGCAGAGTGGGAAAGCACGAAATCTAATGTTAAGATTCTCTCTCGCTCTCTTTCTCCGTTCCCCACTTTTATTATTTTAATGCTTAATCAATTATTTAATTTCATGCATCGTTATTACAAAAATAAAAGTTAAAGTACATAATTTTTGAGCCAAATATCGGATCAAAATGGAACGATAAACGTACGCAAAGACTGGCAATCCGGAAAGTCTTTGAGAAGACACTATTCTCTCCTTTACTGTTCATTTTAATGACATCGCATATTATGCAGTAATGTGCAGCGCCATAGTATGTAAATTTACTTAATTTTATATACAATTAAGCAGGTATTATTATTATTTACTTGAGAAGTAAAAATATTTCAACTACAAAGTTTTCAATTAACGAAAAATACAATTTATGACGTGCTTTTACATCGGCATGATTGTAATTCATTAAGTATGGAATGGTCACAATATACGTAAAGAAACATTGTGAATAAAATTCTTACCTATATAATTAAATTATTCATTTACAATAAGGAAAAGTAATTTATTTCATTATATTTGAAGTAAATAAAAAATAAAATAAAAATATTTATTTCAGTTCCACATATAGCTACATAGAAAGTAATGATACCAACCTAGTAAGTAACTAGTATAATACTAGTAAGTAAGGAAGTGCACATTAAATACACAACAGAATAGTACATTTAAATAAATATAGAAAGAATAGACACCAATCGTGGCACAGGCGCACAAGCTTGCGTCTGTAAATGCGAGAGATTGTGGGTTCGATTCCCACTCGAGGAAAGTGGGGGATAGATATGTCTTAATGGAAACGTAGCGTCTTATCATTAGGTTCCTTCTGCCTACCGTGCTATGTACAGGATGCAGCGTGAAGTTAAAAAAAATAAAAAGAAAGATAATAGTTTTGCAATCATGCTCTCTGTTTCATAAGACACATTTCACCTTCATCCTGCAGTCAGAAGAGAGAGTCAAATTTATCTTGAAATGTTTTAATATTTCATGATATTTTGTACGTCGCTTTCCGTCTTATTTATGAGAAATTGGGTGGCGGAACTCATGCTGCGATGAGAAAATGCAAATAATTCATTCCCCTGAGTATGAATCGAACTCTCAACTATCACATGAATGCGCTAGGATGACCTCAAATTGTATTCGATGACTAAATAATTATTTAATTTATTCGTCGTCAAAAAATATGGATATATTTTAATAAAATTTAAATATGCTTTCACAAAAATAATATTCGAACTCGTTAGCGTCAAAACGCAAACGAGCTAGTTTAAATTTACATAGAGAAATGATAATAATATAGCTGCCGTTGTGTTAACAGAGCAGGGCGATTATTACGCAACTCATTCGATACGTTAAATAAATTTCAACGCGATTTTTTTTATTGGTTAAATTTCGGTCAATTATATTTTATTGTTACATTATTTTATTCATTATACTGGAGAGTTATTTATTTACAAATACTTATATTATCTATACTTAACTTAGCTTCACGCTTTATCCCTAGTCAGAGAGATCGCTCTTTACTTTTATACACATATTTTTTGAGCGCCACTCATTCGTTTGACATGCCCAAACTGCATAATAAGTCACATTTAATATGTTATAATAAATCAGTACGATTTACATAAGTTCTCGTGGAAAAGAATGCTTGGAAAGATTGAAAAATGTCGCCCATAACACACAGTAAATTTTATAAAATAAATAAATAACTTCAGAAATAATCTTGAAAATAGTATTACCACTAGAAATACTAACGTATTTCGACTTTTATTTGCGGATAAAAGCAAAATTTGGACACTCTCCAAATTAACTCTTAGCCGAGGATTGCAATTATATGCGGTGAAACCATTACTGCAATTGAGAGATAACAAAACAAAATAAAGTACTCTCTTAAGTACTTATGAAGTAAGCTGCAGGCGCTACTTCTTAAGCAGTTACATAGTCATTTTGGCATATCTACGAAAATTTATATAAAATACTTATGAAATTTGTTAAGTTATGATATTATTAATTCGTATATATTATGTTTTTTTAACTGGTTTCAACCATTTAATTTTATTTCCAATGAGAAAGTAGGTCAAATAAAATGACTAGGAAGGAATTGATGTTTAGTTAAATATAAATTATAAAGCCAAGTCAAACAAATAATCCATTTTACAGAACATTTTTCCGACTTCCGACACAATGTCTTGAAAATTTTCGGTAAGCTGAGATTGGAAGTTTGATAACTCTTGCTAGTCCTGCTAAATACAGGATACTGCGTGAAGCAAGATATTATGTAATACCTTATACCTTAACTAATTAGAAGACAGAGAAGGGAGTAATTTTCAAATCCTACCTTATCATTTTTTACACACATATTCAAAAGTCCCTCCTTTCCAGATTTTTGATCCAATTCGGATATATTTGAATATTTAAAGCCATATCGTTCCAAGCAACTGCGACGCTTGCTATCACTAAAATCCTATGTTCAGTTTTCATAACATACCGGATAGAATAGTTCCTTCTGAAAGTTTCGAACGACTTAATCCGGCGGAATAAAGTCAACGTTTTATTGGCTGAAATTCAAGCTTCAACGACGATATTTTTGTTATGGGCGGACATAAAATTCTAAAGTCATTTTAATGAACACCTTGTGAAGACTTAAAAATCTTTTATATAAAATATAAAGAAATAAGATAATAAGTTGTCTCTTAAGAGGATCCGTATCGGTAATTAACATTGACATTACTTTTATACACATATTTTTTGATAAAGGTTAGTCTGTTCTGGAGATAAACCTGATCAAACAGTAAGACAAACAAAAAATTTAAATATAATTTTGTAATTTAGTAACAAGACAGGCACTTCATTTTAAATTAATAAAAATTATATTTACATAACATGCAAAAAAAGCTAAATTTGTAATTAATAAGAACGAGTACAAATATACCAAAAAAAAACACAAATAATATAGTTCTCAAAGTTTCCGAATAGAATTTTCAGTCTGTACAGAGTTGATTGGGGATCTATCGGTGGCATCACTAATCACTCGGTGATCTCGTTCACTTCATTGTTCGTCCTTCACTACTGAATGACATATACAGTAATAAATCAATCAAACGTGTATTGGATATAGTTACCATGTGGTAGGAGGTGTAGGTTGTAAACGTTCGTGTTATTAAAATTAATATTAATAAAAACGTTATTTACAGGTTACCGTTGATAGGGAAATAATTTTCTTTTCCTCGCTCTGGTAATAAGAGAAAGTGCTGTGTTGAGTTCCACCACTCAACACCCGATATCTCGAAAATTAAGTAGAAAGGGAACGAAGTGCCTTAATATTAGGAATAAGGATATCAGACTTGATCATAATAAAAATCAATATGAATCTTTCATAAATGTTTTAGAGAATTAACAAAATGAACACTTTTGTCATAAGTTTTTATACATTTGCAATCCAAAATATTTTTTAAATTCCGCCTAAGCTTATACCTTAACCGCACAACTGTTGGTCCAGTAATCCTGTCATGGTGCGACAACCATAGACAGGATTATTCGCATAGTGTTGAGAATTAGAAAGTAAATATAGATATAGTAGAGTTTATAATTGAATTCAAATTACACAATAGATTAGTAAATAGTAATTATTCTGTTGATTTAGGTCCAAAGACAATATTGCTATACGATGTTCCATAACTGTATATAATGCTAGAGACAAGTGTCGGGTAGTTTGTGATTGACACTGGCTGTTAAACCACAGATCGCTTTGCAATTCTGTTAGGGCTGTGTAATTAATATACGTATGTAGTATGTATGTGTAAATTATGTTTCATGTTATATCATAATTAATAAATGCCTATTCCAATCATTTTTCCATTCAAGTTTAATAATTTTAGGAAAGGATGTAGCAGGATTAGGATATGAAAACTGCACTGCTTTTAATGAATTGTTTTGACCATAATTGTATAACATGCTTTTCATCTGAAATAGGGAAATACGAAATATTTGTCCCAACGCCTTGCAGTAAGGGCTTAAGTGGAGATTACAACCCTTAACGTTAATCTTAATTTTCTTGCTATTATATACTTTAAGTGCTCATTATTAAAATCTCTTTTACATAAGACCACCGTGTGGACCTAAGTGATTACTAAAATTTTTAATAAATATTTTTACACTAAAAGGCACCCGAAGAACTCTGTCTACAATAGGTTTTATTCGAGAAATGACCACTTAAAATACATTTCTTACCAATTTTCCTTAAGCCGCCACAAAGCTAAGACCTATATGATATTTTCCGAACACGGGAACCCAAAGTACTTTACAAATCCCGTCTGTCCGCTCCCGCATTGGATTATAGGAAGTCAGATTGAATGAGCTTGACCGTAAAACAGGATAGCAATTGCTGGTAGAACGAGACGAAATACTACATTCTGTATTAAACTGTGCAGTGTAAAATTCCATAGCATCGTAAACAGTTTTTTAAAACAAAAAGATGTAACATTCATTGTGATAGTTAATCTAAAAATAACTCTATTTTTATGGGAATAAGATTTAATTTGTATCAGGATGACTAAAACAACGAGTCTCTGAACGGGCTTAATAATTTCGAAGGCGTGCCTAGTTGGCCGTCCGAGGGATTTTGAGATTTGTCGCTGATTTTTTATTGCTATTGTGGAATTATTATCGCCGCAGGGCGGAGGTGGACAAATAGTTTTTTTACAGCCGCTATGGGGGCACCAATGAATGGGGTTAAGCTCCAGTATATCAGTGTTATTGTGTGGAAGTAAGTCCGCCTGTGCTTTTGTATGTTTAACATTTTACGTTTTTCAGCTTTTATGGAAAATTATTGGCTATTATGAAAGTTCGCTGCTGTTGGTGCTGTGTGAAAAATAATAAAAGAATTTAAGTTGTATGGGAAGTGTTTTGAATAGAATAGAATAGAATTATATATTAACATTTTGTATTTACATCTATTTAAAAAACTATTATTAAGAGAAACATGTTGAGACATTTCGTTCTCGACTGTTTCCTGATTTTAGGAACGTTATATATTGGAAACGAATTAGAGTTATATCTTAAATCAGCCCGATATCGCTGTAATTTTATATAAATAAATATTTCCTGACAGCATACATAAAGCCAGGTCACATATTATAAAATGTATGCAATAATAAACATCAATTAAGATATTGATCAAAAATGTCTATATATAACTTACGGCGTAAAGCAATAATTGCGTATATATTTCTAAACAAACGACAACAGCAATATAACACGACATAAGACCCTCACGACAAACACGTCTACAAGAACCCTTTTTCTCATACACGATAAAAACTTGAAAACTTAATCAGGCCATGTCATTTTTTACCATAAAAAACCTCATCATCTATCATCGCGTCATGTCTGCTCATGAAAAGAGGCGAAACGCAACCTTTTTCAATAGCAAAACCCTGTCACACGGCAAAGTGCTCTACACACAAAATTATAAAAAACACATCAAACAAATATAAATCTTATTTTATGTTGATAAAGATTAATATTGTACAACTAAATTTTTCTGTTTAGTTTATACCTCTGATTGTACGTATATCGTACCTACGTATACCTACTGGGGCCGTAGATGCGGTTATTAGCACCAATTCAGTGGGGTGAATATCTATGCCTTAATTTGCTTACGTTGCTTTGAAAATATGTACATACATTATAGATATTATGCGTGACGCGTATTTTGTATGAAATCCGGACATTTTTGACGGATTTACGGATCAGTGGTGTTTGATGTAAACTAACGTATCGTTTACAAGCTACCGTTTTTTTTTTCTTTTCTATTTTATTTAGAATATTTGCATAGATTAGGGTTGTATTTTTTGGGAAAATTTGTTCTGCTCTAATATGTAAAAAAAGTATTTTATATTTTACTTCTATATTTAGCTATGTTATACATAGGACAGCGCCTTGATCCGCTCTGGTAAACAAAACGCGATCTTGCATTCCACCACTTAAATGTTTCGAAAATTGGACGTATTTGGTGGGACGTCTTTCATTGTCTTAACTCTACGTTCCCTCCATCTACCCTGCTCTTTGTAAATAAATAGTGAAAAACATTACCAACATCAAACGGTCCAAGCTGTCCAAACTATATACATAATATATTAATATGTATACAGGAATAGTCATTACCTACGGATATTTGGCACGGGCGTTGGCAGCGACAGTGTTTTCCGAGTCGAAGTCATCACCGATTTGGCACTCTTGTAGAGCGTTAGCAAAACGCTGATACTATAGTTGTAAAAAGTAATAGGGTTGCGTTTTCGCAATTTATGTAGTCATATGGGCTGCATTGATATTTTTAACTGCCTTGAAAGCTAATATATTTTCTTTAATGCTTCACTTTAGGTAGACAGAGGAAGAGAAGGGAGGTGGTCTCTTCTCCATGCTCCGCCTGATTTTCGAGATATTTTTTTAGGAGTTTTAGTTACCATAGCGACGAAATTAAAATTAATTTATAAACCCATAATCGTTCGTTTTTAGTAAGACGTCGGCATTCATTTTATTTTATTTACTCTTATGAAAATCATGATATTTTTCAGTATTATAGACAAGATACAAATAACATTGAGTTTCACATAAATAATAACGCCAGAATAGTAAGTTAAAATTTTTTTAGCTTCACACTGTATTAGCATTAGTTATTAGTATTAGGTACCTGAACAATTAAATAAAAATATTAAATATTTAATTCCATGAAGTCCAACCGAGTATGAATCGAACCCACAAACACAGCGTTTACAGTCTGTGCCTATGCGCTGCCTAAGTATACTAGTATTAAGTATTTCATTAACCTCTATTTCGTAATAATTTTGCTAAAATCTGACATTAATACAAAAACTACCACATACATATATTTTTTATACAAACAAAAAAAGACTTAAAAAGCTTAGAAAGCTAAACCAGATTATTTTTCCAAGGAAAAAATTAACATATACAAAAAAATGTTAATAAAGTTTCGCTTATGCAAATAACGTATGAAAATATGAGTTAGTAAAACATTCTACTACGACTTGGTCTTTGATCCTGCCATCAAAAGTTGCGACACGCGTAATCTCTACATATAACTTTGTGTAATTCGTGCGGCAATTTTTTTTACCTTTTATTTTTTTACTCTAGTAACGTTGCGTTAGAAATGTGGCGTTAGGTTCCGCCACTTAACGTACAATGTCTCCATTTGAGGCACAAAGCTGAGAACTGAATGTCTTGATAACAGATTCTGTCCTGCTATATCAAGGATAAAGCGTAACGCTGAAAAATATAAGTATGGCTTTAACGCTTCATTGTCAGTTCAGTCATTATTTTTTACAGCGACATCCGAGGCTGAGATCACCCACTTTCTTCCCGTTAAAAAATCTTGTGATAGCAAGCGAAACCTTACTGTCTTGTCTTAATAATATTCTACATACAGGACAAAGCATACCGATTAGTTTCGAAAAGTCGGTGGAAAGTGAGAAACAGAATGTCTTAGTAGTACCCTGCTAAATGCGGTATACAGTTACAAAGCTAAAAAATATTTAAAAAAATAATTATAGAAAGGCACATATAAGCACAATATTCCACTATGCCAGTCGTAGGACGTAGAGGAAGATTGATGAATGAAACTATTCTTTTCGCTTGCCCCCGATATATGTACTCTTGGAGTTGGGGAAAAAAGGCAGGTGTATTCAACTTTTCATATTTAGGATACACATCTTACGTCAAACAAGTATTGAGGTCACGTGAATTACCATGCATATTATTAAAATGTTGATTTTAACCAAAACTACTGATACGTTTCCTGATTTAAATTATTAAAACAAAACTATTTTAAAACTCACATTTAACTTCATATAAAATGTAACCCTACAATTCTAAATCTCGTACAGTGAATTATAACCCGTTACCACGCTACAACACGAAGAGGCACTTCAGACGGGCGCATTCCTCGCCATAATAAATGACAATTAACGCTCGTAGGATACACTGGGATGCTGCACGGTAGTGCCGAAATCTACAGTAAATGAAATTATGGGGTTTAATAAAGTGATGATACACAGCTAACATTCCTATTTAGACATAGTAGAATAGATATGTATCTATAGTCTATTCTAGCATTACAAATTTGGAGAGTTTAGGTTTAGGTTAATATTTGCGATACAAGCCACCTCAGGCAATAACTTTTTTTAAAGTTTACGTGTTGAGTGACGGTTCCGTCACTGGCTTTGCCTCTTTACCAGAGTGAGGAAATAAAAGTATTAATAATAGGCAACAGGCGACAGATTCTTACAGGAGACTAAGAACATGTGCAGTCGCACGCCAGTGCCACGACGAGCCTCAACTACGTATATAACATAATTATTAAATATTTTACATTTAATCCTACCGAGCGTAATCGTTAGTGGTCAAATTATATTTAAACAGAATACATAATTAAAGATTACATATTTTATTTATGTTTTCATAGGTCAAAATGATTTCGTAAACTGTAATAATAAATTTTTTTGAATTACGTGAATGATTTATTTTTATTATAATTTACGAAAATTTCAGAATGGAATTGAAAGAGAAAAATGAAAGATTTAATGAATATAAGTTACTAATACTTGCTATATTTATTAGCAAGTTTTTGTAGGTTCGATCCCCACAAATCCTAACTCGGGGAAATGAAGTGCGGCGTTGAGCGCAGCCACTCAACAAACAAAGCTTTAAATTCAACCAAAATTGGAAGTGCCTATAACATGAAGGTATTTTTATTACTGTTAATATCATAACCTACTTTCTACGAAGCGGGTAAAAATAGCGTTAATTTGTCATCCAATTAAAGTAAACGATATCGCCCCACGCTTACACGTTAGAAGTAACACGGTATAATCAAATAAGTCATAATTTCCTTCAATTCACGTCTCAAATTATCACCATGGCGACGCCTGCGCCATCTCTTGTCAGTTCATTAACTTTTTCGCATGTTTTACGAAAGGGAACAAGTTATAAGCTATTTTATATATTTTTTTAATGTTTTTCTTATAGTATCTGAATATTATAACATATAACTGAACATAAAATAGTGATTATTTTATGTTCAGTTTCACGCTGTACCCTGCATGTAGCAGGGTAGGCAGAGGGAACCCTAGTATTAAAACACAGATTTCCCCCGAATTCTGAAGGCATAGCGTGCTGAGTGGTGGAACTAAAGACCAGCCCCGGACCAGATCACCAGAGCGAAGAAATGCAAATATTAAATATTACATTTCGTCAAGTGCACATTGAACCCACCGCCTGTCGCTTTTGCTATTATACGTTTGTGCCCTTACTCTACTACTGGTTTCTAATATTTTTGCTTATAAAAGTATTAGACTTTAAAGTAGCTCTTTTCAAACACTTAGAATAAGAAAAATGATAGAAACGTATATATTTTTGTAATCTTCACAAAATATGTCATTATCATGTAAATAGATCAATAAAAAAATCGATCGATTGATAGAATCAATTTATTTGATTTTTCCAAAAAAAAACATAACAAGCAATTATGAGCCTTAAAATAATTGTTGTTAGAATTTTTATGAAAATTTATTATAAAGCTGAATTTGAATCTATAACTACTACATATACGACGACGATAACCACAAAACTACTGCACCATACGGACTTCTTAACACCACATACAAACTTACCATCACTTCACCCATACCTCACGCCAAACCTGGAGTTCCGTGAAAAATCTCCGCAATAAATCTTTATTGTCGTGTTGTTTACTCCGCATTATTTGTGCCTCCACAGTTTTCCTTGCTTTGACAACTTTATTTTTTCTCTGCCGTATGGACCTTGCTGTGTAGACGTTTTCCATTGATTTCTACGATTATTTTAATTAAGCGGAAAACTTGTGCAGTTTAGAGGAAAAATGGACTTTATTGTTGGTACGCTATAAAGGTAATGGACCGTGGTGGATTTTTATGTTGTCCTTAAATCGTAAATATTTTATTTTATAAGGTTAAGGCTGCTCTTATAAAGTATTTTTGTTTATATTAATTTTCACATATTTCAAAAAATAAAATAAAAACTGCTTCACGCTGTATTCCGCACAGGGTACATAGAGAAAACCTAGTGTTAAGGCATTCCGTTCCCAAAAAAAAAAAAGCTTTTTTAATGAATGCTTAAAATGTTTATTTATATTATACAGATTAACATTACTTTACTTTATAGCTGAGAAAAACATGTACGGGTATTTTCCAAGTACATTCCCATTTCTTATATTTGAACCCACAATACTCACACATGCAACTTAACCCAACTGCGACATTATTAAAGTACCCACCTACCATACTACAATTAGAAAATTAGTCTCGATTTGCAAAATGAAAATTGTCAGCAACATCTGCTGTGGTTGCACAACTTGCTGTGCCGGCGTCCAAATACTCTGCAGGGTCTATTTTCCGTACGTGTGTCCATGTAGAATGCGATATGTGATTAAATAATAGTGAAGAATAAAGGAAAAGTAGTGAATTTATTCTTTTTATTTTGGTTTGCTTGATATTAATTGAATATAGCTAATATCTTAAAACTTAATGTATCTTAAAGAATACACAAAAACAAAAAAAAACAAAACTAGCCTACAAATCACTCATGTACAATTTAATAATTTAATACTTCGTTATAAATATGTAAATTTTTATAGTCATCATAATTAAAAAATACGCAAAATGGTACGGTAGACAGTAAAAATAAGAATGAAAAAGAACTCAGATGATTTAGGCACGCCGAGAGAATGAGTGGCAATAAAGATTTATGAAGCAAGAGTAAGTAGTAAGCAAGCCGTGGAAAATCTCAGTCGATCTTCGTGAATATAGTATCGATGATACTAGAAGAAAGTAATGCAAAATGTATAATAACCTGAACGTTTGAAGAAACTAATGACTATAATGAGATGAAATAAGTATGATACTTTAGCGTATGTTCTCGTGCTATCAGAACTGTTTCCTACTAATGAGCACTTCGATATTTCATATGACGACATATATTATAATATTATTTTCACTAATTCAATTCAATTCAAGAGTTAAATCTTCATATATATTATTTGCAAGCAAATATTAGGCTAAAACTGAGAATATCAAAAATGTTTAATGTAATGTTGTATAAAACACCAAAACTATAATAGATTCATTATTCATACAACAGTTGTAGTAGACTGAGATCCCAGGGTCCCCAGATCTACGCCATTTTAGCAAAGCTGAAATTTTGAGGACTATTAGTCCATTATCTAGTTAAGACCTACCTACTCACAAACTTTGCTAAAATGACGTAGGTCTCGCGGCTCTGGGATCTTGGACTATAACTATCCCAAGCCAGCCCAAACTATTTTTTATACGATAAATTTAAAATCTCGCTAAACCTCCAAGCACAACATAAATAAGCTGTTGATCAATCACAAATACATATACAAAAAGTGATAATTACGTCTGCACAAGCCTTGCGCGGGTCATCCTTAATTAGAAAAGTTGGGAGCGACGCGCTGCCTGCAATCGCGGCGCGGCGTTCGTAAAAATGTCATTTGGCGACAGCAGAAATTTTAATTGGATACACAATACTTTTAAACTTCATTTCCTGACGGATAGAGGTTAAATTAAACTTGTTACGCCTTTGAGTAATTGCAATTAAAATAACATTTTACTTTTTGTATACTTGGTTGGTAACTCTTAGTTAGAGTTAGACGCTGTCATCGTAATTTAGTTGGCTGGTGTCGGAGAGCTCTATGGTTGTTTATTCGTATGTCGATGTAGAATAATTTTCAATTGAAATTTACGGTTTGGGCAATATACAGTACATATATGATGGTACGGCTCTAAAACAGTCTTTATTTTAATATCGAAACGCTTTTTCTGCTTAAACATAGCTTTAAGCATTTTAAAATAAATGAATATCGTCATATTTTTTTTTAAAATGACGCTGTATCCTGCACATATCAGGGTAGGCAAAAGTAATCTATTGTTAAGACATTCCGTTCCTATTGAGACACTTTCGTTCCTCACTTTCCGCCGAATTCTCGAGACAGTGCGTGTTAATTGGCGGAATTTAACGTCGCTATTATTCATTCATATACTTTATAAACACCAACTTTTATTAGATATTTAAAAAGCAGCCATAAACAGAAATAATTTTATTTATTATTTGAACATTTATCGCTTTTAGAAATTTGTATAAGGAATACTTTCTTTTTTTGTATAAAAAAGCGGAAATAAACATTCTTAACAAATAAATATTCTAATTTAATTGGCTGTCCAACGCTAACCGGACATGCTCCAAGAAATTTCACATAACGTAGCGCAGTGGAATTTTCTAGAACTAAAATCCTGTTAAATCGGATAGGTAACAAGTTGAAACTGCAGAGCAGTAATGAACGGCATTCCCAACATTCCAGGATACGAAGACATAGCAGGTGAGAGTTTATTGGATTTCGCCTTTCTTGCCTTTGCCAACATTTTATTGAGTTCGGACTGAGTTTTACTAAAGGCCTTTGATATTTGGTTTAGTAAAGCGCTTTGAGTTAGAAGATATCCGGATACTAACGTTCGGGGTATACTTTCATTATCTTGTTTTTGTTATTCAACGACTGCTCGGATCAATTTTCTTGTCTTTTTACTTGGATTTTTTACTGTTTGGATCAGTCGTACAATCTTTTTTGCGCTTACATTACACGTTTAAAATAAAATAGAGAATTATTTTAAAAATGGTTAGCTAATATATTGTTATTCCTATTGATCTTAGTCTGAGCTTGTACAACTTTGTATATGTACTTAATTAGCATCGAATTAACTACCACCTTATTTTTCACCTTTACTGATTACAGTGTTCCCATTAAAATAAGTAGTTTATCTCAAACTGAGAACGAACGACGTAGCTTAGCCACTAGGCTATCTCTGCATATAAATGCGGGAAAACATACATTACGGTGCTTTTTTTGTATTCCGAATACAGCAAGGAAGCAAAGAATAACTAGTGCTAACACTCTGTTCCCTATTTTCCGCCTTATTTCGTAACGGTGCGTTTTGAGTAGCGAAATTCAACGCCACGATTTGTCTTGTTACCACAACAAGGGAATAAAAATTATTACAAAAATTATTACACAAGTATTGTTTTGCAAAGAAAATTGAAAATCAATTAACTATATTAAAATTCCAAAAAATATAATAAATGCTTGAACATAAAAAAACCGCAAACGAACCCGTTGTACTGTCCTAACCTAATGTTATAATGAATAAAAAAAGCAGTATAAACTTCCATCAGATATCCATTTTACTGTTAAAAAATTATAACAAACAAAGAAAAGCAACTTTTGTATAACATCCCACAGTTTTACGTCAAAAACGCATTTAATCACGATTTAATATTGTAGATTGCAAGTGCGAGTGAGTTGCACTTGGTACCAACTTTTTCGTTTTTAGTTTTATTCATTTTTAGGATATAATAGGTTATTTCTCCAAAATAATATTAAATACGCATTTCGGATTTATTAAAGGTTGGCAGTGTGATTTTAGAGACATGTTATGAGTAGCAACTTAATACCTTACCAGATCAAGGAAATGCCAAGTTCCCTAAGTGGGAAACGAACCCACACCATCGTGTTCACTGCGCTAAAACAGCTTCTAACTTATACTACATTACATAAAATAATAAATATATACTTAAAAAAAAGTATTTATTTATAGAAATCATATCAACATACAAGTTTCGATACGTTCAAAGTTTTGAAACATATAGCACAAGAGGTAGCTTATCGCAAAGTTACAAGTGGATAGTACCACCGCATTCTCATATCCCGCGGGAAGACGCAGCCTGGAATGCTGAGCACATATTGACTTGTTAAGTTATTATTATGCAAAAATATTCATTAATATATAAATATTAAATTTTACGTTGTTTTGGGAGAGTTATTTAAGTTCTAGTAAACCATTTATTAGCCGTTCTAGTAGAAGGGCGGCGTTAAACTACGCAAGCTTTTGAGCAAAACACTAGTTTTTGCCAGTTATATTTTATATTTGGAAAATGTATATAGCTATATAAATTTTAGATTTTTTAAAATTTTGTGCGTTTGTTCACGCTAATCTCAGAAACGGCTTAGCTGATTTAATTGCTGTTTCACGTATCGTATTTAGGCAAACATTTCATGTTAGTTTTAATTCATTCAAATAAAAAAATACACTTTTAAAAAATTTTGTTCGACAAAACTACTATCCCATCAGCCTTCCGACGACAAAACTGCTATAAATAAGTATTTTATTGAATTAGCTGTAACTTTATTTTTCTATATGGAAGCGGGTGAAGCCGCGAGCGAGTCACTAGTAATAAACAAATTCACAAAGCCACAATTCCACGTGTAATTAACTCAAAAATAAAGCATCCATTAACCTAAGTACTACAGATTTATATGTCCTAATAAAAATCGCGGCTAATAATTTCGGTACCATAAAAACAATCTTTCAGCTCCTAATGTATTCAAATTGCGGTCTGGTTAAAGAATATTCCTGTTATCCCTTTATTCTACGTAATCCACTCGTTATCTGGAGGATAATTTAAAAGAGAAGGATATTTAAGTAATTTTATGTTTCAGCGAATTTTTTCCTCGTCATCGTTCGTTCAGAATGGTCTCTTTGTAATTTAAGCGTCGTAGTTTATTATACGGATCTAATATGAATAAAGTAATTGGTTGCGTGTTACGTGATGAAAATGTTACGAGAATGTTAGAAATTATAAATATATATCAAAATACTGTTAGCTCTACTTACTTTATAGATTTTTACACGGATAGCGATATAGTATGGAAGAGAGTTCTCTATCATACAAAAATTTCTGAATATTTATCCACACTCACCCTGCAGGATACGAAATTGGATAACTCTGTCCAATATTTAATATATTTTTTTATTAAAAAAATAAGCGAAAAATCAAAAAACGATGCACAGCAACGCATGTGAAGTTATTCCACAACTGTCATGCTAAGCTATAGAATTACAACATTAGGTCCCCTCCTATCCTTGAAAAGACCTGCCGGCACGTGCTCCACCATCCACCTAAACACCTTTTTATCCCAAAAACTGATATAGATATACCTAGGCCAGTTCAAACAATTGTCTCGAACTCCCCCCCGTTATTGACGCGTCGCACAATACCCGCCAAATTTGCATGCAGATACTGTTCAATGCACCAACAATACAGTTTGGAACAAACGAATAACTATATAATATACAAAGACACGAATTCCCAACTAGTCTGTATAGAAAAGATAAGGGAAATAAAATTTTGTGTGAAGTTAGGGATATACGTTTTTAGATTCAGCTTTTTTCTTTCTACTACCTATAATTTATAACTAACCCAAACCAATATTAAAGGAAACTAAAGAAACGAAAGGAATATAGGAGAGAAAGTAGACAGGGGGACTCCAGTGTTAAGACACTCCGTTTCCTATTTTCCATCTAATATCATTTGAATATAACTAAATTTGAGGAAAAATACCAAAATACTGCATTCGAACCGCACCAAAACAAAGAAAAAAATCAAAACTACTTAAAATTGTAAGAAATCCCTACTAATATCACCAATAACCTCCAATTGAACCTCAACTACTAGCTGAGCGTATCATAGTCATACATCGACCAAAACAAAAAAAAACAAAATTACTCAAAATAGCATAAAATCCCTACCGATACCACCAAAAGCCTTTGAACCTCAACCTCAACCACTAGTCCCCAGTACATACTCTACGCATCCTTCGCAAGCCTCCACTACGACTTAACGGCAATCACGGCTTTGCGACACCCAATACAGGCTGGCGGGCAGATTAATTGAATAAATTTGCATTTCATTTAGTAACATTTCCATTTGTTTCAAATTAAGCAACTACGTACAGTGAGTGAGAGTTATGAAGTGTGAAGTGGGATTATCGTTTGTGTGTAGCTAGTGTGTTGCCCCTGGCTTTTGGTTATTATTTATTCTTTTGTTGAATATGACTGGAAGTCGTTATGGCGCAGTGGTACAAGTGTGTGTACGCCATGGTTGGTGGGTGCTCGAGAAAATTAAATATTTAATATTTTCATTTCTCTTTCTTTCTGGTAATGAGGCAAATCGCGGCGTTGGATCCCACTGCTCAACACGCAATGCCTATAAAATTCGTCGGAAAGTGAGAAACGGAAGTGCATCTTAACTATTAGTAAATTATAATAATATATTTTCAGTATTTTTTTAAGACAACGCATGAAAAATTTTAGAATTTTTTAAAGTATATTTATTTCACTTATATTGACTCTCTACTCTACATCAGTAATGAAGATCTCGTTCGTTCGTTCTTTACCTTACTTTAAGGATTCATTAAAAATGTGTCAATCAATAAATCTACATCACACAGTGTTTGTGGGTTCGATTTGAGAGCACTACATACCCTTTGATGACATTTGTATGAGAACCACTAAGATACCATATAGAGGGTGCATGAGAAAATGTCCTACTTTTTTATCCATTTCATTATTCTGAAATGCCATAGCTTTATTCCTCTTTGCAACTCTATCAATTTGACAATATCTATCTATATTTATACATATATTTTTTTATATTTTTATACCTAGATATATAAGGTTTATTATGTTATATATACAATAAGTAAATATTTCAAGAAATTATATAATAAATCAAATTTTCCATCATATAATCGAGTAAAACGTGTGACCCGAGAGAGTGCGACGATTAGCGCCATTTGAGTTTCAGAATATGTACGTGATATAGAATAAATTACAGTGTTTCACTTCACTAGGTGCCGTACCTACTGATGAGGATTATTATATACTCTTTAGTTTGTTTTAGTTCTTACTTATAAGACCTGTGTACTTAAAAATGTTTTTGTCAAAGGGATACCTTATTCCATTTTTGTCTGGGAATGGACAACGTCATTTCGAAAGTTAAGTACTGTTTTTTTTGCATCTGGTACCTAATAACCAAAGTAACCACCATATTCCATATTCCCTAATAGTACTTAGATGAGTATATTCACACAGAAAGATTTAAGCTTTATAAAATAACAAAGAATTTTAAATTTCATAAAAATATATATATTCATGATATAGAGATAGAGAAATAAAAAGATACAACACTTTACGGGTAAAAGCGACAGGCCTATCTATATAAAATAAAATATATAAATATTTAAGAAAATACAAAACCGTCTTGAGCATTGTTACTTGATATTTCAACCAAGTCATTGTTCTAAAGTTTTCTCAGTCATTCTAACCGCAGGGTACACTATCTAGAATTGCTCCGCTGAGACAATGTAAGGCGGCGAGAATGCATTTTAGAAATCAAAATACCCACGACTACTCCAACGAGGATATTCAATACCAATCCAATCTTATCAGCAGAAACTTTATATTTTCTATTTTTCCGTATAGTAAGTAATATAAATATATTTTTATTTACATATAAATATTCTGGTTGTTCTACATATAAATATTCATTATAGTTTTACATATAAATATTCTGTTGTTCTGGTTGGTTGTGTTTACATATAAATATTCTGTTATTATATATATACTGGTTGTAGCCCAAAACTGCGTGGATTCCCACTCCAGGGAATGAAATATAGTATAATTATGTAGAATATTTTCATTTTCTCACTGGGGTAACGAGACAACGCGGGGCGTTGTGTTCCGCCACTCAACAAGTAATGCCTCAAGAAATCGGCGGAAAATGGAGAACTTTTATTTTTAATTAGATTATTATATATAGACTTGCAATTTTGCTGCTGCTTAATAAGTGTTTTTAGGTTTCATCACTTACCAATCCCAATGTCATTAATTAGATCCTATAATTTTTATAATAAAAAATATAATATGTTGTTCGTAACTCCATTAATAATTTCATACTTTAAACTTAAAATCTGTTTTCCAACTAACTTCGTCTCTAAGGTCAATATTATCAGACCACGGTCCAAGAGCCATCTAGGTTGATTTTCCATGCCCTAGGGAATGCCTAATCTCTAAGCAATAACTTCAAACGAGAAAGGCCACTTCAGCGTTAGAATAATATTTTTTTCCATGTATGCTTTACTAGCTTTAACTTGCGGCTTCGTAATTAAAGTATTTGACTAAAACTTAACTAAATTATTTAACTGATAATTGGATTCTTCTTCATGGTTAATAAGTTAACCAAATTATAAAAATATATATATAAATAAATGTTCATATACTTATCCCTTAACATTCAAACATTAAATGGAAAAAATTGTATATAAGATAAATAAATATTCATATATCCCTTAACATCCAAACATAAAAATGCCAAAATATAGTCTGTTAGATAATAAATAAACCAGACAAACAAGAATCATTTTATTAAAACATTAAAAATGTTTTACTGGTCGTAAACATTATGTATACAGTATTAAAACTGACGAAAGACCTAATCGATGGCTCCCCTTCCAATTAATATACCAAATCCACCTTTCATGTTCATTCCTTCGAAAAAATCCAGCAAATCTTAAACGATTTCGGGAATGGGGGAATCCACCTAATGAAATCTTTCGACTAATAGAGGGTAAAAGAAATGAGGAACGGTAATGATATTCTAATAAATTGTATCAGAATAACTATATAAATATAGAATTTGTGATGTTGAGGAGTTGATCAATGTATAGTATTTTTTCGGGTTTTTCTGTAAATGAACTCTTAATACTAGGATATACGAGCTTAGAGACCCTAGTGCTGAGGCCCTCTGCTCTCGAAATTTCACCCGAATTCGAGAGATCCCACTGCGCCACAAAGGCCTGTCACGCAGTAAATAGTACAAGTGTCTAAATTTAATTTAACAAAACATTTACAAAAAATACTATTACAAATAGCTTACTACATGTTTTCAACAAATAAACGAGTAAATTTCTATTCTCAAACACCCCAGTTTAGTGTCACGAAGGACGGTTCAAATTAACACGAGAGTTTATTAATTATCCCCGATCATACCGTCGTCGGACATTTTATATGCTTATGAGTTGTTAGCAAAAACATCAATTTACATTATTAAACCGGTCTCGGCCATGTCGGTGACGGTAAGCGGATTACTCTGGACCTAATTGAATGGTGTCCGCGGGTGAGCCAAGTTCTGAGCGAAATCTTTGTGGTCAGGATATTTTGTATTGGGAATATAGGTAAGGGGTACGGTGAATAGTTTTTATTAGTAATGTTTATGATAGTAGAAGCTAGTAATATATAATATGAAATTCATACCTAAATAGATAGAGTTTCAAGTATTTACATACAAGTATTCTATCACAAAAACATTTTAATCTATTACTACTTTTACGAGTCATAACTAACGGCCATTATGTATGTACTTTACTAAAGAACTGGCCAGTTTTACAACTTCGCTATTTAAATTTCAGAACTTTAGTCGACATCTGCAGTAATAATTCTTTGGATTTTTATTTGTGGATTAAACAAATGAAGATTCAAATTAAAAACAAAAAATCTGTGTTTTACTATCAATAGTCAAGTGCCTATAATATAATTAAAATTAAGGTTCCGTAGTTTATATGCAATATAGATACATACATATATTATTTATATTAGGTATTAATTAATTTGCCTGTTACATTTGCCTTTTGTTGCCAAGTATAAAAAGAATGAAAAAGTATTAATAGATAATGTTGACCTTCGAGGAAGTTGTAAATATTCCTTTATTTGATTCCTTCTTAATGATATTATCACGTTCACCCTTCCCTTAGTTAAAATACATAATTCGGTTATAAAAATGTTAATATAAATCCTTTCGCCATTGACCTAGAAAGTTCCACCACGAAAAAAAGGAACAGCAAGAAACAAATTAGTTTCAATATTACATTTTTATCTTACGCTCCTGAACAATATTTCATACTATTACACAAAATACATAAAGAAACCCCCTCATACACCTCTACAATACACTTATTACATCTAAGACTAGAATTCAAGCAAATCGCTTTATACTTCTGGGAAGGCTATAAGGCACACATTCGCATGGACGGGATCCTCATAAGCCGATTAGAGCTGACGCTGGGCCTTCCAATTTGGCAAGCAAATCTCTTCACACCTTCATACAATAAGGCTTTCGTGCAGGTGAAATTACACTACGGATTGACAACTCGGGGGTTAGCGTTTTTAGGGTGTATGAAGTTACTTGTAGGGCTTGAAAATGATATGTAGATTGGCACTTTTGGTTTTTCTTTAATATTATACAGTGCCATGCGTGTGACTGTAAGTGCGATGGTTCTGGGTTTGATTCCCACTCTTTGAAACAAATTATTATTTATTAATATTATCTACTATCAAACACGCTACAACTGTGCCACAACGAACTCCTAATATTATATTCTGACTTTAATGAATATAAATAGTCCAAACTATAACTACTAATATAATTCAAAAATCCTAAACAAAACAAGGTGAAATAACTAGTTATATTACAAAATAAAATGAAACTCTCGACAAGGCGATGCCTTTAAGCAAACTGTCAAGAACAATTAAATATTCACCTCTCGACTGCAGCACTCGAACGATTCTAACTTGTGTATTTAGAAGGAAGTTCTATGATTTCCAACTAATGGAGAACTTGGTTCTACTTGTTGTTTTGTTTGGTATCGAAATAAAAGTATGTAATGGAAATTTTAATTAAAATTATAACTTTATCAAATTATTAGATATACTATGAGTAATATGCGGCGTTAAGTTCCGTGACTCAAACGCAATGCTTAGGAGATTGGGCTGTGTGTGGGGTAAGGAGTACTAGTAATATTAGATATTGTGCTATTGGTGTGGGATATATAGCTGACCTGCTAACCTTTGCAAAGTATACGGCTCATGAGGGTGTAGATTCGATTCCAACTCGGTGAATATTTAAACACAATTTTTATTTCTGTTTTTGTGTTCCACCTGTTCCAGCTATAGGTGATAGCTCCTCTGGTGCTCTACAGGGTCTTCAGTGGCGGATTACTTACCATCAGGTGACCCATACGCTCATTTGCTTTGACTATTCCATAAAAAAAAAATGAAATAATTTTTAGACACTTCTATTATAGCCGCTACAAATACTATAGTGAACAAGTAGAATTTTAAACAAAGTGGTTGAGCTATTAGTGGTTATTTGTCTCCATTAGCGACGTTAAACATGCGACAACTCCACCTAGTGTTCGATACGGTTATTCGAACTGTGAATCTTTAATGTGACTGGCATGTTCATTACAAAAACTTTTATTTTCCTTGTTTTCATTTATTTGAATACTAAAATCTAGGTTTAGAGGCCAGTCGACTGGTTGTGGGTTCAATCCCCATCCGATCGTACATTTTAATTTTCTAGATGAACGCAAAAAATCCAATCGTAAGTCAAAATCTTCCACCTCCACCCATTTTGAGATGTATCTACGTGTTATATGGCGGAACCTAACGCCGCGCTTTGCTTTATTAAAATTATACCTAATTGGATTCGATTCTATGGCTATCAAGCTCCAAACTCACTACATTAACTCTTATGTATATACAAAAAGTCTACTCTAATATGTAATTCTAAATGGTAAAACCACCCCAATGCTAATTAAAAGTGAACTCATTTATTCGTTTTTCACACCAAGAATCGGCCTAATGATACCTTTAAATTTCTGTATCGGCCCTTTATTGGAAAAATGGGATTTAGGTTAATTAAAAAGTTAATTTCATTCAATTTAGATTGTATTAGCAAAAGGAAATTAAAAATTCGATCGACCTCCTTCAAAGTTGCATAGTAATGAGGAAAAAATATTATACTTTTCCTTATTTTGGTTGGTATCGAAAAAGCTTTTATCTATATAATATGCGTATATTAAACTTTTCGAAGCCGTCGTAGTGCAAGAGTATAAATGCGACTACAAACGCGAAGGTTGTGGGGTTTACTCGTATAATGAAATATTTAATATATTTATTTTCGAGTTTAGGCACTCAACAGCGGAAAATGGTGAAAGCAAGTGTCTTAACGGAGAACGAAACTACTGAACATTAGGTTCCCTCTGCCCACTCTGCTATATTCTAAGATTTCTAAATTTAACGTAAAGCTAAAACAATCAAAATAATATCATTTATATGATAGACATAAAATAAAAAGAATACAAGTTCTCAATAAATCGTAGAACGAGGACCGTTTCACTCAACTCTCCGATGGCTCTTACGTTACACTCAAAGTGAAGTGCTATCAGTATCATCGAATTAGCTACTACTTTCTTTTCATTGATTTCGCAATGGATAGGTTTCATGTACCTATTTTTTTTAAAGTACAATTTAATATAGAATCTGTACGTTTTGTTTTTAATAAAATAACACGGTAAATTTGATATCCCCACTCGAAGAAATGAAACATTTATCCTCCGTTAGAGGAAGCACGGCGTTAAGCTCCGCAACTCATCACACAATGTCTCGAAAAATACGAGGCGGATTGTCTTAGCACTAAGTCCCTTAAGATGTTTTTTTTATATAATCTTTATATACATTTAATGTACTTTCAGGGGTGTGAGCTGCTGGGTCATTAGCTTTTTAACACTAGAAGCGCCGCCGTCCCATTTTTGACCCAAACGCAAGGTTGATTGTATATAACTTTTTTATTTGTTAATTTATGTAAATGAAATTTTTTTACTATTACCAATTTTACACCTTTATTTAATTAAAAATATAAATAATTTTATAGCAGTCATACTTTTTGAAAAAAAAATAGGTTTACCTAGAACTGCCGCTGGGTCATTTTTGTCCCGCCATTATTATTTTATTATTTGAGGGTATAATTTGACATATTTTCATGTATCGGGGACGAGGTGGAGGGGAAAGGGCAATGCGGGGGCGGAAAAAAATTTGAATAATAGGTTTAGCAGTCAATGCCTAAGTTTTTAGGGTTCTGTAGCTTTTAAGGAAAAAAAAACCCTTATAAGATAATTTTTTGTCCATCCGTCTGTCTGTGCCTTTATCTCAGGAATGCTTGGAGAAATCGAGTTGATATTCATATGAGTATATGAATATGAACTATATGACGATCTACAGTCCCTTGATTTCCTGAAAAAGCGCCCTTAAAAAATGATATGACTATTTATATAGTAAAAAACATGTATTTCGACACTATAAAGGGAATCAAATTAATAAGGTACTTTAAGTTAACTTAGAATTATGAAAATTGGTAGCTAGCATCTACATGTAGTACTAGTACAGGAAAAAATCTGAAAACTATACATTTATGTATAAAACTTAAAAAATAATAGCCTGAAAAGTAGGGTAAAATTGGTGTCAATACTAAATTTTGCCGCTAGTCCAAGTGAGGTATCAGATGAAAGGATGACTAAGCTAGGCTTGAATTTCAGAAAAACACTTGATACCAAATGTGGGCAATTGTAGGGTAGGTAGAGGGAACCTGGGAACCTAGTGCTATGCACTCCGCTGGCGTTTTCCGCCGAATTTTGGAGGCATTACCACGCAATGTTATAAATCATCTGTGATGTATCACTGATGAAGAATATATTAATGCATTACTTGGCCTAATAATAATATTAACTAATTTCAATAACTTATAATTTTATAAGAGTTATTCAGTTAGTTGTCACGACCTTAGAACGTATTAGAAATATTTGATTCTTTCTTTGTGTTTTATTTTTTGGTACTTTTATGTTTGTTAAAGAATAAGAATTGATTATTAAATATGGTCTACATATTTTACGAATTATTTTAATAATATTTTTTTTGTATTATACCAACAATCAACATAATAAGTAGAATGGGACAAATTTGTCACGACGGCGGTTCAAAGGGGGTATCAATCTTCGGCACTTCTAGTGTTAATATTAAAGATTTATTAAAACTCAATTATTTCTGTCCGTTTGCATTCAAATTTATCTCATAAAGAAATGTTACATATCTTTCAGGATACTACAGGATGCTTCCCTATACGGTAACATGATATGAATTTTAAATAAGCTCCTTTGCATTAGAATTTTACATTATATAACTTATATTCTGTCACTTAAAATAGCCTTATCTATAGAAATAAAAGAAGATAGATTTCGTTTTAAAATTAAAGATTACATTTTTAAGCAGTTTATTTTTAGACAAAATTATTTTTCATCATCTTTCTTGCATCAAGTGCTTCTCGATACGAAACGTAGCGACTGTAAGTTTAAATTTTTATAAGATAATTCATAATTAAAATGCTGGTCCTCTACAAAAGGAAATGAATCAATTATTTTATTATTATTATTTTCTCTATCTGTATATTATACTCATATATTAGGTATACAGTTCGTTTATAGCAACTACTATATTGTATTATGTTACTTAACTACAAGTATATAAATCAATAAATTCTTAAGTAATTAAGTCTTCAAAACCTACGAGAATTGTGTTTTATATAACTTTACGCAAGCCGTAGGAAGTACGTTAAGATATCAAAACATGTATCTACCCTGTATCCGTATATTACCCTGGCGTACAACAATTTATAGGCCCAGAGTACAGTCAACCATAAATTAAGAGGCATACATTACGGTGGCCCTATAAATTGGCACTATAATGAACCATTAGGCGGAAATTAGCGAAATAACGACCAACGCATGCCACTAGTTAATGAATTATTATTGATGAAATATGTATACCTTTTTTAATAGGGAAGGAACATGTGCAAAAAATGTTTTTTTTTATAAAATATCTCAATGTAGATTCTATTTTCTTGAAAGAATTGAAGAAAGGAGGAAGTGGAAGATCATCGTAAATGGAAAGCTATTAGAACAAATTAATAAAGTGCTACCTAGTAAATACTTTTAGTACACAAGACAGATACAAAATTTGCGTGGAGAGGCGTATTGCTGCCGGTTATAGGATTAATGGTATCTTGGCTGCATTGATGACCAGGTGTAAAGTTGGCGTAGCTGCATGGTTAACCTAAACAATAAAGAACGTACCTACTCAGATGATTCGGATGACGGTGGCCTGTTTTATGCTTGTAAAAATGAATGATGATGAAAATTTTGCCCTACCTGGTTAAACAACGGGTAGTGTCTGTTTTTTCACACACACTGATTCGGCTTATAATATCTACATTTACATTAATAGTGAAATAACTGAGTTCTCTCCGCATATCACACTTAATAAATAGTGTTATTTTATAAAAAAAAATTAGGCGATACAATAAAGATGAAAAAATATAATATTTAAACTGTAAGTAAAACCTACTAGACATATATATATACGTATATAGCATATACATATACTCTAATATGGATATGCCTCTATGCATAGTTTAGATAATACAAGTGGTTGCATTTCAGTACGAAGCACTTGTCGTGTTCTCACTGATCAAAGCAATTATTAACGTAGAATAATATACAAATTAATATTGGTTATAGTGGCGCGATAGGACAACGTTTTACTGTTAGCGCAATAGTTGCGGGTTCGATTCCCAGTCGATGAAAATAATAATTTTTAGACAATCCGTCTCGCATTTTTCGAGACATTGTGTGATGAGTTGCGGAGCTTAACGTCGCGCTTGCTCTATCGGATGTTTCTTACTAACTTAATTATTAACGTAGAATAATATACAAATTAATATTGGTTATAGTGGCGCGATAGGACAACGTTTTACTGTTAGCGCAATAGTTGCGGGTTCGATTCCCAGTCGATGAAAATAATAATTTTTATTTTCCGCTGTGTTGACCAAAGTGTGACATTGAGTAGCACTAGATTATCTCTGCCTAACTTGTTTTACATGAAATAAAGTGAATTAACAAATAGATCCTTAATATACCCGACAGTCGTAATTAAATTACGAATTACCTTCTATATAGACATTTTTTCTTATTTACGGTTATCATACATAAATTAAAGTTAGTATAAAATCTAGTTTTAGATTTGTTTATACCAACCAGTTTGTGCGCTGCCCGCAATATTCCTCTGTTGTCTGAAATAACAGGCTTCGTGAAATGTTAGCTGGCTGGCAACTTTCATAATATTTTCTGTATATTTTATTAAATTCATTTTGAAATACCCATCTCTATATTCTGTTTGTGTTTTTGCTATTTGTTTTTATTTCATCGTAGTAAAATCATTAAAATGGAACATGAACTCCTTACTGTCGTGTAAAGTGTAAGCTAACATATGTATGTCAACTTTGCGGTGGTATATTTTATGGTAAAAATGGTTGAAAAATATATTATAGTCGTTTGTTTCTATTTTAAATATTGAGAAAAGAAAACTTTAAATTAAGTATTTATAATTACTTGTAATTTTTGAAAGTGATAAGTCATATGTATGTACATTTAGCTATGACTTTAAGTAATTACAAAATTAACACTATGTCAGTCCCAAAATAAACTATTAATAAATAAATTATCTAAAATTATCTTTATACTTAAACACGTTTCAAACATAAGAAATAACACAAAAACACTGTACTAAAACGACACCAAATTACTCATCCCCATACAAAATACTAAAAACAATTTCAAATTCAAAAGGCAAACGTCTCATTACAAATATTTATTATTTATAGCACCACTTGGTTTCAGCCAAAGCCTTACAAAGCGTTGCATAAAACTGCAATACAGGGTGATCCGGCGTCGGGAAATACCCGCACTTTACGATTATTACTTCCTCTTCGCTCTCTGTGACTCTGGTGGATTCACTTTATTCTTTATTATTCTTTCAAAGGGGAAAATAGAATTGCCGGCTACCAATAACAGTTGCAGTGCTGCAAATGGTGGCACTCTGTCAACCTTCTTTGTTCTGATTCCGGAATTTATGAGTTTGCCTGTATATTTGAATTTTAGGTGACATAGTGGTTTGTAATGGCTTTTGACGTTATAGTTTTGTAGTAGGTTTTTGATGGAGTACGATGGTTTGAATTCATATCTGAAGCAAGAAATATTTGTCTGGTTTGGGTCTAGTTACAGTAGGATTTTGGTACGATAGTTAAAGTACGACTTTGGGACCTATTACCCTAAATTTAATTTCTGTAACTATGTAGGCTACTGACTACAAAACCAAAATAAAAAAATAACAAATAACTCATATCCCTAATTCGATACAGAATCACTATAATTAAACATGTAAAAATTTAACATCAAGATATTTTTAAAACTTTGCTATAAAAAATGAAGAATATTCAAAAAAAACATTATACACCGTTGAGACAGGTGAAAATGATATTTCACAAGAAGCCCTAAAAACCGGCCATCATCAAGAGAACTCCACTTAACCATCTCCACGACACCCCATAACAATTTCAAACAGCTAAAGTTAAAACGCCTACGGGTAAACTTTGAAACAGAATTTTGTCTCTCACGTCTTACTTGTACTATGGGCAATCTGCATAATTCGTAGACGCTATAAAAATGGTAATGCAACTCACTCTGCTTTCAGTCCTAATAGGTCGAAGCCTCGAGGCTGATATGGTTTCAGTGTTTATAACCCTCGGGTACCAGGGTCAATTTGATGTTTTAAGCATTTTTTCTGGTGTGAGCAGATTTTCTTGCCTTTTTATGGCTTCGTAAA
Organism: Heliconius melpomene rosina; assembly: GCF_056956725.1. Lineage (NCBI taxonomy): Eukaryota > Metazoa > Arthropoda > Insecta > Lepidoptera > Nymphalidae > Heliconius > Heliconius melpomene. The sequence goes on from NC_140398.1 coordinate 15,849,965, forward strand.
AATATTTATGGTACATTTTATGTGATTTTGAGGCCAGTTATGGCGCAATGGCCCTAGCGTGCGACTGTGAATTCGATTTTCACTCGAGGAAATTAAATATATAATATTTTCATTTTCTCGCGCTGGGAACGTAAAGTGACTTAATAGGGACAGAGAGGCTAACCTAGTGTAGGTTCCAAGGTTCCCTCTAGTTACACTGCTATATGCCAGATACAGCGTGATTCAAAAAATATATGTGATTTATATTTATGTAATTTATGACATGTACAGCTGATAGTAATGTTTTCAGTTTTTTATCTTAAATATCAGAGTAAGTACTACTAGTAGTAAACACATAAGCAACAAGTTTATCAAAAAAACCCCTTGACAAAGTCAGCTCATTTGTAACACTATCAAAATTAATATAAAAACCTGACGCCACACGCCTCACATGTGAAGTCCATCCTAACAAGGCTTAAGAGGCGTTCATAAATTTCCGTAGAGCGATAAATAAGGAAAATTGCCAACCCTTGTCTGGCTGTATCAAATTGCTGCACAAACATGTCAGTGGTAGAGCCGACAACTTCTGAAAATTGTAACACGCTTGCTTATGTTTCTTGTTAGTTGCGGCTTATTTAGCCGTAAAATTAAATATTGGCTTTTAAAACGATATTTACGTTAGTAGCCGCGTTTACCTTACTTTTCTAGATATTTTTATTTGGGATTTAAGTTCTACACAGCTTGACTAGCTATCGTGGCGTAGTGGGAAAATATTTGTAGGCATACGAATATGAACATGGCGTAGCGATACAGCGTTCGACTAAAACGTGACGGTTGTGGGTTTGATTTCCACTCAAGGAAATTAAATATTTTTGTTTGCTCAGTCTCTAAACGAGACAAAGCGCAGCGAAGAATTCTGCCACTCAACACGCAAAATGGGGAATACAAAATTCCTCCACCTATCCTATACATAGTTCTACAAAAGATACATGACAAATAAATTTCAATAGATCATTTTATAAAAAGACTTCTATATAAAACACAAAAACACAATTACTATTAAAAAATAAATTTAACATTTAAAGTATAAACAGAAAAAAATCGCATCAATCATTCTTCTAAACTTTGGGCATTTCCCCCGCTAAGTTATCAGCGCTTTGTTTCAGTCATGAAGTGTTTAATATAACCATTAATCTTGGTGAATTTCGTTCTTATAAAAAAGAAATCCAATATATCAATATTTTTTTAACAGCTTCTCGTTGTATCCAGCATGTAGCAGGCCTGCCTACGCAGAAGGACTAGTGTTAAGACGCTCTGCTCCATACTTGCCGTCAAATTCTAGAGGCATTGCGTGTTGAGTGGCGGACCTCAACGCCGTTCTTTAGGCACGTAACGTACGCAGTTGTCTTCATATGGGAAATATATATACCTCCACTAAACCATGATGCTACTTTAATCTCGTTTTCTGATAAAAATTAACTCCTCATAAAAATTATCAACATTTACGAAAACTTCCATTTATCATTTAATTTACAACGACGCGTTTATTGCCGATAATTTTCGTTCCGATAAAAGCACTCATTTTATGTCGTTAATATTATTATGAAGTAAAATGGAAAGATAATAATCCTGTAACATTAATTTTATTAAATTTGCAATATAATTTTTATATGCTTGCACTAGTCGTCGCCCGCAACTTTATTTGGGATTTACTTTAACATGTAAGATTAGAAGAAGGAAAACTAAGACCAGCCTGCTGAGGCAGAGTTATGCAAAAGACAGTCTTTTCCGTCTCCGTAGGAATTAAGGTAAATTTTCTTATTGTCCCTTTACACTCCTTAAGAACCCTAGCACTAGTTTCGCCGCTTTCGGTAGTGCGTTGTCTGTGAGTCACCACTGAAAAAAAAACGTCACCAAATTTGAACCTACGTACTCCTAACCAGCCACCAGTTTTTATCTCTATAGGATTAGTTTTAAATGTTTGTAATGCCGCACCCAAAATACCTTAGCTATAATAATCATGATCTAGTTTCACATTTGAACTTTCACTTTTAAATCATGACAACATTGAATGCGTTTATATAATTAGCGAGAAGCAAATAAGTTTCCGTGGTGTAGCGGTTATCACATCTGCCTAACACGCAGAAGGCCCCCGGTTCGATCCCGGGCGGAAACATATTTTTATAGTAAAAATACATTTTATTGATTATTATATTGAGTTTTGCAAGAAACAAATCGACTCCATCTTCTGTAATATTATTGTTTAATGGAAAGTTTATATATAGTAGCAGGTTATATATAGTTTATAAATAGTTATTTATTCTTCACGAGTGGCAAATCTCTCTGTTCTCCGTCCAAAACAAAAAAAATGATTGTTCAGTGGCAAAACTCAACTCTACACTTTTATTTGCCAGAGCGAGAAATTAAAATAGTAGATATATATTCTCCGAGTGGAAATTGAAACCACAACCATTGTGTTTACATTCAAGAGCTGAGCCACTGCGCTACTAAGTATATCATTCAATATTTTCATTCTTTGCACCTACTGCTTACTGTTTTTTTAAGATGTGACGTCAAAATTGCATATTGGGCCATACAAAAAATTCCAATGGACAAATAAATACTTAACGTAACAAGTTTCCGTGGTGTAGCGGTTATCACATCTGCCTAACACGCAGAAGGCCCCCGGTTCGATCCCGGGCGGAAACATATTTTAGTATTTTTAAAAAATATATTTTTTGTACACATATTTAAGTTGGTAGGTCCCTTTTTGCTCTACATGTGATAACAAAACACTTTTTTTTGTTTTAAGTACTCCTTACGTCCTATAGTATACCTATAGTATACCTACAGTATACCTACACGGTATTTCTCATTTCTCTTCTGCTTTATAAATTACTAGTTGACAATCGTGCCAAACTTTCGCCCAAATATCTCGAGTATCTTAACACTGGGTTCCTTCAGTAATACGGTAAAAAGCGTGAAGGGGTTTCTTTTAAATTATACATAACTTAACCAAAACCTAAATAATTATAAATATAGATAGGTAGAACCTATACAAACTTAAAACATTTAATCTGAAACACCATAGCAACGTTTGACGGCGTCTCGTCGCCTTATCGAGCGGCAATTTGCGAATACCCCTTTGATGTGGCAAAGACAGCCCGACCGTAAAATAATTAATTTTAATTAAAACCAAATTATAGATCTCACTATCAAAGTCAAGTTTTGATTTAATTATTCTATATTCATAGTATTTACAATAGTTTAGTTGATTACGTTGATTTGGTTGGTACGGCTGCAAGAGTTTGTTTGATCACGAATCTCTTAGAAAATAGTAGAGTAGGTAACCAAAGAATGTTTGCTTAGATATTCCGTTTTCCACTTTTCCATTTAAAACTTCTTTCTCAGATCTTTAAATATTCAAAGAATAAAATTGTTTTATTAGCAATTTCAAATCAACTAACAACAAAAGTCATCTTGTATAGGTACCATATTTATATGAATATGAGGATTCGTGAAATGTATTTTATAAATATAAACATTCCTCCGAGCAGGAATCGAACCCACAATCATCTATCTAATTTACAGCCCAGCCCTGTTTCAATGCACTGCGATGGCTTAGCAGTTTTATTTTTTAATTTACATATTATTTCGGAAAAGCAAATAAGTGACTTATCACTGAACTGTCTATAACTATTATAAAAAGTAAGCAAATTCTCTGTGATATTTTAATTAATTCTCTTTATTGACTAATAATATTTTTTTAAAATGTTTATAAAATATAAAAAAGTTTTAAACGATGTTTTTGAAAGCTTTAGTTTTAGTCAGCATTTTCCTTTATGCTAGAAAACGAGTGTGAAATTCAATCAAATTCATGAATGGCCTAGCTTAATAGGCGACTGTCAAACGCAAGGCTTTAAGCTTGCTTGCTTTTTTTTCATTAGCTTCCAATTTCGAATACCTGTAAATAAACTGTATAAAAATTATATTTGTATAAATTTTATTTTCTTTTAAATTACTAGTGTTACACTTGCGGAAGTGCCTGGGAGTTGTCATGTAACGAAAGCTCACAAAAAATATCGCCATTTTGTTATATTTCTTCTTGCTGTGCCACGATGGCCTAATTATACATAAATACAAATAAAAAAATAATTGGTCGTTTAGTCTGTGTGATCTCAAAAACGGCTGAACCTATTCAAATGCAGTTTTCACTATCGTATTTTTGTAAACTTACCTTAAGCGGTTCGCTAGTACACTGTAAATAGTATTTTAGTACGTTTTTCTTACAAAAAACTTTATTATTTTTTAAATTAAGATATTTAATTCAAAAAAGCAGAGATAATAATAAAAAAATATATTAAAATAAAAACATTCCACCAAACAAAAATTATAAAAGGGTAAGCTATTACACGAACACTTTGCTATAAAACAACTCTAACATTATATAAAATGATTATTTCACGTTAACATAACTTTGTTTTGCAATTTTAAGCCTTATTTTTATGTAACTAAAGTTTATTTAAGCTGAAGTAGACATAAAGTAAATAGGAAATAATGATGTACGCATAACATTGAGTGTTTTGCTTAACTGTCAGTGCAGGCCTCACAAAACATGGCAACCCTTGTTTTGTTTATGTTCTCATTCATTTAGGTTTTTTCAATTATACGGACGCACCAACTTGATTTTATAGGAACCACTTTGTTATAAAAAACGTCCTTAGGCTTAATCGACAATGGCTAACGCATGCATTATATAGAAGAAACATACTACCTGCTAGTAGTTGAATAAATGATACAAATTGTGTATAGTCACTTCCCGCTATATTCTGCATATAGCTTATTCACTTTTCGCCCAAATTTTAAGACAAGCTTACAGTCAGACATTGTGTCATGATGGCATCTATTAACACCCGTAAGTGGGCAGAGCAGACTTGGGAGCCTAGTGTTAAGACATTTCATTCCCCAGTAACACACTTTCATTCCTTTCCCCACTTTCCGCCGAATTTTTGAGGATTGCGTAGTAAGTGACGCAGTCTAACGCCGCCCTTTACTTGATGTCCAGAACGTAGAAATGAAAATATTAATTATTTTATTCCCTTTAGTGGAAATGCTCCAGGACGGGCTCAAATTTTATTATGTGTTCTATATATAAGGAAGAATATAATTACCCAATAAAAACTGAACGTTAACGATATAAATGCGCTACTTTATATGAACAATAATATTATCGTACGGTTTCAGTGTGTAATGAAGCCATTTTAATTGTAAAATAAGTTTAAACGTTTAAGTAATGCACATAATTGTAAATACATATAGTTAGTCCCTACTATTAATATAAATGTGACAGTAACTCTGTCTATCCATTTGTTACTCTTTCAAGTTTTTTGACAGACAGTAAGACCGATATGAATTACATTTTTTTCTATTCAGTTATGGAACCCTAAAAAATAAAAATAAGCTAATATACACTGATTTACATACATATATACACTGATATCACCACTATATTTTATCCACGTTTTACCACTTCATTATTGATACAGTCCTAAAGGTATCCCAATCAAGCGGAGCATTCGACCAGACGCACGGCACACACTGGTCACCAGTGTATGAAGAGACCTTCACTTCACGAGGTTTTCTTTAACGAACAACGATGATCGAAACATATAAATTAGTATATAGCGCATACTATATGATATAATTATATAGAGTTGATAGTAATAGCGCCAAGCTTTATTATTATTTTTTTTTTAATTTTAACATATTTGAACTCGTGTCTCTTGGAAACCGTTCAAGTGTTCTGCTCACTAAGCCATATGCTCTAATCAAAATGATATCAGCATTTATTACCATGTATTACAATTATTTATGCTAGAACCCATGGAGGTTGCTAAGTTTAAATCTCAATCATGTTAATAATAAAGCTTTTGTATCTTGCGCAGAGCAGTGTAGGCAGAGTATTCATGGGAATTACTGTTAAGACACTGTTTTCCCATTAAATCTCTTCCGTTTTCCATTTCCCGCCCGAATATATTTTGGCTATAATTAACTCCTGCTTTATAGATTTCAATTTTATCATTATTTTTAAACAAAATAACGAAACTTAACACTTGTTGTTCAAATGTATAGTCTTTAAATTCATATAAAACTGCAACAATATATTTTACAATATATAACATATCTTAAGCTACCATAAGGGGATAGTACAGGCCAATATCCAATGGTGGTCAATCACAATGTAATTGGTTCGAGGAGCAAGATACCCGTGAAATGACCCCCCTGACGAGGGTCCCTCTCATCTCAGCTTTCTATTTAGCCCGACACACTCAAGCTTTGATACTTTTAAGTTTAATTTTAAGGATCGACACATTTTAAATTGAATTAAACGTAGTGTTTTATAAAATATTTGCATTTATATTGTTTGGATTGTTTTTTCATCTAAAAGAACTAAAAGCAAGGTGAACACAGGCAGTGAGAGAGTAGTGATAATGCACTCCATTGCACCCCAATTTTCGGGACATTGCTCATTGCTTCAACATATGAGAACCTTCTTCAGTTGTCAAAACATGAGATCTATAAAAAAAAATATTGTTATAAATTTGGACTTTATAGGAGAAGACGTCTATGCAATATTTATATAGGAGAAGATTATTTGAATTGAAATATAAGCGATTCCTTAATCTTAGCACATTGGAGGTGATAACTTCTTTTCACTCAATGTTTCAGGAAACTACAGAAATATCAAATATGAATACCTCACAATCATAGAAATCTCAACTATATTCGGCCTTTAGCGACCCAATTTCTACTTAACGGAGCATAAGTTTGTACATTTAACATAACTCTAATATACATTGCAAATGTCAGTACACCGTCTGTACGTACAAACAGTAATATTCAATGTACAGATAGCTGCATATTAGCAACACCCTGTGAACACAGATGCATGGTGCGACGCCTCTCTGTATAGAGCCACGTTAGGTTTACATTTAGAAAATTTGTAATCACTTCTATTCTATAGTAGAATAGGTCTATTTTAGTTGAAACAAGATATTCTAGAAGTGATTTCATTGGAAGTCAACTAGAGTGTATGACCGCAGAGATATTCAGTGTAACGTGTATGTATAGGGGTTATTAAATGTATGTATGAATGTATGAAAAATGTTAATTTTTATTACCATAATTTTGAGACGAGTGCTAATGAAATGATTAGCTCTTAAATACCAGTAGAAAACAGTATATTTATTTCTTTTCCTAAGCTAAAAACAATAGTCTTGTATTAACGACAATTTATTGAAAATAATTGACTAACTTAACTTTTTATTTTTATTCGGTTGCCAGTGGGAACCTAGTGTTAAGATACTCCACTCCCCAATTTCTATTTCTGGTAGAGGTAGTGCATGTTGAGTGGGGGTACTCAAAGCCCCTCAACACGCAGTGTCAAAATATTTAAACTTTATACAATATTTTTAAATATTTTGTCGTAATTAACATACAAATATAAGAATTCCTTCAAGTGGAATTTAAATTCATAGTCATTATGAATATGTAGGTAAAAATAAATATATTTTTTTACAGTTTGACACTGTATACTTATATCAGGGTAGACAGAGGTAACCTAGTGTTAAGACACTCTGCTTCCTTGCCCCCGCCCAGTTTTCGAAACTTTTCCAATAATCTACCTTATACACATAATGATATAATTTTCATGTAAGTATTCATTATTTCTATCTTTTGAACATGCTTAGAATTGACTTGAGAGTGACAGCTTTGATTGTCATTAAAATCTAAAAGACAATATATTCGCCCTTCCCATTTTCCCTTACTTAAATTACACCTTAAACGATTCTTTGATGTTGGAACCCCTTTTTGTCTTGACAAGAAATGCATTTTGTCTTGAGGTTTCGTAAAAGTAAAAAAATGATTTAAAGTAATTTATGAGGTTTTTAATGTATTGGAAATGTTATCTTTAGTCAGATAAGATATGTATACTTCTTTCTAATACATATATTTACATATACCTATTTTAAGGTTAACGTAACACAAATACCTACTATATTTTTAAATGAAACTCTAACCAGGTTTCATTTAAAATGTAACACATGATATCGGAATTCAAAGTATAGACAGAGTATATTGCACGCTCGAAGCGCCATAAATAAAGACAGTTCTTTATTTACTGAACTGAACTGACAGAGTATGTCCACAGGTTCATCTGAAAATTCATCTTTAACATGATGAACCAAATTCTGGAGGCATTGTGTTTTGATTGACGAAACTCAACGGCACACTTTACGTTAGGAAATGAAAATACGAATTATTTAATTTCCTTGAGTAGGAATTGTATCCATAGCCTTTCGCGTATACAGTCGCGCGCCTTTGCCCCTTGGGTTCGATCACACACCTCAAAAATGAATATGACAGGACTTCTAACATTTTCCTGCCCAAATCACAAATACAAGAAATGCACAATCCGAAAACTGAAATAAAAACATCCCTTACTTAAAAAAAAACCTTTTCAATTTTCTATAATAACAACTCTACAACTACATACAAAAAAGTACTTTTAAATTGGCCTCGTGCTATCAAACAGCAGCCAGACATCTTACTAATGAAGTTATTCTCCCTTCCTGTCTGTTTAGGAAACAATTAGGTATTATTACAGACCCTAGCTGAGGGACACGCCCTCGCTAATGTGTGTTGTTCACGATAGGTCGCAGTCAAGAGGATTTTAAGGCATTCAGAGTACGAAAGGTACGGAATTGTAGGAATAGTTTTGTTTATACACTGCCCTCCAAAAGTTAGTTGAAATTAATTGACCTTATAAATAATGTCACACAATTTCCAAAATTCGCAGTTTCATTGAATGATCTGTTTATTATTTATGTTTGGTAACACTATTCTAATACATACAAAAGGGAATTCCCCAAAATTCATTTTGTTTTCTTCAATAATATATGGTTATGTGCTCACTGCTTGAATTGAGTGCGTCAAAAGTCAGTTGAAGTAGTAAAATTTAAACGATCTCTGATATTCTCGCGGTTTTAAAGTTATTTATTAGTATTGTTAGGGCAGTGTAGGTAGTTTAAATTTAATAACAAAATATTTTGAGGCGATTTGAGTATTTTTGAAATCATAATGGCTCCGAGGCGAAAACTAACTGTAGAGGAAAGAACGATCATTGTATGTGAATACAAAAAAATGAAAAACTTAAGTGTTGTGGGAAAATTATTTAAAGTTAGTCCAGAAGGCGTGCGAAAAATAATAAAGAAGAGCTTGGAATGTTCTAGTCTTATAGATAAGCCACGGTCAGGGCGTCCTAGGGCTACTACTTCTGTTGATGATCGACAAATATTGCGGCTGTGTAAAATCAATCCCAAGATTGTGGTACGACAGATCAAAGATCAGTTACAGGAAGCAGGAACTTCGGTTTCTGAAAGTACTATCAGGCGACGTCTGCATGATGCTAATTTACGAGGTTACGTAGCTAGAAAGAAACCTCTTTTAACATCGATCCATAAAAAAAGAAGATTGGAGTTTGCCCGCACATATTGGGATAAACCAATAGACTTTTGGAAGAGAGTAGTCTTTAGCGATGAATCGAAGTTCGAACTATTTGGAAATCGACGCCGTCAAACTGTATGGCGCAAAAGCAATGATAACTCTTACGACGACAAATACTTACAGCTCACTGTGAAACATGGTGGTGGGAGTATAATGCTTTGGGGGTGTTTTTCTTGGCATGGTGTTCGCCAGCTGCAATTAATTGAAGGCAGAATGACAGCACAGACCTATTGTCATATTTTCCATGATAATTTAAAACAATCTGCTGAAAAAATAGGGTTAGGTCGGATTTTCAAGTTTCAACAAGATAATGACCCGAAGCATACAGCAAGGATAACTAAACAATATTTTGAAGATAACGAAGTGGATTTACTGGAATGGCCTTCAATTTCACCCGACCTTAACCCCATTGAACATTTATGGGATGAATTAGACCGCAGGATCCCTATTCCCAATAGATGCAACAGAAATTTGTTTAAAAATAAAATTCTTGAAGCATGGTTGACTATTCCGGTCAAAACACTACAAAATCTTGTAGAATCAATGCCTAGACGACTTAAAGCAGTTCTACATAATAAGGGCAGTCATACAAAATATTAAAAGATAAGATATTGGCAAAGACACAATCTTAAAAATAATTTTTCAACAATTTCAACTAACTTTTGATATCCTAATTTAACAGTTTATTTACCGGAACTTATAGCTATAAAAGTTATGATGGTTCTTTTATTGATTAAAATACTCAAAATTGATTATATTTTCATAAATAAATATTGACGCCATGTTTTTATTTTGTTTTATTATAATTCTCTCCCATTTATTACATTATTGATCATTTCAACTAACTTTTGGAGGGCAGTGTATGTTTGTGTGTTTGTTTTCAAATTTGTTAAATTGGAGGGATTGTATTGAAATGAATGCTGCTATTATTTATATTGATTTTTTGGGATGTGATGGGTGTAGTTGAGATGTGGATTCAATTCCAGTTTGGGGAAATATTCAATTGTTCATACTTAATAACCAGATTAATTAATTGAAAAGTGGAGGGTAAATTGCATTAACGCTTAATTTCTTTGCCAATGCATAATAATTTTTACAAGGATGACCTAAATTCTAGCTGAGATTAATTACTATTAAAACTAACATTCTAAATATGAAATTTTGGGACGATGGATGTTTGCTTTACTTTCGCACAAAAACTACTGAACAGATTTAGATAAAACTTAACAATAATATAGCTTATACTTCAGAATAACACAGGCTACAATTTCAGTAAATGATTTTCAGTAAATACGTATGATATGGCTATAATAGCAATAAGCCTAAGCGGGCGAAGCCGCGCATGTAGTATTTGTTTGCTCACATTAACATTATAATATATAACGATATTTACAAAACTCCTTTTGGATACCGAATAGGAAATTCAGTAATTAGGAGGCAAGCGCTCATATCGTCCTCGATCTTACGTCAAGCGAACTTCTTTGACAAGTGATCCGTCAAGAAGAAAAGCAATTATTACTTTCTACGCTAGGTATGTACCTACTTTATATAATAAACCATTCGATATGAAGATGTTTACTTTGACAACACTACAGTAACTCGTATACAAATTAGTAAAGTTACAATATAATTATAATTTAACTAAAGGGGAACTATGTTGGAGATTCTTGATGAGTTTCGAACAGACGGTATTATATCTAATGGTATTTGCTGTATTGGTTGTTAAATATAGAAGTGAATAATAGATTTATTGGCTGTATTTCGTTGGAAGTAGTGTTTCTAATTTCTGTAATTGTTTACAAATTATTAACATAAAATATTTTCTACTAGATAATTTTGTTAATAAATAAAAATTATATCTCTATGACCTTTTTGTACATGCTTGCATTGATTACGAGAGATAGAGAGAGACATTGATAAAGGCCTCGCTTTATCGAATCACACCGTTTAAACATCTACATATACAGCTAGCTTTTACAGGCGATAGTTATGGTTTCAATTCCTACTTGCAATTATTTCCAATTTGGTTTTCACCTAACAGACTAAAATCTAATGCGAATGCGGCTAAAAGTTAAGATTTTTTTAAAATTACTAAATTACTAGCTATCTTGCAATTTATTATACATATACATCAAAAGACTAAGAATTTAAAAACCAAACACCATTCTACTTCCCAATAACGAACAGCAAAAACACATGTCGGGTCTTACATTCAACTTGGCTTCACCACACAACCCTTTACACTGAAGCAACATGCACATGCACATCCACATGTACATGTACATACATGCACGTACATGTACATGTGTGGAGACGATACGCCTGACTGTATGCATAGATTCAATTTTCTCACTAATGATCGTCTGTGTACGACAACACTGCGACACTGACACGCGTTGTTCTAGCATACCGCTAATTTAGTCTTGTAATTAGTGGTACATTGAATTTTTAATGAAGTCATTTTCTATCTATTGTATAGTTATATATAGACATATTATTAATGTTGAGTTTTGTTTGTTTATTTGTTTCTGGAAGATTTTCATGTAGAATTTTTTTTCCTTTATAGCTTCACGCTGTATACCGCATTTGGGCGGGTAAACAGTGGAAACTTAGTATTAAAACACTCCTTTCCCTATTTTTTGCCAAATTTTCGAAGCATTACGTTTTCGGTGGCGAAACTCAACGCTGCTATTTTCCCTTGTTACCAGAGCGAAGACCTATTTTTTTTTTAAATAATAATTCAGTTCCCCGAGTGGGAACCCACAACTGTCGCGTTACAATCACATGTTTGTACCCCTACGCCATGATGGCCTCAAGGTTTTCAATAATGAATACAAAAAAATAATTAAAATATTACCATAGGAGTATAAATAAATATTGTACTGTAGATCTGTTATGTTTTAGTATCAGTTAATATAACTAACCTACTAATTTAAGTTTCTATTGAACATGAGAAACTTAGTTACATTGTTTCACGGTTCAATCATAATTGAAGGTAGTTTGATTGGTTTATTAAGCTTCTCCTACAATGTAAATAATAGCAATATTAATATAAATTTTGTATTAGAATATCGTAGACATACATCATGTATTTTGAATTACATGGACATTAAGACGTAATTTTCTTTTGCTTTGCGCTTTATCTTGAACGGAGAGCGGAGAACAAGCATTCTTAACCGTAGGTTACCTTTGCTTATCTTACTAAATGACAGATAATAAATGCGTCAAGCTGAAATTTTTTTCCTAGAAAATCAGAAGTTTGATAACAGCTAATGTTATGAAAACAAATAATGATTATATTATTTTCCATAATTTAAAAATGATGATTACATTATTTTACCTAAAAAGAAAAATAACGTTCAAAAAAACTTTTACAACTATACAAAAAGCTAAATTCACATATAATTACATACAAGAAGTCCCACCGACTCAATATTCCAGTACAAACACCAGTGTAATAGAAAACATGTTGCTGCCGGCCGGAAGACGAGCGCAAACAGTTTCCGGATGTAAGTAAGTAAGGGTCTGGGACTACGTTATTTTTTAACCATGTTTACTTAACGGGAGAACGTCTTAAGATAAAATGCATTTTAAATTTTAGTTTTTTGGTTTTTAATAGAGTTTAAACTTTATTTTAGTTTGTTATAAATCTTCCTTTTCGAGTATAAGAGTATAGACTAATCTTTGAAATTATCAGCTTTACGCTGTGTCCAGAAATGGAAATATTAAAACATTTCATTTCCTCAAGTGGGAATCGAACCCGCAACCTGTCGCGTTTACAGTCACTCTTTCTGCTCCTGCACCACGACTGGACTCTGGACTGGACTGGCCTCATTTTTTTCTTTTCTACCTATATAAAAGAAATTGGTAAGAAAACTTAATTTAAGGAGAATCTCAAGGTTTATTCAGTAATTGTGATGATGCGGTGCGGTTTACGGAGGCTTTTAAAATAGACACAGCGAGTGTTGTCGGCAAGTACACACTAACACGTCCTGACGGGCTTGCGGTTAAGTCTATGGCAGTACTGTTAATGTAGGCGAGGTTGATACTGGAGATATTTTTTAAGTTAATATCATTGAAAGTTATTATAAGAATATTTCATGTACATTTAAAATCAAAAAAGATACATTAAACTAAATAAATTGATATGAAGTAGCTTTGATCAATTTCAATTCTTCTCCACCACAACAAGAGCAGATTTTTTTTGTTGGATATATTATTTGTTGAATTTTAGTTCAGCCTCACGCTTTATCCCACATATAGTAGCCAAGTAGGTAGACAGAGAGACCACACTATCAAGGGATTGCGATCTTCACTTTCCGCTCAAACTTGATATAATTATCACGAGTTACTTCTCTGAGAAGATTTAAGACGTATTTAAGACGAGAAATCAAAAATAATAAAATACTCTATTCTCCATTTCTTCGAATGGACACCGAAGATTTATTAGATAGCATTTAAATTGAGACGCTATTCCAATACACCACAATTTTGATAGACTCTAATATTATTTTTTTATGGAAACGAATTTAGAGAAAAAATAAAAATATTATAACATTAACTGTATATTAAAGCAACATTAACGGGAGTACCAGTCCCTGTAATAAGTTTACGGAGTACATCGTTTCTCCATCCCTCCTAACGTTTAGGCTAACCAAGTTTTTCGGCACTCAAATCTGTGCGGCAAGCTTGGTGTTTGACGGAGCCCTAATGTTATGTACAGTTATTTACTCTAATATGTACTTGAAGTATGTATATAACATTTATCTATATTTACATAATATTAAATTTAGTGCTGTACCCGCATGTGACAGCGAAGTCAAGGAACCTAGTGTTAAGACATTCATTTTCCAAATTCCACTTAACTTTCCAAACATTTTGTGTTGAATTACAAACTCAACGTCCACTTTTTCTTTGTTTTTACCAAATGGAAATCAAACCCATTACTCCCTACTGCGCCATAGCAGCGAATTCTATTATAAATAATAATGCACTTTATATCCATAGAACGCAGTATAATTGCATGTTGTTCTAATATTATATAATTACACATAGAAGTAGTGTTCATATTTCCTATATATACCTAGACAAGTACTGTCATCTTTATTTACTCGAGTAATTAAATCCACTATTATTACATTGCAGTCGCGGCAACTCTACAGGCTGTTATTATAGATAATTCTTAGTATAGGTTGGTCTCTATTATGTGTAATTTATTGCGTAATTTTATGGAACTTTAGTGTATTGCTTACTTAGATATGGTAAATAATTTTAAAATTCAAATTAAGATTTTTTTTTGAGTAAATTTGCCATTTTCACAAGTTTTTTGAATAAACTATCTTATTGGACCCATAAATACTAAGATCTATCGGAGTACAACTTTAGGTATTCAAATACAACATCAGGCTATCAAATCATTATACATTTTAAATTCTCGTACCTGCAACAAAAAAAACATAATTTTCTTCCCAGACAAAATAAACATAAAATCAAAAATGAAAACACCGGAAAAGCCACACAAACGAAAATGGAAAATTGGTAGGATTTCAGAGAACCCAGCAGCCGTGCTCATATCGTAGCCAGAAGCACACCCATTCGCAACTCTTTCATATCGAACAGTGATGTGATTACACGCATAACTCGATTTCGATTAATACTCCAACCGTACACCGAAAACTACGGTTTCTGGCGTTCGAAATCAAATCTGTAGCACTGATAAGCCTTATCACTACATATTTGGGTTTATAATTGACTGGAAAGTACAATATTGGTGGTATTACATTTGCAAAATGTGGGAAGCATGAGGAATCCAATTATTTGGACACAATCAACGAGGGATCATCATGGGGATGTGTCGATGGAGAAGTTATTCAATGGAACAGTTAATTCTAACGAGTTATTTGAGTTAACATGATTGCCACTAATTTGGTCTAATAGACCTAATTAACGGTATTTACGTTGTCTGATATAAGTAAAAGTACGTAAGTTATATTTTTTTTAATATTATAGTTGTTTTAGTATATTCAAGCCTCTATATGCCTCTATATGGAACATAGAGACCGTCGTGGCGTGGTGCTGTAAATACGAAAGTTGTGGTTTCGATTCCTACAGAGAAGAGTGAAATATTTAATATTTCATAATGTTGATATAAAAGCCATTGATATAAAAGCCATTCCCTAAATTCATGTAAATCCCAACTTAAAAAACATTTGCTCAATAGCGAAAGTAATTTGACATAGCTTTAATCAGTGTTTCTAGTATATATTATATATGTGTATATATGTATGGGTATATATTATGTATGTATTATATGTATATGTATATATAGTCGATTTAACAGTATATATAATTATATATTTATAACTTGTGTAGGTATATATACATATATATATATATATATATATATATATATATATATATATATATATATATATGTAGCATGTATTATGTTTATAATGTGTTAGTTAATATATATATTTTTCTGATATTTTATTTTTTTTTCTGTGTTGCACTGTGTTGTTATTCCGCTGTTTGGCACTCATCCACTTCCATAGGTTGGCTGGAAGAGATTTCTTTCAGAAATAAGCCCGCCATTGTAAACATAACTTTTTAACTGTTCTCTTACTATTTATACATGTGCAATAAAGAATATATAATAATAATATATTATAACACTATGGTTTTGATCATTTAGATAATAAATAGGAAAATCCATCCAACCATTATCGAAGCAGTCGTTCGATATTTGTAGATACATCCCTTTATGTAATACTTATAGTAGTATACTTAACCTACTTTATGTAAATATCTATTCATATTTATACGATTATATGAATAATATTGCCAAAGTCTCAGAAAACATCGTTGACATTGAATAAAATCACCGTTCATTCGGTGTAATGGTTGCTTGGAATGGCAAAGTTTGACAAGAAATATACGAGAATGTATGAATTGACAACAGGATGACTTGTTTTTTCTTATACTTTTCCCTTTTTTTAGAGGTACAGGCAGGCAGGTAGGGGTGCAAGTTTAGTTTATAGCTAATAAATATTTTGATAAGAAAATGAGTAGGTTTGGTGATATTGTATTTTTTTTTGGTTGTCTATATATATAACTTCCGTTACTGCGAGACTCACATACAACGCAAATACCAAAGGATTATGGAGTGCAGGGGAATTCTAAAAATGTTATTAATATTACGTACATTTAAAATAAATATTTAAGATCCTTTGATTATAGATAGAGCCCTTCGTAAGGCAACGATGGTTATGGATTCGATTATCACTAGGTGGAAAGAATTATTTTATCACTTAACAAGCGATGTCTTGAATGTAGTAATGATTTATATTGAAAATTAGGTTCACTCTGTCTACCCTTCTATATGCGGAATCAGACTTAAGTTAAAACAAGATATCTTGTAAAAGAGACATAATAAAAAATACCCTTTTGAATATTATATGCAAACAAACTATCATACAATAACCATTACTCAATCTTTATTATTCCAAAAAAATCATTGAAAAACCAAGTCTACTACTTCCCAAGACTAATATTTTCTTAGCAAAAGGAAAGGGGGAGTTAGGCCATAAATTCCATGATGGTTAGTAGAGCATTAGTTCTTCTTTTATAGTTCGCGGGCTATTCAATTGAGAAAGTGGCTTATGGCGATCTTTTTGCCATTTATTTTGGACCTAAAGAATTAGGGTTGGGTATTTTAATTTATTGTTGCGGCAACGTCGATGTTCCATATCTTTTTTGTAATACATAACAAGAAGACTTATTTAATATAATTTATTTATTTTTTATGATAAATTTAAATATATAGGTAGGAATCGAACTTCTAAGTGTCGCGTTTACAGTTAGGCACTGTGCCACGATGGCTGAAATTGTATAATAAAAAAAATAAAGGTAAAACATAAACCTAATTAATTTTGTTGTAAATTCCAAAATATATATGCCTATTCTTTTTCTTGTCACTGTACATTAAGTGTAGCGAAATAACAAAAGTACCGACCGCTAAAACGACGTAATCCCCTGAGGATCCTCTAGTTTTTACGTAACCTTCCTGACTTTTCGCAGAAATCCAATATATTGGGTGCGGATTGCACTAACTAGAGCGAAAAAAATATATTAAACCATTCCCCTGAACAGGAATCGAACACACAACCATCACTCAAATACAGCACTTAAATCTAATCATAATACACGTATATAGTATATACCAGAAAGCAATAAACCTGTAATTAACGGATGCAAACACACAATGTCCACATGTCGCGTGGTAGCGACGAATCAATCATTTCAGTACATTAATAATTTTCATTCCAATTGTAGGTATTTGTCATTTTAAAATATCGACTAGGTCTACTATAAGCTAGGAATAAGTAAATGTAGCTTAGATATAGTCATTCGAGGTCATTATGGCGCAGCGGGACAGTATTTGGGTGTAAATATGGTGTTTGTGGGTTCAATAATCACTCGGAGAATTAGTTGTTTTCATTTCCTGCTTTGATAAGAAAATGCGAGGCGTTATGTTGTGTTTCTTTACACACAAATCATATGAAACGGTGAACAAACGAGTACTAGTTTGTTTCGAGAGTGGCCCCGGGTACATAACTAGGTAGTACCTTGGTACAAGTTAGCAGAGGGAATCTGGGAACTTAGTTCTAAAATACTTCGTTCACATTATGACACTCCTGTTCTCCGCTTTCTGCTAAATTTTCGACGCATTGCGTGTTGATTGCATCTCCTGTACTACTTCAAATAAAAACTAATACGTCGTTGTTGCACCAAATAAGTGAATACAAAATCCATCTAAGAAACCAGTTTATATATACAATTTCACAACTTGAGGCTTTTAAATATATAAATACTTTTTCATTTTAACATATTTATTCTTTTTTATATATTTAAAATATAATATTAAATGTCAAACTCATATAACGAAGGTCCTACTTCTATAATTGACTTGGAATAGTTAATTTTCAGACAACGACCTAATAAGTATACTTATAACGATCAAAGCGATGTTTTTTAATTGCACTCTCCACTCACCTTACCACTTCACACCCTTCAGACAAAATACTTGCCGTGTAACTAAAAAGGTGCATTTAGAATAGTGTAAGTTACTAAAAGAATAGCGGTGTTTGATAAGGATTACACCTTCAAATTCGTTTTCAGATCCTCAAAAATAAGAGACTAAATTAGAACACTCCGTTCCCCACTTTCCGCCAAATTCCGAAGGCATTATGTGTGAAACTCAACGCCACGGTTTGCCTTGGCACCAGAGCGAAGAAATGAAAATATAAAATATTTAATTTCTTTGAGCGGGGATCGAACCTACGACCACTGCGCCACGACGGTAACTATATTTAATAGTAGGTAAGTTAAAATACTAATTATAAAAAATATTTAAACGTAAATAAGGCATTATGAACTTTTAAATATATACAGCAACCTAAACTAAAAAATGCAGTGAAAATATCACATAAAATTAACTACTAAAAACGCTCGCCGACTCTGAATACTTCTAATTTAACTTCATAATTTTCATTTTTGAGCTGTATTTTTTAAAATTTTAAAAAATATAGGTAAAAAATGTATGCAAATGAAACGCTGGCAGCTCCAAAATGAACGCGAATGTGAATGTTTGCAAATTAACAACGTCGCCTGTAGCTTTATTTTATCAAAAACAATTTTCATTTATTACTTGCTAACTGAATGTTTATATAGATAACACCTATATAAAACTAAAATGAAACTATTCAAGCAAGTCGAAAAAATATAGAATGTTGAATATTATTTATTTTAGAGATCTATTTTAATTATATTTATTTGATTTATTTTAGGGATAGTGAGATGGCAGTATTCCAATTAAACAATATGATTTTGAATTTGAACCTTACCTCAAATGGAAATCGAACTCATAATCAACGTTTGTTCAATCATACATACATATATAAACTATAATTATAATATACTTAAATAAAAATTATCATAGAAGAACTGTATTAAAACAAAATATTTTGCTTTAATAATTCACAAAATAAACAAACTGCCAAAGCCAGATTCATTTCAAAGCACTTTGCACTCAATAATATTAATAATTTGTGAATTTTAATTTTAATAATAACATTTAAAAACATTTTCCACAGATATCTGTTATGGCCTTTTATTAAAACGAGTCTAATGTTTTTATTTGTATTGCCGATTAAAAATATATTTGCTTAAATAAAATTAATTAAAATTAAAATTAAATTAAAGCGTAATATTTATGCTTCTTTCAAAATAGATGTGAGTGTATCTCATATTAGGTCACCACTTTGCTATGAAAAGTATATATTTATAAAGAATTAGCTAATAAACGCCAGTCATGGCGCAGGGACACAAGCGTGTGACTGTAAAGGCGGCAGGCTTCGCTCTGGTGTCGAGGCAAAGCGCGGCGTTAAGTTCCACCGTTTAACTTGCTACTACATAATGGATACTGCATGATGGTGAAAAAAAATTACATTAATCATATATCATATAAAATATTTAATATAGGTACTTTCATAACTTCAACATTTTTCTAAAACGAAAATAACATTTAGGTACAAAAATTATAAGAACATTACGAAAGAAAAAATAAACTAAAGCGACTTAATAGCTCAACCAACCCATGTAAACACGAAATCGAATTTCGCAACATCAAACATTACTCCATACGATGTATCCCCTAATCTTTAAGAAATATTAGAAAAAAAATATGGAATTCGAGATCAAAGGCCCGTCACCTGCACGTATTTATGAGTGAGTTTAGGTAAAATGGCGCTTGAATTTGGACAAAATTATTTAAAAATTCCAAAAAAAAATTTTTCATCCTTATTTAGAAGTGATAAGGTCTATAATATATATTTTTTACAGTAAAAACAATATGGTAATAATCAAGAGGCTTTTAAAGTTTAAATGCTTGGTGAATTGAATTGTTTTCCCGCTAACCGCGTGTTAAAAGCGTTGCGGTTTGCGGCCTGTCGGGAAAAGGTGCGTTGACTTTGTATGGCGACAGTACATAATGGATAGCCTGTCGTTTTGGTCTGGATATAGTATAATGATATATACTAAAATTATATATTACTACAATATATGTATGTTCATAAAACTTAACAAATTTGTATTTCAAATCTTTTTTGCTTCACGTGTTATGTATATAGAAGAGTAGGCGATAAAATTACGATAGCATAAAACAGTATTTGCTTGTCTATTATTTTAATTACATAAATTGCATAAAACTTGATGCGAAGTATTAAAAATAATACCACTAAGAAAATTATAGAGACATGAGGTGTTCCATATTTCTATAGTTTTCTGTATTATAATATAATTGCTAGTTTGTATTTTGTTTTTATATTTTTTATCAAACTTTTAAAGATGTGTGTATTTTTATAATAAAAGTTGCTTAAAAGTAATAACATAATAAAAAGACAGAGAATGTTATACCATTATATTAACGTTGTTCTTCTTACAAACAAAAGGCATATTCACAAAAAACATATTTCTCAAACTGTTATACAGTTTAAATTTAATTTACAAAAGAAAATGCTAATGAAAATCGTCGCTCAGTGTCCCACACTCCAAAATTAGTAAACAATAAAAATTAATGAAATATAAATTAAATTAAAATAATAAAAATAAAAATTAATGAAATATAAATTAAATTAAAATAATAAAAATAAAAATTAATGAAATATAATCATTCTACCGAATGGGGATCGAATCTTTATTGTAGTTGTTTAAAAACGATTTGGTTTAAAACAAAAAAAAAACTTTATATGATGTAAATAAAAAATAAAAAGTAGAGATATATTTTTTATGTATAATACATTTTAGGTGAGATTAGAATCTTGCACTTTGACTCGATACAGTACAATATTTTCAACATATCACTCGACTGGGAGCGTGGCGTCTCCTGTAATCCGGCTACTCGGAGGTCGGGTTCAGAGGATGGTTTGAGGTCGGGAGTC
Organism: Heliconius melpomene rosina; assembly: GCF_056956725.1. Lineage (NCBI taxonomy): Eukaryota > Metazoa > Arthropoda > Insecta > Lepidoptera > Nymphalidae > Heliconius > Heliconius melpomene. The sequence goes on from NC_140398.1 coordinate 15,871,510, forward strand.
CTGGCGCTGTGTGGCCCATGTTGACTGGACGTCCACACTAAGCCTGGTGTTAATATGGACCCCCCGGAGGAGTCCGGGGGGTGCAGGTTCATTAAGGAGGGGCGAACCGGGCCAGGGGGGAAACCCAGCAGCCAAAAGTCCCCCGCATCGGGCAGTAGTGGGATAGCGGCCGGGAGTGGGCGCGCAGTGACAGCCCGACCAATACAACCAGACCTGTTCCTTTTTGCTTTATTTTTTTATAAAAATAATAAATTTTATTATCAATTCAAAAGATTTTTTTATAAATCATTATTTTAAAGCATTTAATATTGTGATCAGTAGTTAGTACTTCTGTATTGAATAACATTATTTTATATTGTTATCAAGACACAAAGTATCAATACATGCAATCATAAGGAAAGCTTAGAATATAGATAATGCGCAAAATAATTATTAGTTTCCCTCTTTTTTTATTCAAAATAATATTGCTGTTAAACCTTTTTCATAGACAAATTAAGTAAAAATCTCAATCTTAACTAATGTGTCTAAATAAAAATATCATTTATATTGTCAAAAAATAAGCAGTCATTATAATCAATGTAAAGCTCAATTTAAAAACAACGTTAATTATTAACTTTTAAAAACAACTTTAGTATTAAAATCTTAAAATTTTTAATAAAAGTTAAAAAACATAGCCGTCTAGAAATGAACATTCTTGCTGAAGTGGCACGATATTGCCCACCGCCCCCATAAACATAATTTTAAAGTAATCAGCTCTTTGTGCACATTTTCAAAGGCTTATTATCCTAGGTTATGAAAGTGCCTGTTAGCAGACTTTATACGAAATATATTTTTTTATTCTCTTGGAAATAATGTTCTTTTATAGTTAATAATAAACAATTATAAAAAAAAATATATAACTATATAGACGCTAACATTTGTAAGAGGAAAATAGCTTAAAAATTGTTAAATTCTTTTTTAAATGTTCTATTTTGAAAACATTGCTTTTATTGTAGTCAAATAGTATTAGTTACGACGTTAGTTGCACTAATTATGCAAGCTTAATTGTAGATATTAACAAAACAAAATTTAAGTGCAGTTGAGGCCGTCGCGTCGTAGCGTAAGAACTCAAGCTTACGACTGGGCCGTTGTGGATTCAATTTCCACTTGTCCCTCAAGTGTATAAAGAAATATAATAATAAGATATAATTATATATTATATATCAAAATGATAATAAGAATATATTCTTAAAATAAACTTCTTACTTTTTATTAAATTTATAGCAGTGTCATCTATGAAATGTGGAAATATTTACAATAGAAATGGCCAAGGCATAGTTCACGTTACTCTTGATAGATGGTGGTAATTATTAAATATAAAGTTTTTAAATATACTATAGAGTAATAAAACATATAAAATAGTAAATTTATATATTTTACGATTAAATAATAAATTTTAAATACTCTTAATGTTTTCAACTTAATTAATTTGTATTATGATTTACAATTGTAGCTTCACAATAATATTGACTATGCAGTTCATTAAATATACAACAGATGGCGCTCTTTTAGATAGTATATAAAGACTGACTGACTGATTGTTTATAACATTATATACATATTTTTTATCTATTCTTTTTCTATGTAGAAGAATCTAACTATCTTATATTTGACCATGCCAAATATCTCCAGATACTCCTGATTCTGGTGGGGTGGTGATTCTTCGGCTTTAAACATGTTCATGTAATGTTTTTATTTTATTTTTCATAGTTATTTTTTTAGTAATATTATTTTGTAAAATGGTCACAAGATCGTCCTCTTTATAATAGCAAGTCCCCATAGCAAGCTTTAAAAAACAAAATAAGGAAAGCCTTCAAATAAAAACAATATATCTACATCTAAAAGTAAAAAAAATAACACTTATAAGATCCCTGCGCGACGTCTGACCTCAGTTTTAGTTTTAGTTTTAGTTTTATAATATAGATATGTTAGTGTGTACATATTATATTTTAATAGTTCTAACAGAAATGCATGACCTCATTATATTACAGATGATCGCAATAAAATACAAATACATATGTATTTACAAGATGTTTCGAGTGAGCTTAGAGTCGTTTCGTGTTTTATTATGCTGATCGTTCGGTGGTTAGCCTTGTACTATGTAAAAACTCACGTAGGAAACTGTAGGTGATGTTTTAATTACATGTTTTTGTATGAAATTGTATTGTAATATAATTAATCTTGTATGTCTTAAATCATGGCGTTGTGTTCTGCCAGTGTCTAAAATGAGTGAAAACTGGGGAACTGTGGCTTATCACTATATGAGATACGGCATGAAATCGTCAATCTTTAGCATCTCATTTAGCAAGATGGGTAAAAAAACGTATGTTACTTAAGCTAAGTTGTTTGTAAAACTCAATAAAGTTTATTATTATACCAGACCGGATTTTTTTTTTATAATTTACATATACCTAATGATCCCCCGGTATCGAACCCACACTAATAATAAAATAATCTGGCCCTCTCTTACTGCAACACGATAGCTACTATCTATTATTATTATTTAACTTTTATAATCCTTTAATCACTTTACCAAATCGATTGTGACCTTACAATGAAATATAGTTAGTTACATATTTTTTACAACTTCACGCATATAACAGGTTAGGCAGACATAGTGTTAAGACACTCTGTTTCCCACTTCAAATCCAAATTTTAAAACATTATGAATGAGTGGCGTAACTCAACGCTGCGGTTTGTTTTCTTATCACATTGAAAAAATTAAAAAAAAACATATATCCGAGTAGAAATTGAACTCTAAACCATGGTGTTTACAGAAAAACTCTGCGCCTACAATTACATACATTTTTCATTAAGTAATATCATCAAACGGCCAGTCATATAAATAAAATGCGGAACTTCTCACCGACATTAATATGTAAATTAGACACTATGTGCAAATACATTCGATCGTGATCTACACTATGTTTAATTTGCGATAGTATCTGTTACTGTTGACACCCTATAGGGAACTTGTTGGCACCGGATTTAAACGTATAATATATTCTTTTATACAATTCCTAGAGAAAAGGAGAATTCATTCTGAAAAGTCTATGATAACAAGGCGAACACCACGCAAGCACCATGCAATACCTCCAGAATTCGGGAACGGAAGTGTCTTAATGTGAACGGAGTGTCTTTACACTAGGTTCTCAGATTTCCTACCCTGCTGCTAGACTTCAGCTTTGAACAGATCTGTATTTTTAAACTTAATGTTAATTTTCTGATTAAAAATAATTTTATCCTACTAATATTGGATGGATGTTTGTTGTAGGTACTTTCTCGCATATACTAATACATACATTTAGATGTTGCTTTACAGTAATATAGCTTATACATCATAATGACACAAGCTAAGAATCATGTAAAGATTGTGATTATAATTTTTTTGTAAAGAATTCGGTTATTACATTACAATAAGTTTAAGCGGGCAAAGCCGCGTTTGGGTCACTCGTAAACATATAATATATATTTATCTATATTTTAACAAACCTATATTTAGCAAATCATAATAATATGTCAACAATAATTTATTAATTATAATTAGATTACTCAATCATGTCGTGTAAAACGTACAACTTGTCAATATAAATTAAAATCGATTTATCGTATACATTTTTTAGTTACGTCCTGGTAACTTGCAATTGTCACGAGTAGATTTTTTATAGTAAAGTACCTATTAACTTTGCATATTATAATTATTCTTTATCGTTTATTGATACTATTATAATATAGAACTTAACAGGATGTTAAAACGACAATTGTAACTCAATTAGGGCAGTTTTTACTTCATTTTTCTTTTAATTATTTTTATCAAGCTATTAACTACCACGAAATATACCTAATTGTCTATATGTGGGTACTTGTAAGTAAAACATTACTTAACAGTATTTAACATTTTATACATAACTGCCTTTTGATGTCTTTTTTTCTATTAGATTAAAAAATCATATCAAAACCTACAAAAAAACAAGTAAAGCCACAGTCCAAGATAAGTAAAATAGAAACGTACGATTAACATCGTCGGGACCATTTCAATTCGGTATCTCGTCACACAGCAACCGTGAGAAACACTACATATTATTGCTACAACAAAATATTATTGTAGTACTTGACTAAGGTCATAATAACCGATTATTATCTAACCGACGTGAATTGCAAAAATATATATTATATTTTTATTATGTTAGATGTAATTTAGCAATTGAATACTATTAATTTGGAGGAAGAACAAATAAAGATGAGTAAAAAGTGTAAAGAGTTATAGTAATTACTAGCGACCCTCTTGCGGCTTCGCCCGCTTTTACTACTGGATTATTCATATAATGTATGTTTGCAAAGCACTTAAGATAATGTGAAAATTAATTAAACCCTAATGCAACCCGCATTTTCCAATTGTTTCTAACAGCAAGGATTTTTTAGTAGGTACCGTAATTTTAAATCTGTGCTACGAATGTTTTCAAGTACTTATTAAAATATATTTAAATTACTATTTTTACATAGTTAAATGATTATTTTTAAACGGAAGAAATTATAAACAAAAACCTACCTACTAACAACTACTACAAAAAATATGAAACCAAATATATCGCGCTGAATTAATACATTCTACTCCAATTATCCAATACGTGCAAAAGCATCTAAATCTTTATTGCTATAGAGGCAGGCGGGTTTTTTCTTCGAGCTTGTGGTTAATGCTGAAGAGAGTAATCTGTCCCTGATAAAAAGCAAGCACGACGTGGCTGCCTGTGAGGAAAATTAAATAGAATGCATCGGCCGGGAATCAAACCCGGGCCGCCCACCTGGCAGGCGAGCATTCTACCACTGAACCACTGATGCGTGTAAGGCAGGCGGGCGCGGCGGACGCATGGCGAGTGGCGAGCCGTTTCGCAGCAAGGATTTTTTGATATAGTAACAACTTCTAAAGTACTTATTAAAATGAAAAACAGTAAAAGTTTTTGATCTACATTAAATGTGATACCTTTCCTTCATCCTGGAAAGAAGCTCAGCTAACGCCACTGCCTAAAAACCGCAATCCTTCTTCCATGTCTGATTACCGACCTATATCCATTTTACCATTTCTATCAAAAGTCCTTGAGCGTCTCATACACCAACAACTTACTAAATACCTGACTCATAACAACCTTTTTAATCCTTTACAATCTGGTTTCAGACCCGGTTATAGTACGACTACTGCACTGGTTAACATATCGGATAACATTCGTCTGGGTATGGAGAATCATCAAGTTACCGTTATGATTCTGCTTGACTTTAGTGACGCCTTCAATACCATAGACTTTGATATCCTATTAGCCATTATGTACTCTCTTAACATATCTCCTAAAGTGATTGATTGGTTTTACTCTTACTTGCATGGTTGCAAGCAACGTATCCGGACACAGGATTCTTATTCTGAATGGTCCCCGGTGCTTGCTGGCGTTCCACAAGGTGGCGTGTTGTCCCCTCTCTTATTTTCACTATTTATTAATTATTTCTGTCATAATATTGCTTCTCCCTACCACTTTTACGCTGACGACCTGCAAATATGTCGTCAAAGTTCGTTGCACGATCTTTCAAGCACAATCTTAGCATTGAATGAAGAACTGAGAGCTATTACAGTACGTAGTAAATCCTTAGGCTTAAAACTAAATGCAAAAAAGACTCAAGCAATTATAATAGGTAGTCCAAGACTTATCTCTAAAATTACGTTTCATGAATTGCCATTATTATCGCTTGATGGAACCTGCGTCCCTTTTACTGACAAAGTTAAAAATCTAGGAATTATGTTTGACCAGCATTTATCCTGGAAACCGTTAATTAGTGAGGTAAGTAGAAAAATATTTTCAGCTGTTGCGTCGTTACGTCGACTACGTAATATCTTACCCATTCCTACTAAGGTTGCGCTGGCACAATCACTCCTACTACCAATTCTCGATTATGCTGATTGTTGTTATCTTGACATAAAAGAGGAGCAATTAAATAAGCTTGAGCGGCTCCAAAATGTTTGCATAAGGTTCATTTTTGGACTTCGCAAGTACGACCACGTATCCGAATTTCGTAAAAAACTCAAGTGGCTCCCTATTTGACTTCGCCGGAATACTCATGTTCTCTGTCTTTTGTATAATGTTCTCTTTTCTACGCATTCCCCTTCATATCTTAAAGAACGATTTAAGTTTTTATGTGAATCACATAATTTACCACTCCGCTCCAAGTCTCGTCTAACCCTTGAATTTCCTCGTTATTCTTCTTCCGTCTATACCAATTCCTTCACTATCAAATCTGTCCGCTTGTGGAATTCCTTACCCATTACAGTCAAACAAGCTATGACTATACAAACATTTAAAAAGAGGCTGAAAGATTATTATTTAACGCTATAAGTACCTAGGTTTCGATAGTATTTTTTGTATTTATTTCATGTTCTTGTTTCTGTGTTCAAAAAAAGATTATTTTATAAACAAAGTATTATATATTTATTTATATATTTATGTATGTGTGTATGTATGTTTGTATGTATGTATGTATGTATGTATTTATGTATGTGTGTGTAAAACTAGATATCAGCTCTGTACACCCCTTCCCTTTTTCAGACAATGTATTCCGTCCTCTACCCAAAGGTTGCCTGGAAGAGATCGCTCTCTTAGCGATAAGGCCGCCAATTGTACTGTTCTATGTATTAATTCATGTATATGTGTCTTTTCTATGGTACAATAAAGAGTATTTTGTTTGTTTGTTTGTTTGTTTGTTTGTTTAAATGGCCAACGTAACTAATATACTTATTTATATGCTGAGAGTAAGGGGTAAGTGAAACTTGAGTAACATACAACTGATGTATCAACGGCGGGATGTGTCAACAATTAAATGCGTTTTTCTCTAAAACTATTCGCAATTTCGAAATACTGTGAAAAGCAAATTTTATCTTCGTTTAACGTAGAAAATTAATCAAGTATTTTAATGGATAAGGATTAATACCATTTTGGAAAAATATCCCTCACAATAAAAAATATATTGAAATTATTATTTTTAGACAGAAAAAATGATCACTACACGTTATTCTTAAAAGATACGAATATGCCGCCGCGGACTTTTTTGTAGATTTTATTAAGAGGAACAATACTCCAGTACATTTTTTCATGTAGTACTTACCATTAGAGCAGCGCATGCGCGAAAGTGTCTCAACGGGTAGGACTTTATACACATTTATCGTATTTATGTTAATTTACATAAGAATTTACAAATAATAAACTATATATAAACCTTCTACGAAAAACACCCGACTTAATGGTGAAGACCGCATCAAAATCCGTTGGGTGGTTTAGAAGAAGAAGAGTTAGAAACAACAGACAGACACGAAAAGCGACTTTGTTTTATAAGATATAGGATAGGATAAAAAACCAATGCACTTAATCTGTATGCAAAGAGCTAAAATGTAAGTTAATCTCTAGAATCGTATAGTTCAAGCAGACGAAGTCGCGGGTGGGCCGCTGTATAAAATAAAATAGTATGCAATCCGTATAACAAAAGTTTAAGTGTAGCTGTTGATTGGCGTCTAATCATAAATGCCTTTTGGAAGGTTGCCTTAGCCATAGCCTTGGCTCTCGTATCATCTACACCGACAGGCAGGTATGAAGAGGTAAAGTATTAAATTATTACTTTAAATATTTTTAAATTGCATCGGCATGTTTAATTTACTTAGTGATTTTTACTAGAATGTGTTAATAACTAAATATACGAAAAGTAAGAACAAACTACTACTAGATTTCTTTTAAACTTATAATAAAAACAAGCCAATTCCGAGTTTTACCCACGCATGAATTGTTCCGTACTCTTATCTGTGAAAACAGTAAAATAATCAGGTTTGTTGTATGGGATCCCCCTTAAATATTTACTGTATATATTTTTTTGTTTATTAGTATTTATTGTTTTAACTGCAACAGAATTATATAATCTCTGAAAATTTTAACTGTCTAATTGTCACTGTTCATGAGGTACAGCCTGTTGACAGACGGACAGCGGAATCTTAGTAATGAGATTCCCTTTTTGCTTTTGGTTACGGAACCCTAAAAAAGATGAACATTTATAATAATTTTAGAATAATGATTTCTATACAGCACTTAAATCGATTTCGAAAGCGTAATAAATTATGCTTATTACTGTTTAATCATAATTAATTGATTTCCATATGTTTATAATGTCATATTTACACTTAAACAATATGTACTAGTAAAGTATAGAACATTAAATATATTTTAAATCCGTTAGCGAGGCCGAGTGTGGTCTCTCATAGTGCAATTTAGTTCATGGAGATCCATTGTGCTATTGAATAGGTACGAACGAAGATATCTCAATTTAATGAACACTCCCATGAAAATACATTTGTATGAATATTTATGTTAACTTTTAGTATGCATGTATTATATTAAGAGTAAGAAATTAAAAAGGAATATTTAATTTTAAGCCAAAACGGTGTTATTTAGTGTTTTTTCTTTATTATTACATCCTTTTCTGAATATTGAGTCTAGTGGGCACAAAGTGTCGTTACATTATGTTCTCAGGTTTCCTCTGCCGACCCTACAATGTATGGCATATAATATACATATATATAGCTAAAAAATAATTTAAATTTCAAAAAAAAAAATGTTTATTAACAAAATAATCAACATTTAACATTTTATTAGAGCACGAACGAAGTATGTACTTACTTACGTTTGACCTAGCGTCATTTTATTATCCACTTTCAACTTTTACCTCCGCGCGTGTGGAGAAAGTTCTACTCTAATAAGGCTTAAAACTTTTTATACCTAATGATATAATACTTTGTTTTGCATTTGAAATAAGTTTCTAAATTTTCAATTTATGCAATATTTTTTAATCCTGTGCCTATCTATATAAAACGATGAGATCTTTTATTTCTCTCGAAAGTAACAAAAAGTTTTAAATAAATATACGATTAAAGGTGAAGGATAAATAAAGAAGTGAAGTGTGGAGACTCTCCGTTCTCAAATTACGAAAAATTTTAGACATCAGTTTTATTCATTAGACACTAGTTTTATCAGATACATTAAAATTGAAACAGTTAAAATATATATTTACCCGTATAGAGATTGAATCTACAACTATGGGATGACATTTTTTTAACTTCATGCTACATAGCAGGGTAGGTGGAGGGAACCTGGGAACCAATTTTTAAGACAATTCGTTCCCATTAAGATAACCCAATTTTGAAACTTCTCACGTAGAGTGGCGGACCGCGGAACTTAACGTCGCGCTTTATCTCCTTACAAGAGCGGGGAAATATTCATAATTCACACCTGAGTGGGAAGTGATCCCACAACCACCAAAATTAATACTTAGATCCAAAAATATATTACCTACAGTATTACTTAGAGTAGGTATACATAAGTGAAATCTTCGTTAATATGCTTATATTAGCAAGCTAGCTTTACGTGTTAATAAGTCACGAGTTGAATCCTAATTTTAGATATTCATTCATTGCCTAAGATAACATTCAGATTGTACCCACTATCGTACTTGCAATCTTAAAAGCTAGATATGCATTAACGCTTATGGAAGTGTGTATTTAAAATGACGTAACCATATGAATATGTTTAAAATTTTTTTTAGGTTCACGCTGTATCCCGCATATAGCAGGGGAGGCAGAGGGAACCTAGTGTTAAGACACTCTGTTTCCAATAAGATACATCTGTTTGCACTTGGGAATGAAACAAAATGAGGTAAACAATCTTAAATTTAAGAGTTTTCGTGTTCGAGTATTGAAATCTATTAGAGGACGCAGTTTCGATTTCCGGATGTTGAAGATGGTTTTCGTACAGGAAAGTAATACATAACTTTTCTACATAAACATTGTTATAATATAGACGAAAACGTATAAAAATAAATGCTAAATATATAAGATATTTAAATTAATTAATTAAAATAATTGCGTGTGTTGATCTTCCAGTAAAAATAAAATAAGCGAACTTATCAAATTCTCCTTTGCTCTTAGAAAAAGTTTCTCAGTTCTCACCAATCGCCCACATCCGTGTAAGCATATCATCAATTAAAAAGGCAAATTTTCTTAGAAAGATTTCTAATTAATTAGGCAACCTTTTAAATATCGGTAGCTCACCAGCGAGAGACGACAGACCTATCCAGATCATTATCTCAATAAAATTATGGCATCCAAAAGTAAACGGCTATAATTCGCTTTTGGAATGTACCTAAACCTAACTTCTAAGAAGTGTTCACAAAAACTTAGGCAAATTCACCGGACGCTGTTTTTTTAGTGCCAAAAAATCGTTCATCACTTTCAAGGTTGGCGGCTAGACTTGCACAAAGAATGCTTGTCAGTTCGTCTGTTTGTGTATGTAGATAGTGTATGAAGTCACGCTAAGGTCGAATATTACTTATGTATATATATTTGGTTAAGATTATTTCTTATTTGCCGACGGGAAAAGGTATAGGCGAGGTCTTTCCCACAGACGTGTTTTTTTAAGTTTGTATTATAGGTAGGTACAATATATACAAGGTGAACGTATAATAGACACTTAAGTGGCATTTAATGTGGTGTTTTAAATCAAAGTGTCATTTTTTATAATGTATAGTAATAATGTTGCATCTTGTAATTTAGAATATATGTTATATGATAAAATTTGTTATATGATAAAATTGTATGCAGAAGACAGTCGGTGCGAGTTCAAATTTTGACGAAAATGATATTTATTGAATTAAACTTATTGGTTATATGTAATCTTAATCTGTAAAATATAATAAAAGGATAGAAAATCGATTCTGAACATGAAGGTTAGGTATATAAAAAAAATAAAAATTAGTTAACCGACACAATAGGTATATCGATTACAAAAGTTTAAAAGTTTCGTTTTTCCGACTATGTGCGTTGATTGATGGAAACCATAGCCATATTTTTCCTTACCAGAGCGTGGAATCAATATTTTTTTAAATATTATAATTCCTCGAATGCGTATCCTAGCTAAAACCACCACATAGACGTTGTCCTGCACTACAGTATCTTCTAGAACTTACCTATTACGACATTTATATTAAGAAAATAATAGAGATTAAAAAAAATGCTTATAATTGAAGCACAATCGTGTTTCTAAACTTTCCTTATGATTGCGCGTCTTGATACTCTTAGGTATAACAATAGAAAATAATGTTACTCAATACAGAAGTACCAACACAATATTAATTGAACATTTATTTCTTACTACAATTATTACTGGTCTTTTATATCATTCATGATAAATAAACTTATGAATGAATAATTGATTAAGAAAAAAGCAAAAAGGAACAGGTCTGATTGTATTGGTCGGGCTGTCACTGCGCGCCCACTCCCGGCCGCTATCCCACTACTGCCCGATGCGGGGACTTTTGGCTGCTGGGTTTCCCCCCTGGCCCGGTTCGCCCCTCCTTAATGAACCTGCACCCCCCGGACTCCTCCGGGGGGTCCATATTAACACCAGGCTTAGTGTGGACGTCCAGTCAACATGGGCCACACAGCGCCAGGACTCCCGACCTCAAACCATCCTCTGAACCCGACCTCCGAGTAGCCGGATTACAGGAGACGCCACGCTCCCAGTCGACGATGAATACAAAAATATTGTACACTATCGAGTCAAAGTGCAAGATTCAAATCACACTAAATGTATAATATCCCATTTTTATTTTATCATATTATATTTTAAATTATTTTAATTTTTATAAACAAATTACATTATATTACAATATTTTTTCACAAAAACTTATTTATTAACAATTCAGATTAGATAGGAGGTATATGAGTTTGTCACATAGCGTAGGTACATACTAGTACAGATAGTCTCCAGCAGATGTCTCTACAATACTTTCTTTCCATACAAATGTATATATTGTCAAGTTATGTAGAGTACTTATATTTATTTATCTTACTGTTTCATTTGTACACATTTATTATTTATCCGTTTACAAGAAAAGGTATATATATATAGGTCGTATTTTTTTTACAAAGAATTCAAATATATAAGGTATATTATTTTACATTATAAGTAACATATTTGGCATTTATTAGATTATAGACTCTACAATGACTTCGCCCATTTTAACAGAAAAAAAAAAGAAAAAAAAAATACATTTTTCTTTTTATGTAATAGGATTTTACGGATTTTAATATAGTTTATACTAACAAAAAATATATTTATTTTACAAATTATTTTAGTATAAGTCAAAAATATATAAAAAAATCTTTCAAAAGGAAATTGAATAGACAACCATTACGTAGAGGCAAATATAAAGCAACTGGATCACAAAGGCGTCATTATAATAAAAAATAAAACGCCATTAGGCAACAATTTACGTAATTCAAAGAATAAACAAGATGTGATAACATTAGCAACTGTAGTTTCGTGAACTGTATGTTCTGTATAATTATACTTTTCTACTTTCAAGAGCGAGGAAGCGTTTGCGTTTGTCTAATTTGCATACGATAGAAATCAGCCAAGGTCGGTAGTAATAAACTTAATTGTAGCTCTCATTATGTATGTGTTACAGTCGAACGTTGAAATTGATATGTTTCTAGATTTGCCTAGTTCCTTAAATGTTTATTAAAACTTAATCTTAAACTTTGTTTCCAAGAAATATAAGAGATTGATCCCTCTAAAATGTTTCCTAAGTGACTAATAATCAACACACAAACAAAATTTCTGGAACTATAATGTGGATTTTTTTTTTATTGTAGATAGACATGCATTTATCCGCTATCTCACCTGGTGGTAAGTGACGATGCGAACGATGGTAGAGCATGTGTAGATAATGGAATCTGGAATTTTAGTATGTAGGGTATAGGGAATGTAAGGCATTACGAGAAGATTTATCAAAATTTCATGCTAACTGACTTGCGGTTAAAGACTATTAATATATAAATTTGTTAGCCAAAATCTGAAATACAAAACTGAACAGGCAAAACTGGGAGCGCCATTGATTCCACATTTCACTATACCACATTTATATAAACTAGACAACTATTAGAATGAATTTCTTACAATAATAGATACTCATATAAAATAATTAGGTTTTTTTTTTATAAATGTTTAACTTTTTATTAACAGCGACATCTAGTGTAGGATTTTATAAACTTTGTACTCTATTACAGTGGAGCACATTTAAAAAATATTTAAAATTTTAATTTACATATGGATAACCAGAGCGGAAAAATGAAAATTATTAATTTTCCCGAGCACGGATCGAACCGATACAGACTCCGTCGCCTGTCCCGCGATGATCCCTGAACAATTGATTTGCTTAGCCTAAGATCATAGTAATTTACCTAACAGCAAGCTAGTTGTTAGAGTACCTACTTGAAAAAAAAATAATTACACTTCAAGTATAATATAAATACCCAACTATCGATCAAATTCCTCCCCACTGCGCCACCGGCGTCTTCACAATAAATATATTAAAATACTTCAGCCTACCTTATTAATAATTAATCACTAATGAATTGATAATAAAAATTAATTTTGTCCATACATGCTATATTTAAGGATACAAATGTACTATAGAAATAGTTTTTGCAGTACTAGCTGTGTATTTATTGTCAAATGGAATGCAGATAATTGCTATAAATACTTACTGGTTTTGCTTAAGTTTTTTAGCTATTGTATAACTTAACACATTTATAATTTAAACGTTAGAACCAATGGCAGGGTAGCCATTGATTTTATTTATTTCTAAAACAATAAAAAAGCCGATTGAATTTTATTATAATATCAATCACGTATATATGAATAAACAATTTGCGTCAATTACGTTGTTAATTATGTTGAGTGGTCAGTGAATGATAGGACTTAAAAGTTGTGTCGATTACATAATTGTTCCTATATTATGTCTGTTATGTTATGTCACATTATGGTAGGATTCCATTACCTTTACCTTTTTATATATTTTACAATTTCCACTAATTTAGTTATTAATTATTCTATAATAGTAGTAATATTCACACTGTATCTGGCACATAGCATGATAGACCTGAAGAAACCTGAAGACACTCTCATTCTCTACTTTCCATCAAACTCTAGAGGTATTGTATGTTGAGCACAACGCCGCGCTTTGCGCTGATGAGTGAAGATATTTCATTTGCTCGAGTAGGGATCGAACTTACAACCACGTATATCACGTTTACAGTTTTAATTTAAACTCATAACTACCAAGTTTAATTAAATACATGCCTTCCTATACATGTAGCAGACGCCTGCTTTGCATTTCCATGTATTATTCTAATCACGCCAATATAAAATATCGATCGCAACACGCAATACGATATATAAAAACAAATGTATATTACGCATTTTCTTTATATTTCTTTATACACAATTTAATTTACTAATAAGACTTAATTTTTACTTAGTTTATTTTACCATTACTAGGGACCCGCTCGCGGCTTCGCCCGCTTGAACTATACAATTCTTGTTATTAATCTGAATTATTTTCTGTTCTAAATAACATTATCATTTTAAAAACAACATCCATGCATTGGAAAATTAAATTTCAGCCAATTCAATAAAACAATTATTTTGTAGCAATTTACTCGAACAACTTAGTTTTTACTGATATAACTTTTTTTATTTATGAACCGATTTAAATAAAATAAACAGTAAATGTCAAGAGAAGTTTGCCTAAATATCGTTAATTTAAAAAATCATTTTTTTAGGTCCCACTATATCGATACATGACAGAATAATATGAAATATTAATTATTAACTACTATGTATATTATTACATGTAGATTAAAACAAAAGAAAAACACAAACACATTTCTTTGTTTTTTAGACTTATTGCAAACAAGTTACAGAACCCAGCCCAGCACTTGTTTGTTATAAGAAATTTGACAAAACAGATATGTATGTATATAAAATAGATACATATTGCTTTATAAAAATATTGGCAAAGAGAACGTAGAGTCTTACGAGAAACTTGCAGTAAATTCCAACGTTCGTCGCTAAGTTGTGTAACTCAACGACGTGCTTCATTTCGCTAAAGCAGCTATACCATAAACATAATCTTCCCCAAAATTGAATTCGAACTCACACCCTAGCTTACAAACATACATACATACATACATACATACATTATTCTAATCATGTCAATATAAGATATTGACCGTAACGTTTAATATGATAGAAAAAAAAACAATAGATTAGAATGTCTGAATTTAATAGGATTAGTTGTACTTAAAGATTTATAGACACTGTCAATGTTTTGTCTCTGTACCGCGTAGTTGATTGATGTCGAGTGTATATTATATTACTATTATATTATATTTTATAATGAACCAGATCTTATTAATGACTTAATTTGTGGGCACAGAGGGCCTCGTTTCGTGGCGAGGCTATGACTGTAACGCAGCCGTTGCGGGTTCGATCGTCACTCGAGGGAATTAATTATTTAATCATATTTCCCTTCAGAGATGTGTAAAGTTTATAAAAAATCTTGTGGTTGATATAACCGTGTGCAGTGTTAGCTTGAAAGTAAAAAGTTGTCCTGCAAGGTTACAAAGGACATTGGTTGCTAGGTGGTATGTATGTATGACCGTTCATACAGGTCTACACTCTTTTCTTGTTTTATTTTTTAGCTTCACGCTGTATCCAAAATATAGCAGGGTAGGCAGAAGGAACCTGGGAACCTAGTGTCAAGACTCTCCTTTTCCATTAGGACATTTCCGTTCCCCACTTACCGCCGAATTGTTGAGGAAAAACTCAACGCTACACTTTACCTTGTTACTAGAGCGAGGAAATGAAAATATTAAATATTTCATTACCCCGAGTGACAATCGAACCCACAACCATCATGTTCACAATCACATCCTTGTGCCACTGGGCCACGACGATATCAAGTCTAATAATCCTATAGTATTTAATATTTATAACACTAATATATCATTCCCCGAACATCAAAAAAACTCTCGTCTTCTTAAACGACGATATGTCTATCATATGTCTATCATAAACCAACCAAGCTATCTTCCATTCAATAACAACTAAAATGGCAAACACACCGTATGGAGGAATTACTAAGCGATAAGCAACAGCTGATACATAAATATAACATCTAAAAATATAAGCCCTAAAACATTCCATGTAAAAACAAATAAATTATATATACAATAACAGATAAGAAACGAATGTTTCGTTCTAAATAACACCGTTGCCAATGATCTCGATAAGATTTGCAAGTATAAGTAATATAAAAAGTGTATTATGAAAAATCTAAAAAAAAAAAAAACACTTTTTATTCGTGCACTAAAAGGTAGAAAAGATTTAACATCTGAAGAGTTTCGCTTTTCAGGTCCTGGTTCTATCATCAGGTATGCTCGATGATACCATATTATATGATACCCAGCTATATGCGGAATACACCGTGAAGCTGAATTTGTTTAAAAAAACATATAAATGGAGTGTCGTACCACTGGATTCTCTGTTCCCATTTTATTTCAAGCAGAAGACACGTGTAGCTAAAAATAAGATAAAATAGTAGATATAGATTCAAGGCAGATTATAGATTACGAAAGACTCAAACTTCGTCTCGATTATATTATTTTAAAAATGCTTTTTTTTTAAAAGTCCTATGTCCTTTCTAAAAATACTTCTAAGAACACGTGAACAAAAAAAAATACAGTCGAATTGATAACTCCCTTTTCTTACAGGAGTCGGTTAAAAATTGTGGTAATTTGTTCACGTAATTGGGCGTGAAAGCGAAACGAATAAACTTACATTTTAACTTACATATTTATAACATAATTATGATACTTATAGACTATAGGCTCCGTCAAGGTCAAAAAAGATATATCTGTAAAATACACATGATGATTGTGTGTTTGTTCGATCTAGAACTTGAAAATTTGTAATAAACATTTATTCTATTGTGACAAAACGAAAATATGGCATTAAGTTCCGTTACTTATACCTAATGTCCAATAAGAGCGACGAGTGGAAAGCTAATCGATTAGCCACTAGGTTTAATCTACCTAGTACTTATGAAATGGAAGATGCGTGAAGGTCAAAAAAGATCCAAAAAGAAAAGGAAGAAAATAAAAATTCCAATTAAAGTTACTTGCACCCGCACATCCGGTGAACACTAATGATCGGCCTGACAAAATCTTGTTTTTGCAACACATTCGTAATAAAAATGCTTTAAGAGATAAACTTAAAGTTAATTTCCCTTTCAAAAAGATAATATGTGAATGATAGTTAGGATATTTATTTTCTGTTAAATAAAAATTGGAAATGTTAAAATAGTAAAAGTACTAAGGCAAAGGCCTTTCTTTAGTTTACTTTCATGATGAAATTATTTAGGTTTTCGATAAAATATCTAAAAATTTACATATAACCGAAAAAACACCCATGATTATAATTTAGATGGAGGACGTTTCACACCACCATTCAATATGCAATATCTCCAGAATTCGCAGGATGGAGAACGGAAATAATAAGAGTATGGCTACTTTTGGCATAAAAAAACACATAAATAACTTTGGCTTAAAGTAAAATAAACACATTACCCTTCTTTACTTCGTACAGTCAGCAAAAAAGAAGAAAATGCATTAACATTTTATCTCTATATGCTACCTCTTGTAACTTAAACGATGTCATCTACCTCCACGGAATACCGTTACAGCAACTGGAAGAGCAAGTTAGTTGTACTGTTCTTATAATTGCAGTTAATGCTGCGGTATCGAGCTATTCGCGAATATAGGGCATACGCATGATTCAAGTGCAATTGATAATATTATTTTTGGTGACATATAATAAGATAACTATTTATGAATTATTTACATTATAATAATACTTTACTACTTACATTATAAAATCAGCAGCAAGGAACCTAGTCTTAAGATACTCCGTTCCCCACTTTCTGCCGAATTCTGGAAGCATTGCGTGTTGAGTGGCAGAATTCGCCGTGCTTTGCCTCAACACCAGAGCGAAGAAATGGAACTCACGACTGACTTTTGATTTGCTAATTATAATAATGAATATAGCAGATTTTACCATGTTTTCAATAAAGGCTATTATAACGTTATTTTAAATTGTAAGGATGTCGTGACTTTAAATCACTTGTGTCATATGCTCTATATTTTTAATTTTTAAACTTACTCAAGGTGATTAAAATATATACATAGTTTCTTAGTCCATGTAAATATTCGAATTTACTGATTCTAAGTCCTTGACATTCTTTATAATATAAAATTCTGTATGGAAACCGACAATACTACAGATAATAGTATTTTCTTGAACTCTACATTATAAAATCAGGTTATAATTATTGTATTCTCTATAAATCAATCATATCGTCTGACTTCCAAGCGGCCATAGCCCTTAATGGGCAAAGGTATTTTTCGATTGTAAAGTTTAATTAATTATTTAATATTTATCGAAGACAATAAGAAAATGTGATAAATATTTTATGGCTTGTAGGAAAAATATATGTAATTATTATTTAATAAAGTAAAATTGATTAAAACTGCATTCTTTACAATATATAACAAATATGAATAAGGTCGATGTTATATATTTTTCAATGTGCACACAAAAAATAGGCCAGGGACGTATTGTAACATCCAGACATGGCACTCGATACCAATTTAAATCTAAATCTACATTTTACCTAAATTTTATCTGTTTTCCTGCGTATCAGCGTAGGTGGAAAGAGAGTAGTGATAAGATATTCCGTTACCAACTTTCGAGACATTGTATATTGGGTGCAATTCGAAAATTTATCAGAGTGGGGAATTTAACACAAATTCCCCACCACGGATTGCGATGATTGGGATCCACACGTTGATATATAGTCATATACTTTACCTTAATGCCTTAAAAACTTATAACAAAAATGAAAGTTGCATATGCATTGGCAGAATCAATTATAATAGCAACTAGTTGAGAGCAGGACACAGGTGCTCTCCGCCGTGGGAAAGAATACCTTGATCTTGAACTACGAATCACTTTTTTTCTCAATTTTGCACACAAACGAGTACGAGAGAGGCTTTCATTGCGAATAAACAATCTCCTTGGACGTCCAATCGACTCGTTACAACGCTATTAATGGAAACTATACTATAAAATTACTACTGTAGTTCTTGTTGTTTCAATTTCTTATAGTAATATGTAGTTGGAAGCTATCTTAAATTAATGGGATTTTGTTATTTCATTTTATTATTAACGAATCTAGTGATCATTCAGTTTGTTTACTTTTTATTTTTTTTATTAGCATCAAATGTTAAACAGAGAAACTCAATGTCGAAACTTAGGTTAATGAATGTAGTAAACGAACGAACGCCGGACTTTTTTCTATCGCGGAGAGTTTATAATAATTGAGGTTCTAATATATAAACCATTGCACCACCATGTCAATTTTTACATATTAAAGCGATTTTTTCACTTCGCAATATAATTTAACTAGCGGCCCTATTGCGGCTTCGCCCGCTTTTGCTACTGGATTATTCATATAATGTATGTTTGCAAAGCACTTAAGAGAATGTGAAAATTAATTAAGCCCTAATGCAACCCGCATTTTCGTAGTTTCAATAAGGATTTTCCAATTGTTTTACACAGCAAGGATTTTTAGTAGGTACCGTAATTTTAAATCTGTGCTACTAATCTTTTCAAGTACTTATTAAAATATATTTAAATTAGTATTTTTACATAGTTAAATGACATTAAATAATACATTCAACTCGAATTATCCAATACGTGCAAACGCATCTACATCTTCGTTGCTATAAAGGCAGGCGGGTTTTTTTTTTCGAGCTTGTGGTTAATGCTGAAGAGGGTATTCTGTCCCTGATGAAAAGCAAGCACTACGTGGCTGCCTGTGACGAAAATTAAATAGAATGCATCGGCCGGGAATTGAACCCGGGCTGCCCGCGTGGCAGGCGAGCATTCTACCACTGAACCACCGATGCTTGTAAGGCAGGCGGGCGCGGCGGACTCGCTTGTATAAGCATAACGTCGCGATGCGCGTTTCGCAGCAAGGATTTTTTGATATTGTAACAACTTCTAAAGTACTTATTAAAATGAAAAACAGAAAAGACAGTTTTGATCTACATTAAATGACCAACGTAACTAATATACTTATTTATATGCTGAGAGTAAGGGATAAGTGAAACTTGACTCGATACAGTTGATGTGTGAACGGCGTGATGTGTCAATAATTAAATGCGTTTTTCTCTAAAACTATTCGCAATATCGAAATAGTTTAAAAAGCAAATTTTATCTTCGTTTAACGTAGAAATTTAATAAAGTATTTTAAAGGATAAGGATTAATACCATTATGGAAAAATATCCCTCACAATAAAAAATATATTGAAATTACTATTTTTAGACACAAATATGATCACAACACGTTATTCTTAAAAGATACGAATATGTCATCGCGGACTTTTTTGTAGATCTTATTAAGAGGAACAATACTCCAGTACATTTTTTTCATGTAGTATTTACAATTAAAGCAGCGCATGCGCCAAAGTGTCTCAGCGGGTAGGACTTTATACACATTTATCGTATTTATGTTAATTTACATAAGAATGTACAAATAATAAACTATATATAAACCTTCCCTGAGAAATACTCGACCTAATGGTGAAAACCGCATCCAAATCCGTTGGGTGGTTTAGAAGAAGAAGAGTTAGAAAGTTCAGACAGACACAAAAAGCGACTTTGTTTTATAAGATATAGGATAGGATATCGCAAATTTAAATACATGCATAATATCCATATATTTCATAGAACCTTAGATACCCTTAGGATAAAACCAGCACGTTAACGTTTTTCTAATTTATCAACTTATTTGATATATGTAGACCGCATCAGGATGTTCATAAATATACTATATTTTTAAAGTTATAAATGACATCATTAAGAATTACATAGCTGCGTAATTTAAGTAATTAATTTAAGTCTGTATTCTAATTTGTTTTACACAGTAAGTGGGGAACCGAATTGTCCTAATGAGAACTCAGTGTACTGTCAGGTTCCCAGGTTCTCTCTGTCTACCCTGCTTCGTGTGGGGTACGATGTTTTACGTTAGATTAAAAAATAAATATTTGTATATATTTAAATAGTGATAGAATAAAATAAATACACAGCAATATTTTCAAGCAAAATTATTATTTCGACAGGTTAGCGGACTAAGTAACCTTTTCTTTACATTTGTAATATTTTTATAGCACATTTTACTTTTAAATAATTAACTTTTTCCATTTAACTTTTCACTATTAGGTAGGTACCTATATAAAGTAATTTTATATATAGGAAAGGAAGTTTTCCAAAATTCATGCATTTAGATCGGTTAAGTTTTTTCTGAGGTTAATGTGTACAAACTCACAGAAAAACCGACAAAAAATTATAAATTATTATTTTGGCTTCTAATCGGTCAGTTACAATTTTATTATTTGTCTAATATATATAAATATTCCCCCAATGCGGATCGAACCCACAACTATCGCGTTGCAATAATAGCAATAATATCACACTATGTCTATAATAATATACACCATGCCTATTACCACATTGCAAGACCCATAGATCTAACTTATTGGCGTTTAATTCCACACCTGGCCACTTGGTGGTCTTTTAGACCCCAAGAAAAAATAAGCACCTAACACCTGTGAATATTGATAAGAGTAATTCATAAGGACCTCTTGATAATGAGACAGATGCCGTTTGATGCCATGACCATATATGGTGAAGATCTACGCACCGTTAGAACTCAAGATAACTTCATTCACCTGTTTCCTTTCATTGCTTTTGATGTGTTCAGTTAGTTTTTTGTATTGCATTGTATGTACAATTTATTTTTATGTTATTTATATATGAGAATTAATTTAAGATATATTTAGAGTATGTACATAATACTTATGCCTTTTCACTATTGACTGAAATAATATAAAACGCGCCGTAGCCCGCAACTTCGTTTGCCTTGAATGCAGTAGGCTTTTTTAGCTTCCCGCACATAGCAGGGTACTTTTTCTAGAGGGAAAACTTTTTCTAAATAACTATTAAGAGAGGATTGCCCATAATTCCTACGGTTACGGTAAAAATAAATTTAACGTAGTGTATTTAGCCCGCCAGAGACACAAGGAAGGGGTAAACATGACAGGTTGTGAGTTCAATTCCTACTCTAGGAATTGAAATATTTAATATTTTCATTTCCTCGCTCTAGTAACGAGACAAAGTCGTTCGCTTGCGTATCCAATACGCAAGGCCTCCAGAATTTTGCGACAAGTGGGGACACTACGAATAAGTTCATTCAAGCCCCTCTATGCAGAATACAGCGTGAAGCTGAAAAAAAAGCAAAATATTTTTTTCACGCTACACACATAATGTTTTTATAGTTATATATAACGTCACATGAATTTCCATTTGTTAAATACTAGGTTTAAAATTATTTTATTTTATAATAGTGGAGAGCCTTCGGCTCCGGTCCGGAATGGGACCGGTTCGATTTCCACTGGGAAATGAGTTATCTTCATTTCGTTGTCTACCAAGATCAAGCATGGAATTTAATTTCGCTGCTGCACACGTAATGTCTCAAATATTAGGCGCACAATGAGGAGTGGACAGGAGTGTCTAAACATTATATTTTTATACACAGCCCACATGAATAATTTCCTTTAAATATAATGTTGGTTCCTTCTACAATCATAGTAAATATTGTAATTATATGCTTAAACATATAAGTCAGTCAAGTCGGTACAATATATGAATTTAATAAAACTTAATAACTAATTAATAATAACTTACATTAGTCCCACACCAAAATTATACCTTTATATATTAATAAGAAAATAGTATGTATATAAATAAAAATATTTTGCTATTAGTTATTAAAAGAATGTTAATATACGTTAGCATATGTGTTTAGTTAAAGGTGCATACAAAGGTGACAATGACATAGGTTTATTAATCATCAGTAAATTAATAGTTTTATTTCTAGTGCTTGCAGACGGCCGATTACATCCGGTGACTATTGGTTCGATTGACAGCTTTCGAAGGAGAGGTTACACGGGAGGAGCGGAGCGGAAAATTGTATTATGTACTTTTTAAAAATTTTATTTGTGCAAAAAGTTGTAGGCAGAGGGAACCTAGTGTTTAGACATTCCGTTTTCCACTTTATGCCGAATTCTGAAGGCATTGCGTATTGAGGGACAGAACTCAACGCCGCGCTTTGCCTCGACACAAGAACGAAGAAACGACTGGCCTTAAAATAAAGTGAGTGTAAAAAAACGATTATTTGGAATATTATTCAGATATGACATTTAAACATTTTTTTTTCAAAATATAACTCACCTAATTAATTCCTTAATAATAAAAGAATTTGATTTTATTTTGCGAATCAACCGGTTATTCTTATAATATGCATAAAGCCTTGAATATGACTAAGAGATCCATTTTATTTCTATAAAAAAAATGAGTGCAGAATTTTGTTAAAGTAAATCAAATTTTGTGACCTTTCACAAGCGTATTGTAATAAAATTAACATATTCATTAATATAAAACGCTTCCTTAAAATAGTTTTGATAAAACCACTAGCCCCATTTATTTAGTTATTTATTATTTCGTATAATTTCTATAATGGGAAATGTCAGGGTTTCAAATAAGGTAGAGGTAAGGACTAATATAGTTCGCTAATTAATATTGTCCAGTATTTTATTTTAGCGTGTAACTGTAAACGCGAGGTTGTGGGTTCGATTCTCACTTAATAAAAATGTTATCTATTAATATTTTCTATATTAAATAAATGCTTACACTCAAAAAATTATCTTACCCAAGATATGTAGATTCAGATTCTCAAATAATACGTAATGGCTATTCATAGGAACGAAAAAAGGAAAGCGAAAGAAAATTAATTATCTTTTTACCATGCTTTTAACTTTTTTGAACTTAATATAATTATATTTAAAAATATATAACTGCATCGGCGTTAACATGCACCACCCAATACCGACACGAATTGCTTGCTATGAAAAAAGAAATACATTTTTGCACGCAATTTCAATTCCGCTTCTTTCCACACGTAGTTCACCCTTATTATCCCGTTAGTCCAGCCTCACAAACAGGATTGACCATCGATACCTAATTACGAAGGAGCATCTTACTTTACCAATATAGTATTACCACCTGTCCAAATAAAACAATAAATTTGCTATCACGTCTATGGAAGCAACAGTATTTTTTTTAATTAGACAACGGATACAATTATACTTTTTAATTTATATTTTTATTTATAGGATCTGGAGGTTTTTTTTATAGTAAGTACTTGGAATTATCCTGCTCTAAAATTACGTATATAGGTTTTATTTTAACAAGGTATAATTTTATTAAGATAATTGTTATATATATATTTTTTTATTTTTTTGTGTGGACGTAAAAAAACGTTAAATCACGTTTTATCTTTTAACAGATATTTCGGTTACGCATAGTCTGTACCAAAGATCTCCGATTTCGGTAGGAAATATATCTAATATATAAAAATATATGATATAAAAATATATCATTCTTTCTCTTTCATTCTCATAGTTCATCTTTGGTACAGCGGAGAAATTAAAATATTAAAAATTTAATTTCCTCGTATGGGAATCGAACCGACAACCTGTCTCGTCTGCAATCACACGCCCCTCCGCCACGACCGGCCTCATAATTCATAAATGACCATATATTATAAGAACATCAAAGCTATATTTATGTGTACATTAAGTGTTTAAGAAAAGTAATTGGACGTTACAATTAAGTACTAGAATATTACGTAAACTAAAAAGTAATTTTCAACATAAACCTACAATTATGAGAATTTCATACATTGTTGTATGAAAGTTTATGTATGTGTCCGCCATTTTGAAATATAAACTAAAAATGTCTAGTAATAAAATTCAAACGTAACCTTATCTATATAATTAGCAT
Source organism: Heliconius melpomene rosina (assembly GCF_056956725.1). NCBI lineage: Eukaryota > Metazoa > Arthropoda > Insecta > Lepidoptera > Nymphalidae > Heliconius > Heliconius melpomene. Next base: position 15,896,493 of record NC_140398.1, read on the forward strand.
ATGAAATGAATTATAACTACTTATATAAAAAATATATGCATAAATAATATTTTTTTTACATTAAATTAAATAAAATAAAAGTCACTCCCACCCACTAATTTACTCTATGCTTTGAAACTACTAAGTCGATTTTAATGTGGTTTGTAACGTGACGATATCTATTTCAGCTTAACACTGAATCCCGCTTGTAGCTGGAGAGCCTTCTGTCAAAACGCTGCATTCTCTATTTTCCGCCTTATTGTTAAGACTGTTGTTGCCTGTATGGAGGCAGAGCTCAACGCCGCGCTTACTCTTATTATTAGAGTGAGGACACAAAAATATTTCGTTCGAATTAGAATGAAGAGATGAAAATACTCCGAACCCGGGTTTAAATTTACTCGCGTAGCAGAGTAGGTGTGGAGAACCTAGTGTTATAAAACTGCGATCGTCATTTGTCAGATAATTCCGTGTAGCGGAACTTAACGCCGCCATTATAGAATATTAATCTTAGAGACATATATTAAACTTAGAGAGATATACTTAGATACTTATATTTTATGAAATAGGGACATTCTTTATTAATTATTACGACCTTGATCTTAAAGCGCATCCTTATTCCTTATTGCATCAATAAAGCGCAAAACATCCTTAAAATGATTGTAATTATTGATACTTCTAGTTAATACTGTGTAATTTAATATTGTACCAGTTACTTTTGTATTGAAAATATATATTTGATATGCTCAATTGCTCTGCTCTGGTATGAACTTTTTTCCTGAATTTATTATAATTGCACCAACAGCTGAGCGCCGGGTTGTTTTTCTTTATTATTAAACGAATATTTTTAGGTAATAAGTATAAGTGATTCCTGTTTCTTAATCAAATTTTAATTTCATTAATTGATGGATTTTTAAATTATTATTGGCAGTTATTTAAGGAAATAGGCATGCGAAGCTGCCGTAGAGGCTAGTAAGAATATATAGATATCTATCTATATCCATCAATACCTAGAATCTAGATTATAGGTATTGATCAGTATGTATTGAAGTGAGAACATAAATTTAAACTTCAATTGGTATCCACAAAATACAATGCGCTATTAAATTTGTAATTAGCAATATATTCAATATACAACCTGTTTTCACTTGACGTTTATAATTTTTCTCAGGAGAAATGATCTTAAGGACCTTGATGGGACATCGAACCAGAACCACTCTTGATAAAAAAGAAAAATAACTAAAAAACACGCAAGTACTTTGAACTATGAATATTAATGTTGGGAATAATAATTTCTGATTATTTAGAACTTTGTTTACGTATTTTTAAAAGTTTTTAATGTTTAAAATTGTGGGAAATGGAAATATCTTAATGGAAACGGAGTGTCTTAGCCTCTGCCTACTCTGCTATGAAGGGCTACAGCGTAAACCTAAAAAACTTTATTTTTATATAATGAGTAAATAGTGAAGCAATGGAACTTCCCCTGACTGCAGACAAAGTGAGTAAGGTGACGGTGAGTTTCGTCACTAAACATGCCTCCCTAATTTCGACGGTAAGCGGAGTACAGTGTTTTAATATTAAAGGAGAATTCACATCATATATAAACATGATAATGTAGATGCTCAAAAGCTACAAGAATTTAAAAACCTCCTCCAAATGTAACAAATTTAAATAGTAAATAGTTCTATCAGCAACAATAATTTAATTTATTGTTTTTCAATTTATTTCGTTTTTGCATATTACTATTATATTATTATTATTGACTCAGTTTTTGCTTATAACATTAGTTTTGAAGTTGATTTTTTAAATAATTGTTTTACAATTTATATAGAACGTTGTGTGTGGCATTTTATTTGACTTGTCTGGGCAAGTTTATAACATTTGTTTAACATTTATATGTACATTTTACGTACATATATGTTTTTATAAGTATATTTCTATGATTATTTTAAAAAATACATAAGCAGGCTTTTTTAGATCTTCAATGGTAAAAATTAAAAATAAGACATTTAAAAAAAAAATAGAGGATTATTAACTTTATTATACAGCAATGGTCGTTCGTGTATTATAAAACATATGTTTATAATAAATGACCGACACGCACTTTTCGCATTATATATCCCGTATAGAAAGAAGTCTACAAATATATATCTATTTTGTACACAGTACAAAAAACATCAATTCCATTAGGATTCAACAAGGCTGAATTATTCAACAAGGCTGAATTATATTCCTTCAATATAAAAAACAGTACGCACCTTTGAAACTAACTTTATACGAGTATAGGGGCATTAATTAGTATAAAACAATCGTACGCACGACAGTACCTACTGAATTTTACTGTGCCGCATCTTGTATACAGTTTTTGCGAATATAATACTTGAAGACTAATATATGAATATAAAATATAAATATATAAAGGTGACCTTTTCAAGTGAACGCCATCTGCCCTCTATTTTTAACTAATGCGTTAGACAGATGCAAGGAGGAGGTAATTAAATTATTTTTTTCTTTAAATGGTCCTTATTTTCTTTTCATTATTTTTAAATTGTTTTCTAATGAAGAATGAATGCTGTTGCGGTTGCCACTTAATTTTTTATAATTTAAATAAATAATTTTAATTTTAATAATTTTTAAGTTTTTTCTAACCTACAGATAGCAGGGAAATAGAAAGAAACTAGTTTTATTGTAACTTCGTTCTCCACTTTCTGCTAGAATAACTCGAATATTAGTAATGAGTGGCGGAATTCTACATTGGACATGGGCCATAATATAAAAATAATTAATTCGACCGAGTGGGCATCTTACCCACACGGCGAATACATGGAACACTTAGTAGTTTCTTCTCATTTAGTTTCTCAAGTATTTTTTCTATTTATTATAACTTTCATTATAACAGCAATCATTTAGCTGTGTTGATACCTATCTATTCATAACACCTGTTGAAAATTCAACACTGATGTAAGCGTTAACAGAAATATTAATTACTTAAGATACAAAGATATTCAAATGTGAAAACGGAGATGTGCAAAGTATGCAAATTGAAAAGTAAAATGCCACTTGCACACTTGCCGCTTCGTAAGCCATTCCATGACTTCGATTGCTGAATGAAATTATTGCAGATGCTCTCTCATAGTTTAGTGGGTATTTTTTAGTTGAAACTCTTTCTTTCTTGCAAATATCATAGTAAAGAAACATAATTAAAGATATATATTTATTATTTTTGGATCAACATGACTGTAAGTGAAGATTGCGGGTTCGATATCCATTAGATGTAATGGCTGTATTCATAAATCGGGCCAATTGCAAATCAGTCTCGCACACGAAGGAAAAAAATATTATATTAGTAGTATAGAGGTTCTCTATATTTTTTTTCGATTCACGCTGTATCCCACATAAAGCAGGATAGGCAGAAGAACAATGGGAACCTAGGGTTAAGACACCACATTCCCATTAAAACACTAAATGAAAATCTTCTAAATGAAAATATTCCATTCCCCAGAGCGTGAATCGATCCCGTAACCGCCGGGCTTCAGTAGCTCGGTTGTGCCAAAAATGTGTAAAGCTAGACAAAAGAATAATATATTCCTGCCTATATTCATTTGTATGCATCAAATGAAGTATGAACTATCAAAATATATACGAGTACACGTATTAGGTAGTACAAAGGTATGACAAACGTGCACGACAAATAACAATAGAATCAAACTTGTCTAGTACAAATAATAGATTTAAATCGATTTCGGCAGGGTTGTCAAATGTATAATATTTAATTTTGTATAATATACTATTAAATATTAATGTTAATAACTGCTTAATTATAATTGTTTTAATCCTTTTTTTCCTGGTTTTGTTTTTTCGTTTTCCGCAAGTGCTTTAACTTAATTAGAAATAACGAAATATTCACATAATTTGGTACCTTATTCAATTTTAATAATATAACAAAAACAATACAATAAGGAGTCAAGTTCATGAAATAAAAAATCTACACCAATGTTTAAAATAAAATGCACGGACCGGCACATACTAATTGTCGTGTAAAAAAGCGGATTTTTTATTTTTATAATTATTAATTATAAATTGTAAATTTTCAAATTTATGGCGTCGCAGCGATTGACTTTAAACGCAACGGTCGTGGACTCGATTCCCAGTCGGGGGAATGAATTATTTAAATTTTCTCGCTCTGTTAACAACGAGAAAAAGCGAAGCGTAGCACACGCAATGTCTTAAAATTTGGGGAACGGAGTATCTTAACATTCCTTCTGCGTACACTTCCTATAGGTATGCGATATTATTGAATCTCATTTTCTATTAAAAGGTCTTTAAACCAACATATTTAAAAAAGCGCATAAAAATCCACAGCGACTGCTAAAGAAATTCATACCTTTATATATTTTCATTTCTCCGCTCTTAGCAAAATTTCTCCATTATTGTCGCTGTGGTACAAAATCTTATTGTAAACGAAATGGGTTAGCTTAGTTGTAAGTTTGACTTGAACTGGGGTGAAAACATTTATGATTGCTGTATTTTCCAGCTTCGGTAAAATAGTTCACTGCAGCGTGTTCCGCCACTCAACACAATCAAATGTTGAAATTACCTAATTCTAAATTCTGTAATAACTCATAGTAAGTGGAAATAGTATGGAAATAGAGATTGGCAAAAAATCCACCCAAACGAAGTTACAGGCAGCCACTAGTCTTAAGTAAATGCTAGTAGGTACTTTCCAGACATTTCGTTCGCAGTAAAGAACAGTGACGCAAAATGAGAAAAATTCTTAGAAATATTCCATTAGGTGATGAAGTATGTAATAATTAATAATATATTATGTTACAAACTCTGTACCTATAAAATTACTGTCTAAATTATGACATATTTAATAGACCAGATTTAAATATACTCGTACTTATTATCATTTTCAAACATTGTTTTTCTGTTTTTTCTTTGAGTATTAAATGTAAATTATACTCAAAATTTTTATAACTAAAAAAAATAAATAGAAAAATAATGTAAGCTAAATTTCAAGTAAAAATTGAATCCAAATGATTAATTACAACATTGAAGTACATGTTTCCCAAATACTAATGCAGATACTTTTTATATAAACTTAACCTAGCGTCAAGACACTCCTGTCTCCACATTCCGCTTATATTTGAGTCACTATATATTAAATTGAATTGCACTTATACAGGTCAATCGATCGGATTCAAACCCATTCATTCGCGTTTACAGCCGAAGGAGCCTTTTAGTACATAAAAAATATTTCTCCTTCTCAAAGGTTAATCAATTCATATTCAATGATTTTACATGACGTAGTTGATATTTACTGAGCACCTGACAAATGACTTGGAAAGTTAATTCTGGGTAATCTTACTAAGCATCCTGTTTCCATACTAAGAATATGTAATTGAAAATAAATAACAAAACGATTTATTATATAGACATGATGTTAGAATGGAAATGGAAATTGTTATTATATTGACAATATGTATAATTACCTACTTTTAATGTTTATTAGACATTTTAATAGTAAAACCTGTCGTCGTAGCTAGAAGGGCTGTGGCGTAGTGGCTTAAGCGTGGTCGTAGATGCGACAGATTGTAAATTCGATCCCTAGGAAATTAACTATTTAATATTTTTATTTCTTCGCTTTGGTGTCAAGGCATAACGCGGCGTTAAGTTCTGCCATTCCACACGCAATGCCTCCACAGTTCGGCGGTTAATCAGGAACGGAGTTTCTTAACACTAGGTTACCTCTGCCTACCCTGCGGTGTGCGGTATACAGCATGGAGTTAAACAAATAAGAATAGAAAAACCGTAAAGCTAAAAAAATTGATTAGGGCTGAGCCTTTACATTTTACCATAATAAATTAATCATTTATAAAACTCAGTAAACATTATTTATTTGTTATTATTTACTTAACAGACGATAACCTCAAAATAATATGTTACCCTAACCCTAACTTATTAAGATAAAAAGTAGAACATATCAACTGTAACAATTCTTTATTTGCCTAAAGGAAAAAATGTCGTCCCTACATTTAAATTAAAAAAAGAAAGAAAACAATAAATATACAACCCTAAATAAAATTACAAGACATTAACCACTTTCATTCGCTGGTAGGGCCACGTCAATCACGGACCTAAACTACGATATTCGGTCAATAGTTCTAACATTAGCATTTAAATTGAAACCTAATAGGGTATTAGATAAATTGTGAAGGTGTTTAGATAGCTGGCTTTGGTAACAAAGTTAGTTGAATTGTATGAGTTTATTGTGATTTAGAACCTTTATAGTAACATGGCTTTTCTGGTAGGCATGATTGAATATGTTACCTAAATAAAACAGTAGCTTTTTGTTTCATCCCGTATGGCTGGATAGACAGAAGAATCTGTGTTAAAACACTCCTCTCCCCAGTTTCCGCCGAATTTTCAAATCTTGTCTGTTGGGCAGCGGTTACTCTACCAAAGAAAAGGAAATAATTCATGTCCCCGAGTGAGAATTGAGTGGCGCAACTTAACACTGCAATTCGTCTAGAAGTACTAATGTATATGGAGCAAAAAAACACTTTTCAGCCAAATCAAATGCCTGACTTATGAAACTTACCAAAAAATGCAAGAATTCGTATACCTATATAATAAATATTTCACAATTATTCGCAATAAAATTTACATACACATGTCAGTCGTCTTGATAGAAACATTATTGTGTAGCAATAAATTGATGTTCACATTTATAAATTATTGCAAAGTCCTTGGAGATTATCCTTAGTACGTTTATAGTATTAACTTTATATTACTAGGAAATAAATATCTCTAAGCGTATTGTAGAAAAATATTTTTACTTATTGCGTTTATTTAAGAAAATGGTTTGTCTATATTATAAGAAATAAAATATTAAATATTTCATTTCTTCGAGTGGGAATCGAACCCACGACCTGTCGCATTTACAATCGTCTGTAGCCCTGAGCCACGACTGGCTTTATGAATAAATTATAAAATTTCAATATACAGGTGGTACCATAAAAATATGGAATTTCTGAATGGCAACCCTACGCCAAATTTCGGGCGTAGGTGTAGATAATTCGAAAGTCACACTTAACAGGTAAAACCACTAACTTATATCCAATAAATAAAATAAATGAGAAACATTGGGAGATTCGAAATGGATATAAAACAATTATTTTACGTATCTACATAATATGCTTTTATTGAAAGTTACTGTTTGTTTGTTTATAATTCTTTTTGGAACTTAGTGCTTTTACACTCCATTCCTATTAAGATACCTTCATTTCCTCAAGTGGGAATGGAACCAACAATCAATTTAAACTCGCGCGCTTGTGCCACTGCGCCGTGACTAACACTATAATTTTAACTATAATTTTCTCTGTATTTTCATTTTGTTGGTATGAAAAATCTCAATGTATCCATTGTTTAAGACGATAAATAGTTTCATACAAAATATATGAAATTTTATATTTTCTTGGCTCATATAAGAAACAATACTTTTCGCAATCTATACTATACTTAATATAATAAAGCTGAAGAGTTTGTTTGTTTGTTTGTTTGAACGCTAAGATCTCTGGATCTACCGGTCCGATTTACTTTGTTTTTGTTTTGTATGAAAGCTGCATTCTTCAGAAGTACTATAGGCTATATAACATTACATTACACATATAAACTAATATATTTTAAAGTACTTTCTTATTTGCCATGCAATTTATTCTGCCATGTTAATAACAACCGTCGCGTCGCTACGCAACCGTTACCGCGACATTTTGATATTCATCCTTATGAAAATAAATATAATAGTCACTTTTAGCATTTTATCTAGATTGAAATTATAGTTTACATTCTAATAAATAATTAAGGAGATGTCACTGATTCGCAATGACCTAGCCTTCGGGCGGCACAGTATGAGTATGACCGACGCGAAAATATTCTTATAGTTGAAGCAGACGTAGCCGCGTCCGGGTCCACTAGTTAACTAATATGACGAGCATAAGGTTTGTTTGCATTTAGATCTTTGTATTTTTCTTAACCCTTTGCTTTATTCCTTGTAGCAGGTTAGGCGGAATAAATTTTGTATCAAAACACTACTGTCTCCAATTTCTACTCCAATTCATAAATTCGTTGAGAGGCGAGTTGTATTCCGCAACATAATATTAAAAAAAAAGTCTTAGAAAATCTTTAACCAGGATCAGGTAAGTCTCTTATAACCTAATGGTTGTTAAATGTAATGTATTTTAAAATGCACATAAAAAATTATGTACAATTGATATTAATTACATTTTATTTGTCTCATCAAATACATTTGTTTTTTAAAGAAAATTTTATGAAAAGGAAGTGATTAATTATATTTTATATTACTTTTAAATTATGCTAATTTATATTAGATATATAATTGAAAATGAAAAAACATCCATCAACCGCAAGTAAACCCGAAGCAAAATACTAGTTCAAAATAAAAAAGTAAACCGAGAATTTCTCAAATAGCAAGGATCATTTGAAAGTCAGTACGTTTGAGACGGGCAAAGACCCAAGTTAATTAAAGACAGGTCACTAGAAGGTTGCACTACCAAATATAACTCGTAATTGTTTTGAGCCTTCATAAAACAATAAAACTGTTAGTTTACTATGAGTTAGTGTAGTTATTATATTATTAACTACTGTGCTGTAGAATAGTTACTATAGTTGCTAACGTTATGGAAACAGGACATAATTCTTGCTTGTGTTGTGCGTAAATAAATTTTATTATTATATATTTTATATTATTATAGAACGCTATGGGTAATTCAAATCCTATTTGAGAATATGTTAAAGTTAATGTAGTTATCAAAGGTGGAAAGCATGTCTCTGCATGCCTCGCAAAATGAAAAGATGCATAAAGTAAATAAATAATAAAACTCGATACTTAAAAAGTTATCATTTTCTAAACTGTGTGACATGGTGTGTAAACATAAAATTTACACAAACATTATGTATTTTTTTCTCTATTATTTACGAATAAATCAATTTTAAAATCAATTTATAAATTCTCATATTTTTTTTCTAAATATACAATTATCCGTTGGTCGCTAGTATAAAACGTTAATGGGTATCGAATAGTAGAGCGTAGAAGCACATTAGTAGAGGTAAAGGTTCGTTTATCTTTTCGTCAGTAGTGTGTATTCGTCAACGTCGCAAATGATGAATTTTCTAAGAAGTAAGAAGGTAATCTTTTGTCAGTCATTTTGCGCTTTGGACGGCTGACCTTTGAATTTTTTTCTGTAGATTAATCTAAAAAGAATTTTAATCAACGGTTTCAATTTTATCATAACAAAAACAGTTTGATAATATGAATGCTGAATAATTTTAATAAGTTTATAAAAAAAATATTAATACGTTGAAAGTAATTTCTTACTTTGACTGTCGAACACGAATTTTAAATAATATTTGACACTTCTGCTATTACATAGTAAAAATAAAAATCAAAAAATTTTCATTGTCTACTTTCATTTGAATAAAAATAACAAATTAATTGCCTACATTTATTTCAATTACAAAAATCCTAATAGATACTCAAACTATTTTTATCTATGACAGTATATTAATTTAACGATGAAATTTTACATGAATAATTAATGTGAGTTACTTTATACCGCCCACAAAATGATTAATCACTATTTTCTGCACAAAAGTAAAGAAATGGTAGGCGTGTTCTAAATAAAAAAAATAAGGTTCACGCTGTAACCCGCAGTAACAGGATAGGCAAAAGAAACCTAGGAACCTAGTGTTAAGACACTTTGATTGTACCGTGATTGTAGGATCTAAACACAGGACTTTGCCTAGTTTCCAGAACGAAGAAATAAAAATACTAGTGGGAATTGAACCTATAACCCGTCGCGCTTACAATCACACGCATGTGTCTCTACGCCATGACTGACCTTAATATTGTGTTCATGAAATAATCTGGTCTATTTTTAAAGAAAAATCTCCTCTCCTCTAATCTCCTCTCGTCTCAAGCATAATATAATTTCTTTTTTATATTCCGAATAATAAATAAAAGTAGTTCAAGTCAGCGTCCTTATCTCGCTAACCTAAAAATTTCAATATAATCTAATACGATCTAGAAGGGGAAGGCTGGCCCATATTCTATGAAAGGTCTCTTGTGTTAGCACGTGTGGACTTATTACTTGTTGGGAACTAAACGTTCCATAGTACACACTATATAAAAGATAATTTTATATACGTAAGTATATTTGTATTTCAAGACATAAATATATTCGTCTTTTGACTCTATTATAACGCAGTGAATCTTATTGTAGCGTCGTTGGTTTTGGATTTAATTTCTATGTAGTTGTTTCTTGTTCTCCCTGGATGCCATGGATCAAGAGGACGATGATACTAAACAGGGCGAGAGGCTAATGTCTAATAAGATATGAATTTTGTGGATTCAAATCCAAAATTCCATGTTAAACAATCTTATTGAGTTTTCCAATCTAATCTTCGATTTATATTTGGAGATTAAATTATTTTCATTTTCTCACTTTGATAATAAGACAAAACACAGCGTTGAGTTCAGCCACGCTACAAGCACCTGCTAAATAGGTACATATAAAAAAACCTAAGAACCTAAACAAACGTGAACGTAGAAATATTTTATAATCGGAGGGAAATTTGAAATTTACAACTTTCTTATACAGCAAAAGCAACATATAATATAATAGAAAACATAAATTGGTGTTTTAACGACCGACACTAGCACTTACGCAAGACGAAGACGCTTCTTCGTGACATTTCAAGCAAACATAACTAAATTAAACGTAAAACGCACAACGCGAATCAAAATTACCATACTTTTCTAATAAACCTCTAGAGACTCACTTTGTGCTATAAAATACGATTTCACATGCGCTCGTTTTGCATACATTATGAGAAAATTAGTGTTTTTTTTTCTATCTTGAATCTTTCGTATTTTGCAAGATAGATAAAAAAATATAAAAATATATGTACAGTGTATGTGTTATAAATGTACAGTGGAGAACGGAAGTGTCTTATTGAGAACGGCATTTCCCATGAATTTCCGCCGAATCTTTTCTAGAGGCATTGCTTATTGAATAGCGAAACTTAACACTGAGCTGTACTTCGTTACCAGACCAAGGGAATTAAAATATTAAATATTTCAATCCCTCAAGTAGGAATCGAACCCACAACCTGACGTGCTTGCAATCACTCGCTTTCCCCCTCCACCGCAGCTGGCAATGGCCTTTTACAAAAAAAACGTTTTAATAAAAAAATAACAACATATAAATATTACCCTTCCCTTCTAAAGGAGAACGTACTTCATGAACGGCCGCGCACTAAATTTAGTAAACGATAAAAAAAGTAAGTTATTTCACATTTCTTCAATGACAACTACTTACACAAATTCCAACAAGAAGTATTGCCATTTTAGGCTTTGATGGCTATGAACTGAATGTTAAATTCTTCAAATGTTTCCTCAGCCTTAAAGCGGCACTATGCTAAGATTTCTTATCGATTAATAATAATATCTTAATTATTTTTTATACGATCTGCCAATTCAGTGTATAATAAAAAAATATATTCAAATATAATCTACTTCAGTTAGACAGTATTGCATTAATACAAGTATGCAGTTCACTTTTCCGAGTTCAACGAAGTCCTTAAAGGGTCGCTCAGCTCGCGCTTTAAACCAGCTAACACTGGTTTTCACCATTATCCGGTATTTCCACCAATAAATAGTCGAGGGGGACCGAGCAAGCAGAAAGAGTTGAAATACGCTTAGTTCTAGGGAGCGGATCGTAATTACCAAATTCAGAACTCTTTATTGCTGGAAAGCAGGGAACAGAGTGTCTCGACAAAAGTATAAGTAAGTTATTTTTGCCTATCCTATTCAAAATAAATAAAATCATTCTTTGCTTAGCAATATATAAATATAATCGAAGAAAATTATTTAAAAAACACACATTACTTATACCTAACTTTCCAATAGATTTAATACGATACGACCCTGATACCGAGATGTTGTAAGCTGGAGAACGTAAAAGGACATCGGGGTCAACGCATTGTCTCACCGATGCGCTAAAGTGCATCTAGAGATGACTCCGTTGACCTTCGAATTGAGGAGCGAACGGTCCATGTGTAATAGACAAATATACATTTCTTGTAATTTATATATATATATATATATATATATATAAATATATATATATATATATATATATATATATATATAAATATATAATATATATATATATATATATTATATATATATATATATATATATATATATATATATATATATATATATGTATTTATGTAAACCGTAGAAATATATATTTAATTTAAGTTATTCAAAATTACATAAAGATATTATTAAGATATGAAGATATTATTAGTGAAATATTCACTTCTTATCCCTCATAGCAGGTTTAGCAAAGAGAACCCAATTTCTATTTATTCTTTTCTTTAATCCATCCGAAGTCGACAGCTTTTCTTACCTTACTTTTTGCCTACCATTTTTTCTCTCTCTTTTCTCAGTCTTACGCTGGCAGGTACAACTCAGTGTTAGTACATTCCGTTCTCCACTTTCCACCGGATGAGGCACTGCGTGTTAGTTGGCGGAGAACTCAACGACCAATATTACCATATTTAGTGAAGGAATATAAAACAAATAAAATGGGAATATTAAAGAAATACATAATTATGTAAATGTAACATAATGTTTTGTTTTACATCTTTCATTCAAATTGGATCACAGATCGAATAAGATCATTATTAATTGTTACGACCCAAGACGCGGCAGTACTCACATTATTTTTATACTTTTCCAAATCGAAGGTGTGAGAATATAAACGAAATGTAATTTCCTGCATTAATTAAATTACCGTTTATTTTATATTTTACTTTTATTATAATTTAACTTTATTTTTCACATAATTAATTATTTTGTTTGTATGAAAATGCATTTAGGTAGAAATGACTCATTAATTTATGCCAACATATAGCAAAGACCTTCCGTTCTCCGATACTATCGTACAGTTCCTTCCCTTTATATGTTTATTATATTCGTAATTTCTCACGATAGTCTCCTTTGGCAAATCGAGATAAAAAACTAATTATAAATGCTAAACGGAAATTAAAAAATCGATTAAAGTAATCGTTTCACAGTGAATTTCGAATTTATAAGCTCAATTAATGTGAATGCTAAGTTTACTGTTAAATCGTACCTATATTATAAATTCGAAAGTAACTCTGTCTGTCTGTCTGTCTGTCTGTCTGTCCTTTACGCAATCAGGGCCAAACCGCTAATTTAATTGTGATAAAATACTCATATAGAGATACTTGAGGGTCCCGGGATGAACATAGGATACTTTTTTTTTCTCATATTTGTAATATTTTCGATATATACCAATAAATTAAAATAATTAATTTGACAAGGAATTTATTCCGCCATGTTAATAACAACCATCGCTACGCGTTGCTAAGCAACGGCTTGCAAAGTTTGTTGTTTTAAGAAAACGTCACCCAAAGTGAGTTTGCTTAATGCATACATGGCGGGCGCCGATATAGATTTGTATACATTAACAAAAATTAGATGATTTCTATAATTTGATATTCATCCTTATGAAAATAAATATAATAGTCACTTTTAGCATTTCATCTAGATGGAAATTATAGTTTACTGTATAACATTCTAATAAATAATTAAGATGTCACTGATTCCAAATGACCTAGCCTACGAGTGGTATTGTATGACCGACGCGAACGGGCAGATGACTTTGATGATTTTGTAAATTTTTATATATTTTCGAATGACTATTATTATTTGCTGCTTATAATTAATTTATCTCAGTTCGGTTATCTATACCGATGTTATACACTTAAAATATCGTAATTATAATCATTTGAGAGTTTATTTAATATGTTCGCAAAAATTAATAATTATTTAATATAGAAAAATGTTTAGTACGCGCGCACGGCAAACTTTAGGTACTTTTTCTAATATTAAGAATTTCCTTTAGTTACTTTTATTTCTTTTGTTTGTTCATTTCGGTTACTCAGATATTTTTTCTAATAATAAATCTCCACTTATTATTATTTTTTAACTTATTTTAATTATTTATCCTTATATTTTCGCGAGCGTAGCCGCGTCCGGGCCCACTAGTCTTCATATAATTTCTTTCATATGTGATTGTTTCGTTCGATAAAGCATATTTAGCATAAAACAGAGTTAAACAAATCGACTTCTTCTATTTTAACGGGATCCCACAAACAGAACTTAACCAAGCTTTCAACAAACTACCCTCGAAGTGTATACTTTCCAATAAAAGAATCATCGTAATAGGTTCACGGCATATTGAATTAATCGTCGATATCGCGCACATACCTAATGCAAATTTAAGACTTATATAAATTTCTCATGGATAACATTGTCCAGCTACACGGGAAGTACCAGTTTTCAAATAAAAAAAGAATCGTCAAAATAAGTTCACCCCGTCAAAAATTCTGAGATAATTAACAAACATAAAAAAAAACCTTCGAATTGATAATTTCCTTTTCTTAAAAAGTCGGTTAAAAATCCACGCAAACCAGTAAATAAATTTGTAATTTCATATTATATCGCGAAATATAAAATTTTATACACCTACAAATCTGCACGTGTTGCGCAAGGCATTGTCTACCATTGTTATATTTACACAAAAGACTTTTTATACACTAGTGCTATACAAAAACAACCTCGTATTCTGACTGGAATGCTTTTACTTTCTTTCGATACATTTTTTGTGCCCATAGAAAAAGGACAAGGCTGTGGAATATTTTTGAGAGATAATTTAATATGTATTATATCATACTAGTTGTCGTTCGCAACTTTGCTTGCGGAGATTTAAAAACATGAAATGAAAGAAATATTTTAGTTTAATTTTAAGTAGTCATTGGAAAAATAATAAAAAAACTGTAGATATATTTCATTTATTTTTGTCTTTAAAAATACTTTTAATATAGAAATTGTAAAAAGAATTAATAAAACATTCTCAACTAGAAAGATGCACCATTTCTCACGAAAGTAGTTGCATTGATACCTGCTTGCATTCCCACGCATACTTGCATCTCTTTCTGTCATATGCAAGAAGCATTGCTGTCACACTCTATAAAAACACTTTCGACGTCATCCACTCTCACTATCTATAAAACGTATGCTCAAATATTTAGAATCTTATTATTATTTTATTGAATTTATTATTAATTTTTTTGTTTTAATTTTTCTTGAGGTTATTATATATAATTCCGCCTATCCTGCTTTGTGCGGAATACAGGATGAAGCTAAAAGCACACAAGAGGACTCTCTCTTAGTTTTGTTGAAGGGAGTGTATTAACACTAAGTTCCCTCTGCCTCTCTGCTAAGTGCGGGATATAATGTGAAGCAAAAAACTCAAAACGAAGAACAGAGTGTCTTAGCACCAATTTATTTTTAACTTACCCTTGAAAATATATAACATTTTTTTTCTTAAGTTTCATCTAATTATTTCACATACTACCAATAACATAAACATTGTAACTACTTTCTTTAGAAAGAGAGGTATAATAAATAATAGTCAATTAGACTGAGATAACGCTAAAATCATAGGACATTTTTTGCTGGCATCGTAACATTACTTTCTTTTACATCGCATGTGTGATTCGTTGATTCGGATAAATCGGTAAAAGAGCGAATGTTTTTATCTTTTTACAATATGATAATAAGAAATTGGAA
Source organism: Heliconius melpomene rosina (assembly GCF_056956725.1). Taxonomy (NCBI): domain Eukaryota; kingdom Metazoa; phylum Arthropoda; class Insecta; order Lepidoptera; family Nymphalidae; genus Heliconius; species Heliconius melpomene. Next base: position 15,912,223 of record NC_140398.1, read on the forward strand.
ATTCTATTATTTTAGTGAAAATCGAATCCACAACCAATACATCTTATGTAATGTCAGATGCTGTTCTACGGCACGGAATTGAAATGAATATTTTTCTGATTAGGATTCTTACTAAATAATATAATATTTTTAGCTGTATATTATTAACAGAATCTGTTGATAATCATAAAATAATTATCTTTATTTAATAAAAGATAAGGTTGATATTACGTTGATATTATTATTACTATTCAAACTTCTAGCGAATATACAATAGAAAGTGATAGTTTTTCACTTAAATTGTTCTGCTTGAAATGGTTCGAGAGAAAAGCGACATTACTCCATAATGCGTGCTTTCTCCGAGTTCGTTGGACACAGACTAAATAGATAGATGCCTATAACGATTACTCTTTTCGTATAACTCTTACAAAAGTTGATATCTTTTTCATCATAAAATGGTATGTATCGGAAAGTAAATGTACTAATTCAAAATTAATTTTATTGGTATGTTTTTGGTATTGAATTTTGTAGATCGAAAAGAACATAATTATGACATAGTGGCTAGAGATATTTTCATACTCTACGTTAGGTACATAGTAACGTAATCAGAGGCAAGCTGGGAACCCAATGATATAGCACTTCGTTCCCATTAAGACACTTCCGTTACCCATAGTGAATGTCTTAAAAAATAATGGCATGTCACTATTTTTACAAGATCTATATAATATACCGACAAGCTTACATAAGCAAAAACACTCTTCTATACAAAGTAAAAAAGTTTACCCGCATTAATCTAAAAATTTAATTCGCGGCTTTAAATTTCAATAGAATTCTATCACACACGTTGAGGTACAATACCTATTTATCTATAGACACGCGTATATAATAAAAATGCTACTTTTTTTCTATCCCTATTGTATCTTATAAAAATACATTTCTAAGGCAACGGAACCTTCGATTGTCGATTTGTTTGGTTGAAAATGTACTCTTGTAATTTTTTTAAATAGACTGTTTTGCCAAAATAATGCTATGAAATAAAGTAATTTTTAATTAATATTGTTATTAAAGTGTATGTTAAAGCCTTTCTTATAAGTTATATAATTTTGTCGTGAGTAGTACTTAATTCCTACTTACGCCATTAAAAATATTTTTATATAGATACACACGAAAATAAATAATAACTCTGACTCTTACTCATTGGGAAGATTTAATTAGTTGAAGAATCCCCGGGACCAACTAAGACTAAGACCTGCAACTGTTAATCCCTGCTCCCCACCACATGGAGAAGAGTCAAGCAGAGAGAAACTAATGTCGAGATACTCCGCTTTCTATTTTCATCCAAATTAGCATAATAATAGCTTAATACGATAGATATATGATGTTACATACGAAATTCCGTTAAAGAATGTTCAATAATTCAAGCAATCTCACGTGCAACACATGCCACCAAAATCCCATTTCTTATGAGCAAATAGAAAAAAAATAGAAATGCATAAGGTTTTTTATCTAAGCGTCTTTCACATAACTTTCCCCGGAACATAATAGAGCCAGGTAGGAGCATTATGGGGGCGGGTACAAAAAATGCACCTCTAAAAGCACCCAGATCCTTTGATAGTGACATTCTATAAACGAGGTCAAAATGTTGTAATTTTATAACTTTTATATGTTTTTCACCTTGGAATAGTAGTGTTTCACGAAACAATTATAGGTAATAAGTTAATATAAAGTTATTTACAAGGAGTAGTTAAATATCTGTGTTGTTGACACGACTTGGCCTATTCTATATTTATTTTTTTGTAAAATGTTATAAATTAACAATCAGTTTGAACGTATATGAAAGTAAAGTCTATATAACGTTTATACGTTATCTATAAAAATGTATGGCTCTACTAATAGACACCCAATATCTATTAATAAGTGAAAGACTAAAACAGGAAACCTACAAAATTCATTGCATTTATCCTTAAAAAAATCTTTAAATTCTATTAATATAATAAATATAAAAATAATTATTATTTAAAGGGTATCTTATATACGTTCCTATAATAAACGGATACTGATGATAAAGATATGATATCAATATAAGCAGAATATAATCACAACTGTACGTACAGTTGTACCTTATACCTAAATCTATTCCATAGAAAGTATTCACACACACACATACACATAGCCATGCACACATAAGTACAATTTAAATAATAAGCCCCTTTGAACACGTGCGCTACCTGCGCTTGCGCAAGAATCGTCCCCAAAAGATTTACTTTTTGCCGTTTCATCGCAATCTCTTTGTATTCATTCCATCTTTAAGTATTTTTATTTGCTATTTAAAAGATATTTTATAAAGATTTTAAATTTTGATTATTAAAAGTTATAATTACGTTGTAATAGAAGTAAAAACTATTTTTAGTTAATAAAAGAAAAATATAGTTTTATTTTGTTGTAATAGTAATTTAGGTATATTATCAATTTTTACCATATTTATTTAAATTATTCATTGGTTTTTATCGTACTTTTTTTCTGTCTTCTACAGTCCTTATAATGTGTATGCATTACATATATACGTATTTATATATAAAGAAGGTGAATTATTAAGACCCAAAATAAATATACAAAAGGATTAAAATAATATTTTTAGGATTTTATAGTAAACGAATCAGAGAAAAAGGAACCTGTATTTAAATAAGTAACCTGGGTAACTATGGGTGATTATATATGGATATAAACGATTTTATATATTTTTATAAATTTTCCAGCTTACACACGAGTAATAATAAAAATAATTCAACCTCAGGCTAAAAATTATTAGAAAAAAATATATTTCACTCGAGGTCGTTGTTGCGCAACAGTAAGTCACCAGCTGGTTGTAAACGAGACAGTTGTGGATTCGATCCTTCCTCAGAGAAAGGAGGAAGGGTGACGATTTTTTTAATATCTACATTATAATTACAAACATTCTAAAACTCTAGCTAAACAAAAAACGAACAATCATACTAATATGTTATATTGGCTCAAAAAAATTATACAAAAATTCTTACAAAATATTTACAAAGTCAATAAAAATTATAAAAAAATATAAAAATGTAACCCATCATATATCTCCAATATCGATATGTTACATAACGGTCCCTTGTTATCGCTGACCCTGGAACACCGGCCTTCACACATTCTACAAACGTTTGATCACGTTTGTTATTAACTAAATAATGAAAGACCTACGCATCGATATTACAACACGGAGTAGATCGTCGTGATTGGTATTCATTTTAAAATATCCAAAACATATTTTTCAGGTTCCGTATCTCAAAAAACGGAACGTTTAGGAACACTTTGTTGTCCATCTGTCAAGATGATCATTTATCTCGGGATCGTGTTGTGATAATGAAATAAATAGTATGAAATTCATATTAATTATTCAGGTCTACAGTCATTTTATGATTAATTTAAGACAAAAATTCAATATGAAAGTGTTAGTTAGTTAGTGTGTGTGTGTGTGTGTGTGTGTAAGTTTAATGATCAAAATTACCTGTCTCAATTTACACATACCTACACATTGTAGTATACTATTAAAACAAACATAACATAATATTAGTCAAAATTTTGACATAATACAATAATACTCACATCATTACTTAAAATTACATGCCATTAACTATTATTTCAACGCCTCAAATATTATTTCTGTAACCGAACATACACTCTATAGCATACAAACCTAAAATGGTCTCAACAAACACTATGTCATCATATGTATGTATGAGTGTACGACTATTTCTAATTACACCCGAACATAAGGACCTATAAGATGTGCAATGATTCACACGGCCTGTAATCTGTATAATCTTAGTTGGAGTGACCTAAATCCGCGCAACTGCTAGTACTTTCATTGTGAATGCTTCACGCACACTAGCTTGTACGAATTATATGTATAGTAGCTACTATAGCGTATGATAGACAATATTGTGACGCACACTTGTGTAAAATGCTAAATGTATGAAAGAAAGCAATGATTACCAAATAAGGTAAGTTTAGAAACTAGAAAAATACAAAAAAATGTTATTTAAGTAGACACATTTTGAAATAAATAGTAATATAAACATAGCACACATACGCAGTGTAAAGCAACACAAGCTTGCACTGACTCACACATGCGTGCACACAAATGGGTGGGTTACAGTTCAGCATTGTACTTTGGCATTAGACCGAAGAGAGTATAGTATATTATTTTAGAACTAGGACAGTTCCACCGTTCTCATTATGAGAAGGAATGTGGAAACGTCGATTAAGGGCTCGGAACCGAGCTCAGAGCAATTCAAGTTTTGTGAGACAAATGGAAATTTTGCAACGTTCATGACAAATGTTGTTAATGATTAATGGATTAATTCAAATACTGACGCAATCTACTGCGTATGCATATTCAATTTAATTCTTTAAAATATACACTTAATTTTCACTCACATCACAGGGTATGCAGAGAAAACTTAGTGTTAAGATACTCCTTTCCCCACTTTCCGCCGAATTTTCGCGGAACCCAAAACAGACGCATTACAGTCACACCCTTGTGACCCTCGGCCTCTATTTATTTCAACCATTTCACTATCTCACAAAAGCATCCAAAAGCACGCTTCTTTTAAAACAATTAACCCTGACCCGAATTGATTGCCCAACATTTTAGATGACGATAAGCCAATTTAGTAAATATTTATAACTTTAAACATAAAATCTTCAAATTTATATTACATGAAAGTAATTTTATATTTTATAAAACGGACAGCGGTTGCGCAAGAGACGTCAGACCTACTTTCTCAACAAGCCATCTTCAAGTACGCTATCAGCTAAATTATGTATTAGATTTTAAAACGACAAAGAATAATGATGAAAGAAATGCTTTGTAATTGCAACTAAATTGTATATCAGTGGCATCAAACAACGACAGAACAATATGGGCCCATCAAAAGGAGATTAGGTGAATTGGTGATGAGCATGACATTGCCAGCCGTTGGGTTTGTGAAATCGTATTACGTATTTGCAAACCATCTCTTCTGATCTATTTTATGTTAGAAGATGTTTTAAAAGTATCATGAACATAAAGAAATATATAAAAAAAATGACTTTGTTAAAAGAAAGTTTTTAAATATGCAAATGTTATTTATTCAAATTTTAAGCCATCAGATAAATCGATATGAATCGATTGCTCGAGTGATCTATCAATGTACGTACGTTCATGTGCACAAATAGAAAGTAATCGTGGAATAATTGATTATCGCCAGTTATCATATAAAATAGTGCATATAAAATATAAATACGTATAAAAATAGTCATAACCATTACGCAACTCTTGCGCATGACGGTTGTGACGTAACCGAAACGAGCTCAGCGAAAGTTAACGCAATTTCACTCTCCACGTTATCTTTCTCTTTACTTCCATCCTTCTCGCACGTATGGCTTTATTATTTCCTTTCTCTTTTTATTTCACGACTTTCCGTCTCGTTCTTACACTTATTACAAGTTGTTTCCGTCTTTCTCTAATGCCTTCTTCACGGTTGGTCTATTTTTTTATTTTCCAGCTCGTTGGAGGCGTTGCTGTAATATTTGTTTCTTTAGTTCAAGTAGTTATATGCTTAGAATAGTTTGTTATTAAAATATTATTAACTCTAATATTGATAATTATATCCTTCTGGCTAACTATATTATGAAAGATAAATGTTTATGACACTTTTTTACATAAATTACGCCTAATGTGCTATACATTTGGGGAGGAGAATTGTATGCAATGGTTGTGGGTTTGATTTTAACTCAAAAGTAATTAGAATAAAAATGATGTTCAAAGTCATTTATCTATAAGTTTTCTGCTCGTATAAGAGTATACGATTACACAATTACAATTTGATTTAACTTGTTTATTACCTACGTATTTAGGTATACGAGATTGTAGTTTAACAATAACAAACAATTATTTGCTTTAAATTATTTTCAATTAATCTGAATATTGTTTTATTATCAGTACTAATTAAGCCACAAATACATTTATCAATGAAACCGCAAAAGTAGGAAATTTATATAATAAATTCCTTATTATTTTGGCGATAATAACTTATTTAATAACATACATTCGAAATAAAATAGAACACTATGTGATATGTAAAAAAACAATGTATTTAATTAAATGTGTAATTACATTTAATTAAATACATTGTTTTTTGATTTTTCGCATTCGCATTAAAGATTTTTCCCATAAAATGTGTTTGAATCAAATTAATTTATGATTAGGAATGTAATATCATAAATGTATTAACCTAATTTTAAATAAAATAGTTAATAACCTTTTTATCTGTCACTATTAAAAAGGAAAAGATCTAAACCATCAATAAAAGGTTTGAACCACAAAACCAATTCGCAATTCGTACAAGTTCTGGTGATCGGTCCACGGGTATAAGCCCAAGGTTACTGTGGAAAGTAACTCTAGCATTCCGCTGCCCACGACGAGCTTTCGTCCCGCAAGGCTATCCACCTTGTCTATCCTTATCTTGGCTCACCTTTGAATTGCCGATTAAAATATTTACCTAAACTTAAGTTATGTTTGGTCTTTGAAATTTGAATAATCTAAGTGTATGTGTGTTTGCAAGTTTGTTAATAACTGTGGAAATAGATATGCTTATAGCTATTATTATGAATAGCTATAAGCTTGCTTATAACTATTATGAATTCATTTAGGAAAGAATAATATTTTTTTAGAAAGTATATTAGAATTTTATAGCCCTGTCATCAATTCGGCGGAAAGTGGGTAATGGAAGTGGTAATGGGAACGGAGTGTCTTAACACTAGGTTCCCAGGTTACCGCTGCCTACCTTGCTATGTGATGAATATTAATGATATTTACTGTGTAAATTTACTCATATATATACTCACTTACTCATATATATGTTATAATAAGAAAGACTAATTTATTATGTTATAATAACATTTTATAACTTTTTATCGATTTAAAATTTCGATAACTAAAACACAGGTATTTGAAAGCAAGAAAGCGTCAAGCAAAATCAAAAACACAAAATAAAAGGATATCAATGCTCATTTTTGTTCCGAGTCGCCAGTCACCTTCTAAAATGACTCAACAGGTCATGGCGACCTTTCCCTTTTATTTTATTCCTAAACCAAATCGCAGGAAGTGGCCAATTTTAATTCCTATGAAACCTTTATAAACTGTTCTTGAGCTTATATTTTTTGTATACTCATTTGGTTATACAGTGTGTGCATCATAAATTAAGTTTTATGTATTTTTTTTCATTGAAGTTTTTTTTTTCACTTAACGTAATTAAAATTTCATTGTGGCATGGTGGTAAAGGGTTCTTATCCTATTTAAAGAAAAAGGTTATAGGAATTACCTGTTTAAGTAATAAATAAATCGGCATCTCTTTAGATTAGTCAAAATGTAGCGTTTTGCTTGCCTATTCCAATCGCGATGTGACCAAGCAAGAAAATTAGGAACTAGCTTCGTTAAGTTTTAATTACTTTAAAGTACAAAATATACCAGAGTCAGTTCGAATTCACACTGAATTATGTATGACGAGAAATGTAAAAACCCGAAAATGACAAAAGGTGGTTGTCATTAAGTTAAGGTTTCTCTTATAGACAAAAAACAATGAAATTGGGACAGACATGAATAAAAAAATCATATTTTCAACAGTTTTTGACGAAGTCAGGATTTGCACATTATCAAACTTTTAAAAAAGATAAAAACGATACCAACAAATTGCACCTTACGCCGAAGACGTAATGGCTCGTAAACATGGCAATTATTGATTAATAATTTACATATAAAATCTATAATATAATTATTATAATCTTTGAATTAAATCAACGCAATTTACTAGATATATTGACAAGAATAGTATAATTTATGATATACATGATAGTTCTTATTTGAATGATTTAAACTGTAATATTATTAGTAATAGTATTTATATTTTATTTATTCTTTCAAAGAATAAAATCAGAAATAAAGTTATCAAGAAAAATACTGAAGTTTGGACATAGAAAATTAGTTAGTTAAAATGGCAGTACACGTAGGGCTGGACACGCCTGGATTAATGGTCGTTGGAGCAGACGAGACCTTAAGTGGAGATGACTATTGGACAAGCATAGCAAAAGACACATATCTTCAAATAAAATCAGGACTAACAACCTTCTCCTTCATAGAAAGGGCTGGTTAAATCCACTTCAGCAGCACAAAGATAACTATTGTACACACATATATGAAGAATAGGGTATTTGTATGTCCCTATCACACATTATATTACTATAGACAAGTCCATGAATAATAATAGGTGTAGAATATTTTCCCTAATGAAACTTCGTAATTATAATAAAGTCATAAACGATAAACATCGTCGAAACACAACACAATTATCACTCTTACGGCTTAAAACTTAAAGATGAAATTCCGTAATCGATGCACGAGGATACACGCATGTAACATGCATACGAAGTCAAAGTTCGCAACTTAGCCTTCGAGAGGGAAACCAATCAACTATCTAATGAACTGGTATACGAAATAAATTGCATATGTGAATAGATAATAATTCGTTTATAGCATCCATTGTGTTGCATGTCCTTATAATTTCTTATTTGTATATTAAGTTTTGTAGAGCCTTAGAAGATGAATTTGAATGTGAATGACGCTATATGGGCACAGTGGTTGTGTTAGGTATATCTAATTTAATATTTATTTAAATTAAAACAGTTTATGTGAAAATTTTTTTCAAGATAATTCATCAGTCATCAATTTCCTGTTGAGTGGTGAAACTCAACCCCGCTCTTTGTCTTGTTATCGGAGGAAAAATGAAAATGATTCATCACGAGTAGGAATCGAACCCCTGCACCACGGCTACTTCAACTACATCCTTATAATTAATCCATATTTTCGATTTATCTTTTTACACCTGTTAACAAAAATTAATCTTGTCATATTTCGCTCATGCTGGGACCTTGCATGTTAAACGCGGGTACCTACCCTTTATTACAATGAAAATTAAAATAAATATATTATATATTTCTTTCATTTCACATGCAATTGTGAGTGAAGGTTAAGGTTTCGATCCCACTCCGCGAAAAGAATTTCTTTCAGTCTATATTAAAATGCGCGGCGATGACAACCGTCAAGCAACACGAATATTAATACTTACTTTGTTAACACATAGCTATATTATACCAAAATTGACGTTTTTAGTACGGAAAAGGTAATTAAATATGTATATTATCCATATCAAATTACTCAATACGGAACTATATTATTTAAAACTCTAACAGCTCGTTAATTGTTAATTAACCGATACTTAAAATAGATTAATTAGCACGTTTCACTTTCGAAGCCATTTGTTTGAGATAAACAGCGTACACAATGCAAAGTTGATTAGGTTTTTGTATGAAAAACTTATTTACGCTTTTATATTTATTTATTAGTACATAGCTTCAGTGCGGTTGGCGAGCTGTGGATGAAATTACTTTTAATTATTTCCTTCGCATTGAAGAATGCGTAAAAGTTAAGATAACAAGTCGACCACGACTCTTCCACCGTACTATGGATAGGTAGAAGTGAGAGTGTTTCATTAAATCTCAATATGTAATAGAGAAAAGTGAAAGATGTGATATATTAATCCACAACCAATAATTTATTGTACACGAAATAAGCATCAAGGTTATCGTGGTTCAGCGGAACATCGTATAATTCTACACGCGACGGCTAGGATTTGATTCCCGCTCTGGAGAATGAATTTTCAATTATTAGCGATTGAACCCACACCTGGTTTATTTGCAGATAGCCACTTTACCGCTACACCACGAAGGCCTAATACGCCACGATAGATATCTATAAACAATATGCGTCTACAGCAACTAACGTGAGAATCGAATACAACTACCGTGAATGTACCAACGACCCTGAGACTGGTACCAGGAAGGAGGAAGGCTAACAACTAAAAATTCACAGCGTACGAGCCTACGTCGGTAATTTTCGGTGCGACGTGTCGGTGTGTCTTCCTCGTAAGTATTGGGGTACAATAGGGAATTTTATTTAATTACAAATATGTGTGATTGTTTGTGTAAATTTTATTTTAAACGGAAAGTGTAAATTCCGTTTTATTCCCGTTTCCGTATCAATTTAGAGAAATCTTTCAGTGCTTCTCTATACTCTCTAAGCCACTTACTTACACGCCTTCTAATTTCAACTCTTTAAGTATAATCATTTCGTCTAAAAATTGTCTGTCAATTACGCAGTAACGGAAGATTTTAGGTTTTAATTTTATATGTATTTCACGGTGGAAAGCCTCGAGCTAAATTAATACAAATTATCACATCAAAGAAAATATTATTATTTAGACTATTCTGGACTTTTCCTTCGTGTGTGATAGAAGGTAATGAAATCATTTTAATTAACCTAACCTAACCTGGCCGGAAAGCGTAGAAAGTGCCTTGACCACTAGTGCCTCTACCTACCCAGCAATGCTTATGAAACCTAAACTTAAGCCTGTGAAACAAAGCATAAAATAAAAAAAAATACAAATAGTATATAGATTTTTTACTTTTACATATATATTTTTAAATATAACTATCATAAAACATAAAATACAGCGCTTAGTATGCCACAGAAGAAAATCCTCGGTAGTCCACACTACATCTACTCAGCCTGCGTACGCGCCGACTCGCGAACCGTTTGAATGACAAATTTCATTAGACCTTGGTACCAGCCACTCGTATTTTCCTAGTGCGCACGTGATTTAAATACGAGAAAATGTCGCTTTTTTTGGATCTATGATATGCGATTGTATTGAAAATACTGTTTCTTTTCATTGTGTGGAATAATATTAATAATAACTTAAAATAAATATAAATATAACTATGTTCTATTTGTATGTATGTATGTATAACATCATAAAGAACTACAGGAAGATATTATCGTGATTTTATTATTACAATTAATTAACATAGATTTACGATTGATCGATATCAGAGGTAGTGATGTAATGCTATTAAATACAAACGATTATACTTTTTCAATCTGGTTTTATTTAAATAAATTCTACTTCAAATTCTTAAAATTCTTAGAAATATTTCCATATAATATATTAATTTTTGATATATATTTGCATTTGATAGTTTTAAGTCACAACTATAGTTTTAAGGCACTTCTTTTTAAACTTTCTTTCTCATTAATAAACACACTATGTGGTAGGGTAGCCGTACGAAACCCCAATAAATATCAATAAAAATAAATGTATACTTATATATGTTTGTGTAAGATACTTAAAAAATATATTGTTCCTTTATTTATACTGTAAGTTCACATTTATAGTAATAATTCTAGATTAACAGGAAGTGTACCCTAGGTTTTGATAAAGCGGCAATTTCCGTACCGAAATTCACGCTGACAAGTCGCTGGTCCGATTTCCACTCGAAGAAATTGAATATTTAATATTTTCATTTCGTCGCTCTGGTAAAGAGGTGAAGCGCAGCATTAAGTTTCGTCACTCAGCACACTGCCTCCAGACTTCGGCGAAAAATGTGAAAGTGCCTTATTGGGAACGGAATCTAAGCACTAGGTTCCAATATTCCTTTTTCAAAAAACAAACATTTACAACACTGAATGTCAAAGTAGCTAGTAATTACTATTCAAATGAACAGAACGTAAATAACTTACTGTGCACGTGAACAATGCTAACACTTATATGTATGTATGTACGCTTTAACTAAGCAACCAATTAAGCGGCACGCAGCTATATCAATCATATTGTAGCCCACGTTACGATCAACATAGATTTATCCTAGAAAACGCCAGGTGAGTATGATTTTTGTGAGATATTTTTATTTTCGCGCATAATCATTAGTGAGGTAGACGGAGAGAATGGAGAGTTTAACACTAATGTTAGATGTATAGATATTTGCAGCAAACAATATTTTTTCGTTTTAAGTTGACATTATGCCAGTCTGGCCGGCTGCATTACCCAGCTTTTAATACTGGCATTCATCTCTTTGTCGCTACCAAAAAAAAATTGGCAAATGCATGAAATTATGAAACTAATTAGCCTTTCATGGATTAACCGTGCGGGTGCCAGGCCGATCGGGTTGTGGGGTAAGGAGCTGAGAGCAGTGTCTGAAATTTACAACCCAAGTGTAGGGTAAGGGTAAGAAATATGTTTTTAAGTTTACGTAACAAAATATGTTCGTAAAGTCCCCAATTTTCATACATCATAGCGACATCACAAAGGACGCGTCCTTAACCAGAGCTATGCATTGTTTTTGTACCGACAGCCATTAATTACTACTACAAGTGGGCACCGCGGTAATCGTCCTCCTACATACTAGTATTGATGTTCATCGCGACCTCGGCGTCTCCTCTGTCACAATGTTTAGAGAAAAGTATTTTTTAAATATATTTTGATTGATAATTTTGATAGATGTATTGGTAGAGAATCTAGTGGTAAGACTCTCTGCTTTCAATAAGAATTCACAGCATTGCGTGTGGCGTGGAATTCAATACAGCGCTTTGTTCTAAAATTTAAAATATCGACCCCATAACCATTTAAAATGGGGAATAGCGCGATATGCAACTAACTTATTTCATTGGACCGGATTTTAGCTTGCAAATCAAGTCGTATGAGAAGACAGATTAATAGCGTTACGCGAGAAAATGCGTGAAACTGCTGCAATGTAGAGATCAGGCTTCCATTAATAAGCATACCTTATAAAATATAAATAACACATTTCATCTTGAGCATTTAGCAAGCTACCAGTCATAAGGGGTCATACGGCTCACCTCGATACAATCTACATCATTTATTGGAAACTCGGAACCAGCAGGTCAAATATCATGTGATTGATACCCAAGTCGTTGTAGGTACAGGTATAATCTATTTACTTTGTATGCTTAGCTATTATTAATCGTATATTATTGGCAAATTCTTATATATTTTATGCTATTATCCCGCACACAGCAGGGTAGGCACAGGGAATCTAGTGTTAAAACACTCCGTTCTTAACTTTGCGGTAGATATTGAATCGTAGCGTGTTGAACGGATGATATCAACGCCACTATCATATCCGGGAAACTAAAATAATTAAAATACAATCATACCCCAAGTGTAAATCGAACCCATAACCGTTTGTTACAAACTCTGTTCCACTGAAACATGAGGACATCAGGAAGATCTTTCTATTACCTATTAAGCCGTTCTTGGTTCAACTTATCTTATTCCATCAGTACTAATAGCTGGACGCTAATTTATCCTTGCTGATGCTATCTATTCAACTAGCTATTCACACTGTTAGTTCGCGCGGCCGTCGATTATACGTTAACAAAATTACAGTATAGGCTAGTAGGTTGTTAAAATTTATATTTATTGTTAAAGAACTAAGAAAGGACATCGTATTTTAAATTTTATTTTATGTACGAATGTTTTGCCAGTCATGAAGGCCAGTCGTGGCGCAAACGACTGTAAATGCGACAGATGGGGAATCGATACCCACTCGGGGAAATTATGTATTTAATATTTTCAATTCCTCACTCTGGAAACGAGACAAAGCAAAGTTATATGTGCCGTTCTTATCGGGTACGTCAACTAAGAATCAAAACGAGGATATAAGAGATGGGGTGAAAAAAGGCTCCAGAGACTAGTCAGTCTAGTCGTTTCTGTCAAAAAAATAATTCATAATAACCTTTTATTTTCATCTCTTGACTGACTGAGGAAGGTGCGGCGTTAGGTGCCGCCACCAATGTTTTGCGGAACAGAATAGAATAGATATAGCACAAATATTCATACATAAATACATTATACAAACACTCATTTATTACCTTTTTCTAAACAAGTTTTATATGCAAGCCATGAGAATACCATTACTTAGTTGTTTCCAAGTAAATTATAGAAGCGTTGAACACCATAACTTTACCGTGTATTTAGCTAAGTGTTTATTTATACCATATACATACATATATTTTTAAGCTTCACGCTGTATCTCGCACACAAAAGGGTAGGCAGGCAGAAAGAACCTAGTGTTAAGACATTCCGTTCCCCATTTTTCGTCGATATGTGGAGGCATTGCTTCTTGAGAAGCAAAACTCATCGACACGCATTGCTTCAACACTAGAGCGAAGAAATGAAATATATTATTTCCTCTAACGAGAGTCGAATCCACAACCTTTCGCGTTTATAATCACACTTGCGCCCCTATGCCACGACAGGCCTCTGTAATACATACATACTTAACTATATATATAAATTGTTGCTTACTTCATACGGTCCTATTAAAACTGCATTGCACGTGTCGCACTATGGACTATTAGACTAGTATTTAATGATTTAACACGCTTCTTGTTTCTTTGAATTTTACTCAGATACTATCTCAATTGAATAAATGTTTGTTGTCTGTTTAATTTATTATAAGGATTTTCTTTGTAGCTACGTCTCGCTCAATAACCCATTAGAGATAGCAGTTAGAAAGGTAGGATGAGACGTTCGGACTTCAAGAACATAGTATGGATGCTATTGGAGAAAGGTCAAGGAAAAGAAACGAGGATCCCCAAAGGACCTTTAAAAATATGGTGATAACAGTGGACGAGACGAAAGATGTAATACAGATATTGTAGCGTTTGGTGGTCCGTAAATAAAATGTGAAAAAAAATTGTTGAAAATAAAAATAATTCATAAGTATATTTATGATTAAAACAAGATATTTTGTATAGAAGGTTCCGAGAAATGTCAATTCAAATAGCACATTCCTTATAGAAAATAAATTTATTTTATTTTATACCATTCTACTTCCATGGGAATGTTACAATCAAAACAAACTTATTATTATTTATTGATGCAATAAGCGTAGGACAAGTTTATTGTTATTAGCAACGGTAGCCCCTTGATTGCTAATAAATAATGTAATGATATCATTTATGTGTGCCTAGCCGTGAAGCCTTTCGTTTCTCTTAAGAAAGCTGATTTTTACAGAAATACTAATTGTTTTTATTTATCTATGGCCCTATAAACTTGATTTATAATGATGGTTCTTTACTCGTACATTTACATATTAAATTATTGAATAGATTAAAAATGCTTGCTTAATGTAATTTTTATATGTGAATAGTTCAAGCAGTGCGTGTTGAGCGGTATTGTTCTTTTTCTGTTCTTAGTGAGGCAATGACAATTATTTAAATATGAAATGAAAATGAATAATATATTTCTTTTAAAAATAATTTCACCTTTGAAAACAAGACTGTATTTTTTTTTATTACATAAAATTATATATGTTATTTTTTTCTTTTCTTTCTTTTTCTCCGTGTGGGCATCAAACCCACAACTAGTGTATATACAGCCCACTTTCCCACTGCGCCACAATGGCCTCTAAGACTCTAAGACAGTAAATAGGTATATTTTATTGGTACTTTTCTGTTCTTCACTTAGTGAAGGGTGATAATTTTACAAATATTTATTATCCATCAATTTGCTATAAAATGTCATTGCCACAACACAAAATAAAGGTATCTCATAATAGAATTTGAAATTTAAGTTTTATATGCAAATTATGTTCAAGCCCATTAAAATACGTGGCCTTGTATACCAATCATCCATAATTCGCTTTAATACTAATGTTATTAAATTAACTTCAGTTTAATAGTTTGAGGCCGTTAAATAGTAATAATGGAGAATCGTATAGTTAATTAAAAATATGTTAGAGGAAATGGTTATGGGGCCGTCGTAGCGCAGTGGGTTACCTCTCTCTCTCTAGTCTGATATACGTGATAAAACGTTGAGTTCTGCCACTCAATATGCCATATTTCAAAACTTTTTGCAGAAAGTGGAGAATACAGATATGAAACAAATCCGTGAAGTAATTAATTTTATTCAATACGCATTCGTCACAAGTGTCAACGTGAACGCGAATAGAAAAGATTGCTATAATTCACGATTGATTGACATACATACATATACATCGAGCATTTGTTATTTGTATTATTATAATTAATATTATGCTTATGCTCTAATCTAAATAGTACATACGTAAACGTACATACTAGTAATTACATAATACATTGTAGATTCTTATCCATAGAAAATAAAATATTTACTTCAATATTGGTTTAAAATTTCATATATTAAATAGTCTTAGATTTGTCAAGAGGTTACCGGGATCGGAAGGGGAAGAGAAGAGAGGCATAAAGGAGGGCGTTAAGGTAAATAAGCACCAAAAAATAAACAACTGTATTTATTGAAAGAAACAATTACAACCATAATTTGTCAAAATATTTAATATTTATAATTTTAATATTACCAAATCCTTATGAAACTCCACTGTACCGCAGGATAGGGGAACTCTATTTTGGATTTCCTTTATATTTTCGTTATCAACTCTTGCTGTATACGTCCAACATACATATAGATGACAAATTTCCTAATGCTCCGAAGACATAAATTAAAGTGCATAACGTGTCCTCCTCTATGTTTTCAAAGTTAGAGTGAGCTTTTTTGACAATCTTATTTTCTGTGTATCATTTATAATACAAAAATACATAGTTACTAAAAAAAAGTTAACTTAATTCACTACTATATAAATGTTTTACTTTATCCTTCTACTCACGGAAATTAATTTCGATTCAAAAGGTCTTCCTTTTTTTCACAAAGACAACATTACGTATGCCACGCAGCTACCTATCTAATTTTAGTGAAGTTAGTTAGCGCATCTGAAGGTCGTTCTTTGTTCGGTTTCGTTTGAGGCTTAACCTATTCTAATATATGTATATTGTATACATTAAGACGTGAAAATAGTTTGGATTTTTATCTTGTGTTGACATTGAGTTATGTTTGGAGGTTGCGGATTCAAATCTAAAGATAAATCTTTGCGTAGTATAAAATACAGTCGCTTCACAATGATTTACCTTTTAAACTACGGAATGGATTTTGATGCGGTTTTGACTAATAGATAAAGTGAATAAAGAGTTAGTTTTATAAAAATTGTATTTCAAGCGTTTTTTTAAATGATATCCCATACTTAAGAAAGAAAAATCCTTTTTTGCCTCAAACGGATACAGGATGAAGATAAAAAAAAAATCATAATTAAAATAAGCTTGATTGTAAAGGAACTGAGGCTTCGATGCTATGTAGTACAACGGGCAGTTTTTTAATTTTCCTCGCTTTGATAACAAGACAAGGAGCAACTCTGAATTACATTAGATACTAAACATGAAAATGTATATAATATTAAAATTGGGCGGAAAATGGGAATCGGAGTGACTTAACACTATATAACCTATGCCTAACCTATTAATCCAGATATCTACAACTATAAAAAAAATCTTAATATCCCTTTCTTATACAAATCTTAATGTTAAAAATAAGTTCATTCTTGCATAAATGCAACATGTATTTAATTATATAAATTTGGTAAATCCAATGAAATCTTAAAATAGCATTGACATTTTTTAAAACTTATAAATGTGGATCACCAAGAAGGTTAAATAACAGTAAGTTGACTAATATGTGACCGCCACTGTAATTGGTAGAACGACAAAAATTGCTTTTACTTAAGTGACATGATTTCGATTGTGCACTTAGTAACCAGACCTGGCAATCGTCGATAAGGATCTGACTGTAAATGTGGTTGTAGGTTCGATTCCCACTCGGGCCGTTGAATTATTTACGTTTCCTGTTCAATAAGACAAGGTGCGGCGTTTAGTTCCGCCACTCGAGCTCGAATTCGAATGTAAAACGGAGAACGGTAAATTTATGTTTAATTATGCTAATTCAGGGGAGAACTTTTCAGCTTCACGTAGTGCCACGCATGTAGCAGGGTACTCAGGGGGAGCCTAGTGTTAAGACGCTCCGCTCCCCACTTTCCGCCGCATTCTAGAGACTAAATCAAACCATTCACACATTCTGGGTATTCAAGGTAACTCTGACTGCAGTTCAGCGAACATTTCTTTGAGTGGGAATCGAATCCACAACCTGTCGCATTTGCAGTCACACATTTGTGCCTTTGCGGCACGACTAGCCTCAAACTACTTACTACTAGTTAATTAAAATTTAAATATATCCACATTCATATCCGCCAATGATGTCATTCCTTGATACTTCGAAAGGCACACTGATTGTGCCTAATAAATTCAAATTCAAATTCAAAAAGAATTCAAAGAGAAATTCGAAATACAAAGTAAGTGGAATCTAAATTTGTTTTATTCAACACAACAACACGTAATGAATAGAATTGGACGGAAATTGAAGAACTAGAAGTGTCTTAATGGGAACAGTGGGAAACTAGGGCGTTCCCAGGTTCAAGTATTTTGTACCGTACAAAGCTAATTTAAACATGGCAAAACAAAAACAATAAAATATAAGGTAAAAACAAAATAATACAATTTCATTACTCATAAAAGTTAATTTCTATTCTTATAAGCAATAATAATAATATACCTGTAATAACAGATATGTAACGCTAGTATCTATGTAGATTGAAACAATATACTCTTCTAACTAACATACAGGAAATGCGGTGTTATTTTCCTATTTTCTACATAAAGGAAACCCACGCTGCAACCGATTGTTCATACATATATACATACATATATTAATATATTTCTATAGCGTCAAGCGAGAACCGAGTCCCCA
Source organism: Heliconius melpomene rosina (assembly GCF_056956725.1). Taxonomy (NCBI): domain Eukaryota; kingdom Metazoa; phylum Arthropoda; class Insecta; order Lepidoptera; family Nymphalidae; genus Heliconius; species Heliconius melpomene. The sequence goes on from NC_140398.1 coordinate 15,930,846, forward strand.
CTATTGGCGTTTCCGCTATTTACAGTGCACACTAAAAAGCCTATATACTAAAAAGTTCAAAATATGCACTCTTTCATATATTTTTTATACTAAAAACAGCATTATTTCTTGGAAATAAGATTGTTTTTTGTATAGCAAGTTTAGTACCTTGAATTAGTTAAACAAAGACCGCCCTTCGTTGCAAAAAACAGAACAACAGCACTCAAGGCATGGATTGGTGCAACAACGCTATATAGATGTTTATATGCAGAAGGAATTCATTAGATGCCCGCATACACGCAAATTGGAAAATTGTATCGCGGTAGGAAACGCTTGCTTATTTATGTACTTACATAGATATGTACAGAGAGAGAATGTGTGATATGATGAAGTGAATGAAGCGAAAGTGGGTTCAAATCCCATTTTGAGATTTTTTTTTTTTGTAATATAGGTACTTAAAGATCTCCCTGACGTGATCAGTACAGTTTAAGCTTTGTCGTTTCAATTCAATATTTATTTCAGTCTTCACGTTGTATCCCGCGTATCCTGCAGGATAGGCGGAGAGATCCTAGTGTCAGGGCCTGCCATTATCCGCTTTCCACTTAAGCTCGAAACATTGCGTGTTGATTAGTAAGTACTCAATTACAAATTAAAAATATACCTCCTCGTACATACAATGGAAAAGATTGTTTTATTGTTGTTTGTCGTTGAGTTACGCCATTTAACACACAATGTCTCTATAAGGGGTGGAGCATGAAAAATGAAATGTTTTTAACACTAGGGTCTTCACCGTGCTACTTGACAACCCTGAAAGAAATAATAAATACCTTTTAAAACTTATACAAAGACAAACCGATAAAAATCATACCAATCTATTGTGCTCAAGAAATTTGCGCAGCATCCATTCAAGTCTGTCTCAAAGTCATAAGAAGTGAGATATATCATTGAACGTGATGCGGAAGTAGATAATCAGAAATCATGAATCCAAATTACTTGCCATTTCGGCCGCCAGATGTCACTGAGCGCCAGTAACCAGATCACGTACTGACAGACCAAAGATTTCTCCACAATAAACAATTATATACCTTATTCCTTAGTAATAAGGGACACATATAGTTATATGCTAGCAAAAATAAAGAAGTCTGCAGATAGACGCGGCCTTGGTCCGCGGGGAAGCGTGGCATATTAATAAAGACTCTCGTATGCAATCACCGTTCAAGAAGACATAGGCAAGGTGGAAGAAAGGGCATGGAATGTCAATCGCGCCCAAGGCCAGCCGCTCCGTATAACCCTACCATATTATACAAACGACAAACCTCAAATAACTTTAACAACAATAGTGGCATTCTCAATTTGCGCGCATTACTCGCTAATTGCCGAGTGTAAACACAGATATCTTCTCTTAGACGTTAAATATATATGTTTAGACACGAGGTCGAGACGCTTCTTCCATTAAATGTCAAGGGTTCCTCTATTGTTAGTTTATGTAGGTATAATTATCGATGGTAAATTTCAGTTTCTATATAAAATGAAAAGATTACTTTCAATAAAACCTCATTGAAATGTTGTATAAGTGCATAATTCACATTTAATTGATTTGTAATCTTGTATAAATTACAGGCGGAGTCTAAATAAGTCTAAAAGTGGTCGTTGAATATTTATTTAATTGGCGTTTGCGATCACTTATGGGAAAAGCTCACATTATTATAAGTGAAGTGCAACTAAGAGGACTAATGAAAAACAAAAACGTATTAGACAAGTAATGTCCAGCGAATATAGTGAAAAATGCTAAATATTCGTAATTGCTCGTTGACTATCTTCACAAATTGTTTTATGGCTTACTACTTACATGCTATAATAGAGTAGATTGTTAATTATACCAATACTAACTTTTACATGAGGCTTCGTCTGTGTTGCCATTTAAAGATGAATGCCATAAATGCCCATAATTCTCATTTCTAAAGTCCATATTTAGTTTTTGATGTTAATTTAACAAAAATATGCATACAACAATTTTAACTGACCAGTTAACCGGTTTCTAAAAGATATTAAATTATATTTTTTTATAAAATGTAGAAAATTAGTACAAAATTTGTAAGATAAGATATTATACTCAGCAAAGTCAGTGCACGTTTGCGCTATTTAATAGCACCTATTAGACGTTATATTAATAGTAGGACTGGTAGCATATTGTATAAGAGATCAACGTCAATCGCCTTCCAGATTACTTTGAAGCGCAAGGATTAGTTTAATAGTGTTTTGTAAATATGTACGTCTGTCCGTCATAACAACGTCGGGCTTATGAGATACCTATTACATATAACTAATAGTATGAGATCTTATTTCCATGTCATTATATCAAATTATCTGATTATAACGATTGTGGATTCTATTTCCACTAGGGGGGGAATAATTATTTTTATTTCCTTCCTCTGGTAACAAGACAGATCCCGGCGTTAAATTCCGATGACACATATCACTGGCTCCCGAGACACTTCGAAGAGCTGACACAAAGAGATTACGAAATATAGAATAACTCATATCTATCTATAAATAATACATATCTAAATATGTTTTTTTATATCTTATATGTATATAAGATATAAAAAAACATAATGTATACACATATATCTATATCGAAGAAAGATAGAATTCCGACTAAGCAACTAGAGCAGCTATCAATGAATGAAAAAAATACTACTAAGTAGTTTATAAATAGGGAATACAAGGGTACAACATTGAATTGTTATTCGATGATACTACACTACACTACTTTGTAAACAATATTTTCAATAACAGTTTTTTTTTAGAAGAGTTTTATTAGTCTAATATTTTCTCCGTCTTTAATATGCAAATATGGAATTTGTTTTAAAATAAAAAAACAAAAAACCAGTGGTGTTTTAGTATAACGACTGCGTATATTTATCGTTCTAGAGTGATGTCACGATTGACATATTTTAATAATTGCGTTGTGTATTTTATATTTTTCATTAAGAAAATACTTGACCTCCATGGGAAGTAGGGATAGAGTGGGCTTGGACTTTTAGCTTTGAAAAGATTTGTAAATGTTTTTTTAGGATGGGCACAAGAATATTCTTATACTATTTTTCCGAAGAAAAGAAATTTTAATTTTCTTCTTTACATCCATCAATTGTTCCATCAATAACCAATTGTCCGGCACTGATACGGAGAGTTTCATCAACAACCAATGTTACTGAAATACAGCGAAAACTAGGAGCCAAATAATTTCTCAAAAAGCTTCAAATATACAACAAATCCTATATTAAATCATAATTATACGTTTGTATATACATATAAACAATTCTAAAGGCCTATCGCTATAAAATTTAAAATGCTTTTAAAACCTATTGTCCAAGTTGCACACTAGCTTTCAATTTGCAATTACGAACCATTACGTCGTTCATAATATAGGTACTGTACAAGGTCGACCGTGTGGAGTCACTGGTAACGCGTGCTGTGCTGACGAGGAAAGAATAACTAAATATATGTATATATTATATTATATTGATTTACATATTATTCTGGATTTACTTATATTGTTGATATAAAAAAAATAATAACTGGAGTAAAATTAGCTATTTTGGTTTATGAGTGGAGTTTCAAATTTTTTTTCAGCCTTAACGCTTTGCCCCACAGTTAAGAGGGTAGACACAAGAATTTTTTCCTAGGTTCCGGACTTGTCGCAAGGATATAAGCTTGTAAATGGCTGACTGTCAAATGGTTGTAGGTTCAATTCTCACTCGAGGAATTTAAATATTCAATATTTTAATTTTCTCGCTTTGCCAAAGCCCTGAATTTTCGAGGCATTGCGTGTTGAGCGCCAAGACTAAACGCGCCGCCACCAGTGATCGGTGTCTGAACAGGGAATATACACGAAAAGAAATATTATTGGAGGCATTGAACCTCGTACAATATGTACCTTTATCAGGGTAGGATAGACAGAGATTAGATACTCTCTGTCTAGACAAGACACTATTCTCCACATTCCGCCCAATTTTCAAGACATTGCGTGTTGAATTGTTACCAGTGCGAGAAAATTATTTTTAAGTATTTATTTTCCGCAATCGGAATTCGAACTCACAACCTATCGCGCTTACAGTTACACACTCGACCCTGGGGCCACGACTGGCGTTACCATTAATCATTAAGATTATATTCTTATAATGACTTCATAACAAACCAAGCCTTCTATTGATAGACTGAATAACTATAAAAATGTATTGAAAACTGCATAAAAGAATGCGTATTTATGATTTACGATCTACATTAAAAGGCATGTGGTAATGTGGCTCTAATGCTGAATTAACAGACAGATTAACTTGCAATTACTTTGCAATTATCTATATTAATTATTGTCTTTAATTCTGTATAAGAAGATAAATCTCATAGCTGTGCTTTATATCGCTTACAGGAAGGTATTCGCTTGATTGTTGATTTTTAGAAGTCGGTTAAAAAGGAAACCATTTAATTTGAATTCAAACATTGTTTAAGAATCTTATCAAAATACAATTTATGTTATTACAAGTTTTTACAAGAGTATTATCATGAAAAATGTTATAAATGAACATAATTACATTAAAAATAAAAATTATTTCAATATTAAATTATTAAATTTTCAGATATACTTACTTACATACCTAATTAAAATTTTATTCCAACTAAACTTTGCCAAATTTTGTTTTTAAGTTATCTCGTAATTAGTAGGTAATGCTCGTTCATTGTATTTAATATGCTGTTTTTTTTCTTTGAATATTTCCGTAATATATTCTTTTTTTCACGTCCTACCATACTTTTAAAAGAAGGAGCGGAAAAACTTAAAATAATTCATTACCTCGAATAGAAATTGAACTCACGACCGATTTTATTTATTAGTACCGTGGTGCTATGGCATATATATGGGTAAATATTTATATATTCCATACACCTATATATATTATAGGTAGGTATATGCAGTGCATCCGCCGTGATCCGAGCAAAGAGGAAGGTCGAAAGATTTACAGCCTTTTGTCTTGGTTAGACACTGTGCACTAAATAACATAACCTTTGCGAGTAAAACTAGTTTTATCTAAAATATTTAAATTTATTATATGTTTTAGTAGTAAAAAATACTAGACTAAACATAACTATGCCTAAGCATGTATAATTTTTCTAGTTATTATTAATTAAAATTGTTATCTAAATTTTTGAAGATGGTATCGTAGATATAAATTGTAATTGTAAATTTTAAATACAAAATTATATTTTAAAATTTAAAATATATTCTTAATTTAAATAATTTAATAATTTTCAATGTCTTGTCTTCCGCGAAACAAGCAATATCTCTAAAAAAGTATTGAGAATTTTATTGACATATTTAAATTATTTAAAAAAGGTAATTGAACGATATCCTAATATCATCCTAAAAATATAGTGTCTTAACACTATTCTTATTCATCTACATATTATTATGAATAAGCCATAAATAAAGAGACAAAAACAAATATATAAAAAACCAAAAGAATCGAACCCATTACCACACCCAAAGGGACGGTATGACAATAAAACGCGAAATGAGTAACAAAAAACAATACCTACTAAATACCCGACCTTGATGGATAAGTCAAATTCTTCAGATGTTCAACTTCAACGCGTAGGCGACCGCAAAAACTATCCTATGACATTGCTTTGTTTTGTTATAGCATGGTTCTAATTTGCTAGAGATTCGAAGTTAGTTAGGATTTTGTGGCACTAAGCGGTTGAGCTCGAATGTCGGCTGGACAATTGGTGCAGCCCACACTTTGCAACGTTGTATGGTTGTAGTTAAAGCGGGTTTCAAAATATATTTTCTAAATAAAAAATGTTTCGAAAGGAAAAAAATACCCTTATTTTGGCCTCTGTCTGTCCATATTTAACGACCATATATCTCAAGATTGAAATTGAAATTTATATCAAATATTTAGATCCACGATCGATTTTAACATAGCAAAAATCAAGCTTCTAAAAGATATTACAATTACATACAAAAATGTAACAAATGTAGAAAGTGGCAGAAATAAGGCATTTTAGGCATCTTCACCTTCTTTAAATTAATTACGTATTGAAGTGTCTACTAAAGTTAACCTTGCTTTTGTTTCTTTTTTTCAATTAAAATAAAAGTAATCAAAGTATCATTACAATAATTCCTCCAAATGAGAATCGAACCCAAAATCATCGCGTGAACAATCAATCAATACGATACAATAGTTTCAACTTACAATTACAATATAAAAAACTCCTTTATTATGTAATACAAATAATATTTTTTATTAACTTAAAAAGCCTCGCTAATATTCAGCCATAATACTATCAAATAGCAGTGTGGGCGAAGAAATTTCGGCAGGTAGGTAGCCTTAGGTATATTAATTCAAAACACAAACTCGATACGATCGTTTCAGTTCAGGTCTGTTGCACTTTGCAAAAATGATTTTACACCGTTTATGTCCTCATTTACATAAGTCCTTTGTTACACTGTATGATTATAAGAAAAATTAAGTTTTTAATTTTTGTATTAAATTAATGATGGATGTTTTGTTTAATAATGAGTATTTACGTTGAGGCTCAGTGGCTCAAGTGACTGTAAACGCGATAGGTTGTGGGTTCGAGTCCCACTGGAGGAAATGAGATTTTACATTTTCATATTCTCGCTATTGTAACGAGGCACGCGGCATTGAGTTCTGCTACTCAACGTGAGCGGTATGTCTTAACACTCCCTCTGCCTACCCTGCTATATGCGGGATATAGCGTGAAGGTGAAAAAAAATAAAAAAGTATATTAAAACAAAGAATGAGTGATTTGTCACTTACTACTTTTATTATTAATTCCGTAAACATAATTGCATATCAAATGTCATATAACTAACTATAATTATTTTCAAAACAATTTCATATAATTAAAGTATTTTTTATGAACGTTGCAATACTAAAATGTTCTAGAACCTGGACAACCTAAATTACGATACTAATAGGTATAATAATAGTGTGAGCATTTTTTACTGACACCGTCTGTCTGCTTTTTTGTGGCTATCTCGAAGTAAATTTGACTTTATAGCAAATAGGTATGAACTTTAAAAGCTTTCTAAAAATATATTCTATAAATATATAGGTTCTCTTAAGCCAATCTATACGAGATTTAGATATAAATGAAGTATTGATAGTTGCGTGGGAATGAAATACTTTGAAAAATCATATTTTTAAAGTAAAAAAGTACTTCTCACTTATCGATGAAATAATTAGAAATAGGTTTAGTATTAATTTGTTTGCGGTGGAACTAGAAGCGAAAAGTATAAAAGCGAAAACTCTATAATTTTGCTAAAAGCTCTTGGCTTGTCGAGAAATATCACCAATCTCTCTCTAGAATTTACTAAGAAGGTGGAATTAGTAGAATCATTTGTAATTTGGTTAGGTAGTGGTAGAAACCTCGTATAATGGAAGTTATCTTTAATATACGATTAAAGTGGCCTCCTAAGCATAAATCAGGAGGTTTTAGTAGGTTCCGGAGGCTTCCGCTTAGCTTCAGGAGGTTCCATTGAAAGGGGTAATTTGACATAACCTATACTACCTCGACATATAGATTATCCAATACAATACAACTTTTCAATTTAAACAGATATTTCCTTAGATTTGCGCAGCCAATCAAACAAACTATTGAGCTTTATAATATTAGTTTATAAAATATATGCATTAGATCATTCTATACATATATAAATGTATATGTATGTATGTATGTTTAGTTATTTCTAGACAACATGACGAATATACTTATACAAGCTTCATGGGTGAATAGTTAATTGCTCACATCTAGCCTTACAGGCGGTTATTATGTACAGATATTATTATAGACTATAATTTCAAGTCATTATATTACTTTATATAGTAAAATATATGAAGCGGCTATATTGTGATTTTCTCAAATAAAAGTTACTTTTAAAATTCTGATGATTTTGAATACATTTTCCGTATTTGTTTAATATGTTTACTTCTTGACAAGTGGATAAATCATAAAGAGGACCCAATAGTATCAGGAACTATACATTTTTAATACAAATTTAATAAAAAATACTACTAAAAGTTTCTGAAACCACAATTATTATACATTTCTTTTTTAATTTTCGAGACATATCGTATGTAGTGAGTGGCTCAAAGTCTCGCCTTATCTTGTTTCCAAAGCAAATAAAAATGAATTAGGTACCCTGCGTAGGAATCGGACCCACAAATATAGTGTTTACAGGTACATTCGATTCCCACTCGGGGAAATGAAATATTAAATAAGCGTGGCGTTGAATTCCGCCACTTAACACGCAATGCCTTCGAAATTCCGCATAAAATGTGAACGAAACGTCTTAAACTAAGCTCCCTCTACCTAACGAGATACAGTATGAAACTAAAATAAAATAATAAAATGTTAATAATGACCATATAAGGAATATCAGCAAACTAGAATAAAGAAAAGGCAAAGCTGTAGATTAGAACAAGTTTGCAAATAACACTATATCTTAGCAACAGTACGAACAATACAATACTTACAGCTAATGTTACGCCACAATACACCTTCTGTTCCACACTCAGTTAGGCCTGTGGTAACAACGTAACGTCCCACTTCAGTCAAGGTTCTAGCGAACATCTATCTATATTATAAGTATAATGCTTATGTTTATTTGTTAGTTGGAAAATAGATAATTTTACTATGAAAATGATTTCTAAATTTATTTGCTGGTTTGAAATCGATAAATATTGAATAATTAGATTAATAATTGTGTTAGATGAGCCGTTTATCAAGGAAAACACCAAACTGGAGAGAAGGCGAGAGATTAAGATACTCTGTTCCCCACTTTCTGGCCAATAAGGAAATAAAACTTCATTCCCCCGAATGAGATTGAACTCATATCAACACCTTTATAACCCACCATCGCTGTGCCGCTTTTCCAAGTCACCCACCACGATAATGTATAATATTTTTATGAAATATAAAAAATAAATATATATAGAGGATGGGGAAATTACATAAAAAAATAACCTTTAATCTTCCAACGTCTATCTTTGTACTTGAGTTAAATATATATATGTGAGTGTAATAGTGCGACTGCGTGCTCTCAAACATCACGTATTTGAGATATACATTATACATTCTTGATTTTTATTATACCAACTTTGCAAGAAAACTTGAATTCTGTCTTTTTGTAAATAATAACTAATTTTGTTTACATTTGCTAGTAATATAAATGTTACCTTCGATGCACACCTCGGGGCATGTCGTGTAAAAGGGTATCATTAAGATTAAAGCTAGGTCAAAGAAGGCGTTTTAGATATTTTTCTCAATGTACGAAGGTAGGTACTAATTTGAAACAATTGTCTGTCCAATTATAGTGAAGAAATAAGGATATAATTATTATGCTTTACATAGTAAATGTTGAATTCATTTGGTTCTCTTATTTATTTTATATAGTAACTATTTAAATGTATAAACCCGACTGAAGTTTAACATGCACATTAACTTTCACACAAATAGACGACAGCTGAAAAATTTTACTATTTATCTATAATATAATAAAACAGTAATAAAGTGTGTCTGTAGATTAAATTCTCTACCAAAATAATAATTTAGTGTGATGAAAGAATAGTGATATCACACGAATCTATGACTTGATGAATGATACCAGGTGGTAAATAGAAGTATAGTGTATACATACATATAAACAAAATTGATATGCCCATGTACTTCGTATACTAATCCTAATATTAATATTCTTGTTTTGTTATTTCAGCAAAGCAGGGCAGGCAGGGAACCTAGGAACCTAATATTGAGATACTCCGTTCTCCATTTTCCGCTGAATTCAAGACAATGCGTGTTGGTCTCGTTACCAGAGCGAAGAAATAAAAATATGAAAAATTCAATTCCCCCGAGTGAACCCACAACCATCGTATCACCTCTTGTGCACCTAGCACGCCTCACCTATTTCAATAAATAACATAATAAAAACATCTCAGTACATACAAAATTATCTATTAATTCCTTACTTAGGTCCATTACAAAGGCACTCTAAACAATAGTCTATAGTTCAACTAAGTCTGTCCGTTCACTTTGCATCGCTTTTTTGGCGAACGTCCTCGCCGGCATCCGCCTCGCATATAGGAGTACCCAAACCTATCACTTTTTTCGTTAGATCATTAAAAACAACACGATACACCAGTTTTTAGTCTCATTTCGTCTTCGCAAGGCCACAGCCATTTATTTTTCCCTTCTATGCTCACGCCGTTTTAATTTTATTTTCAAAACTTATTGTAAACAAATATTATGTGCTGATATTTTAATACTTTACATTTTATTTTATACTCTCCGCGTAGAATTCAAGTCCGCATTTTTACAACAATACAGTCGGATGCCTTAACGTTAAACATCTAGCTATATAAATAACTCTATCGGTTGGAACGAATTTCATTCATTTACAATCAATCGCTATTCTTGTTACATCTAAAAACTATAACAAAAGTCCCACAATAGAAAATAAGAGTGATTTGAGCAAAAACTGCAATGTTTTTACCAAGAAATGACGTAACTACCCACAATTCGCCATTAAATAGCTTATTTTAGTTTTACGACCAAACATTTTTTATTAGACATTAGAAAAAAAGTGTCAATATTAGTCAAAAGGAAGGAAAAATAATCGTCGTTGGACATACGGCGCAAGGCTACGAAATTTGCATGTGAAAAGATTTTGTGACGCCTTAGATTTTGTCGGTTTGTCCATCTATAGAGGAATAGCGTCGTAAAATGTGCCGAGAAATGTTTTTGCCGTAATAAAGTCATAAAATTTCTTTACTAGTTTCAACCTTTTTGGTGATCCAATTTTTTTTTAATTGACATAAGCCGATGACAATGGTATCGTCGTTAAATGCACAATACTCTGTTTTGTTTATACAAAAATGTCATTAAAGTGCCGACAGAACTAGAGTAGTATTATTGTTTTACTACGTTTTTGTTAAATAATATTTTTTTTTATTTTTTTTCTTGTATACATATATTTTCTTGTATAGAAATAAGCAACTTGGTTTTCCATGTTATACTTATGACCTTACATATGTGTGTTTCAAAGGATGTAAATGGATAATTATATGAACACCGTACTTCTTATAAATCGTTTAACCCCATAGGAATTTTAGGGTAAGAGGTAAAAAAATCTAGTTTTGTTAAAAAAAAACAATACAATCATGCTAGAAGCGAATTATTAACTAGTGCGGTTTTTTATATGCTTACTCTGCTACATCTTAAATTATTTTAGACACAAAGACTTCGAATTCGCTCGATAATGACGTAATACTAAAAGAAAGGAACTATTGATAGTCGAATTGCTACCCCCACCCCCACCCCGTTCTCGAATTTCTAAGCCCCTGAATATTTCCGAAATGAATATTTTTCAGAATCACAACGAAGTGACAAATTATTCCTACCAACTGCCCATATTCGGGTGAAGCTATTGTATTATACAATCTACATATAAAAGATCTCTGGAAACAATATTTATTTATTTTTTACAAAATTGCACTTTAGATATGTAATGATAATTATCATATTATATTTTAAATTTAAATCCTAAGTATTGTAACTTTTAAATAACTTTCGTTTTCGGCATTTCACTTTTGAAACTATTGCTATTGTAGAAACCGTCTGATCTTTCTTAGTACACGTAATAAAGATTCCAAATTCTAGATCACACCGACAGTAGTCAAATAAAGAATAGAACTATTAAAATAAACAAAACAATGAACACAAAAGGACAAATGTGTCCCATTGCATAATTACTAAAGAATATTTTTAAGAAATGTGAAAGTAAAAGTTCTGTTGAAAATTTTAAACTGAAATGAACCTTATTTGTAGGCTAATATGGACAAGAAAGCAACTTAGTGAAATATCCGTAATAAAAACTCGGCTACTCGGCATTTTTATTGTTTTGTCCTATTTTTATTGCCTCAAATTTTAGCTTTCGTTTTCAGTTCAAGACTGACATCATAAAATGCAATATTCATAGTTCGTACTGGTTACTTTAATTTTTGGCCTTTGAAATGTTATATTGCTATAATTAAAAAAAAATGTTTCGTACCCAGAAATGCAAGCTTAATGATTATGTCATTTTTAATTATCAGAATTGGTTGGTATATAGTATATTGTAAGAAAATAAATTTAATTAATTAGTACCGAATAATTAATATTAAAATCAATTTTTAAAAGAATAATAAAATAAAGGAATAAAAACCAGTCGTGTCGCAGGAGTACAAGCTTTTGACTGAATTCGAGAAAACGAAATAAAAATGATATCGTTCTAGGGAATGGAACTTGAAACAGTAACTGGAACTTGTGTCCAAAGTATATGTTCCTTGGAAATGAGCATGAAATGCCGCTTGTCTCAACTCTCCTACTGAAGCGAAAGCGGCAAATATAGTTGAGAGTTGCAAACAACATACGATTTGATACATCTATAAGGGCAGCATGGTAAACCCAACTATGCTCATTTAGTTTTAGGCACCTTGTTATTTTGTGTTCATTATATGGATTTTTCATATTTTAAAATAATTGTATCAGATTTCAATCCATAATTATTCAATAATCAATAACTCACCCAATTGCTTTTTTTTTTCAATATTACTTACATTCATAAGTAAATGCAGTTATTAACAGCAGGTACCCTTAAGAGATTACGATTTGGACATAATTAACCGCTTTCCAAGTCACCTTTATGGCTGTATCGATTAAGATGTAACAGTTACGTAATGGAACTACCAAATTAAAGTTAATTGGTGTGGTCGTTTAATTTAATTATAAAATATTTAGTATATGAAGAGTCAACACTCATACATTATAATATGTTGTTTAAGAGCACCTGCAGATACATAATCCTGATTTATTATTTACAACTATTTTAAAATATATAACTATTTAAGTCGAGCTCGAGGAAATGAGTAAGCAGGATAGACGGAATGTGATAACACTACGTTCTCCATTTTTCACCGAATTCTTGAGGCATTACGTGTTGAGCGGAAATCAACCCGAGCTTTGCCTCGTTACTGGAGCGACAGGAATAAATGTGAAATATTTAATTTCCTCAAATGGGAATCGAAGTCAAAACCTGACGCGTTTACAGTCAGTAACAGCCTTCAATAATAATTGCAATTATAATCCAACAATAATAAAAAAATCTAATAAACAATGCAACTTGTTTACAAACTAATTTTATTAACACACATAAGTCCTACCTACTCGTACGTAAGCCTATTAATCTATGTGATTTCGATCGTTCGAGATAAGCTCAACTCATTATCACCTATCAACGTATGTAGAGGCGGTCGTCCACTGAATATGCGCTATATAATATAAAAAATATAAGTTATTTTTATATAGAAAGTTCTGTCTTCTAAGCTATAATACAAAACACTTTTATTGTTGTCCTTCAAAGAGTTTTCTTCATTGGAGAAAGCGAAGCCAGCCGTGGTTTTCCAGCGAATAAAGCAGTTGCTTATATTTTAAAATTTATTAGAATACGGTACTTCAACGCATTTGGTCTAGGAATAAAAAACCCAAGATTATAAAAACTCCTAATAGGACTAGCACTAATGACTTAAATTCAAACTTATATTGCTAAAAACATCAGATAATGAAAAATGGAGTGACCAATCACTCTCTTCCAAAAAACTATAAGATAGGTTATTTAATAGATTTTAAAAAATACCACACTGGCGATACATATCCTTAGGCAAAACTAATTAAGCAATACCATCAACAACATAAAACACTACGCTATATTTTAGTGGTACAAATCACTGACAGGACCGCACCTTTTAAGCATACATACTCTATAATTATATACTTATTACGAACATATTAATAAATAATGCCAGTTTAACAGCTCTTACAATGCAAGAGACGCCATAAGGAATCTAGATGTAGAGAATGTTATATAGGAAGTTGTACTTAACTGCTGTTTCCATTTGAAAGGTTGCACGTGTAGTGTGTTTTCTATTAAAATGTATTAACAACGTTATATTCGCAAACAGCTTCTTTCTAGTTTTCTTTTGTAATATGCACAATATCTACGAATGAAAACGGTATCTCAAGATCGATCTCAGAGCGATATATGTGTATGGCACATTCTAAAGGCGGGATGCAACTATGACCGAATGCAGGTACAGTAGGTTACAACAAGACGAAACTGGAGGTAAAGACTAGTATATATTTAATAAAATTAAAAATTTTATAATTGCTTTAAATATTTTGTTAATTTGGCTCATTTTAATCTTTCTTAAACAAGAATATGCTTAGAATATGAGATAAGCTGAAAAGATGTGGACACCAAATTATCATGTTATTTTTCACTGACAGCTGAGATCCTTCCATCAAGATGACACGTAACGAAAACTACGTAAGCTAAGATAAAGTTGAGTTAAGATTGCGTTTAGTAAATCTGTGTTAAGCAGCTTTTATAGGATTATTCATTAGTTTAATTAAACAAATTTAAACTTATTTATCCCATATAAGAATAAGTCTTCCCTTTTAATAAAGGAGGAAGCCCAGCGAATACTTAACTAATTAATTAACTTACTTTATTAACTATTAAGTTATGCATGTTTTTTTTAGCTTCAGCTTCAACATCGCGCTATATTCCGCATAAATAAAGGGAAACTAAACATTGCATGTTAAGAGCGACGAAACAAAAATATTAAATTCTTCGAGTGAGAATCAAACCCACAACATATTGAGCTTGCAGTCATCCGCAATATAAGATAATATGCTCTTATTACAAATGTATTATTTTTCAGTTTTTTTATTATAAAAATATTAATAGGTACCTAAATAAAGACTAGTAATCATAAGGTTTAAAGTAATTTAAATCCTGAATTAAACTTTTTACCCTTTCATGTATTAAAAAAAAGATATATAACATTTTGTTTTACTATTTATTTATGAAAATGCGTTGCGTACGTGATTATTTAAATATCAATCGATATATCAATAAAATAGTAAATATTAAAAAATATTAATATTTTTTTTATTACTGTGAGAACTCAGGTTGGCCAACGAAAGGAGTAAGGATAAAGGACGAATCCGCTACCGTTAATAACATTTTACCACTTACATAATAATATAGCTATTGATTTTAATATAAAACAAAATGTCCCAAGAACAATAAATCTTTTTTATTTTTATCTAAATACATAAATTCATTTGCCCTTATTCCACATTTAAAAAAAACAATATTTTATATCATTTTATTACCAATCAACTTTAATCAGTGGACTTTACTAATAAAGTATACCTAAAAAAGCTTTTAAGTCTTTCCCTCAAACAGTTAGTTAAGGTACAAATTCTTTTATGTACTTGCCAGATTTATTTCTGTAGAAAGGTCGTATTAAAATAAAAATTTCGCAATTATTTTTTTTAATCACCATTTGTAATTAACCAAAATGGAAATTCAGGTGGTAAGAAATATTAATTAAATACTCTTATAGTAGTTTATACAATTCTTGATATTTATGACACCTATTAAAAATAATTAATTATTACACTGAAGTCGTCTTGCTATAAACACGAATGTCGTCGCTCGATTGGGAATCGAATCGAAGGAATTAATTATTTTCATTTTCATGCTTTGGTACAAGGCAAAGTGGGTTCCACGGAGTGTCTTAACACTGCCTATCCTGTACAAAATATTACTTTAATAAATATAAAACTAATCATATAAGTGCCTTTGTCTGTTTGTTAATTCTTATTTCAATACAATTATAACTCTACACCAAAAGTACTGCAAAAAGTATTTACCTAGCATAACTATATATATTTTTTGTATTATTACCTTTATTTGTTTAGTTTTGAATCTTGATTTTAATATTATTTTTAAGAAATAGACCATTTTTTTTAATTATTCTTACAATTGAAGCTATTTTCTTTAGAAAGATGAAAAACAAACTGTTTTCGAGCAAAAATTTTACTTAGAGTTAATTTCCTTTAAAATAACACATAAAATCTAAATCTCCTATAAATATTACGTAAAAATAGTCCTACTTGTTGTCTTAACTCTAAACAAAGTGATGGTTGGCTTTCGTTTAATCCGATCTTCCTGGTCGGGATGACTCGGTAATGCGGTCAGCGGTGCGTGATGATGCGTCATGCGTAACACAACCTTGCAATGTCTTTGGATAAGTAATTATATATAATGAAGGTATAAAAATTAATATGTACCTACAGAAGAACACTTTTCAGCAAATAGCAGGGAAGCAACCCCTCTGCTTAGTGTTAAGCCTTACATTTACTTTTGCCTTAGTGTTAAAACACTCCGTTCCCTAATTTCCGCCGCTTGAAGCAATGCGACCTTTGCTTTTTCACCAAAGCGAAGAAATGAAAATATTAAATATTTCATTTCCCGAGTGGAAATATGTAGTTATAGAAAAATATATGTAAATTAATATTTCTTAAATCTCAAAATTTATTTTTTATACACATGACAAGTCTGAAAAATAGCATAAATAAAAAAATGTAATAATAATGATATTAACCTATGAATTGCAACAATGATAATAATCGATATCCGGTAGAAAAATTGCAAAAATTGATATTGAATTCTAGATAAAATGTGCTTGTAGTTTACATATATAAATATGCAAGAAAAATAAATAAATATTTAATAGGTTGTATAATATACGTGTGACCGTAGTGGCTCAGGAGCACAGTTTGTGACTGTTATCACGACGATAGTGGGTTCGATCCCCACTCGGGGGACTGAACTATTTACATTTTCTCGGCTAACAAAACAAAACGCGGTGTTTGGTTCCGCCACTGTGTCCGCCGCAATATCTCAAAAATCCGGATGTGCGTGGGAAACGAAGTGAAATGTCTTAACACTAGGTTCCTGCCTAACCTGCTGATACAGGATAGAGCGTGATGCTGATTTTTTTTATGTAACACAACGTGTAAGCAGTATGCTAATCAACTCACGAATTAAAACCTTTCCGCACGTAATCTAGATCCGACCGGTTTATATATAATTGCTATTAAACGTTTTGTATTGACGCATATAGTAGGTAGGTACATACGGTACGTTACATAATATAATATATTCTTAATTTACATTAACAATTCTATATTTATTTAGATCTTTAGTTGTTATGACAATTTTTTTATATATTTCTATAACTTCTCAGCCAACTCGAGAGATCTAACGTTTATCTGGTGGATTCCCACTGAATGGTTATAGATAATTAGAAAGAAGATTTCACCGCCCAAGGTCTTCAAAGCGCAGTCAGAGCGTGTGACTATCAACACAATGGTTGTAGGTTCGAAATTTTTTGATATTTTCCTATCCTCGGTCTGATAGGCAATGCGCGAACTCGTTCGAAATTCGTAAAGAGAAGAGTTTTAATGGGAACGGAGTGTCTAACACTAGGTTTCCAGGTTTCTCTGAATACTCTGCAATGTGCGGGACACAAGACAAAAATAAATAAAATAATATTTTTAAAATATATACAAAAGCAACAACCATTTTAACTAACTAACATAATTTATTAATTATAAAACTAGCATTAGACCGCCTTAAACTATAAATGCCCCCCAAATATAATTATGCAAGTGGCCTTAAACAAAAGCAGACGAAGCCGCGGGCGAGAACTACTTCGAAACAAATCATTATAAAGCAGCTATCAACATCACGATTAACGTGGGTGTAAGATCACGATGGTAATTTGATACAGTAATAGCTTGGCTATAAAGCATTGTAGGATTTTGGTTCAGAAAAAATTGTATATATATCTGTTCAGATATGTACCTAATACGTTCTTGTTATTGTATTTATTTTATTTTGGCCTCATACTGTATCTCGTACATAGCAAGGCCCGCAGAGGGAATCTGGGAACCTAGTGTTAGGTTCCCCCGTTCCCCATTAACTCCTGTCCCACTTTTCGTCCCGATCACAAATTCGGCGAAAAGTATATTATACATAATTATATACCATATACCTTTATATTATTTTCTTGTTTATAATATTGTAAAAAGACTAATTATATATTGTAACTATAGGTTACATCTAGGTATAAATAACATTGATATAAATGGACCAGAGATGACGTGACTAATCAAAAGCAATTACTGTTTGCGACGGTTGTCAGTTCGAGTCTCGACTTCTTGAGGTTGCAATATACCTAAATATTTTGTTTAATGTGAAACATAATAGATTAAAAAAAACATTATCAGTATTAAATTTGTACTAAAAAGAGAACTATATTGTACTTTTTGTTAGATATAAGTTACTTTAAAAAAGACCTTTTAAAGGTTTTTTACATATCATTGCAATTTTTTAAATATTGAAGAAGATACCATTAGAATTTGTAAATACTCTTTATTCCCATAGATATTTTACATAGTTGACTCCACTTTATTTTGAAGTGCAATTATATCACTGTTCCACAAAGTTCTGTTCCATAAGGAATCTTTTATTTTTTTTGTTTTTTCTCGCTGTACCCCGCACATAGCAGGGTAAACAAATGGAACCTAGAACTCAATGTAAACACCCCATTCCCGTTAAGACACTTCCGTTCTCCATTTTTCACCGAAATCTCCTTAACATAGCCTTCATTTCCTCGAGCAGAAATCGAACCCACAATCTGTCGCGTTTACAGTCTCACGCTTCTGAGACTGGCCTCTGTTAACTTCTATCAATCACAAAACCAGTATGGATGATTATTTCAATCATTATGTAAGTAAGAAGTAGCCTTAACCTTTTACAACGCATTGACGTCTTAATGCATTCTACGAGTACATGCTACAAAAGCTAAACAAAAACGTCGATTAAAATATCTTCATACTTCCAAGTTCCTATCGCTAATACAGCAATTGTTTTAATACCTATATTTATTTTTATTTGGCCTTAGCAAGCATTATTTTTTAGCTGTACGTATCTCGCTAATAGCGGAGTAAATAGAAGAAATAACATGTTTAAGACATTATGTGTTGAGAGACAAGAATCGAAGCCGGGCTTTGTCTGGCTACCGGACAGAAGAATACTGTTTTTCCTGCACAAAGCAGAGAAGACAAAGCGAACCTGTAAATATAAAGTTAAGAAACTCCGTTCCCTTCATTACACCGATTTCTTGAAGCATTAAGTGTTGAGTGACGGAACACGACTCGAACTCCCACTCTCGAAGCCCCAAACCTGTGTCGCCATGTCATAACTTAACTTTCCTACATTACCTATATTTTAATACTTTACAAGTAAATGCAATGATTTTGCATAAATAGAAGTAATAATAATTTAATATCAGAAAACTATCGCATCACAATTTATGCTATGAGTTGTTAATAGTAGTTTGAACTTTGCCCTTCCTTGTGAGTAAGGAATATATTGCAGTTGCTATAATAGAGCCTTGATTTGCTTGTTTATAGTGTACGATTAGTCGTGTACGTTGATACGATTTTAAATTTTAAGAATCGATTTTAAAACATTTTGTTTCATCTTTTAAAAATTATTATTAAGATAACGTTTAAACCTTTAAACGTAGCAGGATTTGAATTTATATGTAATGTTTATATTTTTATTCTACGTACTTAAATTTTTTTTTTTGCGCTTCTCCAATAAATCTTGATCTTTCTTAATTTTTGTAATAAATGTAAATACTTTCAACCATGGCATTTTATCAATATGCCAATTTAGGCTTTGATCAGCTATTATTTATATTTATACCAAAAAAAAAAAATAATTATAAGTATAATTAAAATAATATTTCAGCAAGAGTCATTAGTTGCATTCCCCAACGCCGTCTTTGTAGGCTATAAAATATTGAAGAATCCTATCATTTCCTATAAAATTTCAAGGAATCTTCTCCAGTGCAATATTCGTCGCCAAATATATATAGTTTCGACTGAGCTTCATCTCTCAGTTACTTAGAAAATTAAAAAAAATATATAGATATATGTATAGATTATTTAGGTACCTACATATATTATGTTACAACCTACATTAAAATACCTACTGGAGGATTCGTCAATCACTGTATGTCACCATTGACTCACGAAGTATGACACGAGGTATACTTTAATAAAATATTATTTGTGAATAGTGCTCAACTGGCACGCTCGAAGCGCCATAAATAAAGAACCGAACCGAACCGAATATTATTTATTGTAAAAAGGAAATTTTAATACTGAATTATCTCGTCCTATGAATCATTCATAGAGTACATTACGTACAGATGTAAGTTAAATTCTATTATAATATTAGTCATTGATATGAAAATAATGGATTTAACACTTGAAGACATTTTCGCTGTAAATCGTCATAGCTTATTGTAAACGCGATGGTTGGGTGTTCGATACCCACTTGGGGTTATTAATTTTTAACCGACTTCTGTAAGAAAATGAGGTTATCAATTCGACTGTATTTTTTTTAAATTTTTTTTTTATGTTTGTTACCTCATAACTTTTGACTGGGTGAACCGTTATTGAATTTTTTTTTGTTTGAAAGGTGAAGCTACCCGAATGGTCCCATTTTTTTTTGGTCCATGTCTGACAATGGTATCTATGAGAAAATCACATAAGTCTTAAATTTGCATTATGCATGTGCGCGACAAATAGCCGAATGACTCAATGTCGCGCCAACCGATTTTGATGATTCTTTTTTTATTTGAAAGGATACACTTCAAGGATAATTTGGTGAAAGTTTGGTTGGGTTCCGATTATGGGATCCGGTGAAAATTGAGAAAGTTTGTTTTTTTTTTGGTAAAAAATTGATTATACTGTAATAGTTACAAAAACTGTTTAAATTGATATCAGAAGTGAGATTCCCGATCGTTGCATTTCTTTTCAACCAACAAGAGGATCCTCCAAAAAGAGGATGTTCTCATTTTCAACCAACTTCAAAAAAAGGAGATAGGAGGACGATACTTTTTATGTATGTTCTTGTCAATATACCAAAGTGTAACTTTGCACAAAAATAATACCTAATTAAATAAAGTTTTACATAGGACAACCACAACCACTCGTTGACAACTACTACCACCAACATCACCACTCGTTTAAAAAGCATCATTTTAAGATCTACCCATCACTTAAAATCGTAAAATAAATTAATTTATAACAAAAAGAAAACAAACAGGAAGTAAAACAAACAGGCTTAGTAATTAGATATTGTAGTAAAGGCTTTGTAGCATTAGCTTGACACCGACTTCAAAATTATAAAATCTTTATATAATTATTTTTCACTTTTTAGTTCGTTGTTAGAAGTCGGTTTTGTTTTTGTTTAAAATTAATTTTCATTTCCTTGCTCTGGTAACTCTGGGGTGTTGAATTTTCAGTCTCAGATATTAAGCGGTGCGTGGAAAACGGAGTCATATTATGGAAATTTTATTTTAAGCTTATATTAATAAACGTATAACTATGTTTCCAAAACAGATTTGAAATACAATTCTATACTTTTCAATTCAATATAAGCGAGTTTTTGTTTCTTTTACTTTAAGTACCTACAATGATTTATATATACATATATTTATTATAAATCTTGAATATTATTAAATAATTATAGGTATAGCGTTCTCACAACATAAATAAACTGTGGGCATATGCAAATATCCACGTGATACAGATCGATTAATATGAATTATTGTATAGGAAATGATCTGCCGGTTGGAGCTGTGATTACGTTTTACAAACAGACTATGAAACAAGTAGAGACTCTTTATTTAATAATTATAAGTTAACTAGTGGGCCCGGACGCGGCTACGCCCGCGAAAATATAAGCCTAAATAATTAAAATAAGTTAAAAAATAATAATAAGTGGAGATTTATTATTAGAAAAAATATCTGAGTAACCGAAATGAACAAACAAAAGAAGCAAAAGTAACTAAAGGAAATTCTTAATATTAGAAGAAGTACCTAAAGTTTGCCGTGCGCGCGCACTAAACATTTTTCTATATTAAATAATTATTAATTTTTGCGAACAACATTAAATAAAATCCCAAATGATTAAAATTACAATATTTTAAGTGTATAACATCGGTATAGATAACCGAACTGAGATAAATTAATTATAAGCAGCAAATAATTACATCAAAAATAATAGTAATTCGAAAATATATAAAAATTTACAAAATCATCAAAGTCATCCGCCCGTTCGCGTCGGTCATACTCATACTATGCCGCCCGAAGGCTAGGTCATTTGGAATCAGTCACATCTTAATTATTTATTAGAATGTTATACAGTAAACTATAATTTCCATCTAGATGAAATGCTAAAAGTGACTATTATATTTATTTTCATAAGGATGAATATCAAATTATAGAAATCATCAAATTTTTGTTAATGTATACAAATCTATATCGGCGCGCGCCATGTATGCATTAAGCAAACTCACTTTGGGTGACGTTTTCTTAAAACAGCAAACTTTGCAAGCCGTTGCTTAGCAACGCGTAGCGACGATTGTTATTAACATGGCGGAATAAATTCCTTGTCAAATTAATTATTTTAATATATTGGTATATAACGAAAATATTACAAATATGAGAAAAAAAAGTATCCTATGTTCACCCCGGGACCCTCAAGTATCTCTATATGAGTATTTTATCACAATTAAATAAGCGGTTTGGCCCTGATTGCGTAAAAGACAGACAGACAGACAGACAGACAGAGTTACTTTCGAATTTATAATATAGGTATGGATGGATAAGTTTTTATCATATATTTTGAATGTAATCTCGAAGCCTGTGTTTTTTGTTCGAATTCCAATTGGGGAAATGATCATATTTAAATTGTTTTCGTTTCTCCACTGTTGTTAGATTAATTGCAACTTGAGTTCCCCTACTCAACGAAAAAGAATTTAGTAAATGGAGGTAAATAGAGTGTCTTGAGCCTATGTCTCTTCTTTAACTCTATGACGACTGAAGAATATAAAGCTGAAAATGAAAAATGGATACTGTTCTAGTCAATTAGTTTATTGATATAGATATGTTGTTTTTGTTCATATCATACGCGTGCCTTAAAACCTAATAATAATATATTTTATAACAAAAAATATATAGATATATTAAAAATGCATTTATTTAATATTTACATAAACGTTGATTCATTAATATGTATCTGACAAGTTGTATCGCATAGATACATGATGTTGTATTTCTTATGGGAAATTATATAACAGAGGAAAATTACCTTCTGAAATAAGTTATTTCTTTAAAAAAACCTTGAAATAAAAAACACTTGTTACGAAAATTCGAATATAAAACTCGAATATTCATTTCGTTCCAGATTTAATATACAATTTATAGTTGAAAGTACGTTTAAATTAAACAGTTTAAAATTAATTTAATATTTATTAATAAATATGTGTTCAGTTTTTTAGCGCTGTATGCGCGTATTCTACGCTGTACCTCCACATAGCAAGGAACCTGAAACAGAGGAAACCATAGAACCTAGGCTCGTTTGTGTATTGCTGCTGAATTGTGGAACTTAACGCCGAGCTTTGCCTCAACACCAGAGTGAAGAAATGAAAATATGAGGATACTGTTGAGACGATCTTTATTGATTAGCGGAACCTAACGCCGCGCTTACCAGACAAGACAAATTATATTAATTTAAATGTCACAATTCCCGTTAATTCCATTTACCCGTTTCAAATTTGAAACCGTATACTACACCGTTAGTGACATTCTATTTTATACCATAGGTGTATCTAACATAATAATCATTTAACTTCCAAGTTCTAACTCATTTACGTATGCAACGCACAAACGAAACATTTTCTACATCTATATATTAACAAGTGCAACCTGGACTCGGTGGTATAGTATACATTTTATATTAGCAATCAACATAAAATAGCAATTACTTTTCAAAACACCTTCTCCTAGACATTTTTTCTGCTGCTCAGGACCCAGGAACATTTTCTACGTAAAAATTATGAATTAATATTACCAAACAATTAATTAGTTAAATATCTTTAAGAACACTGAAGAATTAGGCCGGGGTGGTGTTGTGGCACAAATTTCTACTTTAAGTATGGTGGCTTTAGGGTCGATTCCTACTCGGAGAAATAAATTATTTCTCTATTCTCATTTTGCACTTACCGCCACTTAGCACGCAATTTGGCGAAAAGAGGACACCGGAGTGTCTAAGCACTACATTCCCTACCTATCTATATGCAGGATTTCAAAGTATTCTTCGTTCAGAATAAACACCAAGTTGCCGTATTCCATTACTAAGAGAAAGGTTACCAGATCGTTAAGCATAAGTTCTGAAACATCGACATTTTCATGATTGACACTACACAACTAACTAACGGTTGAGAACCGCACCTTTAGTTAACTTGAGATTTATGATTTTCGATAAATATTGGAGATTAAACGTTATCGAGGTACAGTTGAAGACTTTTATAAATGAATTAGTTAATATTAAGTGGGGAATGGAAGGTTGTAATACTTTCCAGTTCCTTCTCTTCCCCCTCTACCCTCCTTGAAATATGCGGGATCTGGCGTTGAGTTAAGAAAATTTCATGGAGTCATCCTAGATATTGTAAACCTATATAGATAGTCTCCCGTGATAATTAGTAAAATTATGGAATTAATTTTCACCAAAATTTAAGAGTATGAGATTAAGACATTTCGTACACTATAAATGTTCTATCCAATTGTCAGACATAGTATGTTAATGGTAGAGCCCAACACTCCAACTTAGCAGAGCAAACTGAACCTACTGTTTCTCAATATCTACACAATTTTAGAAAAACGTGTCGAGTTGTCTAACTCGGCGTAGTCTTCTCAAAAGAGTGAGAAAATGAAAATAATGTAAATGTATTATATATATCTTAATTTATACCTTTATATACTAAAATGTGTCACATTCATTCTAGGTACCCTACTATAAGAGAATGTGAAAGCCTTGGGGGTTTTGGTAACAGTAATTTGTGTTATGCGAATAAAAGACTACGAAGGAAAAATCCTTTCTAACATGATGCAATAAACCATTATGTTACATACTGGTATCCTGATTAATAATACTATGCTATATATTAGATTGAGATCTATGAATATTGTTCTACCCACAGATATGTACAAGAATACTTATTACTAAGTCTCCGCTGTCCGTTTATCTATCCGTGAGTAACCAGGCTGTAACTCTGAACCGTAAACCGAACCGACAGTTCGACAGTTTTCCAATTCTGTCTTGGGAAAATTACAATTACAGTTGAAATTTTCACAAATGATGTATTCCATTGCCGTTATAATTAAAAATACTAAAAAGTATAAAAACAAATGTTTAATGTTTTAAATGATTTTTTTGTTATTTTTATAGATAGAATGGGACTGAACCCTCCGTAAACAGGGTAGACTAAGAGCTACCTCTTTCAGACAGAATCCGAGTCATTGAGTGTTGGGTGGCAAAACCCAACGCCGCACTTTGTATTGGCAGCAGGTACGGGAATGTAAGAAAAGTTACTTTGATCAAATGTATATTCTTCGAATGGGTCAACCAACCATTGTATTTTACAGAAAAGATAATTTTATAGCAAATAAGTTAAAATTAAAAACTTCATTAGGTACCTGTTGGTAATGTAGTTTTCAAAGTTTTATTGCCAGAATTGAACATATTTTTACGTCAACGTTATAAAAATTACAAAATTTCGTCAGCTCTACATTTGCGTTACAAATGACGTAATAAAAGGTGACTTTCAAGATCCGGTACTCTCAGAGTGATGCACGGGAAGTGAGTCATTCCATGTCGACTAAATAGGACACCAGATATCACTATTTTTGTACTATACTAACAAAGAGTTTGTCTCTTGGGAAAGTTACAATTATAGTCTTTTATTGTTTAATGATTCAGAAAAAAATAATTTATTAGCAGCCTCTCCTATGACGGTATGATTCAGATTTGGATTGCTTCGTATGCATTTGAATCATAAGTGGATCAGCGTTTGTCTCTTAAAATGTAAGTTATATTTATTTCCCCGCTGAAATCTATCCCCCCATTCCCCCTTTCCGAAATTGGGGGGGAAATACGAATTATCTTAGCACTAATGAAAGCGTACAAGGAACTACGCCCTTTATTCTCTTCGACTATATTATATACAACACCCAGGTATATACATAAGTAAATATGTATAAATATAGAATATTATAATATTCGCATCCATAAGTTGTATAATAAAAATAAATATCACGTTGTCTCCAATTTCTCAAATCATAGAGCTACGGCGCAGTGCGTAAACGTCAGGACGTGGATTCTATTTCCACTCGAAAGAACGATTTACTTAAATTTCCCTTCTCTGGAACCAAAGCACAGCGATGAGTTCAGCCACTAAACACGCAATATCTCCAAAAATTGGGCAGACATAGTGACTTAACACTAGGTTCTCTTTGCTGCTTGCTATATATCTATAAGGAACATAGCTTAAAACTTAAAAAATAAAGAAAAAACCAACAAATCAAAACATTAACAAATTTCAAGTAAATCTGTGCCTGTTTACGAAATTCACCAAACATTTCTCAAGCTTAAGGTCCACTAGTTTATTAAGGATAAATACCTACTTGCTGGCGCCGAGTGAATGTGGACAAGTATTTTAGTTATTTCCACTGTAAGTAAAAAAACATTATTAAATACACGTAATCTATATTTAAACTTGTATAATAAAACAAGTAACGATAAAAAAATATAATGAGGTTAATACGAGTGGCTGGAGAAAAAAAATGTAAAATTATTGATTTTATGTTTTAAAGTCTTAAGTACTTACGATGAATATATATATTCAATTATAATAATTAAATTCAAGGAATATTCCTAGAAAGAAAGAGTTTGATGAAAGCTTTTTTTAAAGAAAAATTTTAGAAATTTTAAAGAAAAAAACCACCCATAACCACAACGAAGTAGATAAAAACGTACCTAAACTGCGGAGATCGTGAAATAAATTTTCTTTGTTAAACGACTGATTCAGCCAATTAGGACTACTTACGAATGAACATTCCACGCCTCTTAGAAAACACTTTAAAACTCAACTGGCATGTACATTATATACCTAACACGTTTTTTCTCATAGAATTTCCGGCATATTCGTTAAGTGGCAATGGTTGCAAGTCCAAATTTGAGGAATAGAAAGTGGGGAACGGAGTGTCTTAACACTAGGTTCATGTAAATAAGTAGCTTTTATTCTTTTTATTACAAGGGAAAATCTAGGGCTGATTAATGATAAAATAGTTTATACCTACTTCACACACAATATAATAAACAAACGGCCTATAATAAAAATAACTTATCCATTACCCTTTTCCATTCAAAATGGGTAATAAAAAAACATTTCAATATTTCCATAGATTAAGTAATGAAAATGATAACTCCTATAAGTAAAATGTTATTACGGGGTAAAATATAGCCTAGTTTCAACTGCGTTCGGGCTCTGTCTATAGGTATCAGATTTCAGCAGTTTGGTCGAGAAAGTAAGAGATAGACAGGCAAAGCTACTTTCACGTTTGTTAAACTACGTATAAGTATACATCAATATCGACTGAAATCATATATAAAAAATATTTATTTATAAATTTTTAGGCAATCGCAAAATTAGCTTAGAGACTGAAAATAAAAAAAATGTAAAAAAACTTTTATTATTTTACTGTTAACCGGTAAAATCCCATAACTGGACTTCTATTTTAACGTTTTTTTTTCCTTTCACATATAAAAAGCTAGACAGATAGAAAGTAGTGATAAGAACACTCCGTTCTCTATTTTCTTTTCAATTTCCAGACAGTTTGCAGAATGGCAAGATGTTAAATCGTGCTTTATTTAGGTAATCTACAGAAGTTGAAAGCATTAGCAAATAATTAATTGGACATCCCTTATTTACATTACGAAAAATTTCTCTCTTTATATTTTTCAATATTCACATATTATGGTATCGACAAAATTTAATTCTCCACTTTTAAATGTTTTAAAGACGTTCTGTAAAATAAAAGGCTTCTACATATACTTTCCCATCGACTTCCCTTGATTATTTTCGTAAGAACTATTTCGTAATTTAATGAAATTACCCATTGGCGGGTAGCATTTGAAAATAGGCATAATTGGTTAGGATACAGCATCTGCAGGCTTATTACCTAATATAGGTTTGCGTCATAGACCAGGCTAAGCGTCCTGCTGTGAAACTGATTACTGTAACTACTTAAACCTAGTCAAATTGATCTCAATGTACGATAGGATTATTATTATTTGTACCAGAAATGTAATATTTTGAGCTTAAATGAGCTAAATATATTTTAGTTTAGCTTTACATTTATTTAAGAACTAGCCATAACAATTTTGTCTGCGTGGAGTAGGAAAGGTAAGGTTATATTTTATAACATAATATTTTTTTCGTTTCTGTAAAAATATTTATTACATTTTCAGCTTTAAATGTTACCAAGTCCATTTTGCTAGGCGATAAAAGTAGCGCGTTCAAAGAAGTATTTTTTAAAAGTTTACTGAGTATGCAAATGCCGAAATCTATACAAAAAAAACACTTAATTTTCATTTTCTTGTTAAATTCCTGAAAATATTCAATAAAAAAAAAAGATAATAAAAACAACATTTTCTTACTTCTTCACAACTGTTATATTATATACGAAATATAATTTTTCGTAGTGAAGGGTTTCCTGTTCACAGTCCATCACGGTTCTCATAAAGTAATTTACACAATACAATTTTTTCGCCACGTAATGCTCTGCACATGGCAATTCATCTAAGGTCATGACATAGAGTATAGACAGCAGTAATACAATTGAAAAAGATTCTTGAATAAATAAAAAAAAATGTTTAAGTTTATTTAAACAATAAATAAGAAAAGACCTAGGTAAGTGTTACTAGCTGAAAATTTGGTATATATTTACAACTATTTTATACACATTTCTTAAGGAATGTACGGATAGTCTTATAGGACAGGTACCTACCTATATCACTCCGTTTCTCACAGGTGCCATTTAAACGATAATCAATGTAACTCTTTGAACAATCAAACAACGGAAATATATGTACTTAGTGTATTCATAGTGTGCATTAATATAGTTAAAAAAATTGCTTGTTTAAATGCTAATCTCATATACTATTAGTTTAAAAAGATTTTTATAGAGAGAGCTTTAGAGCTTCCGAGACTATGACTATTCTTAGTTTATTTAGAGACAACGCAGGACAAATTTATAAAAATAAATATTTCTTAACTAGTTATTGATAACAATACGTTTCTATCCTTTACCAAACGAGTAAGTAATAATAATAATATAATAATTTGGTACTCTAAAAATGTTTTAGCTGTATACTATATTTTAGTTACAATCAATGACCTTATCTATACTGCAAGACCTCATAAGAGTGAGATTTCGACGGGTTCCCACAAAACTCAAGGCTGATGTAATTTGGAGACATGTGGCCACCACACTGCAAGGTTATACGACTAGCTTCCTGTGTTCTATTGAGTTTTGAGCTAATAATCTTAATTTTTTTATGTAATTTATGTAAATATGTGCTATTTTTGATATGTCATTATGTAATGTGTTAAGGGAAATAATATATCTTGATGCAGTTGAGATAATTTCTGCAAAATTAGAAGTTTTCCATAAAAATTGTATATTTTACCTTTTGCTTTTCTTACTCGTACACCTTAATCAGACACACGAAAGTGTACGCAACCAAGTTATAATTAAAAAAAAATAACGATTTCATACAACATTTGACTCCTTTCCTCCTTACAACTCGTAAATCATTTAATCCACATACACTCTCACTTCTTATTTATGTTTTTGCTGGGATATACCTGCTACTAAAAATTATGTAAAGCTTACAATAATAAGCACCTATTTATATGACTACCTATACATTGCAAACAGGAAGGCAAAGGAAAGTTATAATAATCAAGTTTATACAGAACTATGGCGGGTTGTAAAAATGTATGCGATTAAAATATTGGCAGTATGGTACGTTTTTGTTACGACTTTTTATGAAAGTTTTATAATTTCATCAAACCGTCAGATAAAACATTATATGAAATATGGAAACGTCATGTTATCGGAAATATTGGAAATAACAATATGACTCAATTTGTCATTCGTCTTTTCTCAGTAAATAACGGAAGTACCGACGTCCGTGCAATGTAGATTACATTTATCCTCTTAATAAAGATCAAAGGTTAATTAATATATTCATTTAATAGAATTAACATTATTTTATTCATTTATTAGAATTGATTACTATAAAACTGTATTATCCTTTAAGCAAGTTACTATAAAATATCCTTTGAATAAAATAAATTGCTTAAACTTAATTTCCGTATGCAATGATGGAAAAAAAAACGTACCTAGTACGTATAGCAATAAAATTACGTAGACACGTGATATTTGAACATATTATGAAATATCACGTTAAAAAAAATATCCATCCTAGGCTTTCGTGGCGCAGTGGCAAAAAATGTAACTATTAACTTGTTTTGGGTTCGAGTCCCACTCTGGAGAATGAAATGTTTCACATTTTCATTACTGTGCTCTGGTAACAAGACGAAGTGCGGCGTTGAGTTTCGCGATTCAACACACAAATGATATCTCAAATTCAAGCAGATAGTGGAAAACGGTCTTAACTCCTGAGTTCGAGATAACGTGTGAAGGTGGAAAAAAGTCTGCTAAATATATTAATCATAATAGAAGTACGAGTATATTAATTATTCACCAAGTTTTTCACTTAATTTCAATAATAAATTAATAGTTATCAACTATTTCATAATGGGAATTCATAGACTATAAACATTTTGAGGTATCGAACTGCTTGTCTATATTTATGTTATGTTAATAAGTAAATACTGTTTACAGCTTACATCCGAGTCCTACATCTCGTTCCCACAGTGGAGGAGAGCGTGCGATAAAACTCGACTTAACAAAATAAATATTCAACAGTTCATAGTTATAAACAAACGCGCATGTTAAAACGTACAGATAGTAAAAAAATGGGAAAGAAGTAAATAACATAGGTATCTTAAGTTTTTAATATAAAGGAGGGTTGATGGAAATAAAAACAGATGTTAATTTTAACTTTCTGAAGGAAATAAGAAAGATCCAAAATAAATTTCGTTACTTCTTTTTCAATAAGTAGGTAAAAATCAAATGATCTACTAATATCTAGATCTAGTTATTTTTTCACCATAATAGTAAATTGATAATCCCATCTCATATTCTTACTCTCTTTAAAGTCAAAATTATATTTATATTGAAAAATAGTACTGAATAATGCCGAGTTTAATTTTTTCACTATACACACATAAGTCGTAATTATTACTAACTTAATATATGAGAAACAACAACAAGAAATAACCGATCGAAATCAATAAAACCGAAACAATTTATTTAACAGAATCAGACACATTTTGAACATGGTATAAAATTGTACTTAATTGTAATATGTACATAGAATACACATATTTACTATTATATATATTTTAAGTTTTCCTTTACATTAGTAAATTCATATTAATTAGTAACTTCTTCCTTATTTTCATTAGAAGCTCGAAAACAAGGATAGCTAGTTGTTTGGTAAAGACCAAACACTAAAGTGTTATCATTGCGTTAGTTGAAATTCATTATTATATATAGTAAATAGCTTTATGTTTCCTCAATCAAGCTGTGAACAAAAAAAATACATTATATTGAATAACAGTTTATTATCAACAGCCAAAGGGACCTAACCTAATTTTAAGTATATTAATTATAATCTAATTCATAAATTGAATTATTTCTTATATTTATTTCATACTTATATTCAAGAAAACGTCTGTCGTTCTTGCTCAGATTTAGGACACACAAATACTTTAATATTTTTTATTATTCAACTTCACGCTAAACCCCACATGTAGCAAAAGAGATAATCTAAGACACTCCGTTCTCCACTTTCCGTCGAATTCTGGAGGCGTCACGCGTTGAGGGGTGGAACTCAACGCCCCGCTTTATCTCGAGTAATCATCGAACCAACATCATCCAACATTGCATTTTCACAAGCACGTATCGTATTTTTTAATTTGACTTTATAAGTTACGGTATAATTTAAAACATAAAAATAACAGACGTAAACATAAGACAGACACAACAAACAAAAATAATCGATCAATAATATCCAGTAAAGTCGATGCGTATAGATATGGGGGTAGTCCCATTTTGTAACTGGTATAATATGCTATATAATCAATCCCCGCATATACCGCAAATGGAAAGTAATAAAATTGTATCCTCTGCTGAATTGAAATCTGTAATAAAATTTTGAAATGCAAGAATGATTCTCTTTGCGCTTTATTGGTTAGAGTGATAACTTACATATTTTTTTCTCTATAAATATTAATTAAGAATATTATTATTACAAATTTTAGAGTTACCCCATTTTTCCCAACTGCAACATGGATATTAATAGTATTGGACTAGGGAAATATTAATTGAAAAATATACTTTTAGCTTCACTTCTCTAACGTATTTTTCAAACAGCGATACTAGTTAAATCTCTCCATCTCTACATATATTTGGTTTGGTAATTTAAATTTTTTGTAAGCTTTCAATCCGAAGATCTACAGACTAGGTCTTGATATTTTAATAATTATTTGTAATATACGATTATTTAATTAATATTAAATAATATATATTCACAATGTTATTGTATTATAATCAAAGAATTTTTCCGTCCTTTGTCCCATTGTGTAATACACACAACACAACACTTATATAATTGTAATGTTGAGCAATTAAATTATAGTTTAGACCAAAAATGATTTTTCTTTTGTTCTTTCGAATATATTGAACGGTGATCTAAAGTTTTACATACGAGTATGTCACTTGTCAAGTATGTATTAGAATTTGGAAGTAATTGATGAATGTTTGGCAGATTTTACTCGTCTATGTTTTTTTATTTTTTTTTATTATATAAAAATTGATTCGAAAAATTTGGTGTGCGAGTCTACAGTGTGCGGCATACAGCTGAAGCTAAAGAAAAAAATAATGATATAATATAAATATAAATATATAAATAATGATGGATTTTTCAGAACGTAAATGAGCAGTAAAAAAGGAATTTTGAAAAATCCAATGGAGTAAATAAAATCAATCATGAACAGAAATTTTAAACATGTAGTAGCTAATTTTTAGAGGTGATTTTTGTACGCGACAAAACATCTCATGGGAAAACTGAAAATCACGGAGACAAAGCCGCGAGCGGAAAGTATATCTTCACGCTTCTTAAATATTTTATGAAATAATCTATGAGAGGTTCAGATATTTTCTGTCCTCGTAATCTTTTGTACCAATGTATAAACAACTATAAAGGAGGAATCCAATTCTTGGCATTTCTTGCATGAAAGCTGAAATTTTGCATGTCAGTTCCATGTGGAGTTTAGTGCAGCTGGAAGAAAGAATTCCTAAAAATTACTAGGTATACGACTAAATATTGAGTTTTTTATCATACAAGTCCGAACAATAATTGCGTGTTTTGGGAAAATCAAATTTACAATAATCGCATACAGACATATAACTATTAAATAAATAATAATATACGCAAATAACGCACCTACTACCGAATTCTTAGAAGTATATACTTTTTAGCATTTAGTTTTTCACTATATAACAATAATTGCTGTAGGTTGATATAATATAATTAACTTCGATATTTTAGCAGGAAATGTATAATAATTTGTAATTCGAAATATCGTATCAAGGCTATCAACTTTCCGAACATTCTCTGACATTGGAAGATAAAATTCATGTATACACTTATATTACTGTAATAGGTAATAGGTATGTAGAATTTTTAACGAGTGTCGACGACCGTTTAACTGCATTCGAGTGAACGTAACGGGTTCATATCCCGTATTAAGTGTTATGTATCTTTAATAAAAAGTTTATATACAATGTTGTAAATTTATGTCATCTCAGCGATGAAATAATTATAATAATTAAAAATAGAAAGATAATTATTGTAATTATATTTTATATTCCGTCTTACTTTCATTCCGACTGGAAAACTAATTTATAATATCTATATAGTAATATACCTATAAAAAAATTTACGCTTTACAGTCCACGTAAAAGAACTTGCAAGCAACTGGTGTAAGTTATCTAAAAAAAATATTTTTGACATTTTAGATTATTATATAGTAAGGAAGCTAGTGGGAAGAACAACGAGAAATCATTTTTTTATTATTTCCGCTCATTAAAATATACAACTTAAATTATTTTTTTAAATTATAAAAGTATAAAAAAACATAAATCACTATTTTCAATGCTGACGCTACCACATCTATGCGCTACTTCGGAGACATGAGCAGTCTTGCTATAATTATTTTTAAACAGTTCCTGACGTCATTCTAATAAGGACATTTGAGTGTCGCTTTCATAATTTGTTCTTGTAAGTATATAATATAGGTCGCCAAATCACATCTGCACTCATAGAGACCTAGTTTCTTGATATCTTAATTATTCACACCAATATAGTTTTTTTTTAGCAATATGTGAAAAGATGTAAAATGAAAAGCTTTTCTTTTTCTTTAGTGTTTTTTTTATTATCCGACTACAAAAATAAGTGTATTGTTGTTTACCAGCCTATGTTATGTATATTTCTTCCTATATATCATTGTAGAGACGAAACATATTGATCGATTTTGATTTTTGATAGAATTAAGTCAATCGATTTATTTCAACCTTGCTTTATATCACCGAATATTTTGTTGCTGAATGGTAAACATATTATTGTATCGTTTTTAACATAAAAAAATACTAGTATCTCCTACGTCTCACTTTGATCTCAATTTTCCGCCAAGATGGCTTATTATTACGGATATTTTTTAAAGAAGACTAATTACGGATATTTTTCATGAATGAAGAAATCTTTTTACGTTAAGTCTTCCATTTATCGCGGAAAACTACACGCTATATTGCATCACGTGAACGTTTCAATACAAGCCAATATAAACCGTTTCAATACCTAGAGCGAGTTACCTCAGAATCACAGAATCGAACCCATAACCTGTAGTTGCAGTCACACGCCTGGGCACCTGCGCCACGACTGGCCTCTGCTAATAAAATGTATTTCACAAGCACCTATACAAATTTTTATTGGCATCGATTATATACTACCAATATATATGCAAAACTAGAGACATTGAAATCTAAATTTAAAATGACGCGAATAGCCGAGTAGGTAGGTATAACATATTATTTTTAGCTTACTACGGTATTTACTACGTACAAATGATAAGATAAAGGCACAATAAAATATTGTGAAAGTGTGTTTGATGTTTCACTTTTATATTTTTGTTGATAACGATGATAAAATCTGTGAATGTGGTGATAACAAATGAAGTTAAGTATCTATTTTGTTTCGTTTTAGAGTTCCTTTCTTAGCGTAGTAATTTGAACTTTGTACTCTTTGATTAATAGAATATTTACAAAATAATTACTATTATATTATTTTTCTACATCTTTATCACACCGGCTATAAACGCAGTGGTTGTAGATTCGAATTCCACTTGGAGGAAGAAATTAACTAGCAAGACAAACGCTTGGAAAACCGCCGCTCATCAGCAGAAAACTGGGCGTCGTGACCTGAAGCTGAAAAAAATAATTAGTATACAAAATATTAGAGAAGGATATTTGCTTACTAATTTATTGTATACTTCTGTAACAGCGAAGGCAGATGGAACCTAATGTTAAGACATTTCCACCCACATTTGTTAAAAACATATAGAAATATATTATTTATATATACCCTCAAAAACCACGAAAAGTTGCTAGTACCTACTATACGTTATATCAATTTAATCAGTCCCTAGCATTCTATCGGTAATCTTGTTTCATGGACAGATTGGCAAGGCCCTACACACAATATGTGTGATAAATATGATGTTATTTATTTGTCATTTTATATTATTATGATAAATGTTATAGGATGAGTAAGTTATATTTTTAAAATTTTAGTCATAGACAGATAAGTCAGTAGAGATGACATTCTGTCCATGTTAGAGACATGGAGTGTTGAGTGGCAAAGATTAAAGCTATATTTGTAAATTGTCATTGTCTTGACAGAACGAAGAAATATGCAAGCAAACAATGTATTAAAACGTATCTAAAAACGTCGATAATATGATCCAAAATTCTACTTAACTGAATATGTTCCACCTTAAAGATAATATTTATTTCTGTAGGAAAACTAACTACATACTAAAACTTTAAACCACAAGCAACCTGCACAACAGGCATCCTTAGACTTACCACTATTGTATAGAATACCTTGAAATTACCACAAATAAAACGCCGACAATCAATTTCCATACTCATCGTAAATAAATAACTGCGCGTCCTTAAACGGCCTCTATGAAAAATGACGACCGAGAAAACACCTAAAAAAACGCGAAGAACGCAAACAAAAAACACAAGTAAGTATTTTGGCAACATGAAATATTCAAATAAATACAATAGATAGATAGCTTAGCGAGTTAAGTATAAATATACCGATTTAGATAGTTAAGACTTTTCTCACAGGTTCCTTTTAAAATGTAAGTCTTGAAGTTGGTCATGTAATAGTTATAGAAAAAATGCACGATGAGATCAGCGGCGGCCTTGGATCCGCGTCGTCAGATGTACACGGTTAGGATTGGTCACTAGATACAATTTTTGTTTTCTCTGACTTATGTTAGAAATAAAATATAAAAAATAGTCACAAAGTATAAAAATAGTCAAAACTTTAAAAGCGTTATTCGCAGTTATTTCTGGTAAAAATTCACGTTTTTTTTTATTTTCCTTCAATTCCGATTTTTTGTATTTTGTTCAAAATACATTTATCTCATAAACTTAATAAGAAAGTTTACATATAAATAAATGTATACAAAAGGTTAAGCCTAAATTGTTACGAGTACATAAATAGTTCTAAAATAACCACAATTAATACAATAGCTAACTATATTTAAATTCTATATGTGATTGTTTTCTTCGGTAAAACCCCTGATGCTTACAGGACATTGTTATTGAAATAGAAATCCCTAATATTATAATTGGACTTTGAAGTGTTTTACGTAACACACGTATTTATTTGTCTAAAATTCCTCATTTAAACTTCGCATGGTCGCCTTTTCATTGTGTTTAATTAGAAAGCTCAGAGATCCTAACGAATTGAACTTAGGTTTAATTCGAACGTAGTAGACGTTTAAATTAAAACAAAATATTTGTATGTCTCTAAGGAGCCAATACTCAACAATCCTTACATAAACTACCAATTGAATGAAATTCGCAACATGGACTCGTCTTGCTTCCTGCTTGTGAAACAAAAACAAATGCATATAAAAACACTAATTACAGAATACAATAAAGGGACGAATAGCTGCACTGTCACTTCTAAAAATATATTTTTTTGCGCAGTTACTTTGACGACATATTTACTTGAAATATATAAAGAGTATAAATTCATATTTTTTTCTTATAAAAGTCTCATCGTTTCTGCAGTTGAGATTTAGCGAGGCATTAAATTCCGACATTCCACGCGCAATGTCTCGAAAATTCTCCGGTACGTGGGGAATTGTCTTAATTCTTAATACTAAGTCGTCTTTGCTATACGCAGAGTTCGCGTACACCAACCTAGATGCTCTTCAAAATAATCAATAATCTTGGCTTCTTCCGATGCACCATATTTCTGTTATAATTCAAGAAATTGTATATAATGCGAATAGTAGCAAAATGTATCAGCCATTCTATTTTAAAACAACGTCATCAGTCACGTTGGTGGAAACTTTGTCTCAACGTGAATCTGGAATACGTACATAATATAAATCAAATTCAAGGCACCTCCGAGTAAAAGTTAATATTTAGATTATATATGAGGTAGATATGTATGGGCTATGGGTAGTTCATTTTTTTATTATTATTTTCATACGATATTGTATTATTGTAATTAGTCTAAATTATTTACAATTTTGTTATGATAAACATAGTAAAGACACAGGGAACCTAATACTAAGACACTCTATCCCCATTTACCGTCTCAATTTTCGAGATATTGCGCGTTGAGCGGAATTCAACGCCGAACAATTATAAATTAAAATTTCACAACATAAATTCAATTGTGCAGTATGCTAATAAACCATAAAAATTATAGCCGTCCATGTTTATCAAATAACATTTCCCATTCTTAATTACAGCCTTCGTAATTATCAATAATTATCTATTTACCATACTTGTAAAAAATAGTTTAAATTTATATGCTTATATAAATATAGTATATTTATTTACGACATTGAAGACGTTCAAGACAAAGTAATTATACACCAAAAACAGGCACGAATCAACCATAGGTCCATAGTTCTCAAGGAAAACTTTAACTAAGTAATAGGAATTATATGTTATTATTATTTCTAACGTCACGTGGTGTGTAAAATACTATTTATAAAAGCTAATTAACGCGAGTATCAAACGAACGAGGAAATTGTAGGACTCGTACTAATAGTATAATGGAGTAAACAATATTTGTGTGGGGAATGATTTCTTCCGTCTTGAATATTGCATCACAATTAACATGTTAGAACTTGTGGACATTTTATTTGGATTTTTCTGCAATAATTGGATTTTTAAATCATTATTATTAGGAGAAAAGAAACTACTTAGCATTCACTGCTTATATATATTCTCCATGTGGATGCCCAGCCTATCTCGTTGAAGGGTGTAGAGTTTAGAGCAGTGCCTGGGATCCGTAAGTAAGTCTATACCAAAATATGTATTTAGTATTAATTTTCAAGTTCCACATTTTCTGTTATGTTTCGTTACAATTTTACGTGTTGATTTTATGTTATAAATCTATCTTTTTATCACTTTCTCCTGCAATAGTTTCCGGTGAAAGCCGCATCCGATAATATTCGTTGCGTAGTTTGAAAGACTTAAGCGTATGTTGGCGGGAAGCGACTTTGTTTTTTATTATGAACTAGCGCTCCCTTGCGGCTTCGCCCGCTTTAACTACTGGATTATTAATATATGAATGTTTGCAAAGCACTTAAGATAATGTGAAAATTAATTAAACCCTAATGCAACCCGCGTTTTGGTAGTTTCAATAAGGATTTTCCAATTGTTTTACACAGCAAGGATTTTTTAGTAGGTACCGTAATTTTAAATTTGTTCTACTTATCTTTTCAAGTACTTATTAAAATATATTTAAATTACTATTTTTAGATAGTTAAATGACATTAAATAATACATTCAACTCGAATTATCCAATACGTGCAAACGTATCTAAATCTTCGTTGCTATAGAGGCAGACGGGTTTTTTTTTTTCGAGCTTGTGGTTAATGCTGAAGAGGGTATTCTGTCCCTGATGAAAAGTAAGCACTACGTGGCTGCCTGTGAGGAAAATTAAATAGAATGCATCGGCCGGGAATCGAACCCGGGCCGCCCGTGTGTCAGGCGTATATTCTACCACTGAACCACCGATGCGTGTAAGGCAGGCGGGCGCGGCGGACACGCTTGTATATGTAAAACGTCGAGGCGAGCCGTTTCGTAGCAAGGATTTTTTGATATTGTAACAACTTCTAAAGTACTTATTAAAATGAAAAACAGTAAAAGACAATTTCGATCTACATTAAATGGCCAACTTAACTAATATACTTATTTATATGCTGAGAGTAAGGGATAAGTGAAACTTGAGTAACATACAGCTGACGTGTTAACGGCGTGATGTGTCAACAATTAAATGCGTTTTTCTCTAAAACTATTCGCAATTTCGAAATAGTGTAGAAAGCAAATTTTATCTTCGTTTAACGTAGAAATTTAATAAAGTATTTTAAAGGATAAGGATTAATACCATTATGGAAAAATATCCCTCACAATAAAAAATATATTGAAATTACTATTTTTAGACAGAAATATGATCACTACACGTTATTCTTAAAAGATACGAATATGCTATCGCGGACTTTTTTGTAGATCTTATTAAGAGGAACTATACTCCAGTACATTATTTTCATGTAGTACTTACCATTAAAGCAGCGCATGCGCGAAGGTGTCTCAACGGGTAGGACTTTATAGACATTTATCTTATTTATGTTAATTTACATAAGAATGTACAAATAATAAACTATATATAAACCTTCCCTGAGAAATACTCCACCTAATGGTGAAAACCGCATCAAAATCCGTTGGGTGGTTTAGTAGAAGAAGAGTTAGAAAGTTCAGACAGACACTAAAAGCGACTTTGTTTTATAAGATATAGGATAGAACTAATAACAAGTTATGCCTATCCCTATAAAAAATAATAATGAACATGTTAAAGAAATGGTCGGACCCTCCCACTATTGGTGTGATATGAGATATCTTTTTATCATTACATTTTTGTAACTTTTCCGTGGTAATAAAAAATTTTACTCAATAATTCATAGAAAAATTAATGTAGATATATAACGCAGTATGAAGGTCAGACGGAAATCGGACAATACAGCAATTTAATCTAACATATGCTATTGTTCCAATTTGAATAAGAGAAATATATTTATTGAGGTCACCATAGACCAATGGAAGGGTTTGATTGTAAGCGTGATGGTTGTTTGTTCGATGTTCACTCCGAGGAATGTTTTTGTTTTGTAACTACACTCTGAGGCCCACACATGGCAGGGTAGGCAGATAGAACCCGGGATCCTAATGTTAAGACACTTCCGTTCCCCACTTTCTACACACCACCGATCCCCAACTTCTCAGCTTTCCCCACTGGCCACAAATGTCAGGCGAGGAATGATTGGCGGCGTAGAGTCCTACCAGTCGACAGGTAGAAAAAATATCTTTGAAAAGAAAAATGTTGGAGTTTTTCAACAACTGAGAAATAGTTTATTTTAGTTCAAAAGATTCCGATCGTTTAATTTATCTTTTAGGATATTGAATATGTAGCTAAATATATTTTAAGTATTTTAGTTTGAATCATGTTAATAAATTCAATATGTAATGAAGAATGTGTATACAGAGTCATGTCAGTTAATGATTGTATTTTCTGATTACATCGATAGCAGAATAAAATTGATAAAATTTATGGAATATTTTTAAGAGTTTTAAAGTGTTATTCCACACTAGAGACACCAAAATATAAATATTTTTAAGTTTTACATATTAAGAAAAGACTCATAAATTTCAATAAATAGCCTAGATGAAAAATATGTATATTAGATATTCTCTAAATTATAACAGTGTAACTGATCGCTTTTTACCGAGCTACTTCTTTCGTTCCCAAGCAAACCCAATTCTACACTTTTCAAAAAAATCAAATATAATCAAATCATTTTACATTTTATGTAATTATTTATATTTTTCATTAAAGTACCAATATGTATATAGTAGGTTAATATCGACTTCAAGTACCCCTATGTTACGCAACGCCCAAATCTCATAATCGATGTCCACTTCGATTCACGGGTTATCACAAACGCAACACTGAAGGTTGTGACACAGTTTTCTTCTGTTTTATCTTTTAAGTGTGCGTTTGATGGCTTAAATATAGTTTTAACTATAATATGTTGTGAACGAAAGTACTTTTTGGTCGAGTGATAACGGCTGTTGAAACAATTTGATATAAATGTTTCTATTTTATTTATTATCGACTCACTTTTAAGCAGTTAAAGCAGGGCAGCAGGGCTTCGCCCCGATCAATACAATCAAATTAAGAACAATCAATTTTCACTCAAAAGTGAGAACGAAAAGTGAATAACGGAGTCACTTCTGAAAGGAGAGCTGTTCCTTTCTGTCTTTCTACCTAAGGTATTTGGTACAAAGATAGTTTGAATGACTGTAATAAATTATTTTCCTGTAGAAATAGAATTTCAGGAATTATGTTGTTACCAGGAATTTATTATACGGATTATAATTGAATTTTCCTTTATTATTACTAATGTTAGCTTAAAATAAATAATTGACTTTGGTTGTGTTGTATGTCACCGCTTACATATGATTAATCTTTTACAATATTTTAAGTAGATTAAATAAGTTAAATATACCAATAATAAATGAGTGGAAGATGGAAAACCACAAAGTTTTTGTACCTATACGAATAAATTAAGCCTGAATGACAGAAAAACTAATGACCAATGAATGACCTTCCTGAAGGAAAATGGAATATAATTTCAGGAACTGTTGCTATCGTTTCTAGGAAATTATTGTATGGATTTTATGGAAAATTTTCCTTAGCTGTTACTAACCAGGTTTCAAAATTTGTGACTTACCTACTGTTTGTTTTTTATACAATGCTTAAATGAACATATATTTTCAAAATTGTATATAGTAAAATGTAACAATTTTAATCTATCCGCACGAAGCCCTCTGCCTGCCCTACTATGCGAGAAAAAACGTGACACGACGAAGAAAACTTTCACGCATCTTCCACAGCAGAGAGAATGTCAAAGAAATGGCAAATGTCGCTGAATTCCGCGTATAGCATGGTTGGCTAAGGGACCTAGTGTTAAGACAGTCCTGTTCACCAATTTTCGAGACATAGGAAGAAATTGAAAATAATCCATTCTCCGAATGGAAATCGAACCCACAGCCGACGTGCCGTTGCTCCATAGAACTTTGAATGAACAAAAAAGTTGAGTAATTTATGTCTGTATATATAATTCGCAATACAGCATATCTATGGCGGATACTGATATTTTTTTATCTGTTTATTATTACTTAATGTTTAGACAAATTAATGTGTAATGTAAAATTAATAATACAAAAAATAAATCGTTTTGTCGTTTTGTCGAGAGTGAAAAGATATTTCCGTTTGAAAATGAGTTTTAAACACCTGTTATTTAATTTAATCTCCTTTTGTATATTTTTTTTTATTTAAAGAACTAATAACTATACAGACATTGGATTTTTCCATATCATTATCATTATAATTTTATATTCTTCCACATAAAAAAAATGAATATTTACTCTTCACCTAAGGCTCATGTGGTATATGTACATATGTTTTAGTAATTAATGGAGGTTACTTTCTTTCTCATGTTAATTACTAATGCGGTCGACAATTTTTTTTTTCATTTGGTTAATTTTTTTAATTCTCTTGTACCACAGTAGATTCTTAAAAACATGGACCCTTTTACAACTTTTTTTTTATTAGCTTCACTAGTATCTCGCATATAGCAAGGTCGGAGAAACTAAT
The DNA here is from genome assembly GCF_056956725.1 of Heliconius melpomene rosina. Taxonomy (NCBI): domain Eukaryota; kingdom Metazoa; phylum Arthropoda; class Insecta; order Lepidoptera; family Nymphalidae; genus Heliconius; species Heliconius melpomene. The sequence goes on from NC_140398.1 coordinate 15,974,020, forward strand.
GGTCTAACCACCGAGGACGCAAAAGATCGTGCAAAATGGAGTAGTTTGACTAGGAAGGCAGACCCTGGCAATAGCCGGGATTAATGCCAGGAAGAAGAAGAAGAAGAAGCACGGTCGGAGGAACTAGTGTTAAGATAACTGTAATCTCCACTTTCCGCTCATTTTTAGAGACTACATACTATACTATACTTATACATATTTATGAAGAGGCCAGTTTTGGAGCAGGGGCACTTTAACATTACAGGTTGTAGATTCGATTCCCATTTGAGGTAATGAAATGTTTAATATGTTTATTTCTTCGTTCTGGTTCAAGGCAAAGCGCGGCGTTGAGTTCTGCACGCAATACGTTCAAAATTCAGCGGAAAGAGTGGATCGGAAGTGTCTTAATAGGAACCTAGTGTTAAGACACCTCGTCTTAACAGGTTCCCAGGTTCTTCTTGCCTCTCCTGCTATGTGCAGGATACAGAGCGAATCTACCAAAATATACATTTTTTATACATTTTTTTAGTTAATAATACAATTTTGCTCACACAAGAACACTCAATCTTTGATAACATTAAGAAATTATACACAAAGTTCACATATAATTATCTATCTATATAATTATTTTATTACGAATTAACAGTACGATTATAGACGATCCAAATTTAGGTAACCTACATTAGAAAGAGAGTGTTAACGTTCCGATAAGCAGTTTATAGGTTATCAGCTATATTCAGATATCTATCTACCATAGTGGTTTAGACAGCCGCGTGTAAAACAAAAAAATTGTTTAAAATAATTAAGTTGTTTTTTTAGCTTCACGCTGTATCCCGCACATTATATATTCGCGGATTTCAACGCCGTGCTTTTGCCTCGTAACCGGAGCGGAGAAATAAAAATATTAAATATTCCATTTCCTCTGCTGTATATCGAACTCATAACCTGCCGTGTTTACGCTACGCTTGTACCACATCACCACGACTGATATTTTCGTTATGTTTAATTTTTTAAAATTAGCAGAGAGAATGAACCCGTGCCTTCATTTACCCCGTCCTTCCCATAAAAAAATTAACAAAACCCTTGCGTTGTAAGTAGCAAAACTAACCAAAAAAAAACATCAAACTATCATTAATAATCAAAAAATCACATACAAAAAATCTTAATTATTCTTAAAATTATGCAAAGATACATATATTTAGTATAAAGCTGATAATAGCATATATTATGCATTGTGAGACACGTGCGCCCCGGTGCCGGTGTGATATTCAATACATTCACCCGCTGCCTCTGCGCTCTAGGGTTACGTAACGTAATGCCAACTTTCAATGTCGCGTGGCAAAGTGCGTTTTACCATCCGCTATGATAAATGGAATAATCTAAATTAACATTTATATGTGGATTTCTTTTATGTTTAGTGAAGCCTTTCTAAAGAAATTTTTATTTTCATTCAGTGGAGGTAATGTATATATTTTTTTCATTATATTATATTAGGTGGTGTTAAAATCCTCCATTCCCCCCCAGAAATGGATCCTCCTAGGAGTATTCCGAGGAACACTAGGTTCCTTTTGCCAAGAGGCAGGAGAGGGCCCAATTTCTTGATTGTAGGTCAAAGGGAACTACAACTAATAAAAGTTTACATACTAAAGATGAGTCAGTACTCATTTTGTTCAAAGTGAACTACAATTATAAGCTTATCATTGTGAGTCTATTAGGTTTTACATTCTTCAGGTTATTTCCTTTAGTATAGGTAATATATATATATGTTTTTATTTATTGTCAAATTTCATAACTAAAGAATAGATATTCATTTCGCAGCGATCTTAACAAAAATTGTCCTTACAAATGAACAGACACAAGAAAGACAGATAAAGATAAGCAGAAGAATAACAAAGTGATTCTATTAAAGTTCCATTTTTGTATATTGAAAATAAAACCTAAAACCAAAGATGGGTACCAGATATGCATCTGGTAAAAAGTATAATGAAGTAAATGTATTCGAACATACATATGTATATCGTAATATTTGTCTTAATAGCCATTTAGTAATAAACTACACCTATGTATGTCTTAACTAATTACAATAATAAACACCTAATAAATAATAAATAATTAAATAATATATAATAAAGCGGAAGAGTTTGTTTGTTTGTTTGTTTGAACGCTAAGATCTCTGGATCTACTGGTCCGATTTTCATTGTTTTTGTTTTGTATGAAAGCTGCATTCTTCAGAAGTGCTATAGGCTATATAACATTACATTACACATATATATTAATATATTTTAAAGTACATTCTAATTTGACATGCAATTTATTCTGCCATGTTAATAACAACCGTCGTTGCTACGCGACCGCTACCGCGACGTTTTGATATTCATCCTTATGAAAATAAATATAATAGTCACTTTTAGCATTTTATCTAGATCGAAATTATAGTTTACTGTATAACATTCTAATAAATAATTAAGGAGATGTCACTGATTCCAAATGACCTAGCCACCTAGCGGGCGGCACAGTATGAACGACGCGAACGGGCAGAGGACGTTGACGGTTTTATAAATTTTCATACATTTTCGAACTTTATTTGTTGTTTATAATTAATTTAAAATACACTTTGATTCTCTTCTTATTTTATTTGATATTGCCCGCTAATTATCCTACTTGATAGAGAGAAATGTTTAGTTATTTCGTAGAGTCGATATCTATGTACGCACGTACGGAAAACTTTAGGTACTTTTCCTAATATTAAGAATACCTATCCTTTAGTTACTTTTAATCCTTTTGTTAGTTCATTTCAATAACTCAGATAATTTTTTCTAATAATGTGTATCTACTTATTATTCTTTTTGATTATTTGAGCTTATATTTTCTTACTAATTCTATTGAGAATTGAAAATAATTTCATGAATATATTTAATAAATATTCTTATAGTTGAAGCAGGCGTAGCCGCGTCCGGGTCCACTAGTAAATAATACATTCACAAGAATAATGCAAGACACTAATTATTAGAAAACTTTCACCTTTTACGACTTGTTGCAAAATCTACATTTATTGCAACCTTTATAATATATTTCCAATATCGTTGACAACCGGTTTCTATTTCTATCGTTAATGAGTGACGTCAGGTGCCTTGTTAATAATTTAACTACATATTTATGCATATGGAATTTATATACTGTATAAATTGGTTGAATTATATACAAGAACTGCATTTTTTCAAAAAATGGTGAAAAATGCGAAACTGAGTATCTCTTAACACTAAGGTGTGTTTAAGTGATTTATTAATCACTCATATTATTATCAATAAAATAAAATCAATCATATTATTATAAATACCTATAAAAAAAAATTAAAGAAATTATTGGAAAGAATCTGATAATAATTGCTTTCTTCAACCAAAATCAGAACCAATTAATTTTCCTCCACATATATGTAACCACACCTACTCTAACAATCGCTATAATTCAGGCCCATCCAATAATATATTTTGAAAGCGGTTATTAACCTAAGAAAAAGATAAAATGTAAACAGGGAAAGTCCACAAATAAATATAATGAAATCCATTGATTTAGGACATATTCCAAGAAAATTTTTAGTTGCTTGGGAACTAATTGTAAATTATATACAATTTAATTGTACCTTACACTTTAGGTGACCACAATGACCATCAAATCTGTATAGACTCCTCGAACTGGTAACCTCTTTAGCAATAAATGATTACTGGCAGCTGTTTTAAAATTTTACCTGACTGAATAATTTAATAACATGTTTTTTATTTTCTTTTTACATTAAGCAGGCTAAGTGGACAGAACCTAGTGCTAAAAAGTTTTGTAATGCACCAATTTAACGCGAAATTTTAAAAAGTTTTAGTATAAACATGTTCATATCAACTGCGATTGAGTTCCACCATTCAATACGTAATACATCTAGAATTCAAGGAACGGAAGTGTCTTAATAGAAACGGAATGTTTTAACACTAGTTTCCCAGGTTCCCTCTACTACATAGGGTACTATGGGACAGATACAACAAAATATCTATAAAAAATATCTGTCAATACTATCCCATTGTATCACAATGGCCGCCATACCTATATTCTAATATATATAGACATAAATTAACCACAATAGCTAGAAAACTATAATTATTTCTTATAATTGCGGCATACGGAACCCGAGTAGGTGTGATCGGTCACCTTTGACCGTTTCTAATAAGCTATATGACAGGAGTGTGATGTCAAACGGCATTGTAATGAATCACTGCCCATAAAGGACTATTGCGCAATCAGTTTCAAACTTTTCCATTTAAAGCAGTGTGTTTAAAATTTGTATTGAAAAATAATATTATGCTATATTGGTTAATGAAATAGGAGGTGGTGTATGACTGTAGACAGCTTCGTGGGTTCGATTTTCAATTAAAGATTGTTTTGTTAATCTATCTTTATTTTATATTTTTTGTTTGTTGGCAGTTCTCCATTTTCTCCATTAACTGGCGAAAATCAACGTCGCCCTTTGTCTAATTACTAAAAGGAGGAAATGAAAGTAATGCATTCTCCCGATTACAGACTGCGCCGCTGCGCCATAACTTCCTTTTTAGTTATAAAAAACCTGGATTAAATTTAACTAGGACATGTATGTCTGAAATTTTCAAAAATTTAAATTAAATTAAAATTAAATAAAATTAAATAATTTTAATTTAAATTTAACTTTTTAATTAAAACAATATTTTGTTACATTTAAAATAAGGTAAATATGTAAAAGGAACCTGTATTCGTCGCATCCTTTACACTTTCGTAGTTGTTTAGGTAATATCCTTTCAACAATGCTGGATTTCTATTATTACAAGTCAGTGTTGTAAATGAAAGTGATTTCGCTTCACACTAACTTAAATTAAAACTTAAACTTTAAAAAACTAGTATAAATAAAAAATAATTAATTAACGCCGTTGCCGTTGTGGCGCAGGGGCTCAAACATGCAGGTTTAAACGCGACGATTATAGCTTCGATTCTCACTCGGGAAAATGAAATTAACATTTTCATCTCTTCGCTGTGGTAACGTAGAAAAACACGGTGTTGGATTCCGCCACTCAACACACAATGCTTTGAAAAATCGGCGAATGTTTTTTATTTTTTAATTTCGCGTCACTGTATGTTGAGTGGCGAAACTCAACGTTGCGGTCGGTGGGGTCTGAGGTACGTCTGGCACATAGGATGTGTCACGTGTCACTTGTTTTAGCTATATCCATTTGACCACGGAGGTCAAGCCACAGGTGAAAGCTAGTTAAAATATATTCCAAATGGTCATGAATTCCCCTTACCGTACCCCAATGACGTCACAAAAAACTTTTCCCATAATAACAAAATTGTTTTAGCGTCATACTCGTAGTTAGAAAATTATAGTGACGCCATTAGATCGTGCAATCATGGGTTATTTTGAACATAATAAACTATTGTTTTGTTAGAACTTTTTCCTTTTTTGAGGGTATACTGTATAATCCTTATTGGACTTGAATTTTTCATCAATTTTTCCTTAACTTGTCTTTAAACATATATTTTTCATTTAAAAATGCACATGTACGTATAATTTATGTATCAACAATTAAATGAAAGGTGGGAAATCAGTTAACAGTGGTTTGTCACTAACTATGCTAATAGTAGGATATATATACATTTTAATATTTTTATAATAAATATTAAAAAATAATTATAATATACATTATAAATACTGTACTGCAGGTATGATAAGTACAATGTTTACCGATAAATTTACATAAAGAAAAACATTTTCTTTTTCACGAGAAAGTGAAAAATAATGAGATGTTGCATCGAAAGTGATATTATGAAGTCGAAGAGTTTTTATTAAGGCCATTGTGATGTAGGGACACGAAACGTGCGATTGTAAACGCGACAGGTTATAGGTTCGATTCCCACTCAAAATGAAATATCTCCAAAATTCGGGAAAGTGGAGACCGGAAGTATCTGCAGGGGGAATGGAGTGTTTTGAAACTAGGTGATGTAGGACGTCCTCCAGCTAGATGGGGTGACGATATTCGCAAAGTAGCGGGCAGCGGCTGGATGCGAAGAGCTGAAGATCGAGCTCAGTGGCGTGCCATTGGAGAGGCCTATGTCCAGCAGTGGACGAGGACAGGCTGATGATGATGATGATGATTACCTAGTGTACCTGCCTACCCTGTAATGCCTTACATAGCGCGAAGTTAATAAAGTGTACTTCACAGTTTGACAGGTTATGGGTTCAATTCTCACTCGGAGGCTTAATAGACATAACGCTTAGAATATGTTATGTGTCATACACAGCTATTAGTCGAATCTATGACATGGTGGCCATTATCATTCTCTGGTCACACGACCTAAATTCAAGCTATTTGTGACATTTCATGCTTTAAATAGAATAATTGCACTATTGCCTGCTGATATTGCTATCCATCCCCATCCGTTCCCATTGAAATTTTCGATAACAAACGAACAAATGTATTATTGTATTTAGTTTACTAGGTTAGCTACGTGACTAATTTACCTACACTTGCACTACATGTAAATTATAGCCTCCGTGTACAATCCGCTGCTAGTTATAGCATAGCTCTGCGTGTGTTTTGATTCTTTTTAAAGTTTATTTGCTTATATTGTTATAAAAACTCTAAAAATATTTCTTAGTATTACAATGTCACAGAGATTTAAGAATGTTTGATGCCAGCTTAAGAATTTTGTTAAGATGTTACTCCTGACCTTGAACTATTGTGGTAAACCACTTCTATGACATGTGAAGGAACGATGGATGTAGGCATTAGTCCATTCTCGTGATCCGTTGTGGTCCCATAGCTAATTAACTTGGCACCTCATTGCCACCTCGCGTGTAAAACCTTTCAATTCTTCAGTAAAGTACTATTAAAATACTGTATGTTAATGCATTTATTGTATATTCCTGTAAGAATAATTTATAACAAGTATAATGAGTACATGTGTTTTACAAATTGTAAGAACGTACTAGCCAATTAGACTTGTATTTACGATAGTTTACAGAGTTGCGCGTGCGCAGCATCAGCCCGTCACACTTACAGGACAGGAGTATTACACATCGGCTGGAGGCGACCTTGGCTCAGCGTGAATCACTGCGGCGAAAGTGGGAGAAATGTGCCACCTCGCCCCGCGCCCACCGCTCACTTTTACTTTCCAGCGTGGCGCAACCGACGGCGGCGCCGGCACGCCACTCGCCCGGCGCCCGCGGCCCGCAGCGCCGTGCGCCGATACCTCGCCATCTCCCGCGACCTCCCGCGACCAGTACTGCCAGTGCCAGGATTACAGTGTTCAGTGCTACCTGTTCAGGATTCAGTTAGTGCGGTGAAAGTCCAGCTACTCGGCTCTACGGCGTTGTGCAACGCGCGGCCTCGCGCTCTCTCGCAGGAAGCGTCGCAATCGGAAGTGGCGCAAGCTCCGGGAAACCATCGCGCTCTCCAGCGCGCACCACCACCCTGGAGTACTCCAACGAGGACCTCTTATCTACCGCTGCCCCTCGGTAAGAACACGTCCACGTCGTACATGTTATTTTAGAAACGTTTAATCGTAGTCGTACGCGACAGTGCAGCCGTTCGAGAGCGCGGTGAAGGGGCCGCACTCGGAGCGCACAATTGGCGTCACCGGCGACTGAACTTCGGCTCGGGTGTCGGAAACGCAACAAATAAAGAAGTGAAATATCCAAGGACAATACAACTTTCAAGTGATTTCGCGCGCCGCCGACAATAAAAACTTCGTAACGCGCCTGCGCAACCTCGCGGTCTCCGCACCGCGCCGGGCCTCGCCGGGCCTCGCTGCCCCAACACACTTTCGATAGCTGTTACAAAACATCTCGGCACGTCGTTTTCACTTCAAATTCTCATTTCGTTAATAAACAAACAGAACTTGCTCATTATAATATTTGAAATTTTCGCATCGCTAATTATAATTAGTACTTATTCATATGCAAATAAGGCGTCCACTCTCGGTAGTTGTAGAGCAGCGCAGGAGTGCTGTTGCTAAGTTGGTGCCATTAAAGACATTTCAAGCAACTGTCATCATTAAGTAGAACTGAAAGGAACGCGGCCCAAGGCCAGTTGGATAACGAATTTTCGTTTAATATTAATAAATGGCAGCCGCGGCTGATCGTGACGGCTTCAATGGTGGATGCGGATGCATAGGCCGAGCTTTGATTGACTCTAGTAGAAACACTTTCACGAACTCCAACAAGCACACGTGATTCGATATCGATATTGGGATACATATCATTGCGATCACATAATTTAATTAAATTGTACCGAAAATGGTAATGGATTAAATCGATTACCAAATTGTGAATTCATTTTCTGATATACAGGGTGTCCCAGGAGTCAACGATAAAACGAAAACAGGTGATAGACCAAGTCGTGACAGTTATGGGAAAAATATGAAAAAAAATCTTTGTCATATATTTTTCATATTATATTGATTTTAAAAAATGTCGGAAAAACCGACACCCTGTGATGATTTTTAAGGTCCTAAGACTACAAATATTACTCTTTCTTCATTTTTTTTTCTGTAATGTAATCATGAGTAACCCTTCTATGAATTACAGTGTAAGATTGAAACGCATCTGCATCAGTTTTAAATAAAATGTCGTGTTTTAGCCAAACATTAAATTCAAAATAATTACTACACCCAACTTTAACCGACCGTACTGTAAAAAAAATGTACTACACTGTTTTTGCAAGTAATCTCAAAAGTTGGCGCATTTAATCTCGATTCCGAAATGGTACAATACTTGCTGGATTACTTCTTAGTTGAAGAGAGAAAAATCGAAATACACGGTAATCGGGGTGACGTTCAGCATTTTGGTATCTTTGCCGATACATTCTAGCTGCAGTATTAGCATTACATAATCATTCTCCATGAATGAAATGCATATTGGCAATGTGTCAAAGACCGAGTATATGGCCTGGGAGAGCCCGGACTTGAGCACTATCCTTACAAGTCCTGGGCCAGCCCCTAAGTCGGAAAAGTTCAGGTACCTTGGATCCGTCATGCACGAGTCTGGAGGCATTGATCACGATCTCCTTGGCCGGATAAGCGTTGCCTGGGCTAAATGGCGGGAGGTCACTGGTGTGGTCTGTGATCGCAGGATACCGTCCAAACGCTATCTGAACTTTTCCGACTTAGGGGCTGGCCCAGGACTTGTAAGGATAGTGCTCAAGTCCGGGCTCTCCCAGGCCATATACTCGGTCTTTGACACATTGCCAATATGCATTTCATTCATGGAGAATGATTATGTAATGCTAATACTGCAGCTAGAATGTATCGGCAAAGATACCAAAATGCTGAACGTCACCCCGATTACCGTGTATTTCGATTTTTCTCTCTTCAACTAAGAAGTAATCCAGCAAGTATTGTACCATTTCGGAATCCAGATTAAATGCGCCAACTTTTGAGATTACTTGCAAAAACAGTGTAGTACATTTTTTTTACAGTACGGTCGGTTAAAGTTGGGTGTAGTAATTATTTTGAATTTAATGTTTGGCAAAAACACGACATTTTATTTAAAACTGATGCAGATGCGTTTCAATCTTACACTGTAATTCATAGAAGGGTTACTCATGATTACATTACAGAAAAAAAAATGAAGAAAGAGTAATATTTGTAGTCTTAGGACCTTAAAAATCATCACAGGGTGTCGGTTTTTCCGACATTTTTTAAAATCAATATAATATGAAAAATATATGACAAAGATTTTTTTTCATATTTTTCCCATAACTGTCACGACTTGGTCTATCACCTGTTTTCGTTTTATCGTTGACTCCTGGGACATCCTGTATATTATAGAAAACGAATATCTATTGTATTATTGAAGTATATACTTGCCTATGTATATATGAAATAACAACAAAAACTCTCATTTTCATTTCACTAGTAGGCGTGTTCTCTAAAAGATTAGCAGTAAAGATTTAGATCGTGATTAACCAATGACAGAAGTACAATGAACACTTACACTTTTGAACTTTCACTTACAAGAAATACTGACGTGAAAGTTACTGCGCCGCGTTATACGCAACAGAATCTTACGGATGACTTCATTCTCGCTACAAAAGGCTTGTAGTTTCGAAAAAATTACCAAATTTTTGGAAAGTTGGTAGAAGTGAACAATGTACTGTAGATTGTTTAGGGAATTTAATGTTTTGTAAGAGTGTTTTGTAGAATCTACTATGATGTATATAAATACCTGTTTCTTTTTAAATTACATTATCAGTAACACTAATTTCTTTGTCTAGGATGAAAAATAATGAAACAACTGTCAATAAAAGTACATATTTTCCCATTTTAAAATTGATAACGTAGCTAAATCTGTATCATCAAAGACTTTACTCATTTTAGATGTACATCCAAATTTATGAATATTTGTAACAACAACAAACTCGCCGCAATATAATTCGTGACAGAACAATAAAGCTGACATTTCAGAGATCTAGAATTTGTCATCTCGTACTCCAGATTTGTAAAAATAGTATAAATTTATTTGATTCTCTAAATTTTAAGTCTAACAGATAATAAATAGGTATTACTTATTTCAATATAATACATTTTCAAAATTTTTGCCAAAAAACAACAACTGCGTTAAATATTAACACGGCTCAAAACTTAAGAATAAAAAAAATATATATTTTTTTTATTTTTATAACAAAAAATTGAAACGTAGTAGAAAATAGCTGTATTTTATTATCTACAAAGGTTTTTGTATTTATTCTTGCCCGTATAAGAATAACACATTTGAAATCTGTTTTAAATAATATGCTAATATATTAATGAATTCAGTCCCTCCGTTTGACTTGCTTCGATAAAAGTTGAATTGTTTCCGGAAATTGAAATATTCATAATATCATTAAAAAATTATATTAGTATAAGTGATGCATTATAAATTGTGGTTTTTTTTTCCGTTTTTAAAATTATTTACGACATTTGATACCTATTAAATGTCATTATTATATTTTTTAAAGCTTACTCATCTTTGAATAGCAGCAGGATGAAATAATTATAAAAGTAATTTTAACAAATTAAATCGATTTCAATATCTGTTAATATTGGTTACCTTTATTGTTTGTTTGTTTTTATAAATAAACAATTTAACAGTAACTGGCAAAATCAATAAATATTATTATTTAGATTAATACGATTTCACATATTGAAATAATATTAATAACTTTATAATATTAGTTTAAAAACAACTTTTTTCTTTCTATTTTTTATCACTAAGTAATTAGGTTAGTATCTTAAAATGGTTTGGATAAGATAGGCTTACTGGAAAATTACGATTGTATTTCCGTATAGAAATAAATGCTCATTTTAACGACAACGATGATATAAATTTATCTAATACCTTGTGAGGCAGTTACGTTTCTATTCTCACTTGTAACAATGCTTACCTATATTAAAAATATCCCGTTTCTAGATGTTTTAATAAAAATTGTAAACTAATTGTATCTGATAATCCTGAAAGGAAAGAAAAAGATAAAATAAATAGTTATTACAAAAATATTACACAATAACAATAAAACAATAACAATAAATATTTTTAGCATTTTAAAGTGTTTAGACTAATCATAGATAAATATTTTAGAAAACAAATAAAAATTAAATGTAGCGGGTCTCGCACCCGCGCCTCTTCGAATCCATTCAAGTCCCATCCAACGTACAATTTTCAAAGGGCGTGGGTTCAACTCCCACTAAGTTTAACTTTCTTTACGTTTTCTAAAACATTACTAAAATTGCGAAAATCCTTAAACATGTGAAAAAAACATTCAAATTATCGTTAAAAAAAATTTTAAATTCTAAATACGGCGCTCGGAATGTTAAATTAGGTTACTATTACAATATTATTGTCGACATTTCACTGTGAACTCTTGTGCCTTAGCTATTTTGCAAACTGAATAGACCATTGTTTAGTTACGAACGAAAGGTCTCGCCTACTCCGATAAATAGATCCGTGTTGTATTAACATGACAGTTTACTATTAGTTTCTATACTATAGGAAATATTCAGTTTATGAAGGATAGAGTTTGGTCACGAAGAATTTGGCGGAAAGTGGAGAGCGGAAGTGTTTTAACACTAGGTTCCTAGGTTACCTCTGCCTATGTGCGGGTACAGCGTGAAAATAAAATCATGATAAATTATGAAAAAAGCAGCTGTACAATTTTCTGGTAGGAAGCAGGGTAGACAACCTAGAGTTTGACGCTTTTAAATTATAATCTATTTTTAATTAATACTATTATCCATATTTATATTCATAAAAAAATATCCTATAACACACTATAAAAATAATAAAAAAAGCATAATTAATAGCTATCATTAACCTATCCATTACAAAACAAAGTTAAGCCAAATTAAAATTTGAAAAACAAGATGCAATTAAGGCGATTCTCATGCAGCCTTTTATATAAGTTCTCGGTACAGATGATATTTACTAAGTTATTCAATCGTTCTAGACAATGAAATGTGGAAGCGAAAGTGAAATGGTATTACGTTATCAACGGAACCAGTTTATATACAATTTATGTTATTAAATAACCGGTTCTTAAAACTTTCTGATGTACATTTTTGTAATTTTTTAAATTATTTTCGTCGTTGGGCGCCGTTTTTATTATGCATTTAATTGCAGTATGACCTAGATTGTACTTTTACTTAACCCTGTAACAGTAGGTACTCTTTAATTGGATTTACATTATGTAATATATAAATGTTCGTTGTTAAGTAGACAGTGTCCGTCCGTTCGTTCGAGGCCGTCGAGGCAGGACACAAGCTTGTGATTGTTAATGTGGGTTCGATTCACATTGGCAGGAATGAAATATTGAATATTTTCATTTTCTCGCTCTGGTAACGAGCGGCGTTGTATTCCGCCACGAAACACGCAATGACTTCAGAATTCGCCGGAAAGTGGGGAACGAAGTATTTTACCACTAAGTTTTCAGGTTCCTTCTGCCTTCCTGCTATTTACGGATACAGCGTAAAATTAAAAATAATATAAACGCATGCTTACTGTGATGCGATATGAATAAGATTTAAATATATTTTAATTTTAAATACATATTTATTTTAAATACATATTAAATTGATATTTATTTTTACTTTCATTCACTTTTAAATATTTATGACCTCGAAAAGAAAAAACTTTCATTGTAATTATGTTTTAAACTCTATAATTTATAACGGATTATAAATTTAATTTTTACTTAATTAAAATATTTTTCTATGATGTAAGATGTCCGTTTTCAGACCGAACCTTGCGTAGATAAACGCTTTAAAACGTTACAAATTGAAACATCGTTGCAGTATCTCGACCAATTTGTTCGCGGTGAATATCAATCTTCACTTTTCATAAAAACATCATTTACATACATAAAAACATTTAAAAATTACAAATAAAAACTACAAAAGAAATTATTAAGAGTTGGTACAGTGGGAACGCGTCTGACGTAAAAAGACGCGTTGTGGTTGTGGGTTCAATTCCCTGGTGAGATAGTTAATTATTTTCAATTTCCCGCTCTGGTAAAACAAGAATCTCTTGACACACAGACAGACAAGTTCTTTATGCCTACTTTTATATTCAGGAAAAAACGTGAATTCACGTATATCCCTTATTTTATATTAGTTAATATTTAAATTAAATTTCATCAAATTCACTTAATATTACAAAAAAATGAGACGAAAGCATGTCTAACGACCCACTTTGCATAATTATCTCAAATTTCATTTGCCCATTGTGCAAGCGCACTGGCTGAGCTCCGAAACGTGCTCGAATGCTGACATCGCTATCGACTTCGCTTTACGTTGTACTATTTACGTTGTTTTTGTTATCACATTTTTTTTAACGAAATAGGTTTCTGGCGAAGGAATAGATTCTGCTTATAGCATTGTCGTTTATAATTTTAATGTTTATGGGGTATTTTATGGGATAGGTACGGATAAACGTATTAGGTATTAGTTTTTTAAAGTTTTATATGAATTTAAAAGTTTAACTTCTACTTTGCGCCGAATTCTTGAGGAATTGTTGATTAGCAGAACTTAACCCCGCACTTTGCCTCGTTAATAAAACTAGGAAATTAAAGTATGAAATATTTTATTTTCTAGTGGGAATCGAAAACCGAAGAAAATTATCGCACTATATACGGATTAAATTGTCGCACTCTCGTGTCCCAAGACAGCGTCATATTAAAATATCATATAAAAAAAGTTTTCAAATTATTATTACCTATAATATGTCGTTTAATTTAATTAAGCTATAAATTAAAATAAAGTTGTCGCCATATTTAGTAATTTTACTTATATCTATCTACTAATATCTTATTACTATTGATCACTGACATTATAAAATACTAGCCACTGTTTGACAGCAGGTAATAAATGGTGTAAATTAAAAACATTTTTCTAGAAAAATTATGTTGTCACTTTCGTTATTCAATAAAACTAAAAAATATATCTACTTTTTGTATTTATAATGCTAAAATTTCGAACAAAAGTGTATAGAATGAAATGTTTTTATACGTAATATACCTAGGTATGCTGCTTTACTTTTTAAAAAACGAAGGGAAATGTGTAAAATTTTTAAAACGTGCTATAAATTTTTTATACCTAAAATAAAACTTTTATAGTTAAGTATCTATTAATTTATTACTTAACCTAGTAAGAATATTTTACGACAAAGCCTTAAATCTCCGAGTTCTAGACAACGTTTTGTATTTACTAACATTAAATATTGCTAGCGACTGTTAATTAACAACTTGACTTTGACCTAAATGTGTGTGGTTATTAATTGCTCATATATAAAATAATACATCTTCTGTTTAAGGTAAAGCTTATTACGCAATATTTTAGTATGAAATAGAAATAGAACGAACCTACTAAGCCATATATTGACAATTGCATGTAAAATATAGCAAAAAACTAAAAATATATTTAGATATTATGTTTTTACAAAATTTACTCAGCAATATTATTTTCCACTGCAATTTCCACACGACTGCGATGTAGTATTAAACAAAGTGTACAATAGAATCATCGTTTAATCAGCCACAGCCGCTAGCTGGCGAGTAGGTACCAGCGTAGGCGACGGCGATACACATTGCAACGTGCCGACTCGAATCCAAGGTCTTTCCTAGTGGAAGAGAACGGTGTTTCCTGCGGCCTATCTCTTACACACACACACGCGCCCACGTGCCCGTGTCGACTCAGAAGTCAGAAGCACCTAGGACTGGCAGCCGAGAGCTCATCTCCTGGTGTGAGCTGCAGCTTCCGAGCTCTCTGTTATATAAACGTCGGGCGATGCGCACGCGCAGTACTGTGTCACTGGTGCCCGCGAGCGGCTCGCACCGCCGAAGGACTGCGCCGACCTTTTTTTCTGTGCGTGCGATGTTTTCACTTTCGTCATTTTGACCGGCCAGTTTGATTTGACGTCGCTGGCGCACGGACGTGCCCACCAGACCTTGTGTTTATCCTGTGATCGCTGTGCTACGTCGGATTTTGTTTTACTTATTTTAGTTTTTTTTCGTTTTGTATATTGTGAAATGGCTGTGATGCAGTGCTAATATGTTCGACAGTAACGCCCTTTTGAATTTCTACAATGAGATTGCGAATAGAAGTGCTCTACAACTGGCAGGGTGAGGATTATTATTGTTTGTTTACTTTTAATTCGCATAGTTGCGTGCGCGTCGAGAGAGGCGAGAGTGGCGGTCCGGCGGGATGGCTGACACAACCTTGTGTCTAATGAACGCTTGTCTCCTCTCCGCCTCTCGCCTTCGCCTCTGGGCCTCGCTCGGAGAGGTTAATAGGTTCACATTAGACGGTGGTTTGCGAAATCAACCGAGCTCGCGGTACGAAATGCGCCCGCGCCGCTTTTCCACGCTTAGTTTCGCGCGCATTTAACACGCAAAATAAGTTTGAATAAATTTAATGCATTATTATTATAACCAATGCGGTTGTGTCGAGATGGCCTACATTATATTAAAACAATTACGACATTCTTATTGTGTTGCTTGCTCGCGTATATACGTATGTTTCACTTATCTGATCTTAAGTAATTGGGATTTCACTTTTGATTTATTATATCACAAAAAAATGTTTACATTTTTTTTGTTTTAATTAGCTTTAACTTAAGCTAGCATTTGATACTTATATTGTAATGAAGTTAAATTTATTTAATAATCTTTTTTATTCGTATGAATTTATATAAATAATGTGTTTTTATTCAGATTATTATAAAATATCTACTAGGTATGTGGAAATGAATAAGAGGAAAAATTATATAAAAAATATATTGTAAGTAATTGATATAAATATTATACCAAATATTTTATGCTTTAAAAAGCTATTTTCTTAATAAATTGTTACATTTCACTTCAAGAATATTTATATTCAAATATACATAACAAATTCAACATGTATATTCTTAAAATACTAACAAGTTGTCGCGCATGGTAGAGAATGAAGTGATATGTCACTAAGCAAGAAAAATAGAAATTTTACTTATAAACAAGGTTATTTTGAATTAAAATAAATTTATAATAACGATTATACGTTGCCTCATGAATGCTCTTTCTTTGGGCTTTACAATTAAAATTAATTATTATATATATTTAAAATTAAAATTTTAAAATTAGTTTTTTGTATTCAGAAGTTAAATACCAAATTTCAGCGTTTTACGCCGCTTTTATATATTATTTTTTTATTTAGAATTTCACCTAAATTATTGTTTATTTTCGAATTCTCAGTTCAAATCCGTTATCGTGTTATCACACAGTGCCTTGCTACCGTTGCCTTGAAGATTTTATATAATCTTATTGATAAATATAATTTATATTTTGAAACAATTACTACTTTTGATTAAACGACATATAAATATATTACAAATATTACTATTGCTCCATATAGGTCGAGATAAAACATGTAATTAACAGACACGATCCTAATCTTCTTTAAATTGTATATTAATTATGTTATTATTGGTTACATTTCAAACGGAATAGAAAATTTATTTACAAAACTTTATATTTTTACGAAATTTTATGCTTATTTAAATATAAAATTTCATAAATATATATATATATATATATATATATATATATATATATATATATATATATATATATATATATATATATATATATATAGTCTGTATGTACATATGTCTAACTTAATATCGGAAATTATTAATTAAATTTGGGAACGAAGTATCTTAAAACTTAACTGAACGTGATATGGGGAGGAATTATAATAAAAAAATTATATAGGTATATTAAAAAGAAAACTTAGTGACAAATCACTCTGAGTAAAATGTATCGATGAAATATTTTTTATTTTATTTACAATATACATATACTTAACAAGGTTTTGCAGGGGCTATCGATAGTTTTAATATACATACGTTCCTCTTTATAAAATTTTGACGTCATCAGTTCTAAAGTAGTCTATGTCAATGGTCACTGTTGGCACAGTTGTTAAAAGTTTAAGGGCAACCGAATTTGATTCAATGTCGCATAAACATATTATAAATATAAATTGAAGTTTAACTATTTCATTTAGAAAAGAAATGTTATGTTTTACAATATATATTTTAATTTTAAATTATAATTATATCGAAAAGAGTAAAATTTAAAGTTATTTGATCTGATTATAAACGCAATGGTTGAGAACTCGATCCATTTTCTTGCTTTCGTATCTAATACATAACTCGACATGTAACATTCGAATGTCGAATTCGAATGAAAAATGGAAAAATAAATATATTTCGACTCACTTTTCTATTTCTTACCGTCTATCCTACTAATTCACAATATTGAATATTCAAATAAAACATAAAAATATCGATGTTAACTATAACGCCATGACCTTTTTAGTAAAATCCACATATTGTTGTAATATAAACGAAAAACTTATTCGATTAAAACGTTTAAACCTTGAATGTTAGTCGTGTTGAGAAATAATTAATAAATATACACACGCAGTATTTATATATTTCATCTCACAAATTATCTGATATATATAACCTTCGATCTTACGATCTGTATCGTATTTTGATAACACGTTTGTATTCATGTCTCGAATATCTGGCGGAAAATGGGAAACGCAGTGTCATAACACTAAGTTCCTTTTCCCTACCCTGCTATATACGGAATACAGAGTGAAGTTTTAAAAATATCATTTTAAAAGTAATAATATTTTTCGTATATGTACCCCTTATTATAACACTATGGACTTCTACTATTTCTATTATATATTATTATTTACTATTTATTATATTATATTTGCGCATGTTTTAACCACTATCTAAGGAAAATCAACACTATTTTGTTGCATGGAGGAAGTAACCGAATCGTGAAGGGGGAAAAATAATTATCCAAATAATTTGGAAAATCCTTTAGAATTATTATATTGGCCACACTATCCTATATATTATATTCTTCTAAAATTTGCATGAAATTTTAACATACACAGAAAAATTTAATATCTTCCGTCCGTCATTTAAATATTAGTTCCAATAATGCTATATTGTACCAAATTATAAGCGGAACCGCGTAAATATTAAATATTTCAAATTTTTGGTTTCACTTATAAAGTTGAATTTAATTACATAGTAACAATAACAAGTAAATATATTAAAAGTAAGAAATAAATTATTTTTAAGAAAATTATTATTTTTAATTACTTTCAAAAATATTGGACGAGCATTGTACAAACAAACTGAAGGCTACAACTGTCTAATTTGCATAGTCTGTCTCGAAAATTGCTAAATAAACTTAAATGAAGATGACAGATGAAAAAAATATCTTATATAATTATTTAAAATTCGAAAAAAGTATTTGTTTTTTGTATTTAAATTGTTTTTATAATATATTTTTGTAACAGCTTGAAATTCATATTGGTATATTTTCTTATAAGAAGAGAAGAGAGAGAGAAGATACTTGTTAGATAAATTAATAAATAGGAAAAGTATTTTACAAGAAATAAAATAAGTCTCTCTATACGAAAAAAAATATGAGTTTCATATAGCTATAGTCAATAGCCTATTACGAAACAATTACACGCAAAATGACTTAATCTCCAACAAAAACAATCGGGGGCATTCCGTTATCGTATACCTAAATAAATATTTTCTCAAATAAACTGTGTATTTAGAACAATTTTGCGCCCTACAATCGTTACACGAGGCGAAGTTCCAATTTTTCACAATGTTTACTCTATATTTGTACGAGTACTTTCAAAGGGTTATGTCTACAAATTAATCTATTTGTGACAAACAAATGAAACCACAATGCTTTTAATTGGCTCTAAATGAATCACTTTGCCTCATTTTCCTCGAAAAGTAACGGCGATTGCAAGAACGCAAGTTTTGTAATTGTCGTCAGTACAATAGTATAGTACATATAGAACTAAAATGTTAAGTCGATGATATTTTTATTATTAGAATGAAATTTATTTAAATTTATGTTTTATTGAAAATATCATTATTGTAAAATTATTTATTTACTAACGATTTTTTGATCGTTTTTATGAAATATTTTTATAGTTACAGTTTCTGTATTCTTCTACTCTATTTTTTCTTGTGACTCTTTCTACTTTTGTCTAGTGAAGAAAAATGTATACCTAAATATTTTAATTACATTAAGAAATGTCCCAAAAGATCGACTTTTACTCACATTTGATTTGATATCTTCAGTTTATTTTAATAGATAAATCTTTGCTGCAATAAGTAACGTTTAAAATAAAATTATGAAATAATTTCATTCAGTCAACGGTGCCAAGACCACCCCAGCAGAACTATTTACATGAAAACAATATTCAACAAGCAATATATTTGTAAACGTTAACTGTAGGTTAAAAGTAGGTTTACAGCGTTCCGAAGCTAGCCTAAAGTGTCTTTCGCAATAAAGTAGCTACTTGTTTTGGGGCATACTAGAGATTTATTCGTTCAAAGAACATAAAATTTATGACAATTTATATATGTAGTATTTTTATTTCTTCACTCTGGTAAAAAGGCAGTATTGAGTTCCGCCAGTCAACAATTGGGCGGAAAGCTTTCCGCGGGAAGGGCGTGTCTAAACACTAAGTTCCCACCCTGCTACGCGAGATTTTTGAGCTACATTATTTAAAACTATTAAATTTATATTACTTTTCTTAAATCCACAGTTTTGTTTTTGTAATATACCTACATACGTATTCGTAGTTAATATGTTTTCGTATTCGATTTGGATTACTTTAACTTATTTTTTCATGTATAACATATAATATAAATATTTTAACAGTTATTAATGAATTCGTAGTTATTTAAATCCGTTCTTTTTAAACGAAATTTTAATATATTCAAGTATACTTAGTTTGCATTTCGTCTTGTTGGAATAATTTGTTACAAATTCATATTAGAATATATCGATATTTAAATAACCGTTTATTTAACATGTTTATTATTTTACTATATTCACAAGATAGTTCGTAAATATTACATAATATTATATATAGCAGTTATAGCACAATATAACTGTAATCTGTTTATGGATTTATAGACTTGTGGTTTTCAAACGGCTAATTAATGCTTTAACATATTGCGCACAACGTAAATTTAGTAAAATATTAAAATTATTTTCTTTTCGCTCTGGCGGCACGGCGTTGGGTTGCGCCACTCAATACGCTAAATGTTTTAACACTTGATTCTCTCAGAGTGAAGTGAACTGAGTGACAAGGTTGTTCTTCAGAGAACCACATCACTCAGCTATTCCTTTTATTTTGAGATGTACCCTCTAAACGCACATTTCGAATTAACTAATAGGAATAAAATATTTACAACTATTTAAATGATTCTCATGTATATGACCTTTAGCATATATGTATATAAAATAATAATTTATTGATCTACAAATTTCTTCATTCGTCTGACATTGGACTAAATTAAAAAATATAAGTATATTATCAGACAACCCGACGTATCCGTCAATAGGCGATGATTGTGAAACTATACGTTACATTAAAAGATAGATTACAGAAATTAAATTTTATGTTTTATTACTATTAATTGTCAATACTGTGATGACATGACATTATAAATTCATTTTATTTCGCCAGTCAGCTCAAACATGGTGCGGCGTTGAGTAACGCCTAATGTATATTGCAGGATGGAGTGTCTTAACATTAAATTCTTCCTGATTGCCCTGCTAAATGCGGAATAGAATCAAGCAATTTTTTACACAGACATAAAAAAATATTAAAAAATAAGAACAATAGATAGACCTGTCAAAATAGTAGGTATGTATTCCTTTTGTTCTAAACAAACAGACAAATATAACATTTGCATACAGTGGAGTGACATCTTTGCACTTGTTCGACAGTTGCTAAATCGCATTTTAATGTTCCCAGAGTACGATTGTGGCGGTCATCATCTATTAACACACTTAACAAGTTTCAATTCAATTAGACTGGCTGGCTAGTATATAGATAGCGTTTCTTAAATAAATATCTGTTTTATATCTTTTTTTCTTTGTATTTACGTATCTATATTAAAAAGAAAAAAAAATAGGGAGGAATCACTATGTTTTAAGTTAGTTTTACGCTGTGTCACGAATATAGCATAGTAGGCGGAGGGAAACTAGTGTTTAGACAGTCGATACCGAAATTTAGTGGCGGTACACAACGCCGCGCCTTGTCTTGTTGCGAGAGCGAGGAAGTGGTTTTCAAAATTTAATTTTGAAATTGTTAAATTTAATATATATTTTTTATATTATCCATTCTATGAATGTACATAAATTAATTTCGAATTTATGCTTTCACTTTTAAAAATCATAAACACTTGCACTTTGAAAACGTAATAATAACAATGAAATTATTTTATGACATCTCTTTTAAATTGCTCTTACAAAACAATTTAAAAAGGTAGGCAAATAAACGAGCGGTGAAATCGAAAGCGCGACCCTTCTGTCATTGATAACATAATAGCAAGGCTTCTAGTTAAAGTTTCTAGTTAAAGCAGTAACTTTTTACGACAATATAAAGCGGCAAAGATCAAACATCGCTTTGTCGTCCCGAAGGTCATAAACTAATTGGTTACAAGGATCATTCTTAACAACTAACTTTATTGTACGACGTAATAAAAAAAATAAATGAAATAAAAAAAAAATGTTACAGTCGAAATGATCCCCGACCCTTTCTTGTTCCTTGCGGCACAAATTACCGAAGGACGTTCGAAGTGGGTCACTTCGGAAATAGTTTATTGTTATCGGCTAGTCTGCGCGCGCGCAGCTCACACGCACACACACGCATCGGCCATCGATTTTCAAACGATCACGCACACACACAACCCCCTCAATTAGGGTTCCCATCCTCCTCACCGGTTCACCTTCACATTTGAATATCAATAACTGAGGTATTTCATCTAATGCCTTCCGCTTTCGTATGAAAAAATATATATTGAATAACTTTCCTAAGGTCAACGAGTCGATAAATCGTAAAATATCAAAATTTATGATATCATAATACCATTATAATGACCTCACGCTAAAGGTCACGTGTAACCTATTTATTTTATTATGACGTTGCCCTTGTATTTGATGTTTTATAAAATTTTCGACATTCGTCAGCATCTTTCCCTCAGTTCATATAAATTATAATAAAATTGAAAAATTGTACCGTGTTTATATAATCAATTAGATAACATAAAAAACATTATCATAATTTTAAAAAAATTATACTGTCCACAACGCTAATACATCGCCATTTCAATGCTTATACATCGAGGGTGCATTTATTATATAAATTAGTGATAATCATTTAAAATTATTAATAAAAAAGATAGTATACTTATATTGCCTATATATTTTACGGTCTATTCGATTGTTCGTAAGCTGTAAAATAAGTGAAACACCTCAAGGCTCTCAGACAATGCGCGTACAGTACGTACAGCACGAACAGCACACTATTGCACAATGTAGATAACGCGTAGACCTATCAATTTGGTCTAGCACATTCACAGGCTTACAAATCTGCGTTCACATCCGGAGTAGGGCGAGCACGCACACATCTGAATGTGAACATGTGTGCGTCACGCACACATGTTCACAATTTCCCGCAACTACTAATATTCGACGCACGCGCACGTGCATGTGTACTACAGCGTACTCACACACGTGTAATACGCCCTAGAGTGCTAAAACCAGAGTATCAGGACTGGAGAATGCGTGTCAATAGTACGTACCTTTTACCAAATGTTCGGCATTAGTGATAACGCCCTACATTGTTTGATATTTAATACGCTGTGTGAATGAAATATAGGATATGGCTAAATTAGATTGTAAATAAATATGTGTTTTGCGAAAACCTTTTAATATGTATTTTTACAAGTTTTAAAGTGCTATTTGGATTATTTCCCACTACGGAAAGAAAATTGTTTAGAAACAATAAAAATATATAATTTATAACTTATTTTCTTCCTTTTAATTTCAAAACAAATATTAGTACTACTACATTTTGTACGACCCCGTTGCAACAAAGTGTTGTAAAATAACTTGTATTCTACAAATGTAATATTTTGTAACTCAATGGCGAAAATACGAAACGAAAGCGCACGTTTCACGTCGAGATATATTTAGCAAGCTGTCAGTGTACGGGTAGGTCAGTACTATTATGACTAAAAAATGATAAGCTACTCTATCGTAATGAAGAATTAAGCAAGATCATTTTCTTCCCGTTCTTATATCGATTTTACCTATCTATAAACAAAATCAGTTATAATTTACGGCTTTTCTTAGTTAATCTAGCTTTAGCGTTACAATGGCTATGTATGTACAGCAAGTAAAATTTTTTTTATTGTTTGACTAAAGCTTATTACGACAGATTCATAATGGATGAAAGATTCCAAAAGAATTGTTATATAAGGCATCTTTAGCTTCTGTGCCGCAAATAGCAGGGTAGGTCGCTTTATGTCTAATTTTCGAGACTGTGTGTAAACCTGCGGAACTGAACGCCGGGTTTTGTCTTGCTTCCAAAGTAAGAAATAGTATCCGTCCATCCCTCCGAATCAAGAGAAAGAATCGAAGTGACTGAAGAGTCACATGCTGTGCCGCTTATTACAATAATGACAACAATGTTATTGAAATTTACTACATTTCAGGACAAAAATATAAATCATATATATATATACAATGTATGAAACAAACTCCTACCACACTTGTGTCGGCTAATTTAAAACTTCATGACATCTCTTTCCAAATATAAAATATCTATATATGTTATAACGCTTATACGATTTTTTTATTAGTCTCTACTTTTTGCTTTCAAGTCTCGATCACGATCTTCTTAATTATTATTATACACATCATCATAGTATAAATACAAGATCATTTTTTTAGATAATTATTAAATTTAAATTATATAGCTTTAGTAGAGAAGGCGCAGCGTTGAGTTCCGTTTTAAACACGATGCGTCTCGAGAAATGGACGGCTACAATTCTGCCAACAATACCTGAGAAGCTGTTTTTTTTTTAAATATTATTAAAAGCAAACTAAAGATAATAATCAAATAAGATAATATTATATAGATATTTTCTTTACATTAATTTTCACCATTTCTCAGATTTACGAGGTACGACGTACGAAAATATATTTCAGTACCATTTAAGTGGCGTGACTCAGTGTGGTTTTAGTTGCAAACGTGATTCAATACTAAGAGGCACCATTTTAGTGAAAGAATAATGTTAGGTCATCCTTTGAATTAGATGTAATACGCAGTAATGCCATATGCACTTAGAAATCGTATTTAATTAAAAATAAGTATTATATAATATTTGATAAATCATTTAGATAATATAATTAAGTGACAAAGGCATTGCATCTGACTGTAAATAAAACGGTTGTGGGTTAGATTCCTACTTGGGAAAGAATATTTTTATTTCAGTGATCTGGTACCAATAAAATTTGGTGAGTCATCCTGTTATGCAGGTAAAAGCGTATGTAAAAAATAGAGAATAAAGAAATACAAGTAAATACTGAATAACAAAATAATAATTAGCAGGCATTATAGCATTAGGCAGCCTTTTGACACGGACTACTTCTGAAAGTAAAATTAAAAACAGTACTATATCAATTTGCTTAACTAATGGTTATAGGTTTTACGAATAATACTGTCATAAATAAACATACTTACCAAGAAGTCATAATGCACAAGTGTTTATTCCATTACCCATTAGCAAGTTACTTGTTCTAACATAGGATTGTAGTAAAAACACTTATATACTTATATTATCATATTTTTATATTTTCACATTTTCATACTTTCAATAAGAACGATTTATTTTCATTTCCCCGCTCTCGCAAGACAAAGCGCGACTTTAATGGCTCATTTTCATTATCGCTAACTCATTCGTTATTTATCATCTGGGGAGTCCCCAAATATGGTGTATCGCCTGATGAAAGTAGGCTTTATATATAGAGCATGCGGATATTCCCGGCAAATTACTTAGCAACCAATGAAATTCATCGGTAAGTGGATAGCGAGAGTAGCGCGGACCTTATGGCATGCGTGGACGAAAACGATTATAGCATGTCGTCCCTACGATATGAACCTGAACCATGACCTGCCTGAACCATGAACCATATGCCTGAACAAAAATCTTCCGCATACCAAATACTTGCGAATATATGTAGACTTTTCAGAAATAACTTTATTCATCATAAAAGAATTATATTATTTTAATTTCAACAAAGATAAAAGCAACGAAAAAGAAAAAAATATAATATACATAGTGAGTATTGACTAATAAATAATTGTAAATAACACGCTCGCGGAAACTATACGACAAAAGAAATTAAACAAAAAATAAATAATACATTCTATATTTCCAACAAACATAAAATAAATGATTTGCTGTACAGTTTTTTAATCAACTTTAGACACTAATAAGCTGTCGCCATTACGAATGCGTCAAGAGGCACAAATTCATAATTAAATTGACTCCTCTTAGCAATCGACAGGACATTAAATAATTATAACTGCACATATTTATACGGCTCTTCATGCACGTTCGGTGCACTTCCTTGATGCCCCGCCTTTGAACATCATTGTCGATATTCACACTGATAAATCCTACAGTTTATAACTAGTAAATAATTCATTTCTAGTATTTTAACAGTATTTTCACGATTTTTTTGCCGTACATAACCGGGGTTACATAGACACTCCGTTCCCCATTCGGACACTTCCGTTCCACATTTTCCACCGAATTCTTGAGGCTTAGCGTGTTGAGTCGCGCTATTAAACGCCGTGCTGTTACCTGGTTATCTTGGTTGGAATCGAACCCACAACCTTCGTATATACGATCACACGCTTGTGCTCCTGCGCTACGATGGCCTCATATAAGCTTAAAATTCTATAATGAAATTTATCATATTTTTAATGTATAGAGTAAGATTTCGTTTCGAGATTGTCTAAGGATTTCCTTTGTAACAGTGACGCATCTGTTAAGCAAGAATCTTAACCTAGGGAAATGAAAACAATTAAACAGCACTACCTGTTCCTCAATTAATTTTATTAAGTTGCATATTTCTGTATTTCTGTATAATTAGCCCATTATTTCTTCCTAGAAAATGTTCTAGCGATTCGTAAGATAACGTTATTCATATAATTATTTGTATTTTTTTTTCTAATAAAATGAAATAAAAAAACAATGAAGAAAAATGACGACACCTATCATATTATTTCACAGTAGCGAACATGAATGTTAGAATATATTTCTTTTATAATAAAATAAGATTTTTTGGTCCAAGGTCTAATATTTCCCAACAAGTGGCTGTAATGAAGGAAAAAGACAATTTTCTCATAGCACTTGATGCGTATCTAACAAAGCAACTGCATAATAACGATGCTGTTAAACACTAAGAGATTTTTATAAAAAAAACTTACCTTAAAAACTAAGGAAGATACTAGAAACAATACAATTAACATAAATTCGCTTTTATTACACGCTCGTCTGGGTTTTATTACGTTTTATAATTTTGAGTATAAGAAAACAAAATAAAAATTTGATCAATTTTGTAGGGAATATACATTTTTTTTAATTATCTTAAAATTTTGAACTTATATCGAGTTTAATAGTTTTAAACGTGAATATTCACATTTCTAGATTAATTGACTATCCAACACAAAAAGATTTTGTTAATTTAAACCGTTAGTTCCTGAGATAAGCCCGTTCAACCAATAACATCCTTCACTTTAATAATAACAGAACGGATTTGGATTATATTATATTTATATTTCAAAAGCCAAAATTCTTTATAAGTTATATTTTCTTAAACAACACAATATTAAGTGCTGATGTCAGAATTTTCTTGAGAACGCGAGTTATGGAAAATTGCCTTGTGCCCTCTACAGTACAAGTCACGTACGTAGAATGAACGAAGAGTAAAGTTTTCCTCAAACCATTTCAATTTACACATATTTATTTGAACATAAACATAAAATTTCCCAAGTCGCTTTTTTTCGCTTAAACGTGTTTATTATTCATATTTGACACGTCTTATTTATTTTTCAAAGTAAATAAGAAATATGAGTTTGACTAAGTGTTAGACAAAACATAAATGTTATTTATTTTTATTCGATACATTATAGAAGGGTAGGTAGAGAAAACCTAGTATATAAAACTCTCCTTTCTCAACTTTCTACTCAATTTTCGAGATTTACAACTATTCTTACATGTTGTGGGGCGGAATTCAAAGCTTTGTCTAACATTTAACATTATTATTAAAGAAAAGTTTCTTTAACTTAGATACATCTAACTTAGAATAATCTCACCGAAAATAAAAATCACGTAACAAAGATGTAAAAGCAAGGAAATCAAAACCAAGTCGCTACAAGTTACGTGGTCGATTACGTAAAGCCTTTCGTATACTTTCTCTGTCAGCAAAATTTAGCGTGAACGGTTGCGCAAGCACGAAATGGCAGTCGACTAAATTTCATCATTTTGTACAGCGAGAGAAGATCAACACGACTTATACGGTGGTCTGTGACGAAATGTGAAATGTGAAGTTTCTCCAGATTTTGGAGAATAGTTCACAAATTGTGGGACACGATGTGAATCCTTTGTATCCGATACTGATTAATGTCGATGTGGTGGGGTGGTTTTAATTTTTTTAGATTTTAGCGGTATATTGCAATGACTGGAAAATTAGGACGAAAGTGGGAAATGGTCTATCTTAACATAAGACTCTCTGTCTGTGACATTTCTTATAACACGATAAAATTTTCAACAACGTCATCCATGTATTTTCAGTTTTCACACACGCAAAACACATAAACAAAAATATTTATATTCTTTAAATCTCAATTTTTTAACGTTTTTAATAAAACCAGAAATCCAATAAAATTGCTGATTTTGAACAAGAAAATGTAATTTTATGCAAAATATAATTTAAATTTATTTTAACCTAAATGAATTTTGTGTTGATTACCGCTTAATTTTACCTAACGCTGATGTGAATTGTGAGGTAACTTTCTAAAAACTGCTCGAGTGACCTTGAAATAAAACGTTCTTACAAAACCGCGGGCCACTCGCCGGCCCTATCTCCCCCTCCTGTGCAACGCGCGGATCTACGCATGCCCCACCACTGCCGCCCGTGTGTGCCCCACCCACACACGCACAGACACGTGTAGTACGCTAGTGCTGTGCTATATGAGTAGAAAAGACTAGTGAAATATCTAGCTCGGTCTTAAAAATTAACGCCAATTATATCTCGAGTTGTGCACATGTTTATGCTATAAAAGGAAATGTAGAGGAAAAGTTCTAAGAAGCTGACTTATTCGGAATGCGGATGATTGGATAGTGATGATTCACTAAAACTTCTCATGTATTCGCTTTCTTGATGGAGCAAAATGAAATTATTGAACTAATAACCTTTCCATGTGGAAGTATATAGTTTTCATAGTTACACCTTGACCCGATGCGCGCTAACAACAATCACCTTAAAAATTCTAGCAGTTTTGAAATCATCACCTTCCAAATAAGTGAAATCCTTGAACATGCTAAGTGGGTCATGATCAGGTTCCAATATGTCTCGTTGTCGGTTATTACCATTGAGTAGTAGCGGCGTAGATATGTTGCGCAACACTGTTGACTTTCATCCTGAAGGTCAAGTGCCATCCTATTTCAAAATGGACCTTGGTCGAGTCTAGTTTACCTCGGAACGGCGAGACAAGAATCGAACCGAATAAACGGAAGCTGTTATATCTAATCAACACTAAATTCCGTTTTTATATATATATTATTTAACTAATAAACATAACTGTCAAGTAAATCATATAAATTATTTTAATATTCCTAAGACTATAAGACACGTCAAGGTCACGAAACTTTGCAGCGTGAGAATCGCTTCTACGTAGGTATATATATATGACTTAATCTGTCATAATTTGTTATAATAATACGGGCGATATTCAAATGACTGTCTACAATCATATCCGACCTTTTCTAAGACACGTTCGTTATAAATAGTCATCTAACTGCAACGGTGATCGCAAAATGTCGAACACGAACTCGATTTCTTACCACTGTGAAGTGCGAACGAAAATACAGAAATACTCGAAAAGCCTTTACCTTAGACTTCGATGTAGGTATTCAAATTGTTGCTAGTTACTTTTCTTCCCTCACGACTAAACCTGACCTCTTATTTATTAGTTGATTATATGTAAATCACGTTTATTGAAAGACACTGTTCTCTCATTTAAAACATAACATTTGTGAAGTATCGAGTCAAATAATATACAGTTTAACTAATTTCTAGCGCGAAGCCGACAATTATTTGTCAGTTGAAGTATCTGGCACAAGAAATCAATCGTCAATCAAACGCAAGGTGAGAGTATACTCGTATGTAACTGTGGAAGCTATTTTAGCAGCATCGAAGGTAAAACTCATTCGCGCTTTCGGCTGGTCTCTTTACAAGGGTACGGTGCCATTTATAAATAAATACATTTGTGAGTTGCCAAGCTCGGTTTGGGCATGGCCTCATCTAACAAGTACATGGAAGTATGCGCGTATTTGAATACAATTCAGATTTGTGGTTTGCTGTGTGGATTGAATACGCTGTACACTAGTAAGTACGCCAGTAGGTACAGCTGCTAAGTGGTAGTCAGTGAGCGTATTGTTTGGATGTGAACGCTGCTTTACTTGTTGATGCCACGCCCTTGCCGTTTAGTCTAATGCGACAATAAAATTCTACCAATCATTCTGCGTGGCACCGCTGGATTGTGTCATCATATGGAACACTCGACTCGCATTCTTTATTATATAAAACAATAATAACAAGAGACAAAAGATAGTATCTATCTCTATAAATACGATACGTGCTTTTGGTAAAATTACAAAAATGTGAACGTAAATGTATTAATAACAAATAAGTTATTTACTATTTATAAAGCGCAGAACGGGAACAGAGATGTCACCGAAAAAAACTTATCTCAACGACAATGATCTCACGCGACTCTTGCCGACACTGATTAACATTTTAACAGTTCCTTGTTTTGCTACGTAGAAGAAATTATCGGTATGTTATCGTTTCCCAAAAGTCAGATGCGGGCTCGTAATCGCACTCATAGTAAACAAACGCGCGTGAATTTACCCAATGCGTAGAATCTTCGTAAAATATTTATAGAGACCAATTGTTTAGATCTGTAGAAGAGTAGGTGCAGATGCACCAAGATTGTTAAATTGGCCCCGGAATCTTATGAATGAACTGATATTTGTTGTTACCGCCGTTACATAATGGCTGTATGTGCTGGCACTAAACACTCCGTCCGAAGGCCGCCGGTACAAAGCGTGTGGCGCGCGGCGTATCGGCCACGCGCGCCCCGCTACTTCCTGTTTGACAACTATCGACTTACATCACTATCGCTTTCTGTCATACTTTGCACGGCTGTTAGATGCTTGTAAAGGGGTCCGCCCTGTTGCTAAGTACTTTGTGGGATTGTCATTGAAACATTGGTACCGGAATAACTGGTGGTGCTCTCGGTCTTCCTTATTTATGTTATTATTTGATAAGCATGGCCGCAATGTAACTAATCGTGGCCCAATTTTGTGGACCAGCGTGAAATATTTAACGATAGTGTAGTAAACTCCAAGGAACGCGGAGTGAGCGTTAAAATGGAAACGAACAATTCAATTAAACCGATCATTTCAGGCCTTTAAATGGAGCGTGAAAATGTCACAGCTCGTGGGACTTTGTACGAATGTGGTCCAGCGGGCTGTTAGCAGTCAGCTTCGCGTACCAACGCTTCAGAGCATGCTCAGCCGTGGATACCAGACAAGTTAATTGTTTGCTACATTCCTAGCGATCCTATTTATTGGTGCGCGTGTGATTGACTAAATTAGCGTCTAATTTCATGTTTAATTTGCTCGATAAGTCAATGTAAGAATGGTAGTGTTATGGAATTTTAGTCCATTTTCTAGAATATTGGTATTTAGAATGATGAAATTTAACTAAACTATGTTATACTGAATTTTGTATAAACCTGCACAATAGCTATGAACTTATAACTCGTTACGTTAAAGCAATAAAGAAGCAACTCAACTTATCTACATACCATTACATTACCCAATCTCTCGATGACATTCACGGCTAAAGCTATAAATATCGTGTCATAATGATGATAATTCGCGTGGGATCAAATTCGACATCCGTTGATAGGTTGGATTTATATTAAATAAAAATTATTATTATATTTTTTGTTCACAGCTTTACGCTGTATACCTACTACAGCAGAGTAGACAAAAGGAACCTAGCTTTAGGAAATTCCGGTACTCATTTTCCACCGTATTTTCGAGACATTTGCGTGTTAAATGGCGGAAGTCAATGCCTTGCTTGTTATCCGAGCGGGGACCTTCAGTGGGAATCGAACCCACAACAGTCGCATTTACGATTGGACGTCGCGTATATTATAGTTATAGATGTATTGGACTCAATATTTCAGTAATTTCACGTTACTCGTCAAAGAGAAAGGAAGGAGTATTACAAAATTATTGCTTCGAAATAGATTGTTTGTTAACACGACAGTAACGAATTAGGAAAGTTGCACTGCTACTAGCTCTCTCTGTTAACTTATTTCAAGAGTTCTTATAAAACATGTTTCTTTGCGTTCCACGCTGTGTCCCGCCTAAAGCAGAGTAGAAAAAACCTGGTGTCAAGACGTAGTGTCTTGACACCAGGTTTTTTCTTCATGCAATTTTCGCCCTAACTAAAGACATTACGGGATACTGCACTTTGCCGTAGCAGAGCGGGAAATGAAAACATATTTTTGAAGTTTCCAAGAATTTGTAATATCAATTAAATATACTTAATGATAAATCCAAAATCCTACAAAAAATAAGGCTAATTGATTAGAGTACTAGCGAAAACGATTTATTAGTTTATAGTAATTAGAAATTACGAAATAGGTAAAAACGCAGTTTCAACATAATTTTAAGTTTTGATTTCTTAAGAAATCTCATAGCCCGCCACTCATCACTGAATGGAATTATGTCTTGGCTCTATATTCCCTTTGCCTTCCCTGCATTATATTTGATTTATAATATACTATATATCGTCGAGCTAAAAAAAATATGAAATAACAATATATTTTTATATTAATAAGAAATATTTAACGCACACTTAATTTTCGTAATATAAATTAGGCAACGGCGGGAAAAGCTACTTTTTTCAATCTTACGCTCCACTAGGCGAACGACTACAATTTCATGCTTGTTTCAATTTCAACACTACTTATTTCACAAAACACTGTCGTTCGTTACTTTGTTCCTTACATTGGTCGTATACCAATTAGTTGTTACTGTCATTTAAGTAATTCGTATTAAATATTTCCTTTTTTGATGATATTTTTATATTTTTTGCTACGATTTTAGCGTGAAAGGCGCTGGTTCGTATCCAAATATTAAATCTAGATATTTTACTATTTATCTATCTTTATCATCTCTATCTCTATCTTTATCTTATCTATCTTTTGTTAAATAAAGCTAAATAAATCTTTCTTCGCTGATTTTCACAACGTATATTGAATCATATATTTTTTCCAACACATTAAAAATAATTACAATAAGAAATATAATGTTGTGAAACTAAATAAATAATAATAATGGCACAAATTAATTATTTTATATAGTATCCATAACAGTGTAAAACAAGTAGTTTTTCTCGAGATTTAAAACAATATATTAACAATAGCTAAATAAACATAAGTAAAACAAACAAATAAATCTTTCATTCACACCATAAACAGAGTTCTTTGAAAATACACGTGTTTCGTGTACGTAATATAAATCATATTTTCTATAACATACTTATATTTAATGATTGCCTCAGGTTTTTCCATACAATGCGCACGAAAGTTTCTTTTGCGAAAGTATTCCGAGCGCGCGCCAATTCTCGATTCACGCACTACATTAGGTATTACAATAAAATGTTTTGATCAAACAATTAAATTATTATACACTGATATACTTGATTACGTTCAAATTGTTGAATTTCTTTCTTTTCTTTCATAATGTTAAATTTTACTTGTAATTAAAAAATCATAGAGAGGCTAGAAAAAATATTTAACCAGGTAAAGATCTAGTACGAAAACGCCAAGATATTGAAGATGTGTAAATAAAATAAATAAAAATCTATTTTTAGAAAGCGTAGCTTGATAAGAACTTATGGCTTAGTAGTCAAAGTGCTTGGACGGCTTCCAAGAGGCGCGGATTCGATTTACATTTTAAAATATTTCAATATTTATACAATTCTATTCTATTAATTTTAGCCATTTCACTTATTGTTATTATAGTTTTACATATTGCTTTACATAATTGTAACGTAAGTGCTATTCTGATGTATAAGCAATATTAATATAAAGTTTCATCTAAATCCGTTCAGAAGTTTTTGCGTGTTCATGGAACAAACATTCACACTTCTAATATTAGTAGGATATATCGTAAATCTAAAGCAATTATCTTAATTACACGGCGCTACTGTACTTAGAGATACATCCTTTTAGAGCGCATATCATAAAACACCTTCAACGGAAAACTTAGATAGGAATTTGCGAATGCTAAAACGCACCTTTTTAATTAGACATACTAATTAGAAACAAGAATTTATAATTTACATATGTATGTATAGATATATTATATAGAAATAACAGATTAAAAAATATTGTTATAGTATATGTATTATGTATTTAATTTCAATTTCATATTGATATTAATTTGATTTTAAAAACTTTACGGTTACTTAAATTTATTAAAACACATCAATAAATTCAGATCTCTACAATTTTTGTATCTTCAGTATAAAAATAGACAATAATAAAAAAAATACTATATATTCAAATTTGTCAGTCATCCAAAAACCAAGTGTTATGAATTATGATCAAATATACTCTATAATATTTGTACTATCTTTCCTCTTTCTTCTTTTTCCCCTACTAATCGAGCATAGCGGAAAATGGAGAACGTAAAGACTTCATTAAATTAAATATCATTACATATACCTTTAGCATATAAAAAAACTATCAATAATTGTATTCACAAGTACCAAGATGATGTAGTTTGACCATTCTAAGACGGTATGTATCTAATTAATGTGGGTAGAATTATGTAACGCTTGTATTTCTTTTATGTTCCGGCCTTGAGCTGTACTTGTACTTGATACTTGTTCTGAGACATTTTTATTGCTCGGTGTCAACATAAGTGATATCTGTTTCTATACTTCCTGTTTATATTTATTTATGTATACGAGTATGTATGGCTGAGAATGTTTTTAATTGTTTTTAGAAAACTTTTTTTTAAAGCAACTAAAATTATAAGCTCGCGCGTTGGGTGTAGTCTAGACTTAGTCAGGCACATAATGAAAATTTAATAATTATAAATATTAATAATTATTAATAATTTAATATGGAAACCAAAGAAGTTATGTGTATGTTAAAATGAAAATAATTATACTTCACTCAGTTGATATTTACTCTGCCAAAAGAGCTGTAATTGTATTTAATGTATTTACCTTAATTAAACCCCCAATTAAAAATGTTCTCATCGCATTCGGTTACGGATTGTTATTTTTGACATTTCATATATTTCATATTTAACACATAATTCAAGGAACTGTATGTGATCCTAAATTCTTACATTGATTTTTTACGTAATTTTGAAACAAGAGTGTGTACTTTAAACATAATATTTCAAATAGCATTTAGCATACAACACGTTTTCTGTGTTAAGTCAAAGTATAATGTGCCAAGTTTCATCAAAATCCCTACAGCCATTCTTATGTCATTGAGTAATAAGCTTTCACATTTAAAATAATAATATAAGTAGCTACATTAGTAATTACGTATCGCCTTCGTATTACAAAATTAACGAGTGAAAGGTAAATAATTATCAATGAAATGAATACGGAATGTTTCCGGAATTTTGTTTACTATGACCGCGGTGAAAGTGAATTACCGAAGGTCAATAGGTATATATAAGAAAAGCTAAGATTGATAAAATATGTAGGTACATACTTTGAATTCGTTATTTGAAGCAAGTGGCGACATCTTTTATTAGTTCAGTTGAACTTTTAGCGCCATCTTTCGGCGGCGCACAGAAAGTAATGGAAAGTTTAACGTTACTTGTAAAGGTGGCCAACAGATATCAGTGTAAACAAAATTATATTTCTTTAAATATACTTTTGCGATTTATATTATAACCGTTTAGCTTTTGTTTAATATTAAAAATACAAATATTTAGTTACATATCTATCTCTACAAAACTTCAAGATATTCAATTGTTCTGATATATAACATATAATTTTCTATGAACAAACACCAAGCAACCCTGCAGATACGGCCGACACGAGTCGCTTGGCGCGCACAATGGCGGGCGAGCCTGACGCGCGCTGCTGCTCACGCGGCGCCCTGAAAATGTCACAATGCCAACTATTTTCATGTGACTTTTCACTATTTGAACACGTTTAATTCACTTAGTTATATTTTTTAGCATCACGCTTTAGTAGCCAAGGTAGGCAGAAGAACTTAGTGTCAAGATATTTCGGTGTGTCGAGTGGCGGAACTCAGCGCGGCCTTATTTTATTGCCAAAGCTAGGAAAAGCAACAACCGCTGCACTCAAATTTATCATATAAAATTATATACTCAAGTTACAAAACTCCAAAGACTGCTAGATTCTTCAT
Organism: Heliconius melpomene rosina; assembly: GCF_056956725.1. Lineage (NCBI taxonomy): Eukaryota > Metazoa > Arthropoda > Insecta > Lepidoptera > Nymphalidae > Heliconius > Heliconius melpomene. Next base: position 16,010,224 of record NC_140398.1, read on the forward strand.
ATAATAAAATAAAAAAGGAAACTGTAATAAAATGTTATTTAAGCTAACTAATTTATAACATCCAAAAAGATTAATTATAAAATATTTCAACACTATAGAAGTATAGACCAATTTAACAATAATAGAAATATATAATAAACGTACTTTTTATATCGAAACAACCGAGTTCATTGCTCAAGGTGAATGTGAATTTTACATCACGATTTACCACAGAATTTGTAATGCTTTTCTTAACAACGCAAAAAATTTAATGTGGCTTTTTTTTAAATAAAATTAAAGACTGTAAGGTAATTGTTATATATATGGTACATACTGTCCAATTCAATAATAATCAGTAGCGAAGAATTACTAAGTATTACATAGCGTATTATTCGCATTCGCATTCGCATTCGTATAATCGAGTTTATTAGTATATTTTAGAAATTCGTATAAAAAATTGAACCCGCGCTCAAAACTGTACAAGCGCTCTGACCACTAACCCACACATTCTTATTAAACTACGTCGAAATTCTTAACTTTCTACTTAGCAGCTTAAAATCGCTTATGCTTATACTTGTGGATTCATCGAATTTTCCTATTTTCATTATTATTTTATTTTCAATAATATTTTTGAACTATTAGGATCTTAATTCAAGACTACAAGGAATATTTTTTTTATTTTTATCAAATTCTACATTTATCACCACGCATAGAAAAAAATATATATAATTAACAATTCAAATGAATTTCAATATACAAATGTTTCAAACGATTAAACAGCTCTCAAGGAAATGGTCCTTTGTTCTGAGAGCGCGTTTTTATACACACATACCTACTCCTTGCGAGCTAATTAGATTTAAGTATTTGTATGCTAATACATTTTTTATAAGCATTTTTTATGTGCGTTTCGAAACAACTTTTAATTATTTGCGAATAAAATAGCTGTTCAACTCAAGCTATTTATTATATCCTTTGTTTATTTTATGCGGAGTAATTAATATATTTTTAGAGATATTACCATGAAATGAAAATAGTTCATTCGCCCGAGCAGAAATCGAATCGGGAACTGTCACATTAACAGTCAGATACTTTGCCGTCGTCAAGTGCACTATGATATACAGACTATTTATAAACATAAACCTTAAGCTATTAACAGCAAAGAGAACAATCGGCGTTGCGTCCCACCACTCAACACGCAATACCTCGAAAATTCTGTGGAAAGTGGGAATCGGAATCACTAGTTTCTTCTGCCTACCACATTTTATGCACAATACAGAGTGGCTGGAAACAATCGCATACAGAAGTAAAAAAAAATGCAATAAAGCAATAATTCATATTGTAAAACACATTTAACACGAAGAACAATTCTTCTAAGCAATTTCTTTCTAAACGCCGCGACGAAGACGCCTCTGATCGTCATATAAACGGTCTTGCGTTACAACGCTAATAACTAGTTGCGACTTGCGATACATTATCAGGCCAAGGTCGGTTGCGACAGACTTTCTAGCACTTGCTACTAGGACGACGTGTCGGTGTCGGCTTCATTTAAATTCATCTCACCTTACGACCTTTTTTGATTGGGACATATTTATAAATGGCCATTGTACCCACAAAATGCTGAATACTTTTTTTTGGTTCACGTTGTATCCCGTATTGTGGGCAGGGGAATTTATTTCTTGACACATTGCGTGTTGAGTTGCGAAACTCAACGCCGCGCTTTGCCTTGTTACCAGAATGAGAGAATGAAAATATAAAATAATTCACTCCCTCGATTGGAAATCGAATTCGTGATGATTACATCACGTTTACAGTCACTACACCACGACAATTTATTATTATTTATTCTATTTATAAGAATTTGCCGCTATCGATGATATTGAAATTTAACGTTTAACAGTTCACTGGCTACAACCTTGTCTTCCTTTACATCGGCGTTTCGAGTCTAATATAGATCGAGATTAATGAACCGAAAATATGGCAAACCTCAATTCTGTACGATTTCACTTATTAGGTACATAGTACCGACTATCGTGCTAGAAAATGATAAATCTCACGAAACTACAATTTGGATGATTTGTTTAATATTTTCTACACGGGAAGGAGCACGCTATATAGTTGATTATGTTTTATTTGTTTAGCGCCAAGTACTACGACGATGAACTGAATGCACAATTTTTAATATATCTGCCATATTACTTCAGATTCAGTCAATCACAACTTAAAGACGCGTCTATTACCTACAATAAATATCTATGAAATACTGAAATTACAACATAGGTATGCATTACCATCTTGCGACAAATTGATAGTTTAAAAATTGCTTTATTTTAAATTGATTTAATTATAAATTTACTAATATAACAATTTTTATTTCCAGTGCTGGAATGATGGGTGAGGGGCTGCTGACGCTCACGTACGGCAAGCACCACGCCTGCATCCTGAACGAGGTGGGCGCGGCGTGGCGCGGCGCACGCTACTCCGACCTGGTGCTGGTGTGCGACGACGCCGTGCCTCTTGCGGCGCACCGGATCGTCATGGCAGCTGCCAGCCCTTTGATAAGGTAAAACATTATTTCAATTTCAAAAAAATATTGTTTTATAAACACCCCATATTTCGTTGTTTGTTCAGTTTAGGCATATTGGACGTTTAGCCATAGATCATAAAATTCTTTAGCCTTACTTGAACGCGAAAAGACAAATCATTTAAACTTTTATACATTTAATTATACCCCGAGGTAGGATCAAATATAACCATCGCAGCATATATAAAACATGATCTTAAAACTCTACAATAGGCTTTTAATGTTAATATATTATAAATGATTTTTTTATTTTCAGAAAAATACTGGATGACACACCATCTATTGAAAATCCAGTCACAATTCACATGTCGGGCATCAACAGCACACTAATGAGACATTTACTTGTTTTCTTATATAGCGGACAAGCATATATCGAGGTAGGCTTTGTTATATTTCCTATCATTAGAATATAATGTCCCAAAGATATATAAAATAATTTTAATAAATATTTTTTTACTTCAACAAATAAAATAGTTTTAATAAAAAAATAATATATTAATATTGTATCATTTTCTTTCAGTCTGGTGAAATAGATGATATGCAGGAGCTATTCGAATTGTTGGAAATTAAGTCAGACGTATGGAAATCTACAAAAGAAAGACAACAGGCAGAAGAGCGAAACAGATCGTGCGATAGATTAAAAGGCAAAAATTTCAAAACTGATATAAACAGCAATGAAAGTAGTAAACATGATGCACCATCCGGATCTTCACATTCAGAGAGCGAACGAGTTACACCAAGCGCAGGCTACAGTAAAGACAAAGAACGTGAATCTGATTCTATGACTATAAAGAAAGAAAATATGTCAACTAGTAGTAACGATGAAAGAGATGATGACGATCCAGAAAGTGACAAACGGGATAAAGAATGTGGCAGGGTTTCGTCACGTCGGCGGAGTTCTTCCAATCCTGTAAATTTATCACTAGCAAGAAATTCAGAGAACACAAGTAGCGAACATGACGATTCACAAGACCTGGATGTTGAAACTGTTGCAGCAAAGGTAATTTTTTATAACTGCATATCTGCTTTATATTTCATAAAAAAAATGTTGGCTACGTTAATAAGTCGAATCAATGACATTTATTATATTATTTTGTACTTTTTCCCAGAATATTGGAAGGAGACGATCAACCTCTTCAAGCCAAGACGACCAACCACAAGAAACTGTTTATAGAAGGCAATTATTAAGTGATAGATTAGGACGGGGCATTGACAGAGCAAAAAGGAAATCCCATTATTTGGAACCACCAGAGTTAGATTTGAGGACTGTTAAACTAGAAGAATACCAACACCTCAAGACAACTGATAATGAATTTATGGCCCTTGTTCAACCTTCACCCGAAAACTACGTAGTGACCCCACACAGAAAAAGAAGACCTGGCTTTCATAATTCACCATCACAGAATCCTCCATTTGTATCATTTCCCCCGAGTTATTTAGAAGAGATGGCCCATTTACGATATGCACAAGGACCTGGCGTGGCTGCAGGAGTAGCTAGACTTGGAGCATTACATCAGATAAGTGCTTCAGCACCTCCATATTTACCGGAACGAAGTGCTACTCCACCAGCAGCGGCACACGATGACGCTCTTAAATATCGACCTCCTAGTGCAGGGTCCTGGGGGCCATGGCTTTGCCAACCACAAATGGGAGGAGACGAAGCGCCATCAACAGAACACGAACAAGGTTCAAGTAAACAAGCACCGGTTCGTGAATACCGTTGTGAATACTGTGGCAAACAATTTGGTATGTCTTGGAATCTCAAAACTCATCTTCGAGTTCATACAGGTGAAAAACCGTTTGCATGTCGACTATGTGTTGCTATGTTCAAACAGAAAGCCCACTTGTTGAAACATTTATGCTCTGTACATCGGAACGTAATATCATCTAGTGAAAACGATGGACGGACCAACACGCCCGGACGCTTCAATTGCTGTTTCTGTCAGTTAACGTTCGAAGCTCTACCAGAGTTAATCAGACATCTTTCCGGGCCACACAACAGTTTGCTTTTAAGTAAAAACCTACACGAATGACGCCTGCCTACATGACGCGATCATGTGCGTTCTATTGGACTTTGAAACTTCTCTCTCGACCAGAGAGCTCAATTGTGATATGTGTTTAAAATGGATATATTTTAGGTGTTTAGTTTTAAGTACATTATCGCAGAGCGATACTCATAGTAAAGCATTCGCGAGTAAAGGTTACTGCGAATGTTATGTAACTTTTTTTTAATTTAAAATCATATTTGCCGAATGGGTCCAAATTATTATAATTTGTTTAAAAATTATAATCCGGGACCAATACCTTCCGAGATAGTATTTATTTTATTTGAAAGATATATTTTCACTAGCATAAATATTATTTAAAAGCCACCGACACATTAATTCCTTAAGCATAGAAAATAGATATGATTGTCGAAGAAAAGTTGCGAATGTAATACAGCCTTTATAGTAGGAACGTCACACGAACTACCTCCTAGTAGTAATCAATGTTTCATGAAAGTACCGGTGACATTGTGCAAGCGAAGACAGTTCATGTCTCTAGTCAGAATTGGAACTTAGAATTGACAAATGATTGTGTTGTTCATTCACTTAAAGTAGTACAAATTGTAATTGTATTATTATCATTCAGAAATCCTCTTATCTCAAATAAACTTACACTTTAATTTTTGTTCCATTTAATCTGACTTTGGCATTTCGCAGCTTTTCGGACATTTAAAATCTCATTATTAGTTTTTATTACTTGCGTAATTTCTAAATATAGAAACATTGTGTTCGTAATATTAAATTCGACTATGCCTTCACTTGTTCGTGCCGACTATTTTTCATTGTGGATGAACACCAAAGATTTGTAAAGCATTGACGTTGTTTTGGTGTATACATTTAAGAGAAATTTTAGGGACCTGAAATGATTTCGATGTGTTAAACTTAACGTATTATATTTAGGTACCAATTTAATAATCTCACGACTGTAGTTTACTTACTGATGTGTAATGTATCTTCTATGTACTTTCGTAATTCCACTACCAGCTTATAAGAGCTTGATCGCTATTTTTTACTTTTACTACCTATCTTAGTATTAATTATAACTATGACTCGGCATTATGTTCAAATTTAAATATTGTATCGCCTTGTCCTTACTTTATACTTTAGACTTTTTAATCTTTAATGATTTCCCTAAAGCGCACTAGTACCGTGGCCAGTTATTTATAAACTGATATCTTACATTAGTTAAACTGTATGGTTGATTGTTTATCTTTATATGTTCTGTACTTTTTATTCTTGCAATGTTATTATCGAAGACCAAAAGTGATTCGTCGCTTTAATTTTAAGCCAAAAGTTTGAGCTGTCTAAAGTTCGCTATCAATAAGTTTCGTTTGACATAATTTCGAATTTTGAATGAGCAATAATTAGAAATTGTATGTAGGCCTTATTTTATTGTTAATACTCATTTTTGGAAAATGTAGATTACCTACCGCATGAAAAATTAGGTAGTATATTCAATGTATGTATCAGGTAATAATTTTTGTAGACTCTACTTTTATTGACTTATTTGAAAACTAAAGTTACCAGAAATTTGTTCAAAACTTAGTAATATAATTGACAGAGTTGTCGAATCGCTTTAATAATAAATAATTTCCTTTTGTTACCTATCGTTATACCTGATATTTTATTTTACGTGTTTTGTTTTTATTGAGGTATTTTTTTTAATTGGGGAACAATTTAATCTTAAGAAACGTGATTTGATTTGTTAGTTGTATGTGATAAATGTTATTAATGTAAGGCGATGAACAATAAAAGGAATGGAGTCTTCCTGCTTTCTTTTTGTCTTTTTTTTGTAAATATTTTGTACTATAATTTTACGCCGCATGACAAAATCGTCCATAAAAACAATCGCTGCCGCTAATACGTAAAACGTTTACTCGAACAAATATTCTATATTTTTTACAATCCTAAAATACTTCCGTAGCATGTAAGGTTGTTGTGATATTCCGGAGGAGAGACGGAGATGCCTTTACGTGTCAATGCAAATTTTACATATCGAGTGTTTCTTACATTTCATATATGAATTTACGTGTTTTTTTTTTTTCATTTGAACGCCAAAAATAAAGCAAAGTAACTAAATTCCGAATTTAGAGTATTACTTATTATTTGTTTAATAAAAGTAAAATTAACAAAAATCTATGCATATTTATTTTACATATTCATAAAAAAATATAAGAAACACTCGAAACTTTACACGTTTGTAATAAAAATGTTTCTATTTAGAACATGACTTAGTTTATAATGTAAATACTTAGTTCGTAAGCTAAAACAGTTAAAAAAAACTTAATTTGTTGAACTTGAATAAATTGTCTTCGTTAAAAATTAAAATTGTAAATTATAAAAGTATTTTCACAAGTTTTTCTATCACATACTGTATGTACAATTTTTTGTAGATATTTTTTAGAATAATATAACATTCTGTAAATGTGTTCTTACCCTAGTAAATTAAATAACGAGAGTATTTTTAGTTACAAATGCTGCTGTTTGTTTTTTTTATCCTATCCTATTTTTAAATCTTTTAAAGAATTATTGCCTTCAGAAAGAGAAACGGAATGAGGTGAACGGAAGTGTCTTAATGGGAATGGTGTTTTACCACAAGGTCCCATCTCCCTGCCTACCCGTGTAATATGCGGGATAAAGGAAAAAGTAAAATAAAAAAAATACGTATAATTTTGCGTGTCTTAATGGGAATGGAGGGTCTTAACACTAGGTTCCCCGGTTAAATTCGCCTACTCTGCTATGTGTGAGATACAGCCAAAAGCTAAAAAGTATTTTAAAAAATATTGCAGATGTTTGAAACAGCTCGGTTAAATTGCTAACAATTTATTTACTTTTTGTCATACCTAAATAACAATTTTATAATAGTATAAATTAATTTAATGTAATATCGCCGTTAGCGATGTCTAACGATGTTTTATGATTATAATTGTATGTTTAAATATTATACTTAATTCGTGGATCATGTGTGTTCAATTACTCAACATAAGACATATTAGAGAAGCCGAAGTGCAGGTGGACATAATATTTAATAGTTCTTATTAATCGTACCTAAATATATATCGGTAAAAAAATACTTAAGTAAATAATATAATAAATAATTTGCCTAGTTATAAAACATTGAACTAATCGCTAGTCTCCAAATTAATGACCAATAAACGAAGTGCTTATTTAAATATATTATACTAGCGGACGCGCGCAGCTTCGCTTACTTATTTAGGGGTGAATTCTAATAAACCACGAAACGTGTTCAATGAAATATTTTTAAGAGTCTAAAAGAGTCGGTGGTTTAAGAGTCGGTGGCGATTTAAAGATTTTTCCATACAAACTTTCAACCTCTTATTTGCACCCTTAGGGGGAGAATTCTAGAAAACGATGAAACACGTGTTCAATTAAATTCTTTTAAAAATCTAAATTTCAAATTTTATAAAAATCGGTGCCGATTTAATTTTTTTTCCATACAAACTTTCAACCCCTATTTCCCCCCTTTAGAGTTAACATTTTTCAAAATCCCTTCTTAGTGGATGTCCAGATTACGAAAGTAAACATCTGTCCAAATTTCACGTTTCTACCATCAGCCGTTACGGCTGTGCGTGCGTCTTACCTCAGTCAATGAGGACAAGTCCTTTTATATATATAGATACTAGTGGGCCCGGACGCGGCTACGCCCGCGAAAATATAAGCCTAAATCATTAAAAGAAGTTAAAAAATAATAATAAGTGGAGATTTATTATTAGAAAAAATATCTGAGTAACCGAAATGAACAAACCAAAGAAGTAAAAGTAACTAAAGGAAATTCTTAATATTAGAAAAAAAAAACCTAAAGTTTGCTGTGCGCGCGTACTAAACATTTTTCTATATTAAATAATTATTAATTTTTGCGAACAATATTAAATAAAATCTCAAATGATTAAAATTACGATATTTTAAGTATATAACATCGGTATAGATAACCGAACTGAGATAAATTAATTATAAGCAGCAAATAATTACATAAAAAATAATAGTAATTCGAAAATATATGAAAATTTACAAAATCATCAAAGTCATCTGCCCGTTCGCGTCGGTCATACTCATACTATGCCGCCCGAAGGCTAGGTCATTTGGAATCAGTCACATCTTAATTATTTATTAGAATGTTATACAGTAAATTATAATTTCCATCTAGATGAAATGCTAAAAGTGACTATTATATTTATTTTCATAAGGATGAATATCAAATTATAGAAATCATCTAATTTTTGTTAATGATTTGTATAAAGAGATTTGTATAAATCTATATCGGCGCGCACCATGTATGCATTAAGCAAACTCACTGTGGGTGACGTTTTCTTAAAACAGCAAACTTTGCAAGCTGTTGCTTAGCAACGCGTAGCGACGATTGTTATTAACATGGCGGAATAAATTCCTTGTCAAATTAATTATTTTAATATATTGGTATATAACGAAAATATTACAAATATGAGAAAAAAAAAGTATCCTATGTTCATCCCGGGACCCTCAAGTATCTCTATATGAGTATTTTATCACAATTAAATTAGCGCTTTGGCCCTGATTGCGGAAAAGACAGACAGACAGACAGACAGACAGACAGACAGACAGAGTTACTTTCGAATTTATAATATAGGTATGGATTGTATAAATACTAAATATTTTCATTTCCCCACGGTGTTAAGTTCCGCGACCCAACGCGCACTGCAATCAGAATTCGGCAAAAAATGGGTCGGTCTTAATAGAAACGAAGTGTCTTCACGCTAGGTTTCCAGGTTCCCCCTGCCTACCCTGCTACGTACGGGATACAGCGTGAAGCTAAACATGTGATATGATATCCACAATTAGCAAATCGTCTATGATTACCAAACTGCGCCAATATTCCTAAATTTTCCAAGCCAAGATATACCTAAATACTTTTAATAATATTACTTCAATAAACTTTTTATTATTAGTATTTTATATTATTTTATAACACCATACATATTTATATACCCATTTTAAGAATTTATGCATTTTTAAGTATAAAATAAGTATAGTTTATTTTAAGTTAACTGCTGGTATTTTCATATTTAATGGTTTAACGTCTATTGCCTTGCATTAAGTGTAGGTACTTAGGAAGAAGATGAGTAAACACGACGATTACCGACAGGTTTAACTTATGTCTTTTTAGTATATAAATGTTTTTTACTGTGGCTTTGGCTTGATGGGTATCTAAGATGAAGTCTATTTTAAAGTTTAAATTCAAACAAAAGATATTTTTATATAGTAGCGACCCGCTCGCAGGTTGCAATGCAGTATTGGTATCGACGCTATTATACAGCATCGAAACGTGGGTATTACAGATCTCACTTTTCGTGAGACTGTTAAATAGTGCAAATGTATTTCGCGTTTTGTATTTACTCTGTTGATTTTATATATTTTTTTAACACCATAAAAAAATATAAAAATAAAACGTGTTATCTAATTAAAATTCTGTTATAAAGTTATACCCTTGTTCCTTAAAGGTCGTCCTTACCTTTGAAGAAGAAAATGTACATATATAAATAACATAAAATATATATTACATGGGCTGATATCAGGCGAATAAAAAAATTCAATGGCTGTTTAAAATTACTTCAATAAAGTATTTTCTTTTTTTGTTCGTATAATTATTTCTTATTAAGTATTGCATTTTGCAATTTGCTTTTTGTTTATTATACAAAGTCGTCATAAAATTATAGTATCTATAAATGTGAATATAAGTTTGTTTGATACGTTTTCACGCCAAAACTAATCAGTCGAATATCAAGAAATTTTGTACACATATTCTTAAAGATTACATACCTAGGATACTTCCTCCTTTGTAATCTTTACTTTACCTTTAAAAAGATAAGTTAAGTTTTATTATTATTTTTTTTATATTTTCCTTTGGTTATAATATTAAAATAAGCTTAAGTGAACGAAGTCACGTTTGAGTCTCTAGTAGGTACATTCGAACTTTAAATATAATATTTGTTACATTGTAAAAAAATAAAATACGATAACAATTTATTACACTCTTATTTATAAAAGAACCTTGTCATTAAAAGAAAATATCATCACGTGCAATTCGTAAGTAAAGGCTCTCGTGGCGTAGCGTCTAACAATTGTGGATTCAATTCCTACTCAGAGCATGAATTATTTTTATAATTAATTATCCGAGTGGGAATACAGATATTTTTTATTTTTATTTATATCTTACTTCAGAGTGAGGATCTAATTCAAAATTATTACGTATATAGATAATTTACACTAGTTAAGTTAGCCTGAAAGGCGTCGATCAGTTGAGTAACAAAAAATAAATTAATAATTTAAAAAAACCAGACATCTAGGTTAACCGGAAATACCCTATGAATTTTGGTGTCAAAATATGCGTCTTCTTAAACGGAAACTTCTTACATACGGTCATATCTTTTTTCAAGTAAATGTAGAAATACGTTTATTTGAGGAAATCATGGGGCCGTAGATCTGAGTATATGCTTTGAATTTCAACTCGATATCTCCGAGCGTTCCTGAGATAAAGGCTCTTGACAGACAGACAGACGGACGGACAACAAAGTGATCTTATAAGGGTTCCTTTTTTCCCTAAAAGGTACGGAACCCCAAAAATAACTAAAATCCCTCAGCCATCTTCAGATTCCATCATCAGACCAGCTCGATGGTACCATAATATTGTACTGTCATCTAATCTATATATAATTACCAAGTTTCACGACGATACAACAATTGGAAGCAGAGCCCCTAAGCCACGACGGCTCATATATAATTAATCTATTATAATAAATTAGATATTAATGTTAAATTAAAATATATCAACTATAACATTTAAAAAACAAAACACCTGTACCACAAGTCATATAAACATTGTGTACACAACCAACTAAGGATGGTCATAAAACAAACAATTTGCACTGTAAGTACTCGAAGAGTAAATGAAGTGAGTTTTAAAAATAGACAGCAAAGATAGAAATAAAAAGGATAAGAATAAAACCGGTGCAGGCAGATGGTTAGCAGCTTTTTGCCATCTATGACTCTATGGGCCGGCATGGGAACATTCCGAAACTTACCATTTACGAACAGAGAACGGAAACACTTGTAGTTACGTGTTATATATAGAGTGGAGTCGGTCGTGGCGCAGTGGCATAAGCGTAAAAGTGACTGGTTGCGGGTTTGATTCCATGCGGCAATGAAAAATTTAACATTTTATTTTCTTCGCCCTAATGACGAGAGAGTGAGTTCCGTCACTCAACACACAATGCCTCAAGAATTCGACGGAAAGTGGAGAGTGGAACGTGTTAACTTCTTCTTAAATGTCTTAAGAAAGATGTGATATATCACTATGTTTCTCCACTCTTATGTAGACAGTACAGAAGACGAAACAAAAACACAATTTATTTAACACCACAAACAATTGTCGATATAAATAAAAAAAATACATTCGTATCTATTTTTGAACAAACAAAAACTAGACAATGTATAAGCCATACCGTGTGGAGCTTAAAAAATGTCACTATCCCCTAACAAGGCTTTGCAAACTCCATTGCAGCATCATAAATCAACATGGGGTCACTCTATTAGATCAGGACCGGTTCCAGAGTAGGTTTAAAAGTGAGGGTCCGGGATGTAAGGCATCATTCCCAGTCCATACTTTGGTGACTCTTGATCTCCCGAGATGTTCAAGTTTCTTGTTCTGCTGTTGGTCGCGAGCGCTTCGGCGCAGATACCCTCGCTGGGATGGTGCCCCGATTATCAGGTATTTTTTTTTTAGATAATTATTATTATTTACTATATTTTTAAAGATTCATGAGATGAGAGATTTAGAAAATATATTATGGAATATTATTAATATTCCATAATATATGTATGCGAGTATGCGAGTGTAAACAGCAACAGGTTATGGGTTCGATTCCCACTGGAGGAAACGAAATATTTAATATTTCCATTTCTTCGCTCTGGTAACGAGGCTTAGATTGGCGGATAGCCCCGCCAGCGGCGGCAATGTGAAGGAAAGTGGGGAAGTGTCGTAATGGGAACGCAGTGTCTTAACACTAAGTTACCAGGGTCCCTCTGTCTACCTGTCTAAAGAATATAAATACGACTACTTTTCCAAGTTACTTATATGTATTAATTTTTCATCTTGCCTGGCTCTTGACCTTAACTCTTGTATCATCTTCGTCGATACTTATGTAATTACTCGCCATAAGGGGACCGGTTGTAAGGTTGATGACAATTGCTCCGTATTTACTTTTAATATGAATTATTCAGTAAATAGCTGAATAAAATTGAATTATACCTTTTTTAATTTTATTTATTGTTAATTTTCCTCCTCATAAACTGTTAGGAGCACAAAAAAATGCACAAAAAAGCACAAAAAAATGGTCATTACATTACGTTCGATGAGTATATATTTTTAAGCATTCGTCTATATATGGTTTTTTCCGGTACGTTCACCACTTTGCCCTTTTTGAGGACAACACTAGTTAATTTGGGCTTCAACTATTACATTTATTATTAATTAAATCGAGAAAAATAATAATGCTAAAAGCTAAAGTACCAGATAACCCAATAGATATCGGATTATGAACATCGTCAATACAAAATATATCAGATTATCTAATATTATGTACATATATTATACCAATAACTTGGAGGAAACAGTGGCGCAGTGGCTGCAGCCTTGATTGCTTGTCAGGGGAATATTTAGTCACTTCCACGTCCTATCTATACATGTCACTAATGTGAGCGGAAAGTGACGAATGGAGTGCCTTGACACTAAGTTCCCCTAGATAGATAGATAATCCCAGTTATAATTTTCAGCCCATGGCGAACTTCAATATCAATCGCTTCTTGGGTTCCTGGTATGAAGCTGAGCGTTACTTCACCGTCTCTGAACTGGGAACTCGGTGTGTTCGCACTAAATATGAGAGCACACCCGAAGGCAGGATCTTGGTCTCTAATGAAATAACTAACTCTTTGTAAGTATTATTACATTTTAGGGAAAGTTGATATTATAAGTATCTTTCATACTTATAATGATAATTAAAACATGAATAAGCACATTAGAATTCGAAATAGTTATTTAAGTAGAACAATAAACACATAATATACGAAAACAGTACATTATAGTATATTTCAGAATTAACTAATGTAAAAATTGGTTTTCAGAACTGGATTGAAACGTGTAATGGAAGGGTCTATGCAGTTGATTGGTAGAGAGGGAGAAGGTCGCATGATCATCAAATATTCGGCGATCCCGGCGCCCTACGACAACGAGTACAGCATTCTGGACACTGACTACGAGAACTACGCGGTGATGTGGTCTTGCAGCGGCATCGGCCCTGTGCATATCCGTAAGTATCACAGTAAGTTGAATATTTTAAAAAGTACGTACATAATATTGTTTTCTTCTCTTTACTGGCTATAAGGGGGATGTTATTATTAAACATATTTTTCGGATAGGGATTACAATCCACAATTATCTCAATAAATCAGATATTTGGTAACATCTCAGCACAAATCAATTATGCTATAATGAATATTAATAAATATTATTTTATAAATCTTACTTAATTATTTGACAGAAAATGCTTGGATCCTTACTCGTGAACGTTTGGCAACACCCATGGTAATGCAGAAGGCCTACACTGTGCTGGAGCGGTACAGAATTTCCAGAACATTCTTCGTTAAGACTAACCAAGCTGATTGCTACATCATACCTAGCCCCGTGGCTGATCCTTTGGACATTAAAAACGATGTCATTATTGACGCCAAAAACGTCCCATTAGAAGTATCTCTCGAAGAAAAGGCTCCAGCACCTGAAGTGCGTATTATAAATTATAATATGTAATTATAAATAAATAATGTCTTACAGTTAATATATTTAATTAATTAGACTGAAACAGGTAAAATTTGTAACACATTGTAGAAAATAATTATTAGATAAAGTAATAAATACAATCAATAAAAATATGTTTGTTACAGAAGAAAGAAGACCCCGCACCAAAATCTGAAAACATTCAAGAACGTTCCGGCGAGCTGGATATTTCTGTTGAGGAAAAGCCGATGGATATGCCCGAAAAAATGTCTGAAATGAAAGATGAGAAGTTGAAAATATCAAAAGAAGAAGAGATAGAAATGATGAAAGAAAAAATAGTGTAAACTATTAAGAAAATGTAAAAAAATAAGTGATGACTATTATGTAGTTGTTCTTGTGTTCTTAGCTTTTGAAAGCTACTGTACCAAATAAAGCATTAAAATGACATGTCGTTAGACACGTAATAGTCAGTAAACTTTGTCAAAGTTCCGTAATAAAATTAATAAACATTTCAACAATATGTTTTTATTTATAGCACACACACAACACTTTATAGTGTTTTCGTTTTAGTTCATAATATGATTGATTTTTTTTAAAAAATGCCAACTGTGTGTGCAACTATAATTTTACTCAGGTAAACTCGTTATCAGTAACGTCATAAGCAAATATTGACGAAAAATTGCATACTGTTTTCAATAAATTAACATTTATTTGCACTCATTAATTATAATATCGATCCTGGATCTAAGGAGTGCCTCACTGCAAGTATTTAAATTACCAAAAAATATAGTTCTTTATAAAGAAAGCGTCACAATCGTCAATAGAGTCAGTGATTCTGCA
The DNA here is from genome assembly GCF_056956725.1 of Heliconius melpomene rosina. Classification (NCBI taxonomy): domain Eukaryota; kingdom Metazoa; phylum Arthropoda; class Insecta; order Lepidoptera; family Nymphalidae; genus Heliconius; species Heliconius melpomene. The sequence continues at coordinate 16,025,492 of NC_140398.1, forward strand.
TTCAGTATGTACATGTACATTCCACATGTATAAACAAGATTTTATAGAAAATATTTAGACATTTCAATTCATTTAGTAAGTTGGCCCTTCATTATCCGTCCCAGAAATAATAACTTTTTGTGGATCCTTGAAATCAATGTTTTTTTTTTTGATAATATTAATATTTGATAACACTTCATCAAAAAAATTGTTATGATTGTTAAATAAATTATACGCTTCCTGACAAAATTCAAAAGCAATTACTTCAGTCTAAATAATGTGGTTTTCAAAGATACTCAGTCTGTTATCATATAATATTACACTGTTATATTATATAGCTCTATTAGACACTGTGAGTAATTTAAAACAAAAAATAGAATAATTTTGAACAAAAAGGAACAGGTCTGGTTGTATTGGTCGGGCTGTCACTGCGCGCCCACTCCCGGCCGCTATCCCACTACTGCCCGATGCGGGGACTTTTGGCTGCTGGGTTTCCCCCCTGGCCCGGTTCGCCCCTCCTTAATGAACCTGCACCCCCCGGACTCCTCCGGGGGGTCCATATTAACACCAGGCTTAGTGTGGACGTCCAGTCAACATGGGCCACACAGCGCCAGGACTCCCGACCTCAAACCATCCTCTGAACCCGACCTCCGAGTAGCCGGATTACAGGAGACGCCACGCTCCCAGTCGAATGTTAAGTTGAAAGTATCGGTCATATTCAGCAATACCATATGAATTCTAATCCAAAGATTAATTTTGTAATTTTAAAAGATATATATTTTTTTAATTTTCAAATTTATTATGCCATTTTTATTTTTCAATTTGTTGTATTTATTTACGAAATCAAATATTTAATAAAAAAAGTAAAGAGACCTCCATATATAGTTACATAAACTACTTTGTTAATATTGAAAAATACTTAATAGATGGCGCTGCTAAAAAATTATCATATAGAAGTAGTAGACACCGTCTACTCTTAAACTTACAGACACATCAAATACGTATGATTACAATAGCCCAAGATCCCAGAGCCGCCAGACCTACGTTATTTTAGCAAAACTGAAATTTTGAGGACTATTAATCTTAATATATAGTTAAGACCGTATAAATAAGTTAAGGATATAATATCGCGGCGCAGCAGCCTTGACGAAAGCGAAGGGTGTGAGTTCTATTCCCACTCAGAGAATGATTTATTTTCTTTTTTCCCTCTGGTAAGTCTGGTAACTAGTCAAAGCAAGACATTCAGTCTTGCCATTCAATCTGCAATGTCTTAAAGATCGAGCGGTGATCGAGGAATAGTGTCTTAACTCCCTCCCTAGCTCCAATGTACCCCCTGCTCACCTTACTATATGAAGAATACAGCGACAATAATGATAAAAGTTTTAGTCGGTTAAATCTCGACAAAACAAACCCCAAGCAACCAAACTGTTTCTCAAATTTTATATAAATTATTCCACTCTATTTATCATTAAAGCGGATGTCATTGATTAATTTATTTAATATTTTAAACATGTTTTCGTTAGTTCTTCTTAACTCGCATTACGTCTTAAATAAAAACTTTTTTCCCAAAAACGGCCTTGACTTTAATTTATATCGGTAGGTCAATTCTGAAGTATAATTATTATAATCATTTGCCGCGTACTGATAGTCGCGTGTGCAGTCAACGCTTGACCAGAAAGACGCGCTAACGTGTTCATACTAATATAACTATAGAATTCTTGTTTATACGTTTATAGAATACTCAAGAATTTCAATGTAAGTACTCCATTTTTATATTTTATTAATATTTTTACTCAATTCTAAATCAAAATAAATCAGCTTCACGCTGTTTCCCGCACACAGCAGGGTAGGTAGAGAGAACCTAGTGGAGGTTCGACGGAAAGTAGTGAACGGAGTGTCTTAACTAGTGTTAAGATTATTCTGGAGGCATTATGTGTTGAGTGGCGGAACTCAACGCAGTGCTTTGCCTTTTTTCTCGAGTGAGGATTGAACCCACAACCGGTCGATTTTGCAGTCACTTTGTGCCCCTGAGCCACAACTGACCTCAATTCTAAATTTGTTTTTTTTATGTCATATACAAATTTTATTATCCTGTAAAAATTTTAAAAGGCAATGACATGTTCTTAGTAGTCATTTGACCTCACGTATGTCAATCTCAGATATTTATCATATATTTCAGTTGAGATCTCGTTTAGTGTTATTGAAAATTACTAAATCAATAAAGCTTTGAGAAGATGGCTCTTTAAGATATCATTTAGTATATTTTATTTAATTATTTGTAAATCTGATGGGCTTTATTTCTTGTAAATCTGATGGGCTTTATTTATATTTGTTTTTAACATTACCATGTTAGCTTTCCAGATACTATTATTGAAATAATATTTTTAAGATATTACAATTTATTATTCTGTTCAAAAAATAATGTGGATTATATTGTTCTGATTAAAAATATTGTTTAGTTAAATTACTTAAACAAATTAAATTCAATACAGGTTTTTTTAGCTTCACGCCGTATCCCGCACATCCTGCTCCCCAAGGTAGACAGAGAAAACCTGAGATGCCTAGCGTTAAGACTCTCCTTTCCCATTAAGATACTTTCGTTTTCCATTTTCCGCCGTATTCTGGAGGCATTGAGTGTCGCGTGAGAAATGAACCCACAAGCTATCGCTTTTATAACTACACGCTTGTGCCCTGCGCGCCACAACTGGTCAATAGTAAAATTAAGAAAACAAATTCAAATCAATTCTGATTTAACCCGGTCAACTCATAGAACAAGATTTATTTCTTGTTTGTAATATTTATAAAATTAGTTCACACGAGGCCGTCGCTCGTGGCGCAGCGAGAGTGATTCTACGTCTGATTGTACAACCGATGTTAGGGAGATCGATCCTTGCTTACATTAATTTTCATTTTCATTTTTTGCGGAAGTTGCCGCGGAAAGTGGAGACCGGAACGTATTTTCAGTAATTTCTCGATATTTCATGGTAGTATCATACGCGGCATTTGTAGTTGCTTTTCTTTTCATTCAGTTACGATTCTCAATTATCATAGAAAATTTAAAGTATTTTTTTAGGTTATATAGGCACCTTCACCTGACCTCAACCGTCTGTAACACTATCCTCGCAACAAAACCAATGCTGTTATTACGATAATATAACCTTGGCTAGATCCTATCAGGTTAATCTTATACAGAATCCGCAAAAAATATATTCGTGAATTAAAATAGCTTTTTTTGGAAAGCTAATTTTATTAGCTTATCTCTTTTTAATAACACATATCTATCTACCTTCTATTCTCAGTCTGTAACATCTTAACATGTCATTGTAAGGTTACCCATTTTTTATTTTCTTCATGCTGTACCCCGCATCGGGAACCTTCTTGACACACTCCATATCTACTTTCCGCCCAATTTCCAAGATATAACGTGTTGAGTAGTGGAATTGAACGTACTTTGCCCTATTGCCAGAAGGAGGAAATGAAATGAGAATTATAATTACCCCATAATTATTCTCAAGAATCAAAATTGAACTGGCCCCTATCCTCCCCAAACAGAACATTTTTACTACACCAAAATGGATTTAAGCGTTATTTACTTGTTTTTGTTGTATTATCAAAGAAATCGGAATCTAATGTTTTGATGTTTTTCCCTATTACTACTCCATACATTAATAACAGTAAATGAAAAGATAAAACATAGTTGGTTTATTTTTTCCTCATATTTTAAATTGTATGTTGTTAAGTAGTACAATTTAGTTCTATCGTATGATTAATGTGAGTTGTTATACGGACAAAAAAGGCCAGTCGTGGCGTGGAGGACACAAGCTTGTGACTAGTGCGGGATACCATATTACAGCGACAAAAACGAAAATTGTAAATATTTAATTTCCTCGAATGGTAATCAAACTCACAAGCTGTCGTGCTTACAGTCGCTTTGCTCCTGCGCCAAGACTGGCCCATAGAATAAATCTGCATATTTAAAAATATTTTTATTATACTTATTCAGTGACATAAATATCAATTATTATAACATATAATAATTGTTATTAAAATAAACCTTTTAATGATAAATCAGAACAGGTATTCAATATAGATATTTCTTTTCCACGCGTTTTCTACGCGAATATAAAAAATTTACTAAACTCTAAAAATGAAATAAAGAAAAAATATACACAAATATATGTTATTTAGTACATATTCTATTTTATTAGAAATAGTATTAGTGTAAAGTGTAAACAATGAGCTCTATAAAAATTCCTGCAGTCACCTTTGCCACGTATCGAAATTAGAACTATTTTATACTAGAATACGCAAGTAGGACAACATTATACCTAAGTGATTATAGTCCATACAATGGACAAGAAAAGAGAAATAATAATAATTACCTACTCAATTTTTTACAAGTTAGAAATATACTCGTAGATGCTCTACGAGTATATTTCTAACTGTTATCCCACAAATTTGTAGAGCGAATAATAATTTTACGGAGTGAATTTTCACTGTTGATATCTAATATCGAAGTTGTATCATTAAGCCCGGAAAGCGAATATGAAGAAAAAAAAATACTTACCTACTAGCTTTTACTTACAGATTTAAGATTTTTTTATGTATAACGTTAAATTTTACATGTACAAGAATCTTTATTACACAGTAACCATTTTTAGTATAAATACTAAAAATACCTGTAAACAGGTAGATCTTAAATTTAATTACAATGTTTTTTATGAGTTTACCCCTACATGAAGCATAAAATAAATATATTAGCTAATAATATTTAATTTACCCTGTACCTAGCATATAGCAGGGGAAAACAGAGGGAACCTGGAAACCTAGTGTTAAGATACTCCGTCCCCTATTTTCCGCTGAATTGTAGAGGCATTGCGTGTTAATTTATTGATGATTTAGTTTAATGATGGAAGTTAATACCGCGCTTTGCCTCGTTACTAGAGCGCGAAAATAAAAATATTAAATATTTAATTATTGATATTTAATGTAACTCATAGTGGTAGGTCAGTTTTGGAGCCTTAATTATCACATAATGCATTTAGTGTCATCGAATCGTGTATAAACAATAAAGATGATATACAAATCAAGTATAAATATACGAACCAAGGGCCTTCTGCTTTTTACATACAATGAGTAGGTACTTTAATCCGGAAGTGCCTTATTTTTAAGGCGGTGTTTACTTATAGCTTATCTTTATATCAATTCTCATTTATTTCTTATTTCATTTATTTAAAAAAAATATTGATTGGGACTTCTCCATATTAAATTTAATAAATTCTGTCAATGTTTATTAACGTCATTAGAGAATGCTAAATCTTTCCGCAAATAATTATAAACTTCAATCAACATATTTACACTTAGTTATATATAAATGATCGAAGTAAGGAAGTTATACTTCATTAAGATCTAGGTAGATATATTTTAGAAGTAGTCAATTAAGTAACACGCGATATCTATATGGTTTTGCTTAGAATCCTCGAAGAGTAAGACGCAAGGAGTCCATAAAAGTAAATACTTCTGACACATCTGTATAAATTTAAAGATTTAAATACTTAATAAATAATATTTAAGAGGATTATAGTCTTATCCACATGTATTCAACACTGCGGCAGGTACTTACTTAGCTAACTAAATATTAGATTAGCGACAAAGTTTTTACGGTTTTAAAAATTCATTATTTACAAAAACTTCACATAAAAATCTTAAAAAGACGAGTGTTTGAACAAACAATTATTTGTTGTAGAGGTGATGTCATATACGATTATATGACTAATAGACAGATTTAAAAATAGATCATTGTCTTGTCACTTATTTCTTTTATCTTTGTAGTCAGGGTAGACAAAATGAGAAGGTGGAGAGTGGAGAATTACTATGGAGGCAACCCGAACGTACGTAAAACAGATTGGTGCTTCTTTGTATTTAGCAAAAATAATTCAATTAAACTTGTTTGTTTAAGTTAAGGCTTTCATACTTTAAAGTTAATAGTTTTTTGAAAGTTTATGAATTTCAACATCAGAACAACGTATAACAATAACCGCAATGACTGTGGGCTTAATAAATTTAATTCCGAGTTCCGCCACTACGCCTCTGCATAAGTGTAAAAAGTGCAATTCTTTTCTTAGTTTTTCAAAGCTTTTGTCTCCAAAATCATTAAAAGTTAAAATAAAAGACAAATATATTACCTATCTCAAAAGATGTTATTAAAATTTAAATAATACTCATAAAGGAGTTAGACGTGAATTGAAGTTCAATTAGCACTACCTACGTACACATTATAAAATATTTGATGTAAAAAATATCAAGGTAACATTAAAAATGTTATATAACGAGTTATAAAAATCAAACATAGGTTCTAAATAGCGTTGGGAGTTCTGCTTAATCTTTTTGGTCTGGTTCTTGTTTGAAGATGGGAAAAAAATGCAAATTATGTTATTATATTATTAAATAATAAAAGTAGTATAATACCTATGCGATAACATATTAGAACATTGATATAATTAACATAATTTTCGAGGTTTTAAATCAATATGACCAAATACCATATCTTCGTGATATAAGCAAATAAAAACATAATAATGTTATCTTATATACATACAGTTATTGTCAGAAACACTTTAAATGATACCACAGTTATAACTACTCTATAAAAGCCTAATAACATTAAAAAAAGAGCTTACCAATAATAAAAAAAAAAAAATTTTTAAACATAATAAATAATAAAATTATCGTTGAAATATAAAACATCATTTGTAAATAATATAGTAAACAATCTCTAACCTGTGAAAGCGGCAACGTCGCACAGTCTTCATTCATGAAGTCGAGTCCTAGTGGCGAGTGGAACGGCGGTGAAGTGATTTTAAATCAACATGACACTTACACAGCACAACAACGCACACTCACATTTATGGTTTTATCGGTCCACTGGCTTAATAGATAGCTAAACCTCTAAATTTTCAGTGTCTCTCTTGCTTTTGAATTCATAAATTGCATCCCCTTAACATATTACGATATACATCTAGGGGGATCCGTCATATTCTAGTCACACATGAGCCTATGAGGTCTAAAATTTCGTATAAATTTTAATTCGATGAATGCCCAGCCCACAGAAATTAAACTAATATCCATGTGATCCGCAGAAGTGAGAGTACGCCATTTTAAAATAAAAACACTAAATAAAAGTAACAAAAAGAATTGTCTAAATTCGTAAAGTAAATATTACAAAAACACAAATAATAATCATAAAAACACATTATACACAAGAAAAAGACGAGATAATTTAACAAAGACATAGGCCGAAAGTCACGTAAAGGTACTTTAAATACAAAGCAAAACACGAAACTAAAAGTACCACCTACTAAAACTAAGACTGTTAATTTCTTCATAGGAGTTATAAAATTGGCATTACTATTTCCGCTAAGGGTAAAACATGTAAATACTTAGATATATTAATTACTATTTAATTAAATCAAAAACCAATTCTGATTCTTTAAAAAAATATAATATTTTACCCCATAAGCCGAATAGTAGTTTTAAGTTAAAATTTTAGTTTAGTTAAAAGATATATAATAAAATATTCATTTGGACTCTATTGACACTATTCATTACTTAAAAAGTTATGATTATAAGTCAAGTCAGTAATTTTTATTGTTATTTTTCACGTAATTGCTATAAATAAAGATGTAATTATTACAAATAAAAATTTATCCTTCAATACAATTTTATAAATATAGATGTAAATAATTCAAATTGTCAAGTCTCCGAAATTTTTAAATTTTAAAATACAACAAGGCGGAAGGTGGCATTCGACTACGGCAAATTTTGTCCCTTTTTGTGTTTCGCGCCATTGCTGCTATATCGTGCAGGAATGATTGATTATAAAACTATAGTTCCTAATAAATGTAGACTATACTTTTTATGCATGATTTGATATTAAAATAATTAGTACAATTTATCAAGACTATTTAGAAATAATTTCTAAATAATAATTTATTTCGTATTGAGTTTTTGTAGGTTCCCTCCCGTGTGACATTATAAGACTCGTTTCTATTTCATTTTTATACGGTTTAGTATCATAATAATTAAAAATCTTAATTAAAAATTTAAAAAGTATATTTTAGAAGTATTTTAATTATTAGCACTACCAGAATCATGTACTATGAATTATTACAATGATTTTTAATTATCTGTGCAATGTGTAAACTGTAAACATAATATACCTAACATAACTTCGCGGCTAAGTCTTGTTGTATTTACTTGCACTTTATTTTGTTCGTCGATGATTAAGTGTTTTTAATTATGTTGATGTTGTTTAATATTAACTTTATCATTAATCGAATTGTAAAACGTGATGATATGACATGTGAATTGTGATTACTGAGTGTATCATCCAAAATACATTATCTTAAGACTAGAAAGAAACAAATGTTGAGTTTTTAATATTACTTGTGATAAAAATATTAGCGATAGTAAAATGCAAACTCGATGTCGGCGATGTATTAAATGTAAGAATCGAAATTCAATATCATTTTTTGTGTTTAAAATTTTGAATATAATTTTGTGGGTGGTTCAATAACGTCATAAAGGAGATATAATAAAGTGCCTTAAAGTAGGCTTTTATATTTAAAAAAATATGTATGTTCGGTGGCGGAACATAACGCTGTGACTTTAACACTGTAACGTGTTGTCCTCGTAGAGAGGAATAAATAATCCATACCTATATTATAAATTCGAAAGTAACTCTGTCTGTCTATCTGTCTGTCTGTCTTTTACGCAATCAGGGCCAAACCGCTAACTTAATTGTGATAGAATACTCATATAGAGATACTTGAGGGTCTCAGGATGAACATAGGATACTTTTTTTTCTCACATTTGCAATATAATCGATATATACCAATATATTAAAATATTTATTAATTTGACATGCAATTTATTCCGCCATGTTAATAACAACTGTCGTTGCTAAGCAACGATTTGCAAAGTTTGTTGTTAGAAAACGTCACCCAAAATGAGTTTGCTTAACGCATCTCTCTATTGAAAACTGAAAATAATTTCATAAATATATTTAATAAATATTCGTATAGTTCAAGCGGGCGTAGCCGCGTTCGGGTCCACTAGTAATAATATATATTTTTTAATAATTATTGATTTTAGTGTGTGGATTTTTTTTGTTCACGCTGTATCTGTCAGAAAACAGGGTAGACAAAGGGATCATATTATTATTTCATCCCCCCGAGTGAGATCTACAACTGACCCTTTCGCACTGCCTCTGCGCCAGGACAGCCTCGTTGTCGATCATTTAACTTTAACAAGGATAACCAAAGCTTTTTTCGGCAGGTTATTCTAAAATATCCTATGTTCGAACTTTAAATTACTACTTTAAATGAAAGCTTCTTTTCATAAGCGTCATCATTCATCATTATAATATTTTTTGTTTGTGAATTAAATCATACTTATATGATAAAACATTCATTAATTACGTTTTATTTTAAAACGAATATTTTATTTTTCGCCATTTGTTTGATGTTACGCAAGTGAGCACTAACCTGACAGAGTGACTATAATTTATAAATTACTACACTTATTAAACAAATTTTATGTTTATGATAAATACGATATTTAATTGTTGAGTAATTTAAAATATATATATAAAGCTATCGAACTGTTACTACATCGCCTCAACGATGTCTGTTAAGGGAAAAGTACAAAATCTTGAGACTAGTAAAAGCTTTTAATGTTAATTATAATAAAAGATAAATGGTATTTGTAGCTTTTAAAAAGATAAACTGTATGTAGTATCAATAAAGTTTGTATATTAGCTACCACTGAGTTGGTATACCTACTTACTTATTATCTCATTCTTATATATTTCGTTGCAACCACGATAAACTTAGTTTTTTTAAATTGTAAAGTTCAATAGATAATAATATTCTCAAAGTATATATATAGTATATGAAAATTCGGTAGATTCATTATTATATTTCCGTACAAAAAATGTAATGATTTCTATGCTAAGTATGTAATTTAGTACGAGTATTATTGTGTATGTAATTACACAAAGATTTTATAACATTTATACTTATTTCATTTTAGATGTCCGTCCTAAGGGCTATAGCGGCGTTTCTCTGTGGGTTGTTGTCCCTCCAACTATGTGCTGCACAAGTAATCGAATCTGGACCGTGCCCGAACATCGCCCCCATGGATCCTTTTGACGCAAGTCGGGTAAGATCATTTTAAATAGCTTTTTACGTACAGTACTCGACATATCGTGGCCCTAAAATTGGCTTTCTGAACTTTTGTGTATCGTTCACTTAAGAAGAAAATAATCAAAAGTAACGGATAAGATAAGGTAAGTGACAAATGTATGATGCTGATGCTGTTGCATAACTTCAGTGCTCGTCGAATACTGCTTGCACAGTAATTTAGATTTTTTATTTAGGACATAAAGAGGGAACCTAGTGTGAAAAACCTTTGCTCTCCATTTTTTCACATTTTTTTTAAACATCCCAGAAACTTAATTAATTTATAAACATAAGTATTTGCTTGAACTCGGAACTGAAGAGTGTACGTACAGTCAAAGACCTTTCTGTATTTTTTACAATTCTCTGCATATTCAAAATCTACGAGTATGTATATCAATAAGAATTGAGAAAGCTGTATGTAATGATATATTATTTTTTTACGTCTTCCTCATTTTAAATCATAATTTATTTAGTCTTCACGGTCAGTACACAAAATAAGATGACTCAGCAAGTTATGACCAAAACTGCAAACTTACGAAGACTTCGTGATGACTGTAGACTTATTATTATACTCACGAAAACAAACTAGAAGTAAACTTTTTAATTTTATATTTTTACTTACTTTTGTAGGCCGTCATGGTGCATGGGCAAGCGTGCGACACTAAACGCACGGTTTTGGGTTCGATTCCCACTTGAGGAATGAATTATTTAATATTTTCATTTATTATGAATTATTAATATTTTCGCTCTGTGTGGAAAACGAAAGTGAGCGTTGTGAATCAAAAAAGACTATTTCTTTTTTCAGTACCTAGGAAAATGGTATGAATATGAAAAATATTTCGCGATATTCGAAGCTGGAGGCAAATGTATCACCGCCACCTACAACTTAACCGACAACAACGAATGGAAGATCAGTGTCCTTAACAAACAGATAAATATATAGTGAGTACTGAAGTGGTGATAAATTATTAAGTAAACACTCACAAGGATTTTTCACGTATCTTATTATTGTGCTCGAGGTCACAGGTTCAATTTTAATAATTTTTACAATGACAGTATTAAAATGAACGATGACTTGCTTAATGTCGTTATGCACGAATCGTGAGATATATTTTTAATTATTTTTTTTTAATATATGCAATTTTTATATATTAAAGATGTTTGAAAATGCAAATATATAACAATCATTTTACAATTTTAACAGCACAGGATTACCGGGACAAATTAAGGGGCAAGCGAAACAACAGTCACCCAACCCAGGAAGCAAGTTGTTAGTTCGATTCCCGTCTCAGCCACTTGCCCCCGACGCGCCGTACTGGGTCGTAGACAGCGACTATGACAATTATTCGCTAGTATGGAGCTGTTTAGAAGTTGGATCTTTTCATTCTAGTAAGTCTTAGTTTTTTTATACATATTTAATTTAGTTTTAGTGATGTAAATAGACTGTAAAATAAAAGATGTACCTTACTAGTCTAGTCTTATCTTAACTAATATTATAAGTTTGTGAATATAGATGTTCGTTCCACTTTCACGCAAGAACTACTAAATCAATATAGATGACATTTAGCCAGTAGTAGTATGTGGGTAAAGGTACATTGAGGTGGCATCCTTTTGTCATCCTCTTTTTGTTTCACGCTCTATGTCGCATAAAGTACGTTAGGCACAGGGTATCTAGTGATAAGACACTCCGTTCCGTAAAGTTAAAAGTAAAATTAATCTTATATTCAATGTTTTCAGTGAATTCCTGGATTCTGACGAGGCAAAGAGAACCTTCAGAAGAAATAGTGAAGAAAGTGTACGACATAGTAAAAGATAAGAAGATAAATGCAAAACTATTTTTGCGAACAGATCAGAAAAATTGTCCTGAGGATGCTTAATTATATTTACAGATAAAAATCGTAGAAAAAATAATATTCTCTAACTTACACTTCGTAATAGGCTTTAAGATTTTCTTTAAAAGTTAAAATACAGGTTGGTATTTGTACTCGTATTTTAATATTGTTATTAAATCAATTATAATATTTTAAATTATTTACGTAATAATATTATAGAGACATGGAAATTTTGTATAAAAAATGATAGTATCTGTACGAACACGAATATTATAAAAACCAAGTTATATATTAAGTTAAAAAAAATGTGCCAGTAATATATGAATAAGAATAACAATGCAATGAATATCATTAAAACAAATACATATATAAAAAATATATATTTAACTTTCATTCTTGTCCTATTTTATAATCCTATACTATATATACCGGCGCCCTTATGACTACATTGTTAGATTCTTTAGATCGCTTTTTAATAATTACAAATGGTTATTAATCTTAATTTCATCACATTAAATACACTACATAACGGCCGAAAGCTAAGGCACGGAAGGAGGAGGAGAGACACAACATAATATTAAGACAATATCATTATCAAGTGGGTGTACTATCATTGATGTGACAGCTGTTCTTTTTCTCCTCTGTAATCTCGTCGTAGGTGGGCACTGGGCAAAAGAATATGTTTGCTCTTGGTTTGAGAAACTTCGGCCATCTTAAATATTGAATAGATTGTCAGATTGTTTAGAATATTTTTTCTATTATAAATGCCGTATCTTTAGCATCCAGATGTTACTCGATGTTATGATGAAGTTCACGAAAACAAATAAAACAAAACATAACCTTAAAAAAACACATTTAATCTCAATTTCGTAAACACACAACGTAATAACTAAAATTAAAACAAGTCGATCAATCAAGTGGGCGTACTGTCGTCGGAGTGCCAGCTGTTCCTCTTCTCCCTGGTGGCCTCGTCGTAGGAGGGCGGCGGGAGGTGCGCACTCTTGGTCTTGGCGGGCGGCGCGGGGCGTTCCTCCTCCGCTTCCTCCGGGATGGAGTCCCGGCGGCGGTCGAACTCCGACAGCGCTGGTTGTGATATGTTGTTGCGCTGGGTTAACTTTGGTGCGCTGTTTGCTAGCTGGAAAGAAGGGTTTGTGAGAAGTTAGCCAGAAGGTTAATAAGATCTAAGCAATGATTTCAAAGCATGTTTCCTGATGATTCCCTCTGCACACTGTACTGTACCCGTTTTGGGATACAGCGTGAAGCTAGAAAACCAAAATATGCCAAATCGCTAAATAATTCCTTATTCTATATATGTCTCCTCCCTTGTAAAACCTAATGAAAGGATAGGAAAGAAGGAATTTACTTGAACTGCAGTTGACTGCAGGAAAGGTCCTGCATTTTGGAAAATATAAAGAAAAAAAAGAATCTAGTATTGTTAATTTCCCCCTGATTGAAAGTTATATTAAATTAATATATTTGTAGTAAATTCGTATTTTCTAATAACACATACACTTAATAACACAGTTCTTTTTATCATAACAGGCTCTGCCTACTAACGTTATTTTTTAATAGATTAAAAGATTTCCCTGAGTATTTGAACCCTCGACGATCACTCAATAACAAATCCTAACTGAGCCATATTTGTATATACTAGTAAAAATATCATAAAAATCTATTGATTCATAAAAAAATAATGTTTTAATGTACTTTTTATTCACAGTATAGTTGCGTTATGACGCAGCCAGCGATGTTATAAATTTCAGCTAATCTTACTGACACATTGTTTAAATATAGGAATTAAAATGGTACATTTAACAAGGTTTCGTTTCAATTTACACATATTTGTGTTGAGATTTTAATAATGCTTGTTTGTTCGTTAATAATGTTGTACGGAATCGTTGATAGTTCACTATATAAATGCTATGTATTATTATTGCAAAATTTTTCCTTGTTTAAAGATAATTTTTCTGGCACCGTGTTCTTCTTTTTAAAAAATAACGTTCCTTTTATCTTGTGGAGGTTAGTTAGTGTTTTTTATGAATATTTTAAAAATAAATTACCTTATACTGATGCGGTCTATTCTGGCTTGACAGTACGGGATTCGATATAATATGTCCTTTGCCTTGTTGATGGCTTATTTCCAAAGCGGATCGTAAAAGATCGACCTTAGACGCTGATCCCTGCGGTGTTTTCGGTGATATTTCTATATTACTGCACCTTCTTTGACTGTTACTGCCACTGCGACTTCGGCAAAGCTCGTTTATGTCGCCTTGTGAAAGCTAGAACAAGATTTTTTTGGTAAGGAATAAGGGTTCGAATTATACTATCCTTGGCAATATTTTTAAATAATATATTTTTTTATTTATGAAAGTAAATAAGTAAATGATTAGATAGGACTCATTATTGTTCTACAAAATGCCAATAAAAGATATAAATAAAGCCTATTTAAACACGAAGACGCAGGTATTAGTGAGGTTCCCTTTTTGTTATAAATTGCTAATTAACTGAATATTTATCACAAGACATTTAATCAATCAGTTATTTTCATAATAACATAACAAACTATAGTGAAAATGTTGTTAAAATAAACTTACTCTAGCTCGGGATCCTCTAGAAAGTGAATGTAAAGATCCGAGCGGGTTGAATCGAGTGATTATGTGAAGTCGTTCCAAAGATACCATCGTCTCAGCATCCTTCCGCAATGGTTCCCCGTTCAATTTGTCACCTTCCCCGCTTTCTAAAATATTTGTATTGGGAGCTAAATATTCATAATAGATTATCACTTAAGTACTCCGAGTGAGAATCGAAACAACCAGGTATCGCATTTAGTCGTTGTCACTTTGTGCGACAATAGCCTCAAATATATGCAATTCGGAGTATTTATTAATTAATAAATATTATTTATTAATTATATATTATCAATTATCTTATACGTTCAACGTCATTAAACAGTAAGTATTGTAATAATATATACAGTGACGCGTGGCGCGCCGCGCAGTGATTGTTGACGTTACTATCCCACATGATGACAATCTCGTGAAGGCCGAAAAAGAAAAACAATCTAAATATTTGGACCTAGCCCATGAGATTACCGCCATGTGGGATGTCAATGCGACTATCATTGTGCCGATAGTGGTTTCAGTTAACGGTCTAATAGCGAAAAGCCTCGACCAACACCTTAAGAGGCTATCGCTTAGCTGTTGGATCAAGAACCGTATACAGAAGGCAGTATTACTTGAGACGGCACGTATTGTGCGGCGGTTCCTCTCTCTGGAGCCCTAGCCACCGATGGCTTGGACCCGTGTCCCGCCCTCGGAAGAGTGGTTTTTTATATTTTTAAATGTATCTTTTTTATAATAATTTATATTTAAAAATGTAAAATTGATTCACTAATTTAATAAAAGTATATTCTAGTATACAACACAATATTATCGTACAAATGGAATTATAGTATGACACTCGTTCACATTATAATTTGACGATGTTGTGGCTCAGTTCGAGTCATTTGTATACGAAAGTGTTAGGTTCAATGTTTTCTATCTTATAGGGTTCTGCTATCTAATAAATACCTTTGTTATATAACAAACTGTACAAAAATATTAATAATTAAATGACACTGGATCATCTCTGGTTACCTCCAAAAGTACGAAAACTTAGTATAATTATTTGTTTATGTAGCCACTTTAGTAAATAATAGAAAAAAAAACAATAAATAAGGGGCAGTCCATAAATTGAGAACAAAATAGTTTATTTTGTATCAAAGCTTGTATTGTGTTAGTTGTTAGTTATATTCTATGATAACCTGTCTATTAGTAGGTTATCATAGAATTAAATGAATATAGAAAGGAATGCAAATTGCATCACAGGTAGGCAGAGAGACCCCAGTGTCAAGTTTGCGGCTGTTTTTTATTAATTACCATAATAATATCAAAAAAAAATATTTTAGGCTATTGCCTAATACATTGGGCTCCGTAACTCATATAGCAAATATTACGAGTAAATATAACAAAAACATTTTTTTAAAAACTCGATAAGAATATATTATCCTGCAGCTGAAAAATAAATCACTCACCAGTATCAGGATCACATACATCAGGAATGCCCTTCATATTGATGTTTCTAAGCCAGAAGTAATGTAGCAGTCCGTACAAGACCCCTCCTAAAAACGCTATGAGCCCCATATAACGGAACGCCTCTCTTGTACCCAACGATGCTATTAGCAGACCACCTCCAAAGCTACCACTACCTCTACCTGAAAATAATTTAATTTAGAATATTCATGTTTCCATATAGAAAAATATTGAAATCATTTCTTAAAGATTTTTAACATAACAAGCATCTATCGTCATATGTAGGTGTTAGATGAATTATGTAATCGTTTTAAAACAGTTTCTTTGGGGATAATAATAGAGAAACTAGTGTTAAGACACTTACATTAGAAATTATTTACTTAACAGGTAAACGTGTCTAGCAGCAGTCTAATGAGAGTGGAGAAATGAGAATTTCAATACTAATCCATAACTATTGTGTAAAAATGACTGACTCAAAATTATTTCTAACTATATAAACATTCCTTTAAATCCTTATTAAAAAAGCGAGAGCTATGAAAATTAGGTAATATTACATTTTTGTAAATTTTATCCTCCACCGACTTTGGTCAATTTTGTTGTCTTTGAGTGTTCTTTTGTATTTGTGTTTTAGTTATTTATTAATGTTTTAATTAAAATGTTCTTCTGAGGTGTTTGTAGAAGGACTGTATGAGCACCCATAGAAGTCTAACTATAATAAATTATACGTTACCAAGACTAAAATGCGCCATGCCCAAAACACCAATTAACGTAGCGAGCAAACTCTTCGGCGCTAACATAGCGCAGTAGGTCGCCGCCGCCACCCACATTAGATGCACGGATAGTGACTCCATGGCCTCGAATGGGAAACACCACCAGGAATTTCTATTGAATTGGGAATGTGGAGTCACTAATTTCTTAAGATTTATCGTTTCTTTTAGTAATAGAGTAAGTACATCGTAGCTTAAGAAAATAAAAAACGAGTGCAATATTACATCTTTACATCATAAAAGCAAATGTTATGGAAAATTAGAAGGTAAATCTGTTTGTTAGAAGACAACAGTTTTAAGTTTTAATGTCAATAATTAAAAAATCACTATAAAGAGGCTACTATATCTTGTTTATCCATTAATTTACCTTTTGTAAATTATAGAGTTAAGACACTTTCGTTCTCAGAGTACTATATAAAGGTTAACCATGTAACTATCAAATAAATTACACACCACATTTCCTGCTCTACCGTAATCTCCAACGTCTGTCATTTCGTCCTTTTCCATTAAAATACCATTTACCTAGTAAATGTATTTATGACGATCATTGTCAAGTTTATGAGAACAACGTACGTAGGTGTCACATCCAGATAGTTGTGTTAAGTATTGTAAAACAACTATAAATAGCTTATTATTTCGTATATAATGTATCTTTTATCTATCTTTATTAATATTTATTTTACGTAGTACTTAGTATGTATAGAATTAAACTAATATCAAATACTTAGTAACTAAAGAATGGATTTTATATTTTTAAATTACTTCAAAAAAATCGACGCCCTAAGTTTTTGGCTTTGGTTTGTGGAAAGCCCATATGAAAAACACATTTATTAACAAAAACAATATCTCTTGAATAGAGTAATAAAAAAATTCAATACGATACGAATACAACGAAACGATTATAGAATATATAATTTTAATTGCCATTTCTATACATTGGTGCCTTAATAATTAATTTTGATTAAATTCATAATTCCATTCAACGTCATATACAACCAGTAAATGCAACATCTCTACAGTACAATAAACAGTAGTACCTACAATTGAATAATACATTATCAGATTGCTGATAAGGAGCTATTGTTGTGTCATTAATTGTCAAGCTTTGCTCATGTAGACCTGAATGTTAGATTCTTAGGCAATGTTAAAAATAGTATGCGTTATCTTATATTTGTGAACTAGTAGCATGTAGGTGTAAACGTATAAGTAGTTGTGTGTGTTGTTGTAAGTACTTGCGTGTTTTTACCCAGAGCAAATCTGGGAACCTAGTGTTAACTGTTCCCCATTTTCCACCGCGTTCTGGAGGCATTGCTTGTTGAGCGGTGGCACTCAATGCTGCGCTTTACCTTGACACCAGAGCGGAGAAACAAAAATATTAAATATTTCATTTCCTCAAATGGAAATCGAACCTACAACCTATCACCTTATATTCACACGCCTCTGCGCAGCGACTGGCCTAGCTACTTTACTATAGACCGTATTTAGTTATTTTAAAATGTAGTCAGTAATAGTAGTCCTTTGTCCCCCATGAGAAGTAAGCGAGGCATTACTTCTTAATTATAGAAAAAGATAGTAAGCATCGCACACATAAAAATAAAATGAAATCAAAATTTAAATGAACAAATTAATTGATTCTTCAAATTAATTGAGACTCACTCAATAAAAGAATATCCAACCAGCCTAGCCGCGTGTGAGAAGAAAGCCACGATGATGACGTTGACGTGACCGATGCGAGACGTTATCGCGTCCGCTCCGTAGAGGAACGGAATACTGGATAGGGTGCCCACTGTTACCGTTATACCTGGTGGAAAGAGGAGGAGGGTGTGGGTTTTATTCCTTTTGTTACTATAATTATGATACTACAAGTAAGTTTTCAAATATTTATTAACATTAGCAAACAAATCAGATTTTCAAATACTGCCTTGTCAATACGGCCTCGAGATTAATAAAAAAATATAATAAAATGTATAGCTATTTCACTCAATTATTTTACTTCAAATTTGTAAACAAACAACGAAACTTATTGTATAAAAAAAGTCTTTAAAAAACAGGGCATACAACACATAAAAAGTACTTACCTAACAAAAAATTAGGAGCGCCTAATTCCTTCAAATACAAGAACAAGTAAGACTCGATGAATCCCCAAAAGTTTCCCAACGCGAATAAGAAGAAAATAAATACAATTATGTGCGGCATTTTAATTATATTTACTAAATCCCTTAGTAAATTGTCGGCTGGTAACTTTGCACCTAGCGGCATGACTGCGACGGTTATGGCTGATATTAGGAGTAACGCATCGTAAGTGTAAAATGCAGCAGAATAATCTGTGTAACCTGAAAAATAACGTAGAAATAAAAAATATATCTATATCTATCTATACTAATACTTTTTTTTATAATGTGTAGATAAATAAAAAGAATCTAATCATTATACGAAACTTCCATATACATTTTTTCTAATGAAACAGAACGCAATAAGAACACCTACATAAGTAAAATAAACTACACCTGAATAACTTTGCCTTTAAAAATAATGCGTAGCCATAAAACGTATTTTTTTCTAAATTATCTAATTTTAACTAACATAATAAACTTCAAATCAAATTATTAAAATAGAACATTTCATATAATGAATAAAAAAGAAATAAATAATTACATTAATAAAGACGCAATTACCTACACTAATAATACCAATACAAAAGTCCCAAACAAAAGAAAGCTAAACTTGAAACAAAACAAAACATTTAACACTATTGACATTGTACTGTCAAAGACAAGTAGATACTAGATAGCGCACTCACCGACTTGTTTACTTCTCATATCTATCAACATTCCTGTTATAGGAGAGAATATAGCCATTCCTATACTAGAAAAGAGTCTTTCTCTGCCAAAGTCTCCGCCGTATTTTTGAATCATTGTCAAAGCTATGGGATCCATGATCGTGACGCCGGCTGACAGCATTATGGTACCCATGAAACGTAGGAAGAAGTATATGTAAAATGTTTTATCGTCGCTTTCTTTGTAGTCCGGCGGGCATATGTCTGGACCTCCCTTTCTAAAAATGTATGAGACGATAAAATACACACGGACGATAAAAATGTTATCGGAATAAATTTCTTAGTTTTTTTACAATTTAGATAGAATATATAAATGAATATGAAAATTAAAATAGCTGAATGATCTGGATAACGTAACACTGAAATCATTTTTATAATATAAGTGGCATAGGAATTATGAATAATCTTTTAAAACTCACTCAAAAATTTCCATCATAGATCATTTTCAAAGTAAAGCGTGCTAAAAGATTAACATTTACAAGTTACAGTCTCATTTTGTAGCTTTGAATGTTTTTTTTAATTGTACGGGCAGCACTTCGTAAAAGGAAACTTAAACATTATTAATAAGATATAATAACGTATAGACAATTATTAATTTGTTTAATGCGTCAACTAACCAAACAACTATGATATCTACTTGTTTCTAGTAGATGTGAAATGTAAATACACTTGTTCATTTCAAACTGTATAATAGGTATCATTCAACGTCTTCTATTATTTTATTACAATTCACTAGACCTAGTATATCTGAAAGTAATCACAATAAAACATAAGAAATCTTACCTAAAATCACATTTCTGTACCATACAATCGGCTGACAAACTCTCAAGTCTTTGCTGAGACAGCTTCGTCATGTTATGCAGCATCACGAGTCCGCCGCATCTCAAATCTTCTTTATCTAACGCCGTTATGTTAACACCTTGCGCTATTAGAAGTTTCTCACCGAATCTTGATCTGAAATCCGTTACTGTATCGTTGTCGTCCTGAAACAATGATTATGATGATGTTAGTTAGAAGATATATGTTTATCGTTTAAATATGCAATGTTGTTTATACTACATGAAAAGAAAGTTGATAATGCTGTTAAATGGTTTCACCGGAATACAAAGTTATCATTAAAATATTTTAAATATTTATTGTATTACAGAAAAGTACAAACCCTTTCCATTTCTATGCCGAGCTGTTCTTTTGGTTCGCCCAAGTCATCATGCACTTCTATTAAAAAGAAGGCTGCATCGTTAAACTCTTCGTCGTCATCGGTCACGTTTAGAAAACTAAAAATTTTTAGTTTACTATAATTGTCTTCTATTGTAGATTGAAGCAAGTTTAAATGAGTTTGTAATTTATTATATAAATTTTATTAATTTTTATAATTAAAAAACAAAAAGGGTGTAAAGTTGTTTTATGATGTTTTAAGATGATTGCTTCGTTTAAACAGTAATATTGCTATTTTAGAAGTAACGTAAATAACGTAAATAACGTAAATGGTAACATCATATAATAGAAGGAATTAGACAAATTCTAATAAAATGCTTACTTAAGCCGGAAACGGAATACGGAACAAAAAAAGTGCTAAAATTTGATATTTCAAATAACATTTCAATGCCTCGTTGAGTGTACCTGTTATCTTATGGCAAATTCGTAGGCTCTAAGGAAGGCTTAGTAATCATTTAATGTTTGTAGTATTGTTTCAGACTGTTTACAAGACTATTAATGTGCTATAAACGTTAGATAAACTGACGTAGGCAATTTAATTTTAACCAGGTGCTACGGAATTATACAAAATATAGCAATGGAAAAATTATGAAATGCAGCACAGGATATTAAAGAAATCAAATTA
The DNA here is from genome assembly GCF_056956725.1 of Heliconius melpomene rosina. Classification (NCBI taxonomy): domain Eukaryota; kingdom Metazoa; phylum Arthropoda; class Insecta; order Lepidoptera; family Nymphalidae; genus Heliconius; species Heliconius melpomene. The sequence goes on from NC_140398.1 coordinate 16,047,057, forward strand.
TATTTTAAAATAAATACATGATAATCCAAAAACCGTTGTAACATTCAAGTCTTAGACACTGTTGTGTAGATTTACCTACGCGATATTTCCATATAGTTTGAACCCTGGTGAGTAAAGTATGTTAAAACCTTTTCTTACATCACATATTACTTTAACTAAAGGTACATGGTATATCATATGTAAACAATGTGCATGTTTATTATTTGCTTTGTCTGGTCTGCTCCATCATAATCAGGCAGCAAAGTCATTAATTCGCAAAAATAAAAAAAGAAAGTAAAATTAGATGATGATCGATTGTCAACCTCACTGTATCCAAAACATGGTAATCATAAAAAGAAACACATAAACTAGACCATCCAGCAATATAATCGGCTTACTCTTATAAAAATATGCAAATTTTCGTACCTGCTGTTAGAAAGATTCGGTGGATAGATTTTATGTGATATGTGGAAGTCTAAATCATCTTTATCGTCTGACGGGTCACTCGAAGGATTCTGCGTCTGTGACAGCATACAGTGATCTACACATCGATCGAGTACGAAATCCACTTGTTCATCTTCATCTGGACACTCTCTGCTAGGACAGGGGCTCCACCAAATCTAAATGACCGTTATTTTGTTATATTGTAATAAAAGCGAAAGTAAATAAATAGTTATGTATATTAAAATTATTTTAAATATTGAATGAATAAGAAGTCGTGAACAGTCTTAACGGTTATAATAATATTGAATCAAATATTTAATAATTTAATTGTTAAATCTAATATATAACATTGGTTTAAATTTACCCATATAATAATTCTTCAGGTAATGTTCATAAGTTTGTAACGTTTCTTAAAAAGCGGTTTACTAGCTCATAATCTAAGATTAACAGATTATAGCTAGAGATATTTTATATTGGTGGTGAATAAGCACAAAGTACTCGTAAATACAAAAGGTTTGACGAGAGGATAATTTCAGAGACATTTTAAATATTATTTTTTTTAACTTTGCCTTAAATTCATTTTATTATTAGACGAGAAGATACACCCTGTAATAAGGTAGTTTGCTAAATTGTTTTTCCTTCCTAAACATTTTTTGAAATATTCAGGAAGATGCGTCTTTATCAGTTATCTCATAAGAACTTGATATGAGCTCATAGTCACTAATATGCATAAATTTAGCTTTATTCTCTTAACTAATGGAGACTCGCTATGACAAGACTGGTTAATCCGGATGAGGTCGATTTGCTCAAATTCTTAGAGGACAGGAGGTAAGTTTGTACTCGTTACTACGTAACTAGGGTCCTTCAGTGTTGATTTTGTAATAATTCATAAAGTAACTACTTTTGTGTCTATACAAGGTAGGTATCCTCTGTTTCAAAATCATGGATATTCCGGAATTAAATGACAACAGCGTAACTAAATCTGCTTACATGTATATTCATAGAACACTAATTGTTTCATATTTATTCTGATATTCACGTATATCTCCAAACCTAACCCGTAATTCTAATGAAATGAAAAACCGTAGCATCAAATACCTCTACACTCCGTTTTATAGGATGTCGCATAACATAGGCTGATGGCATCACTCCCGGCGTCTCTTGGTGTGGAATTAAAAGCAACGAGTGGTGAAACGCTGCGTTTAGTATCAGAGCAGTGATAACTACAGGTTTATACTCCCCGAAGCGATCGACCAAAAATCCTAAAAACATAATTTTCGATATAATTTGAATATAAAGTGATATGCGCTTTTGCTCATCCAAAACTTACCAGTGATAGGTGGGCTTAGAAAAGTAGTGAAAGGTAAAGCCAAATACACAAAAGAAATCTCTGGCACAGTTAGTCCAATACTTTGCATATGAATAGTAAGGTACGGCAAGAGGGATGCCGTCGCTCCGTACATCACAAACAGAGTCACTTTCAACATGATGAGATTCGGATTGATCCGCAACCAGAGTATCATCCTCCGCCAGCATCCCGGCGTCTCCTCGCTGTCATCGTCCATGTTGCTGTCGTCCTCGTACTTTTTTGGTATATCATCAAACGATTTCGCCATTGGCTATACGTATTCACATTTTCTTAACTAGGTTTCAGTGTTTATACGCGAGTTATATCTTATCGACTGACGCTCGGATCGCTGAGGTGATGTGACGATTATTTGTTTAGGTATTACGACTGCGACTCGAGTCGACGGCAGCGGGAAGCCAGGAAGGTCCCGTGCTCCCGAGCGACTGCGAAGCGGACGGGCAGGACGTCGCGGGACGCCAATTTACAAATAATAGCAAATTATCCTCGTTTAAGAAGTGTCACGGCGATTGGTGGGGATGCTAGTTAAATCGACTGGTGATCTGAAGACCTTGCGGGTAATAGCCGAGGTCGGGGCGCTCCTGCAACGGTCTTAGTCCCCGCGATGGCGCCCATCGCGAAATAACGTACAACTTCCTACGAATAGATACTGTAAGTTACTAATATTAATACCCTAAATAATTTGTATTTGATAAGTTAGACTAGATATCATTTTTTTAATAAGTTAGTTAAAAGCTTCAATTAAAGTGTAGATACATTCATATGTATGTATATATTAGTTTTTTAGGTAGTAAACTTCAAAAAAGTTGCCTATTATCTTAAAATTTACACTAAGGAAAAAAGACAATGTTTTTTTTACAAAAGCTGCTTTCGAAAATACTGTTTGATGTCGTCATATTTTATTATAAAGTACTGCTTGATTAAAACTAACTTTATCTAAAAAATCAGTACAAATATTTTGACCTTTACATGTTAAGTAAAGTCACAGACCAATTAGGCCATTCGCTACAGTATACGGCTTAGATAATTTTAAACTCCCAACTTCCTTTAGCGGAAAACTCAATTACTTTAAAGCGTACTAATTTTAAACTGTACGTATCTAAATAATCATTCTACTTCCTACTGATGGATTCCCACATACTTCATTTAATTAAATGACGCTCTGATATAATTCATAATAAGTGTTAAACTTCATTATAACATTAAGATATAATCATAATAAAATATAATAATGTTAGATTAAACAAGAAAATTAAATGTATCTTTTACTAAATGGTATATAAAATATATACAAATTTACGTTATATTACAATACTGGTAACTTAGAAATGATTATTTTTTATACCGCCCTCTTGCGTCAAGTAGCGTTAATATATAATTTCAATTTTTAAGTCCACAGATAAAATATAAATAATACACTTTTAAAAATATATCTTAACAGACTTGGCATCATGATTAAATATTGTTCTATTTATAAATTTGTACACATCTGTCTTCCCAAAATAATAATTGCTATTATTGTAGTGATAGTAATTAAAATGTATTCGTAAGTTACTATTTTATATTTATTGCCTATATTAAAACGCTTAGTTGAAAGAAGAATAAATAAAACACAACAACGTTTTAACATTAAATTTATTAAATATTTTTAAAAATGTTAAGTAAGTTTTGCAATTTTTAAATAACATATATCATTAGTACGAATTAATTATTTTACCTTAATTTCTTGTGACATAAGTTTCACCAAAATTGTGGTTCTATGTCTACTAGTAATAAAGTTTTATATTTAAAATTCTAATTTACGTGAAATCAGTAACTATAATTATTAAATACTTAAATTTCTTGAATATACATCTTGTAAATTTGTTTATATAATATGTAATTTTAATAATATAGTTTCACAATATATAATTTTAATACAGTACGACATTAACGAGTTAAAGTTAAAAAAATCACATAGCAAAAGTGACGACATCTATCGACACGATGTGCAGTTAAAAGAAAAGTAGGTCTCGATGTCTATAGTCTACTGCAAATTGTCAACCATAATGCATTGCGCATAAATGGCCGCCATGTTGCTGCCGTCTGAAAGATGTTCACATCTGTGTGTGTTTACTAATGAATTTTAAGGACTCTACTAGCTAAATTACTGTGTTTGTGAAATTGTGAGTGTACAATGGTTTTATTTTAGATATGTTTTAGTGTTTTAAAAGTCTATCAAATGTCTCTTAGGCCAATAAACAGTGAAATTTTCTTTAGGTAGTCATTCGAGTCGGACGGCATAATGGCTGACAATCTGATTCAAAAGCCACATAAAACTAGTGAAAAAAACAAGTATAACAACGTCGTTCATCGCACTACGAGTGAATCTATTCGACTGAACGAATCAGAGAAGGGAGTGACTCACCCGACGAGTCTTCAATCCGCCCATAACCCAAGGAAAATATCTTCCTTTCAGATTACCAGTGTGACTGTCGGCTCTCGGGTGAGCACTGATGCAGGCGACGACTCCGCTGACGATCTAGACGAATCTCACACCGACGACATCTCAAGGGTGACCGATATAGAGAATGAAACTCCGAGCTACTCAGAGGATACATTTTCGAAAGACGACGTTTTCTACAACGCGTCGAGTGCATCTTTAGGTTGTGCTCCTGTCATTCCGACGAGTTCGCAGTACGGGCTCGCGATCGTCGGCCAGGACACCAACACTAACCAAATAGGAGCAGTGCCAAATAGTAATAACACTGAAGTGAATGACATGCACGTCAGTGTCACTAATGCCGGAACTGGCAGCATTATCAACCTTATAGGCAATTCGAAGCCACAAGAAGGAATGAAGGAGATACAAGAACATGTTAGAAATGAGCGCTTCAAAGTTGTTAAAATAGAAAGTACTGAGCCTTTCCGCCGTGGCAGGTGGATGTGTATGGATTATCTAGACCATACCACTACACAACAAAATGCTCCTATCACACTTAATAACAATTTGGATGTGACAGAGACTAACAACTTGCAGGCTCCAGATAGTGGAGTTGTGATGAATGATAATCAACATGATGATATGTGTAATGATCTGGGGAATAAAGGACCCAAGGATCAAGTGAATACAGTGCAGCAAATGGATCAAAATATTCAGAAGCAGTTTCCCATGGCTTCACCTGGACAATCTTTGACACAACCTATTAATATAGTGCAACAACAAATACCTGTGAATCAATCTGTGTCTGTTCAGTCTCCACCTCTAGAAATGCCCCAACAAATGCCAAACCAAAATCAATTGCAATCTAACCAGCAAGTGGGACAGCAGCATCCACAGAGTATGACACACATCACTTTGCAAAATACACCACAAAGTCATGCCCAGCCCCCTCAACAACAGCAAGTGCAGCAAATTCCACAAAGCTTTCCACAACATCAATTACAACAAGTGATTGCACAGTCGCAGGGTATGGCGATGCAACAGATACCCATGCACCAACAATTGCCACAGCAGATGCAACAGATTCCTAACCAGCAAATGCAACAAATGGGCCAACACTTGCCTCCCACTCAGCTCACCAATATGCAGATTCAGCAACAAATGCCTCAAATGCAGGGAATACCGAACCAAGGACAATTGACCCAAGTGCCCGGTCAGCAAGCACAATTGCAGCAAATTCAAATGCAACCCATTCAAGGCCAGCCCAATCCGCAGCAAATTCATCAAATGCAACAAGCGCAGATTCCTAATATCGGACAAAGTCACCACTTGCAAGGTCAACAGACTATGGGACAGCAAGCTCAACTTCAGCATTTGTCTAGTCAGGCCCAAATACAAGCATTAAATCAACAAATGCCTAACCACATGCAACAAATGCAGATACCCACACAGTTGACTGCAACTAACCAGCAAATTTCTCAAATGCAAACACAAATGCACCAGTTACCCTCGCAGCCTCAACAATCAGTAGTTACTGGAATACACCCTCAAATGCAACAGCAGGGAATAGGGGTCCCGCAGCCTCAGTACAACCAAACAGTAAATCAACAGCCTAATCAATCAATGATAAGTGCAACTTTACCATCATCGCAGCAGCCCATGGTCCAACAGCAGCATAGTGTTCCACAATATCATACACAACAGTCTCAGATGACCCAGCAGGGGCAGACACTGCCTCAGGAGGTGCTCACTAGTATTGTAACATCACAGCAAGGTGCGACTCTCCCCAGTAACCTTCAGCCGATGGCCACTCAACCCCAAGGTTCTACATTGCCTGCGAATCTCCAAAGCTTAGGCGGGCAACAGCAGCAAACTGTGCACATGGCCCCTCAACAGGGTACTGTGCCACAAGGAAACATACAAATGATGACTGCCACCCCTCAAAGTATGCAGATGACTTTAGATAACCAAACCAATATGCAAATGCCGGCATCTGATCCCATATTCATGCAGCCAGGAAATGTTGGTCAACAGATACCTTCGCATATGACCCAGCCCCAGAATATGATGCAGCAGCAGGCTCAGGGGCAGATGGGCGGGGTGCAATATGTTCCTAATCAGGCGGTGCCGCAGGTGTCGATGGCGCACCAGAACATTCCGATGTCCATGCAGCAGACAATGCCGGTTGGAATGGGAGGCGCGGTGCACGCCAATGTGGTGCAATCTCAGACGAACATGGCGCTGGGCTACGGCGGTGTAGTGCCGGTCATGTCGCAGAGCAGCGTGGCGCCCGTCGAGGCCACTGTGTCCGGGACTAACTCGCCGGTGGTGTCCATGCCGGTCAACTCGACCGCGTACGCGAACGCGGCGGCGCCGGTCCATGACAGTCAGGGCTTTGGCAGCCCGGTTAGTGCGGTGGTGTCTCACGCTATCAGTAGCGCAGTGATTAACAATGTGAATGTGAATGCATGTGACAGTGGTGCCCCCGAAGTTGCCCAGGACGGCCTGCAGGTTGGCGACATCGGTGACGGAAAGGACGAGCCTGCTCCACCTCCTGAAGATGAAAGGTGAGTCCATTGACTTGGCGCTTTGTTAAAATTTATCTTAAATAATCCATTTTTACATGATGGTAATATAAAGATAAGATAACCATGGATCTGATAACAAATACACTGATTAATTTATTCTCTAAATTTCTATAATGTGTACTGTTTTAGTGATTGTTTATAAATTCATAGATCATTTTGAAATATTTTTCAGAGTGGTTTTTTGAATATAATGTTATAAATTGACATAATTCACAAAGTCTTAAATCTTTTATTATGTTGGAATTCATTTTAATTTAAATTAGGAACATAGTTCAGGAATATAAGAATATGAAAAGTTTATCTTTTATTGTCAGACATGACATCTTTTCTATACTAATAAAATAAACTTTAAGATGTTGTTTGTTTAGTTGAACACATACTAATTTCAGAAACTTTTGATTTTAATGGATGGAATGAGGAAGACTAGACTGTAGCTATACTACACCATGTTAATAGTTTTGACAAAACCCATTGTTCCTGTGGTCAGAGTTACCTAAAGCATCAAGAAGGTGTCATTTACAATTTTTTATTTATGGGGATGAAACTAAAACAGGATCTTAGTTACTATATATAATATAATTACTTTATTAAGCACATATAAATGGTAACCAATACACCATGTGGAGACCTCCATGACATTAATGTGCCAAAACTTAAATTATATTCAATTGAAATTATTACCATTTACAATATCTTAATCTTACTCCTTAAGTATAGGATAAACATTTTAAATAATAATTAATGTCCCTTTCCATATTTTACTTTTATTAATAACTAGTGGACCCGGACGCGGCTACGCCTGCTTCAACTATAAGAATATTTATTAAATATATTCATTAAATTATTTTCAATTTTCAATAGAATTAGTAAGAAAATATAAGCTTAAATAATCAAAAAGAATAATAAGTAGATACACATTATTAGAAAAAGTTATCTGAGTTATTGAAATTAACCAACAAAAGGATTAAAAGTAACTAAAGGATAGATAATATTCTTAATATTAGAAAAAGTACCTAAAGTTTTCCGTGCGTGCGTACATAGATATCGACTCTACGAAATAACTAAACATTTCTCTCTATTAAGCAGGATAATTTTAGCGGGCAATATCAAATAAAATAAGAAGAGAACCAAAGTGTAGTTTAAATTAATTATAAATAGCAAATAATTACATAAACATTTACAATAGTTCGAAAATGTATGAAAATTTATAAAACCGTCAACGTCATCTGCCCGTTCGCGTCGGTCATACTGTGCCGCCCGTAGGCTAGGTCATTTGGAATCAGTGACATCTCCTTAATTATTTATTAGAATGCCATACAGTAAACTATAATTTCAATCTAGATAAAATGTTAATAGTGACTATTATATTTATTTTCATAAGGATGAATATCAAAATGTCGCAGTAACGGTTGCGTAGCGACTCGACGGTTGTTATTATCATGGCAGAATAAATTGCATGTCAAATTAGAAAGTACTTTAAAATATATTAGTATATATGTGTAATGTAATGTTATATAGCCTATAGCACTTCTGAAGAATGCAGCTTTCATACAAAACAAAAACAATGAAAATCGGACCAGTAGATCCAGAGATCTTAGCGTTCAAACAAACAAACAAACAAACTCTTCCGCTTTATTATATTAGTTAATAATAATAAAAACTGACAATGTTTATATATGTAGATATGAAATAATTGGGTTTTATTATCTTATTGCAAAGAAAAATATGTTATAATATCAATACTTTTGTTGATAAAATTTACATAATTAATAGTAATCTTCTACAATTTATTTTCATTTATTTCATTATTGAAATAGATATTTAGAATTTTTATAGTATAAACTTTTATTCTGTTCCTAAAAAATAAATTAAAAGAATATTTTTAATCAGTAAATAATTTTCTTATATTTCATAGTAGTTATCTGTCTAATTGAAAAATGCTAATAACCTTGTTATATACCTTACTTATTTGGTATTGTACATTTTTATGTAAATTCCGATTAACCTGGCAACAGTTTCCAATATTGGCTAAGTGGGCGAGTGTGTGTACATCTATTAGCAAAAATAACTCATCCGTAGACAATGGCGGTTGTTTTCTTTGCATTCGGCCGCGGCTCGAACCGTCGAGCGGAATCCGACGTCCCTTTGATGCTGTTTATTTGCGCTTCGTCCTGCGACATAAATAGGTGGTTGACACGCACGGTGCATGGTGCCCGCCGGTATGCCGGTGACTCACGCGCACCGCGTCCGATTTGGTGACCAGCTAACAGAAGTTACCGTTCTCTTTTTGTTTCGGTATATTTTTATTGATTTTGATGAGATGCTTCCGATTATCGATTATGTATTTCTTGATAACTAACCATTTGTATTTATTATGCTGATGGTATCGCCAGTATTCCCAGGGCGAAATCACAATGCATGAGCCACCGGCGCCGGCGCAACGTCACTGGCGTCAATGGTAATCGAGTCGAGAGCGGAAGGCCGTGAAACATGAGATTGCCATTCGCTTGTGATCGGCTAATATCAATCCGGCGTCCGCTTATTAGATCAGTTAGGTCTTACTAAAATTTTACAATTGAACGACAAATTAGTAATAAAAGAGTCTTAGATTAAATATTTTCAACTTCAAGAAGTACATACCGCTGTGTAATATTTGCCCACAAGCATACTTATACATTAAAATTCCACGAGTTTTTCTGATAGCCTATTGTCTAAATGTTTTCGAACTCATCATACGTAGAAGCGTCATCGTTTACAAGTCGAAAGAATATTATTGTTATCTGAGGAATTTATTATGTTGCTTTACTAAAAATATTATATTTATCAGATCTCTTTGAATTTTTAAGTACATTCAATAATAATGCTTAGAGAAATATAATCAATTTTACAGATTCTCAGTAAATCCATGCAGTCTATTGGCGTGCTAATATTGGTGAAAGTACCGAGATGCACAAAATACCGCAGAGCTCAGTTCTCAGTATTGTCAAATAAAACGTTCACAACTTAACGACTTGTTAAATAATAGAAGTTGTATATTTCTAACATTTGTAATTTTTGTCTATAATCGCAAATTGAAAAATGACGTATAATTAAGATACTGTTTTATTGAAAAGATATGAGAGTATGAGAATTATTACTTGTCTTGAAAATTTGAATTCGCTTCATAGATACGGTCTGCTACAGTTTTTGTGTATATTACGTAAGATAACAAATTCGACGCCGCAACCTTTTTGACGTCACCACTTTGTAGATAGACAGTACGGTGTATCGGGTAATCTCGTAATTTGTATATTTATACTAAATATTGTTGATATGGGCTCAGGGATATGTATCATAAATGAATTGTGAGAAATTTAATACACAATATGTGAACGTCCATTTTATGTATTGTGTAGAATCATAAGTGATAAATGTATGTTATATTTATCTGAGCTTTTTTGCTAAATTTGCTGATTTATAGGAGCAGGCAGAGGGAACTTAATAAATAGTGATACATCACTGCATTCCTTACATTATTTTTTTTTTTATTTTTAGCTTTGCTTAAGTTTTGTTCCGAGTATCTCTGCGTACACTCCGTAGGCGTAAGCGCGGGTTGAAATCCGCGACGAAACTTTTATACGTTTTGATTTTTTCCTAAGTGTGTCTAATACTTTCAAAATATTGAACACAATAATTCATTATTCCGATTGAGTATTAAACCCACAACCATCGTACTGACAGGCATGAATAATAAAGAAACTAGATTAGATAACTATTGATGTTTAGATTGGTTCTCTCTTTCAAACTGTATAAGATTTACAAAGACCAGAATAAAACTGTACGACTGAGTAGCTACTAAAGGAGGATTAGTGAGTTATTATAAAATAAAACCAGCAGAAGCAGAAACCCTGTCAAATAAGTCCCAAGCAACCACAACGAGCGCGAAATGCACCAAGAGAATGATGACTTTGCGTGTAGATATGCATGTATAAATCAAGCGCTGTTTTGTTTTACGTATATGACCAAAGATGGTCCAATTATATAGTGTGCATGTTATTTTTTTTTAAGATACACCTCATTGAGTAAGACGGTGAAATATTAAGTATATTATTTAATTTCAGACGTTATTAATCGTGTCATTAGTCTGTTATTTTTTACCCGCACAAATTAGAGATTAGAGAACTATTAGTAATGTATTAAATCATTGGTGCTATTTTTTTTTCTTTAATTCTAGTAATATGGTAGAATAGTTATTATTGATGGATGTTCACATAGCTGACAAAAATAAATGTATTCAGTTTTAATATAAATAAATAAAAAGATAGCCAGAGGGAGTCTAGTATTGGTACACTTCGCTCCCCATTAAATTGCTTATGTAGGTATAAATTGTATAGCATCGTTATCCATTTTTCGGAACTACCTAATTATTTATCTATATTTATATTTGTAAATTAAATTTCTGTGTTACTAGCTTAATTAAATTTAGCGATAATTGTAATTTATTGCACTCATTAATTACTCATTGTTATTTAATTTTCGTTAAACGTATTGCAACGAATCTGTATATTATCATTTTAGATATAAATACTACCTACTTATCTCAAACAAACGAGTTCTTTGTTGCAATGTTAATAGCGAAACATGGATTTCTTTTCAATAATCTAATGTTACTTAACGACTTCAAGAAAAGTTGTTGGACTTTTTTTGTTTGTTTTTTTATTTGAGTATCTTTAATTTGATTTGGTTGATCTAATTAGACTAACAAGTGCACATACACTTTGTTTGTATGTTTGTCCACAAAAATAACTACTTGAAAACTATAAATCATGTCGAGATTATCCTTTTTTCAATGTAATTGGTATGTTACTTAAGAAATAGTCCCAGCAATTGGTTCCGGCGCTCTTTTCTCTAAATACTTATGGAAATTGGAACATATTTGAAATCTGTTTATTTATTTTTAATTAGATACCTTTGTTTACGAGATAAACGTTTTACAGCAAAGCGCATTAAAACAAAATACGTTTCACATTTTAGAGGAAACAACTTGGCATAGGTCGATGAGCTGCAGGATATTGTGCATTCCGTACATATTTTAACCACTAATTACTCGTTAGTCTCGACCTTCTTGCGCTCACATTTACAAATACTTTGTTTTATTATTATTATTTATTTTTTTTGTTTATTTTATATACTGTTAGGGTATTAATTCAATTTATAAATGAAAATTCTCGTAGTAACTGAACGACTGTATAGAATCATGATTCAGTGACTTCATTTTTTCCCCATGAAATAAATACACAGTGTAAATCGACTTCATTACTAATTATTGAAACTTGGAACTTCACAACATGTGAAATCTAAATCTAAAAATCTACTATGTTTTGTTTTCCTCATGACATAATTTTCCATTGACTATAGACTAATATAGCAAGTGAGTGTCAAAACTCACAGTTATCTATCAAACGTGATTGTGTTATGTTCCAATGAATCGATATCTCGGTTCGTTAACTGATAATGTAAATCAATTATTTATCAGCCATTATCCCTATCAATTAGGTATCTTTATTTTTACTTCCAACACAAATGTTCAATAGTGTGTGGTCTGTTTTATAATTGTTTTAGTTTCTGGCGTTGACCGTTTCCTACTTTTGTTTTTCTATTACGTTCTTATACCTATAGATTTATGCGTAATACCTATTTTCAAGTAATCATTAACATTCCAGGTAGGAATTAGTTTAAAAAAATGGAAAGAAACATCAATTTTTGTCTACAACATTAATTTTTGTCTAAAAAAAAATATACTAAAAATACAAAAATGTATTTTTTAAGGTTAGAATGAAGAATTTTAATTAATTTTGTTTTAACTGTTATTTTAATTAACGCTCCTATTAGAGTCTGTGAAGATTTCATTTCGTGCTTTCCGTATACATAATATACCTATATAAAAACGAGAGAGGCTGGCAATTTTAAACTGGATATTTACCGCTATATTAGAACTAATTTAACATAAATAATTTGATGCTTTTGATACGCTATACATAAATGCAATATTTCTTATATTATTAATTTTGTGTCGTTTAAAAAACGAAATAGATATTACAATTTATCCAAAGCATTTTTTTTTATTTAAAGATGTTGCTTATTGTAAAAAACGTGTTTATTTCATCAGCCACTAACAGTTTTCTTTCTACGACATTACCCCAATATATATATGTATATGTAATTTAAACCAAATATGTGACCGGTTTTTAAAATTTAATCAAACGATCTATGCAAATTATGATTTATTTATATAATCATTTTTTAATATATGAAATATTATTTAATAATTTGTTTTTTTTTCTGGAGTACGAGTGCATATTTAATTACTGACTGACTGTCTGTCTATCTGTGTGTATTTATATTCCTTTTACAAGTAAGCAAAACATTTATAAATAAACGTTCATTTACTATAACCATAAAAATAGCCTTCTAAGTTTACACAATAACGTAATACATGTTATCAATACACAACACTTACGCCAAGAATATTACTGAAGGTTCATTAATCCGATAATAGTGCGGTTATAATGAGAATAAAAGGAGCATTGGGAACTGCTGTGCATTGTATTGACCTCTGCATAAATGATATTTCTAATAATATCCTTTATCTCCGTTTATGTTTCGATTCTCATACAGCGGGGTTCCATGTGTATCTTATTCTTGGTTTTGTTTAATGTATTTAGTAGTTTATATTTTAAATTGGTTTTTATCATTTTTGTATTCGTTTCGAAATGTTATAAAATTCAAAATGAAAAATATAAATACCCAGATACCAAGAATATTTGCAACGAATAGAAAATGCATTGTGGTCGATGTAAAGCATAATATAGTAAAGTGGAAAGCGTAGGTGGTTGATAAGCTGCGGACGCAGTCCAGTTCTAGTTTTATATCGGTGTATAGAAATTTATGCGATTGAAAAGTACACGTCTGGTGCATTATAACATTGAGAGAAATTCACAACTGCCTATTCCGGATATCTCCGGGGCCTTTTGTCATTCTCCGCCGTCATTTATTATGTCTTCGAGTGACGTTGAAGGCAAGAATGACGTTCGTGTATTAAATGACGTATGTATGGTGCTGCCGTATCAGATGGGGCATCTACTTGCAATTCTAGCGTCGCCAGAACGAATCGACTGCCGCCTGCGCTTACCGGAAACAACCTAAAAATGGCAAACTGCCAGTCGTAATGAATGCATCTTTTCAGTATTCAGTAAATTATAATTTCAACAAATTTAAATGAAGCTTACAGGGAATTAATTAATTAATGTATTCATTTTCGCTTATCTCAATGCTCTGTTTAGTTATTCATATATATTATTAATATAACTTGTAGATAGATTAATAAAGATAAAACTAAGATATTTTTATATATATTTTATATAAATAATAATGGATAATACTCGTTAAAGTTACACAGACTAAATGGTGTGCTGTGTACCTACCTACCTGAGATCACTGCAAATTCGTACCTCGCTCGTGCACTTAATGTTTGTACTGCGGCAATATTGAAATGACCCAGTAGTTCGAAACCGAGCTTGCTTTCCCGTCGAGCGAAGTTCATTGGCACCAGTCGGTATTCTCATTCATAGCCTCGCACTCTGGACAAAACTAATTCTTATAGAAAGAAAGTGAGTGTCGGTTTCGCTATCGATGCCTATTTTTTGCGACCATTGTACGGCACTTACATAAAAAAGATAGCTGTAGGCAAAGTGGTTACGTAGGCGATAATATGTAGCGATAGTGGGTATGTCCGAAAACCTTTTATGAATCTCTGTTTGTATTTTGACATGGTTTACATTAGGCTGATAAGGTTTTTGGCAGTTGTGGCATCATCGAAATTAATTGGATTATTCGTTATTGGTTTTTACTAGACTTTTGTATGAATATATTTTTTATTGAATGAATGAATGAATGAAACATATAATGTCACATTTCACATGAAATATATTTTGTGACTAGGGAACGATAATAAATTTACAACTGTAGGAGTGACATATTTGAGTTTTGCAATAAACATTTAAAAAAAATTAAACCTAGATATCTTATCCGTTTTATAAACAATTTACGGCACGCACTAATAAAATATATTAAATAACGCAATTAAATATTTAAATTTTTAATTAACGTTCAGTTAAATTAAGTTCCCAACTCTTATCAAGTACAGTTAGTTACTAAGTGTATAATATATTATACAAAAGTCTCTTTCATTTGAAAAGTATGACGTGTCATTTCTTTTTAAAATAAGCAGATGTTAACCATCTGTGTTACCAGCCTTATTGATCAGATTGCGCACCTTGTTATACCACTCAGATGTGGTTGGACGAGATCTGCGCCTATTTGCAATCAATGAAGATTTACATATATATATCGTGGAGTACCAAGCGGATGCCACTCCGGTAGAGTGCATGTAAAATATGTTTCAAATACGCATTTGATCACAATTATGTTGGTTTTGTTTGTATATATCTTCCAACTGAGGCCAGTCGTGGCACAGGAACGTAAGCGTGTGATTGTAGACGCGACAATTTGTGGGTTCGATTTCCATTCGAAGAAATGAAGTATTTAATATTTTCATTTCCTCGTGATGGTAACGACTCTCTAATCAACTCAACAATGCCTCTATAATTCGGTGCGAAGTGGGGAACGGTGGAGGATTTAACACTGGAGTCTATCCTATGCCTACCCTGCTATGCAGCGTGAAGTCGCAAAAAAATTTAGGTAAGGCCAAGCCTGTTAGCCAATAAACTTGCGGTCATCTGTATCTGAATTACACCTACGTTATAATTATAGCATTAATACATATTAACTACTCGTTTATAGAACATGTAAGTGTACAAAGTAACTCCGACCGCACATTAGGTTACATCAAGGCAAATTACTTAATGTAAGATATAGTCTTCCTCGATAAATATACTTTCCAACACGAAAATATTTTTTGGTTAAGGTAGTTGATCTAACTAACTTTTCAAATTTATAATTTTAGTATACCAGTAAGGACATTATAGATTATAAAATTACAATATATACAAACTATAGAATAATTAAGCCTTAATTAATATTTGTAGATGGTAAACTTTATATTGATTGCATAAACTTACACAAATAAACCAAGGTCGCGGTATCGCACCAGGTGGTACCACGCAAATCCGTTGCTCGTTTTTGGTACGTTGGCTCATATTTGAAATTATTGATTATTTATTAGCGCTAACAATGTAAATAAAACGCAAGTTCGCAAAGCATTTTTTTGTATCAGTGTCAAAAGCTGGGAGTGACACAGTATACAGTGTAGTGACAAATCACTATGTTTGACGATGGTATCAGATTGTATATTTTGTACTCGGTATATTAATCTATTAACCATCCTAATAATGATTTATATTTTTAATATTCGATAAGACTTTGAAACTTTCAACCTTTAGTTTTCGTTTTGAAATGTATAAAAAGTATCTTTCTAAATCTAAATTTATTTTCTTATCTTTATCATAAAACATTTCCAGTAACTACATTTATTCGCATGTTAAACATAAACATGACTTTTACATCGAGAAACATAAACATGACTTTTACGCTAGTATTCTATGTTGACGATAGTTCTAAAAATATATAACAAGTAATTTTCTTACCCGCCAAAGAATGCGATACAGAATATATGAAATGGATTGGCGCTGATGCGAGTGCAATAAAGCTTAGAAGCTCATAAAACATTTACCTACCTGTTGATATATTGGTTGTTTTTACAAAAAGGATCTTAAAATATTTATATTTTTAACTTTCTTAGATTATTTTCCAGTGAAGTGGGCTTATATCTTATTATATCTTTCTTATGAAAAATAATGTTAATATTGGTTTTTTTTTATCTATTTTACAACATAAACTCGAACTTCTAAAGCTTTACACGTTTTTAGATGATGCGTCGTGCGTGCGTTTGTAAAATCGAAAATAATCATTGTTATAATTTGATAATATTTGCGCTTCGTTGCGTACTTTGTTATATGTTAGTAAAATTATATAAAAATAAATATATTAAATAATGTGTCTTATTAATAACACGAATAATATTACTTTGTTGACTGTGATCTGGGAAAGATATTAAATAGCAAATGCTTTCCCAGAACTTCAATCCAATTTCTGACTCAGTACATTACAATTCAAGTTTTAATATTGCTTCCAGAAACTCCAATACCGTCTTCCAAAAAATATTTTATTATTATGTATACGCAATTTATTACTTTATTTACTATAACCAATTTTAACTTAATAGTCACTGGAGGGAATGAACTATTTTCATTTCGTCGCTCAAAGACAATGTGCGGCGTTGAGTTCCGCCATATCTGGTTCCCTGTATCTATCATGTTATGTTTTATATATGGCGAGAAGCTAAATTCTCTCTCTTCTGTAATAAGAACTCTTTAATAATATTTTTTTACATTTTGTATCGTTATGAGATATGTATTTTCTTGGACGTTATAGTAACTCATTATCAGACTAAATACTGAAATGGAAATTGTGCTTTGAAAATAGAAGAGAAAAAAACTTTTTCTATAACATTTCTATATACTTAATGGAAAATATTAGTTGAGATTGTTTTGCAGTAGATACTATTAGAAGAAACTATAGATAGATATATCATAATTCCTACCTACTGTAAAAACAAATACAACATTTCGCCAATACCGGATCTCGTACTAATGTAAAAGTGAAACAAAAAAAAATAAATACAGATTCACTCTCACCGGCCTCTTTTGTTCGTCATAGTGCAAAATCAACTGTAATTTCCTGACCGAATTTTTTTATCTCGCCTCTCGATGTCTGGCTGACGGGTCATTTATCTTGGATTTATATTTTTTACTTACATCAGTCTTTGTAAACATTAGAGATATGTTAGGCGGTAATAGAAATTTTATTATTTGATTAATAGTCGAGAGGCCGTCATGGCGCAGCGGTTCCGTGTGACTGTAAACGCGAAGGGTGTGGCTTCGATTCCCACAGGGGGAGAAGTAGTTATTATATTTTCATTTCTTCGCTCTGGTGACAAGGCAAAGCGAGGTGTTGATTTCAGTCTTCTCTTCTTTTAATGGGTTTCGCTCCATCCTGAGGAGGCTTAATAGTGTATAATATAAGTATGAAAGTCATTGAATACGGCTATCCTAATAATTTATCTGAATAATCCGTAAAGCACCAATTAAATATGCAGTTATAACATAATGAATGAATCATAAACGGATTTATCAACGGCCAGTTATGTAAAGTGCAATATCAATTATAGTTGTACACGGTACAACACGTTCCGCAACTGCAGGGCGGGTCTCGTGAACTGTGCCGGTCGTTGCCCTCTCAGCCGAATCTACGACTTTCTAATGGGATTAAAGTTTTGTTACTTAAGACGGCGACTCGGACCTTAACTGAGGTACAATTGGAGTGTACACTGTTGTTATTTTTGTTAGCGTCACGCTATATCCCGCACACAGCAATGTAGACAGGGAAGACACTCCCCATTTTCCCTCGAATTCTGGAGGCATTGGGTGTTGAAGAGCGGAATACTTCGCCGCGCTTTGCATCGACACCTGACCGAAAACGAAATAATAAATATTTAATTTCCTCGATTGGAGGATCGACCCCATAAACTACGGCACGACTGGCCTCTATACTGCTATCCTACACAATTTTCTCCCATACATAACTGTCTACTAAACGTTTCACATAATTAATAGAATAAATCCAACAAACGTGCAATACTTCAGCATCATCGCTCAATAATTGGATAGCTTTACAGTACATGTGCAATTATACTCTCGTAAAGCTAGAGATCGAGCCGGCGAACGCGCTTTCACTGGCTTGTCGATCTCGTCAAACTGCAACTGAAACACTTCAGCCGTGTCGTTAGGTTAAGATTCGAATTCGTGTAGCAAAACTACCTTTTCCTCTCTCCTCCCCAGTCCGTGTCGCGCGGGGAGTTATTCATGAAATGCCTTATGGACACTTCGCTTATCTAAATAGCTGTTTCACATTATGTGTTTTCCTTTATTGATACTTATAATTTAACACTAATAGTGTATAGTGCTAAGTGTATAATAAATTATGATTAAAATTCTTGTCTAATTTTAAAGCTGATACAAGTAGTCGTAATAGTAAAATGAACTGTATGTGACGCACAAATATCATTATGATTATATCAATAAATCAAAGTCAATTTAACTTGTAATACGTTTAATTTTAATTTGTTTTGATAAATTACATTTAACTTCACAAATACAAACATATCTATTGTAGATTATTTTCATTACAAAGTATTATATGTATATTATTATTAGCTTTTACCTACGGCTTCGCTGGTGTGGTTAAATAGGAGATTTGTGAATGACATGTGACATATTCAGCAGGTACAGTAAGATAAACGTCACGAATGTGATGAAATAAAGCCTTAAAGCCTTAAAGCCTTTTAATAGATGGACTATTCAATACAAAAATATTTTTTCGATTCGAACCAATAGTCTCTGAGATAATTTCGTTCAACTAAATAAACATTATAATATTAGGTATGGAGTATAAATTTAACATATTACCGAAACTTATTTAGAAGTTTCTAAGTTTATGTAATTTGATACACTAATATAAATGAGGTGATTACGAACCAGCCATGTAGGTTCGTCGTGGTGCAGGGGCATAAGTTTGTGACTATGAACGCGACTGGTGGAGATGGATTCGATCCCCAGTCGAGATAATGAAATATTTTTTTAAATTGATATTTTCATTACTTCGCTGTGGTGTCGGGCAACGGAGTGTCTAAACACTAGGTTCGCTCTGCCTACCCTGCTTTGCGCGGCATACAGCGTGAAGCTGATTATGTTTACAGTAGCTCATGTTATTGTGACAGGTCCAAATCGAACTCTTCCGGCGCCTCCAATGCCGTATCTGTTAAACGTTCGACGTATTCGTATTTATCACAACGCTCGAAATAGTCCTTATCAGCGCCGCTCTGAGGTCAGTGGGCGCTACGTTGACACAAGCGATAGTTAAGGGCTACTGTACACTGACCGACAGGATGTTTAAATGTAAACATATTATGTCAAACAGTGTTTCAATTCCTTATATAGTTTTTTTTATAATATGTCGTCCTCATAAGCATGAGCGGTCATGAGCTACAATTAGGAGAAGCCGTTCTTAATATTTAGTTGTGCTGACACCGGAATGTAGTTCATGATGAATCATTTAGTATAGGCGTCCATAATGATGATTTGTCATAACCACTTTCTATATTTTTTCTGGTGTGCTTGTACTCGTCACTCCTGCGTGACGATTCGCCTTGATTTTTTCTAATTAAAATTTATAATTTGGTCATCTCCGTGTATGAAAACCCTAACAGCTCTGATTAATATCCTAGTTTCTGCGTAGTAGTTTCCATTTCATAACAACGTTATCTTTTTGACATCGCTCGTAAAAGGCGTTGAATGGACTTTATTATTATTATGGAAAATCATTTTCATTCACATTTACAATCATTTACAATACATTAACTTTCTTATGAACATCATTTTAAAATATATGTGCGTATTAAAATATCTCTGTCTAGTGAAATATCAGAGCCCAGTCGGGCACATGCGTGTGACTGTTAACGCGACAGGTTCGATTCCCACTCGAAGAAATAAAATATTAATATTTTAATTTCTTCGCTCTAATGTTGAAATGTTGAGGCAAACCGCGGCGTCAGGTCAGGCACTTCACACGCAATGCCTCCTGAATTCGGCTGAAAATGGAGAATGAATTTTGTATATTATAACACTAGTTCCCTATGCCTACTCTAACATGACGCTAATAAAAAAAATATGAGTAGTTACTTTTTTTTGTTACTTTGAGTAAGCTTAGCCGTAAAATTTAAATTCAATACATAAAACATCATTACATGTTAATTATTTATTGGTTTTGTAAACTCATACAATATTGAATGCCCTTCTCAGTGGGTGCGGAAAAAAGCAATAAATAACCCGAGTGTGCTCTCAGCGTATGCCCTCAAATGATTTAATGCAGACAGGCCTACCGCCGGCTCCGGACAGACACTGTTCATTGTTGTGTTAAACTTGACTAAACAAATTTGTATAAGAAAATACTGAAATAATAATGGTGTGTGTACTTTTCAAACAATTGACAGTAACTAGCCGTGTTGATTGGTAAACATGAATACTGTGAAGGATTCTTTTCAATATTTGCTGTTGGCCTTGCCTTCTTTTATAAATTATTTTGTATCGAAAATGATTTCTTAAGCTTCACCTGTATTCCGCATATACACTCAGTTCCCCACTTTGCGCGTAATTCTGGAGACATTGCATGCGTTGCGTCGACTCCAGAGCGAAGAAATGAACATAATAAATATTTAATTTCCTCGAGTGGGTATCGAACCCACAACCACACCTGTCGCGTTTACAGTCACACGCTTGTAAATATATAAATGCCCTGCGCCACGACTGGCGGACAGAAAATTAAATGGTTTTCTAAAATAAAATTAAATTGAAATATTTTCTAGGCTGTGTTAGCAAAAAGTGTTCCGAAAGGTGGCATGAAAGATACGCCCTTAGTTCCTATTATCAACTGGGTGGGTAATGATCACTGACGTAAATATGTATTCTGCTTCATTACAAAGGATGTGCTTCTTCTGTCAAGTTAAAACTAGTTCTAGTAGACGCTGCATAGGATGTGTTTTTACGTTTAGGTACATTCATCGACATTTTATTTTTTATAGTAAATGTGACATTTTGAAAATATAAGTTTTGTTTTAAATGTTATTGTTATTCTTGTTATTAATTAAAATTAGTTTTCTACAAAATATATTTTAAATGTATATCTTGCTCGTAAACAACATTATAATGATATGTTACAGTTACCACTTTCAATTTTGTATCGCATTATTTATTATGCCGCTTGCGCTTTCTATTTTGAAATTTTACCAACGCTTATCAAAGTTTGGCCTTTGATCGGTTATTGCATAAAACAAGTCAGAACTTGTATGCCTTATACAATTGATATTTTTTTTAACAGCAGCAGGGTAGGCAGAGGGATCCTGGGAACCTAGTGTTAAAATACTGTGTTCCCGTTAAGATGCTTTCGTTCCAACCATTCCGCCAAAATTTCTGGGGGCATTACGTGTTGAGTCACGGAACCCAACGCCACGGTTCGTTTTGTTACTAAAGCGAGGTAATGGAAATATTTAATATTTAATTTAAAACTTTGTATATAGAAATATTATAGAATATAAATATATCTAAAATCCGGTATCATATTGTAGTAGAACGAGTTTGGAAGCAATTTTCTTAATTCTCAATAAAATGAGAATCGCAATACAATATTTGATCGGTTTGTCGCGGTTTCTTTTGGATAATTTATGAAAGATACTTTAAAAATAATATTTAATTGCACCATTTTTAATGTATGAAATGCAATTTAGCTATTATATAAATTTATTAACTAAGCTTATTAGATTTAAGCGTTCCAACCTGTCCTAATTGGTAAACTAGGTATTAAGTTCGCCCCAATAAAATACAAAATGTAGGTGTGATCAGGAATCTAAAAGAGCGAGTGGCACGCAAGTGATTATTCCTCGAAATACACCCGTGACCTTCTAGAGGTCGTCCCTGTCTATCCGCACTCGTTAGGCGATAAAGTAATTTCTGAATGGATTAGACCGATTAAAAATCACCATTGGCTCTATGCCAGACCTATCTGTATAAACATTGCGAATTTAAAGAAAATGTCGTTACGTCAGCGGACCAATATTACGTCTTATGTCTGAAGGAATTTCGGTCTTGTAAATAAAATGGCTATTAAAATACTTATTAATATTTTTATAGGAGTACCGAGTACGTACTGAATAAATGTGGTGGCGTATACATTTTTTTTTGGATTTTTTTGATTACCTACCGCACATAGTAAATTAAAAGTTATTACTCGAATTATTTATAATTTACTTGTCCCCTATAAGATGTAAAATGGAAATACCCGCTGTATCCCGTTCTCATAAGAATTTCCAGAAATCCTCTCTTAGTGCTCCCATTATTCACATTCCTCAACCTACGTAAATGCCAATATTCAACTTCCTAACTCCGGTAGTCTCGTCAGGTCATTGAACACTAAAGCCTTTATAAAATAAGTTAAAAGGTAACCTCATATATTACACTTGATATTCCACAATTTTAAATGAGAAATTTAATTTAATTTCATAAAAGTTGCTTTTAGCTGCGATATATTGCGGAAAAGTATTTTAAAAACACATACTAGGTATAGCACTAAAATTAATGATGTTGAATAATATACAACATTTCCTGCAAAGCTCTCTTGCCTTTGAGCTAAATGTGCACCTGAAATACATACATACATATGCCAACAACTTCCACTTTCCAATATTGTTACCTCAAGGCGGCCTGGCCGAGATCTACGTCGTTAACTGGCTAACGATGAAAGACTGCATAGCGTGCCTGCAGTTGGCTATTATATTGAAATTAACGATCCGAGTTCCTACTTCTTAAGTTTCAAATATCCAGCGCTATGCGTCGAGATTTACATCTCTGTTTGTAACATAGTATTAGATACAGTTGTAAGAAATGTTCTAAATGATTGTGTAAACTATTATTGTAATACTGATATGTAAAATTGGCAGCGTATTGAGACCGTCGTGACGCAGGGCTACAGGCGCGCAACTGTAAACGCGACCGTTAAGGTTTCGATGTCCACTCGGGGGAATGAAATATTTAATATTTTCATTTCGTGGCAAATAGGGGCGTTGAGTACCACCAATCAACACGCAATCCCATAAGAATTCGTAAGAAATTCGGAAAGTGCGGAACGGAATGTCTTAACAATGGTTCCGAGGTTTCCTCTGCCTGTATATTGAGGCCGGGTAAAATTTATTATAGTGGCGCCTTTGAAGAATATAAAGAATGTGTATGTAATAGTTGTGGGTTCGATTTTTATATTTTAACCTTCACTCGTGGTAATGTAATATTTCAAAATATTTCTTTTCTTTGATAGTTATTACTTATTAGCGACGTCCATACTCCATAGCGACACGAGTTGACAAGAATGAGGAGTTCTTTCTCTGTTGGAAGTTGGAACTGAAAATAATTGAGGACGGAGAAAAATCATAATACGCTCAAATCACGTCTAAATCTAATCAACTTATTCAAAATATTATATTAATTATTTATACATATAATATATACAGGCATAATAAACAATAATAAAGACACTCCTCGCCATTTGAAACATTAAAGTAAAACCGGGAGTGGTGAATTATGTTAGTAGTAGCACATAGAAACAGCGTTCGTTGACCCCTCGCTAACAAAGAAGCTCTGGAATATTCTGTTACCATTTCTGGAAACATATACAGTTCGCCCACCACAGCCTACAGGGGTACGCTGTTGATCATTACTCATTGCGGCCGTGCTGTGACTAAGATATCTACATTTGTATTAGCAATTATTTTAGCGCATGCACGCTTGGGACCTTTAGTATAAAATTAAATAAGTATCAAATTACTATGAAAACACTTGTACAACATTATAGTTAATTTAAAACAAAATCCGCACACAACACGGTAGGCAGAGGGAACCTACTATTAAGACACCCCGTTCTCCACTTTCCGACGCATTCCGGAGATATTCCATGTTCTGTGGCAGAACTCAGCGCCGCGCTTCACCATCAGAGCGAAAAAATGAAAAAATGAATTTAAATAAATATTTCATTTCCTTTCGAGTGGGGATCGAACCCATAACCTGTCCGCTTTTACAGTAGATAACACTTTCTGCCCATGCGCCACGACTGGCCTCAGTATAGTATATTTAATAATAATTAATTGGATTTTTAATACATTAATAAACCTATCGAAGCTGCGCATGCGTCATCCTCAAGATAGAATTTAAAAATGTATTAAATTCATCAATCACGAATAAGTCAAGACAGTGATGCTAGGCACAAAGCTCCGTCGGCTCTCACAAAAGCTGTCATGGGTTTATAAATAGTTAGAATATCTCGGCGTGGGCTCCGGTGCTAGTGTACCTAGTGGCATCGTTATTTTTTTTTAAAACCTTTTTTATTTATGATCGTTTATATAGGATGGTTCGGGATTCGTGTAGGTATAAATTCTGGGAAAATAATACTAATAAATTTAATGAATCTAGTTTTTTCTATCTACAAATACAAATTAAAAAAAGCATTTTAATATGAAACATCCAACAACAAATATAAGCAGCAACTGGTATATTTATAATATTAATTAGTCTGTCGTACTTGTTGTATTATAATATGAATACACGTGAAGGCGCCGGAGACAGGTGGCGTCCTGTTGTACGTTGACTTCGCGGCCTTGGCGTCCACTCGTCTCAATGGCATGCCATACCGCGTCACTTTATGTTTTTTCCTCAAGGCCGGTTACGTTAAACTGCTATGGGCTTTACATGGTTTTTTTTTGAAATTGTGTGAAATGTAGCTACATGTTATATCGATTTATGTTTGGTTTTTTTTATTTAATAAATTTATTACATAAAACATTCATTATAATTTTTTTTTTTTTTCAATAGATAACTTCTTATATTAATAAACGTGTATATCAAAAGTTCTATTACAATGGTGACAACTGAACTTTAATTTTGAAACATGATCACATTTAACAAGTGAACGAACTGACTTCAAAACCCACTGCTCCAATTGGCTAGTTGGTGGATGACGTCATTCATGTCTGCGCCCCGTCTACGTCGCTCTACTTCCCGGAAACGTATACCACACTGCCTTCCTGCTATACTATCAAATGTAGATACTTATAAAACCCATATCACCCCAACAAATAATGAGGATGTACCCAGCTACTGGCTGTAAATGCGACAGTTGTGGATTTGATTCCCATTCGAAGGAGTAAATTTATTTTCTCGTTGTGCTGCATTTTGCTTGTTCAGTGGCGAAGTAAAACGGCGTTTAGTTTCGCCACTCAACACGCAACGTCTCGAAAAATTGGGCAGAAAGTCAGGAACGGGGTATCTTATCACATTAGGTTACCTCTGCCTACCCCGCTTTATGCGTGATACAGCGTATAGCTAAACAAGAATGAATAACCCGTCAACCGAAATGAGCACGAGAGAAATTAAACCACACCACATTAGGGCGCTAATATAGTTCTTTTTCGTTGACGTCACCGACGCCTGTCACTCGACCGCCATTGTTCCTGACAGCGCAGTAAGTAAGTCACTTACTACGAATCTAACTGTGATTTTGATGAATGAGTTTCACTCTTTATGTCATTGAACTTTGATCTGGTTCCATTCGATGTGGGTGTTGGAAATGAGTGAAGATATGTATATTTAGTTACGTTATTACAGCCGGTTACGATCTGTTGAGCTTAAAATGTATGAAAGTGTGCACTTGAAAGATATACTCTAATTTACTGTAACATTCATATTTTCAAAATTATAAACTTTTTAGACGTGCCTGAAACGAATATATTAGTCATTTAGGCTAATGTACTTGGACTGGTTAAGTTTACACGTGGACGCTAGTTTATTTTAAAAATATATATCTGTTTTATATTTAATTTATTAAAATACTTAGAAAAAACTAATAAAAGTGAATAAAAAGTTGAGTCTCTTGTATGATGTTTAATGATTTGTAAATATCTTGATGATTTTAAACATAAAAAACTTAAATGCTAACAAAAATGAGCTAATATAAGGTCGAGCTTAGCATTCGCAATACACTTGTAACCAGGAAGCGATGTACCGTTTACCTCACGTTACGTTAGCTTATTGTATTTACTGTGTATTGTCCGGCGGGTGAGGTTATGCATTATAATTCACTAGTGCTGTCAACAATGCTCTGGACCTCTGTCGCGTCCACCATCTACATTTATAACTATTACGTTAAAAAAAAAAAACTAATGTACAACACTATTAGGCCTATAGAAAAAAAATGAACTATTCTTTATTTTGCTTAAGATGTCAAGGAGTTAGCCTATTTCCAGACGTCTCGGAAATCGATGTGAGATGGGTGTCGCACTGCAGATACCTAAATATTACTCCCTGCGCAACCTATCGGAGAAACTCTGTCGAACTTTCATATATTTAATATAAAATAATAACTTTAAATATGGTCAACCATATTCATGAACTACGTGCGTATATTTTTGAACATCTGAACCCAAGACCTTGCGAAAGAGAAAACAATTGCAATACATTTGAAAAGTAAAAGCTTCAACGACAGCCTTAATAATGTTCGATTAGCTTATTACAATATTAATTGAGAGTTGTTCAATCATATAGCTAATAAGTTGACCGGCGGCAACGGTCGTTGTCTTCAATTAACCCAGTTCCTGGTCCGTTTCGTTTTGTTTAGTCTGCCCGATGTCTGCTTTCTTCTACCAGATCGCAATGGCTGTATACTCGTATGTAGTATAAGTAGTGTCTGTGCTAGGACAGAAACAGTGCTTTTATATTACGTGAGAGTTAGACACGTGTTCTGTAAGTACATATTGGTGTTATTGTATTTATTGTCAACTACGCGTATTTCGCTTAAATGTTTGTTCATTTATTCCGACTCTATGGTAAAGAAATATTTAATATTTTCATTTCCTTGTTCTGGTAACGAGGCAAAGTGCGGCGCTGAGTTTCGCCCCTCTATACGCAATGATTCAAGAATTCGGCGGAAAGTGGAGAACGAAATGTCTTAACGCTAGGTTCCTTCTGTCTACCCTGGTATGTGCAGGCATGTGGGTAGAAATAGCGTGAAAATAAAAAAAAGTTAAATTCCTAATGCATTTAAGTTGAATTCTTGGCATGTTTCGTCTTTTCAGCGATTTGCCAATCGCTTTTATAATAAAGATGTCGTAATATTGTGTTTATCTGTGACATTGTTGGAGCTTGCTTAACACAATGCACTTACAACTAAACTATAAAAATATTATTATATATTTCGTTCTTAGCGATGTTACTATTAGTTTTAGGTACGCGTTGGTATTCAGAAATATAAAATACTGATAAATATTATCTTTTATTTAATTCTGTAGTCAATATTATGTTACCGATTTACTTTCGTTGTTAAGTTACTTCAGTTCCTTGGTAGTTTAATTTGCATGTGCTAATTTTGACGCTGTCTTGGAACATTTGCTTTACACTATTTGATATAAGATAAGTGGATAAGCGTAGCCTAATCTATTATGCAATATAATAGCTGTTAGGATGCAAATTAATAGTATATTTATCGTTAAATATTTATATGAATTACAACAGGTTTTCAAATTTTATAAATAAAATATTGTAATACGAATACTGCTAATGAAGCCAGTAGTGGAGCAGGAGCATAAACGTGTAAAGGGAATGAAATATCTAATATTTTTATTTCCTCGTTCTAGAAACGAGCAACACGCAATGCCTCCATAATTCGGCGGAAGATGGAGAACGGAAATATCTTAATGGGGACGGAGTGTTTAAACACAAGGTTATTTTGTTCCCTCTGCCTATACTGCTACGTGCGGGATACAGCGTGAATCTAAAATAAAATGTAATACGAAACTTATCCATTAACAGTTTTTTGTTAAAAACAATTACAGCACACGAAGTGGTTATTTTTGAATATATATGTATTTACAATTTTAGTTTTTTGTACACCTACTCTGACGAGACAGTAAGACGGCTGACCCAATTGGCACAAGCTTACATCTTTAAAAGAGTACTACTTCCTTTACTTTCCTTGAAATTGTATGTATGTATAGCTTACCTAGAAACCTAACTACGTTTTTAATATTTTTTTCTACTACCTAAATAATTTATTTATTGAATTTTTAAAAATAATGAGATCAAATCAAAAATCTTTAGAATTAACAATTTGTGTTTCATTCTGCATGGAGAAAAGTAAGCATATCCTTACCCGTAGTATTAAAGCACTCGGTTTCCCAAGTTTTTCTTCCCAATTTTCGAGAGGTTGCCTAGTAAGTGGCAGCACTAAACGTCGCGCTTCGTCTTCTTACGAGTACAACCGTCGCGCTTACAGTCGGAGTTAATAAACCAATTTTGACTAGAGAAATTCGCCTACATCATACAGTCTCCTTTCTACTAGAAAGCACAGGCTTTCTTAGACATAGCCTTTTTTTTCACGACAACTCCACCTAAGTACAATCGCCTAATCGCTAGTATAGCCTTTTATTTTGTTTGATGGCTAGTCTTCGCACGTTGCATATCTTATAACAATGCGTGACCAGTATTATACGAGTATATATATCTTACCTTTAGAATGCGTTAATATTTTTTTGTATAACTGAATATTCTGAGGTTTGAGGAGTGTTATATGTTTGTGTATGTGCAGGACTGTTTGTGGCATCGTAGCTCCCAAACAGATGAACTGATTTTGGTCTAGTACCTATTCATTTTTTTTTTGACGATGGCTTACTCGAAAATGTTATTAGGCACGATTCGGAAAATTATTTTCAGTTTGAAGATCATCCGCTCTTTTATAGTGTTTGTTTACTTTTAAAGGTTTTGTGTCGGATCGGTTATCGGTTTTTTTAATAATGTTATCTTATTTAATAACATCATTTGTCGTTATTCGTTTTATTTTGGAAATACATTTGCTTATAATATAATTATAACATTTTGCAAACTTTTTGCGCAAAGCTAAGCTGGTGTCACGTGGTCACCGCCGTGTAACATGACGTTTCGCAGGTCCACACGCCCATTTGCGTGCCACGAGTGAAAAAACTTGGCATTGGTCACCAGCCCGTTTTATCCTATGGCGCTGTGTCGGTGGCGTCTCGCCGGCGCTTGCTCGTCACGCTGGAACACTAATTAGCGAATTTGTGTTGCCATATGTAAAATAATTGTGGGAATATTTTTGATTTTTAGGCAAATTGTTACTGGTTAAATAAAGTATTTGTGTTTTTTTTTGATAAATTAATCGTTTTTTTTTTGTTATTTAAAAAAACACAACATTGTAATTATTTTTGGATATTGTATGTAAATATACCTACATTAAATCTTGGTTAAATTATAATTGCGCACTGTTAATTTTGGCACAGATCAGTGCCTGCGTGTTGTGACTATTTCAATTATGTTTGCTATAATTGCGGACTGCAGTTTAATTATACACTTACCCATGAGAGCCTTCTCGGGTATACTTTGAAGTTTGAATAATGATATAGTATTTTCGTATTTCCTTGCATTCTTATTATAGATTTCTTGTTAAAAATTATAAATATGGTTTTTTTGTAGCTAACTATGTAAGGATGCATTGCCTATGATTATGACATACTGCAGTCTAGAAGTACGTATAGGATAATATACATATAAGTGTTATTAGATAATGTACTTCAAAGCGTAAGTGTGGCGTCAGATTTTACCTCATAGGGCGCAGTCTCAACGAAAGAAAATAGTTATTAATATTATGTATACCTAAAAGCTTATATTTTTCACTGCCGGCATCCCATTTGATTAATTCAATCGTTTTTCATTCCCTTATTTCAATATCGACGTAGTAATTTAGATTTTCTGCCTCGACATTCAATACCATTTACTTCAATTTTAAACTTCTTACATCCTCATTACGCGTAGTCATTAAATCTTTATAGAAATTATACGTATATTAAACGGCGGATATAGTTGCGTTCTTTGATACTTACTACTTGGTTAAACTACTTTGTATGTAGATAGATACCTGTTTCAAAGTTTAATGAAACTCTTTGCTTGGACAACTTGTTACTAAGATGGCCGTGATAAAATCTGCCACTGATTCAAACTTTTTAACATAAGGTATTAACTGAGATATATTTTAAAAGCAATGGGACGCAATCTAGCATATAAGATGTTACGTGTTTGATTTGATGAGATGATTGTGGGGTTAATTCCAAATCTAGTAATATTTATAATGTATGTGGTTTTTGAGGTCTGTTTAGACAACTTTATTTTTGCGATTAGATACGTGTTTCTTTGTAACCTGAATTAAAAAATTATCAAAAAAAAAATTGAAAAAAATGAATGTCTTTGCCCGCAAGCTTAAAATTTGTCAACTTCTTTCTATATTTTGTAGTTCCCGTTGACCTACTATATTGAAATTGCTACGGAACCCCGGTAGCCGAGTGCGACACGCACTTAACTTTTTTTTTATTTTGCGCGATTTTTTACTGAACGCAAAGTAAAATTTACCAACAAAACGAATAAAATGCGATATGAAATATTATACATTTTTAAAAGGGCCGTTATTTTGCTTAATAAAATAAACATCATATAAGTATCTTGATATCAGATAACATTAATTTGAAAATACATAAAACACTTTAACATTTTATTTATTTAATAATTTAAAAATATAACAGCGTTAGCTTATTGGTTGACCATTAAAGCTTAAGATGTATCGTTCAAAGAAGGCTCTAAATACATTTTGTTAACTTCTTTATGACATATTTGTAATGCTAAATAATTTGTTATTTATTTTGACTACTGATTTAAGTGAATTTGTGCATTACAATAGTTAAACATACTACAAACTACCTAACCGTACTTCTTTTTGGCTATTTTGTACAAACATGACTAAACAAAGATTAAATAGCAATAGGGAATACCACAACAGAGCCTGATAGCCTCACCATCTTTATGGGAAATCGGATTTTTAGTATACAATCAAAGAAATTGATTAAAATTATATGTATAGTAACTGATAAAGCAGGTAAATTATGAGTGAAGAAAAAGAATCGAATAATAATCGAATTTACACATTATCTGCAATTGTCTTTTATTATTTCGTTAATGAAAACAATTTATAATTGTTATTTAAAATGAAAAAGAAACATTCATATGCAAATGGAAAACAACATAACGGTTCAATAAATATATTATGATACATCCTAAACGTACTCAACTTAGCTTTATTGGTATTAACTTGCCAGACAATTGGATTAGAAATAGACGTTGAATCTAAATATAATAGTAAGTATATGTACATATGTATGTTTAGACACGACACATTCCACCCAGGAGAGTGGAATCGCATGTAAAATAGAAATATACTGACTTGCATGTATTTGTTTTTTTTTTTTAGCTTCACGTTCTTTCCCGTAAATAACAGGGTAGGCTGAGGGAACTTGTGGAGAACTGAATGTCGTAATGTATTAAAGAGTTATGTATGGCACTCAGTTCCCCATTCAGTTCAATTTTCAAGACATTGAGTGTGGAGTTGCGAAGCTCAACGCCGCACTTCATTTTGTTACCAGAGCGACGATATGATAATTAATTATTTCCAGGAATGGGAATTAAACGCACAATCGTGGCGTTTAAAATCAGGCGCCACGATAGTCTCACGTATTTGTACTCTTGCTTTTTTTTGTTTTATTTATTAACCATCGATACCTATTTTAGATAGAGCCTTGAGACTTTTTAAGTTCACTTCATTACTTATGTATGTACGTGTAGATTATCTTATCTTTATTGCGTACATAAATTGTGTGAATAACTGGATTTAATCTCTGATCCTTCTCATGATTCTACTCGGATTTTACATGTTTTTTTTTTGTTTTTAAAATATATTTAATAGTTTACAGATTAGGATCTATGCAAGATGTATTCTTTTTTATTAAAATTTAATATTTGGTTTTTTTTATAAGATTATTCACATTATAACCATAGTGATTCGCATTTTACTACTATTTATTACCGCCCAGAAATCTACTATCCTTGTGTCATGTGCAAATTTTATGTATATTTTTCATTAATTCGAAATTAACTAATCTTAACATGCAATTTCCTAATGCATATTATATTATGTATGTTCGGAGAATTTTTTACAATGTTTCGGAAGTTGGTATACAGTTTATACGCCAAAACAAAATTAGCCATTTATTTATCCATTGCCCAAACTAGACACTCGCGTGACAAAAGATTACTAGTTGCTTACAATTGTTTCCGCCGTTTGTATTCTTTTGCCTAATCGTGAATTATGAATAGCACCTAAAGTACCTACTTTACGTATACTAGTTGCAATATTAAAAATTAAATTTTAAATTTACTTTTATTTAAATATTAATATTTTTATTTAAATATTAAATTTACTAGTTTTTTTGTATTATAATTCGTTTTTTCTATATTTTTATTTGTAGACGTGGTTAGAAATAATAAATTGTCTGGATTCAGATAGTCAGTTTTAATCATTGTAATATGACAAAGACTCTATTTAATTAGCTATATAGCGTCTAAAATTTTATATTAACTATAAAGGGGGACAAGAAAATAACCATATGCTAACCTCAATTACCTTTCTACCAGATACAGCCTGCGATTATAAAATCTATTAACTCAAAAAGCTTATTTTAATATTAAAAGAAAATACAAACAATATTTTAAATGCAATGTTGCGACAATATTACGGCAAATTGGAGTTAAAGCATTATAGGACTTTTTCTTTTATTAGTCTCGGAAAATAACTGCGCACCAAATAAGAAAAGTGTTGCATGGAGGTGCATATGTATATATATGGAATAAGTTCGCTTTAAGATCCCGTTAATAACTGCATAACCGTAACAGAGATAAGAGTACGAAATTTTTACATAGATAAAATATCTGAGGAGCTCCAGTCATTCGATTTGAATGTTTAAAATGCCTGTGGTTCGAGCGACGAGGAAATTTAATACCAATTGGTAAATTCATTCCACGGAGTGTTTGTATTTACCAGTATTTCTTTGTTCTTTGCTTTTAATTGAAAAAAATTTTTTAGTTGAAATGAGATTATTTCACAGAATTATGCAGTGAAACTTTCCACTAAAGTGAAGTTAAGTTAAGTTGGCTTTGAAATGAGATGCTTTGTTCTTGCCTCAATTTCATTAGTTATAGTTAGTTTAATTGTTGTGTAAGTTTGTACGTTGCTTTTAACATTTTTAACTAGTGAAACTTAGCCTCTTATTGTTCGGAAGCAGGCAATATGAGAATATTTTTGTTTGGATTTCCAAAGTAAACTATTTTTGTACCTACTACACTGTTTGACTTCAGTTTTATAAAAAAATAACTCGTAGAATTGATAAAATTACTTGTAACAAAAAGATAAAATTTTCACAATACTTACATTAAATATTTTATTCATTTAGTTGTATATATTTGATTTTGGTACCTCTATTATCCAAGTACGTTACTTCTTCAACCTTTGAGGTTGGACGATGCACTTCTCAATTTATTCTCTTTTTACCATTAAGTCTGACCGTGATACTGATATCATAATAATAAATGATCACTGTAATTGAATATCCAGTTACCTACCTTGATTTCAGTTCAGTTTCAATGCGTTTTTTGCTCATATATTTTCAAGTTTAAATTCCACAATTGATTTTTTACTCTTAAATCGTTTATTGTTGTCGTTCAGTGAGTTATTTGTGTCAAAGGGGCTTTATTGTATTGTATTATTTTAAAGATATAGATAGATCTGTGTAACGTCGTCTTATTACATATAAATTAAGAGTGAAATCACTCTACATGTATTATTAGTTTTATTTTTCTTAGTAATTATTTTTAATTTATTTAACATAGTAAATGTAAGTAAGTGTAACGTTGGCTACATTCGTATGTAGTATGTGTATTCGTATGTGTATTCGTTCGTGTAGTGGCGCGGTTATGTTCGTACATAACTATTGCACATTAATTATATTGTCTTTTAAGTGTGATTTAGCCAAAGAACCGTTTCTGTGTATAATCACTTCTAATTCATATATTTTCTTATAGAAAGGAAATTAACAAAAATATTTTTTAAAATATCCCCTATATTTTAAAAAATATTTTTGTATAAGCGTCCGTTTGTACAAAATTCGTTGTCTACCTAAAAAAATTGAAGTATTTCTTCATTCTTGGTAATTATAAACTTTTAGTCTTAAATTAATACAATTAATTATAGAACATAGTAAGCTAAACTAAATGAACATAGTTAATACATAGAGCTAAATGTAGAATTTCAATCAATTCTTAATGCGTCCTATTATCTTTTTCCTTTTAGAGTTGAATATATTTCAATTAATACTTTAATTATAATTTAAAATTTAACTTTTGAAAATCTGCTTAGTAAGGCGGTAGTGAT
The DNA here is from genome assembly GCF_056956725.1 of Heliconius melpomene rosina. Lineage (NCBI taxonomy): Eukaryota > Metazoa > Arthropoda > Insecta > Lepidoptera > Nymphalidae > Heliconius > Heliconius melpomene. The sequence goes on from NC_140398.1 coordinate 16,081,942, forward strand.
AAATTAAATTCAACGTCCTACCGAAACCTTTCGTTGCTTTATTACGACAGATTTATAAATAAGTAATTACTTGGAAGGTCATAAATTCAAGGCTGATTGTAGATGATATAAATCTCACAACCAGCCACCTATTTATTTTTTTTTACATCTAGAGGTCATGGACACTATCCCCTTAAAATAGAGAAAAGTGGATAATTTCACTACGATACAGGAAAAAAGGAAGAAACCTATTTTAAACTAGTTACCCGCGGCTTCGCTCGCTTGTATTATTGTGTGCAATTATTTTTTTTTTCTCTAACAATTCATTTCTCATCAGGCAATTACTTTCGTGATTTAATACCTAGGGAAGTTTGCTAAAATACATTAGTTAAAACTGCATTCAAATCCAGTTAAGATTTCTGAGATTAGCGTAAACAAACGTACAGACAAACAGACAAAATTTTAAGACTTATTGATAAATAATAGATGTCTTCTATACCTTTAATGTACAGACAACGATTAATTAGTTTTATTATACCTATGTATAGATTTAGGTAAGATTGTTTTTCTTTCTTTGGTACATGTTTTACCTGAAAATAATAGTGCTTCCTTCACTTTAAGATAGCGTGACACGGAAGAACTTATGATCAAGAACAATTACGTATGTTTTAAACTACCTCTTGGTGACCTTCGTCTTTTAAGTTTTAAACGTAACAAACAAAAATATTCATAGTTAATTTTTATTGTTCTTTTAAATAATCTACAATAATTTATTATATACTAACTTCATATAAAAAGAAATGGAATGATAGTAACGCAATATGTGTTTCATATCTATTACGTTTTTATTAGTTTCATGCTGTATCTCGCATATAATAGGATTAGCAGAGGGAACCTGGGGGCCTAAACTCCGTTACCCCCTTTCCGCTGAATTCTTGAGGCATTGCGTTACTCTGGTAACGCACGCGAAGAAATAAAAAAATATATATTTCATTAAACCTACAACCGTCGCGTTTAAACGTCGACGACACGACGAACACTACGGCCTCCTAATTAAAATGTAATAGCCCAATTACTTTTGAATATCTATAAACACATTTTTTTCTAGACCTATTTTCAATCAAGGTAATAATAGATAGAGTCGTTTATAAATTAATATAATAAATAAAGAAAATCCTTCGAAACATAATTTTATCGGCATAATATATCATATTACTTATGAATAATAATATTATTTTATTTTATTTTAGCTTATAACTACAGGTATTTATTAACATTAGGGTGAATTTAAATTAACTTGGAAATTTGAAGCTTCAAGCTTTTTATTCCCGACAGTTCAAGCTTTATATTCCCGATGTTTTATGAAGGCAAAATATATTTCATATCATAAAAAAATACAAAAAATTATAAAGCTCCTCTATGAAACGAAAAATATTGAAGAAACGCTATAATTATATAATAATGAGTTAAATATTAGTCAAGTTATATGTATTAGGTACTAGTAGTATTAGGCGCAATTTACAAGTTTTTCTGAACCGTACGTACAACTTGTTCAAACATGCGCTACGAATTACGTAGAATTATATTGCGCATTTGCTTTTGAGCCCGTATTTATAAAGCGCTTTCAACTCTGAAATCGATCTTGAGAGGCCGTTTTCATTTATAAATCTTATACCTCTATTAATGAAAACTGTATCTCAAGGTCGATCTCAGACCTAAGTGCAATATAATACAGGATTATTTGGCTGCTCTTAGCGTATTGATTAGTAGCTAGCCTAGACTGACTAGATAAGATATTTGTTGAAATGATCACTCGAGCGCGTGCCTGGCTTAGAGTTGCTAGAAGAAATAATGGAAAATATTATACACTTCTTTTTTTTTCTTTTAATAAACAAGATCGTTTATTGAGCTGTATATTGTTATTACACTAACTGTAACCTGTACCTGCTAAAATAAAATGAAAAGAAAAATAAATGGTCTTTAATTCCTATTAGTTCCTATAAATATAACATAACGATATCTGTCAGACATCTTTACACAACGATAATGCAAATACAGACAACGTCAACACAGCTAAGTGTATTAGCAACCAACATTCAATACCGAAATATGTTAGAGAATATTTATTCGCCTTTGTGATATTTTCGCATCTGTATCTTGCGTGTTTGATTCACACGAAGAACAAGTATAACGAGTAGTCACGTAAAACCATTTGAAATAATATCTTATTTCAACGAAGATTTCTTTTATATTGTAACACTATTAAATTATGTATAATCTATGGAATATAGGGCATTACGGAACTCTACCGTCGCTATGTCATTGTAGCGCATCTTTGTCTTTTTTTTTGGTTATTATAGGGTCAAGTTCCATTAAATATAGTTGTTAAAAATTTAATCAAGAAACGGACGTATTGTCCCTTAATGGGAACAGAGAGTCTTAACTCTAGGTTCCCAGGTTTTCTCTACTCACATTTGCATAGCAGTATTTACTGAACATTTATTGTCGTCTTGATTAATATATAAGAAAAAATATTAATAATAATATTTTCTCGTTACCCCTTGGTCTTCCTAGCAGACATCGGGGTTTATGCTATGCAAATATTGTGTTGTCATTGTATTTAAATACGTTTGCAATCTTTCAAGCAAGGAGCGGGTCATAGTAGCGTTGCAAGATTTTCTTACATTGATTGATTGATAATTAGGTACAGGTGAAGGTAATTAATTCATGTTTTAGTTTCGTTGAGTCTTAAGTGACATTTTTTTTTCTCAGCTTCACGCTGCGTCCCGCACTCAGCAGGATAAGCAGAGGGAACCTAATATTAAGACACTCCGTCCCCCATGCCTGGACACCAGAGCCAAGAAATGAATATATTAATTATTTAATATCCTTGAGTGGGAATCGAACCCACAACCTGTATCATTTACAATTACACCCCTGTGTCCCTGCGCCACGACTGGCCTCAAAAATATTTTCTAGTGCTTGATATAATGTCTAATTGATAGTTAGTTATATTTTATTAGTCGGTATAATTAATAGATTGTTATATTCCATTCACCCCTGTCGATATGAAGCGTGTGTCATTGATAATACGTTCATTACACACGAGTAATAAAGCGTGGTGATTGCGCGAATCACTTGCCGATAAACTATTTTGCACTTGCAACTTATACGTATGTGTTTGCGTGTGTTTATTGTGTATATATTGTGTATATATTGTATTATAATATAATATATATTGATATTTAGGTAGGTATAATATAAGAATATTTTAGTTTTAGTACCTTCGGTGCATTACAATAGTTGGTGAATTGAAATCGGGATAATAAGAAAATTTCTTAATATACACGTTTCCTACGTTTTTAAAGTGCAATTACACATCTCAGAAAGATAAATCGTTTCTTTTTAGATAAGTATAAAAATTAGAACGTAGCTGTATTTGAACCTTTTTTCGCCTTTTAAAAACCGTCTAAGATTTGCACGTTTTTCATTTAATATAATTATTTATTTCAACACAGGTATGTATCCAATAGATATGATTTTAATTGAGTATTAAAATTTAATCATCCAATAATGTAAACCTATTTTCTACTTTAATTACATATTGATATGTCGAAAATTATATTTATTACATTAAATTAAGGGGGAGGTCCCCCTAGAGGGGCTTTACAGTAAACAACAAATAGTAACATATAATCTACTACTTACTTTAAAGATGAATAAAGCTAAATAAATAAATTAATAAAATTTAATTTGACGTAGATACCTAATTTTTACTTTAATTGATACATAATTGGTGTGTTTTAATTTAATTTGTTGAGAAAAAGTATATAATTTTCCTTTTATTTTTAACAAAATTAATTACACATAGTTGAATGATGAAATAATTGTATGCATATACTGTTGCATAATTTTGCGAACCATTATAATTATTCCGCTCTCATGATTGGTACTTGTTTATAATTTAATAATGCTTAGTACAGACGGCGCTAGACTGTATCCTAGAAAATGAGATTATACGTTTTATGCATTATTTCCAATTATCTTAACAACACGGTAATTTAATAAATACACGTGTGTATAACTGAAACAAACATACTTTAACAATTGTGCGCGTTTGTTTTGCTAGAGCGGGGAAATAAAAATAATTGATTGTCTTGTTTGGGGTCGAACCCACAACTATCACGTTTACAGAGAACGAGAAAGCCCATTGCCTTCACGATAGACTCTTTAAAAACCAAATCTCATCAAAATACAATACGTCAATGTCATAAGAGTAAATTACACTATAAACTATATAATTTTGAATCTTAATAAATTTCTCTTAATATATTAACGTAATAAGTATATGTATATAGCAGCACCTCTTTATAAACTTTGTATTGACAGGAAAAATGATTATGTCTATTGCACGGTATGTCTCCGTCTGGCGCAGGCTATTCATTATAATTTAATTAGGTTCAGCTTTTAGGTTTCATTCTGACATTGATTATGGGGATTTGTGGGGAGTCTGAACGACTGCGCTAAATCTGTTAAGCCCCGACCTTCGTGAGCAGTTTTGGCTTTTTATTATAAAATGTCAGGTTTTCCTAGCTTAATTTTTAAATCTCACTGCGCTGACCTATTAAAAATGTAAGGCGGCAAATTGAATCCCACTAGTATAGCAAAGTAGCAGGTATTTTTAGCGAATATTTTTGAATAAGAACATATTTTTAATAATAAATTTGCTGGTGTATGTTTTAATTGATAAAAAAACCTTTTAATAAAATCTACAAATCTTTCGTGTACCATTTTCTTTATTATTGTATTTATGTGATATAATATTAATTTTGTAGATATATTGTATTTGAGATTTTTCCACAGGTTTATAATTTTTTAGAGAAATTTGAAATTTTAAACAGTGTTATTGAATACATATATCTAACCAAGTGTCTTGGAATTGCTATTAAAGTAAAAATTTGATTCAATACAAAGAGAACTTACTTATCATTCGCAAAACAATTATTATTCTTTAATCACGTTTTGATAAGAATGTCACGTGATTGTCACACTGTTCCACCTTGACACGGGGAATCCTAGTAATAAATATTAAATCTTGAGCATGACACTTCTTCATTTGGCTATCTGTTTTGTCGGAGAACCAGACTATTCTGGGATGGACACGGACCACCCGGCTCCCCCTATTCACACGCCCATGCTCTTAGGAGTCACTCCGAACAGCGATCAACAAAGCCTCAGTACATTAGTACCTGCATCACAAACAACGCAATACGACGCTAAATAAAAATATGTTTACACATGCACCAACTAACCGGACAACCTTGTTTCGTTACAGGTACTATGACAGTCTGCGACGCACACAGTGAGTCAAGCTATGTATGACGATTACTGACGAATTGCTCCTATCGATCGATAGCGAAATCGATTTTATTTTCTAATTTCATTTAATAGTCAATTGTAAATACACTGTATTCTTAAAATGTTTTATTACGCCATAAAACGATTGAGTGTTTTTTTCCTCTGCCATTATTATGCTGAGCCAAAACAATAACAGTAAAAAAAAACTTCAAGGCAATCCAGATTTATTATTTGTATTTTTTTTTGCGGAAATTGGCAAATGCACGTGTCGTTTAAGTTTTTTTTTAATTGACTTACCACACAATTTGTCACCTTTTTGCAATTAATTTGTACGTTTGATAAGCGCGAATTCGTCGGTGAGCGTCTTTTTGCTTTTTGTATTATCAATTATTTTTATGTGTTTAGCATATTATAAATGTGTAGTTAATTATGACTAACAAGTTTAGAAAAAATAAGACAGCGAATACTTTAATTTAAAAAAAAACTATTGCCGATTGTAGTCCTAACAAGTTTAAACGATTTCTATTAGTACAGGTATAATAACATGTAGGGCGTTTGTGTTAATTGTTTTTTTATCCATCTTAATGCTATTCAATATTATTATTATTTTTTAATTTAATGGATTTAACTCGCAATTGAATAGCATTATGATTATTTTAGAGATGTTCCCGCCAAGATGTGTTCGAGAGCGGCAGACTCCTCAGGGTTTTGAAGTTCTATATGGTTCATTGGCAAGGCTACCATAATTTACTCCATTCATTCTGTCTTCTACTTATTCTATTCTACTTTCTTTTTTATTATTAGCTATGTTATCCATTATCATCGTTTTTTTAACTACCTCAGTTTGTACATTTCGTTAACTAAAGAAGAAATAGAATTACATACATATTGTTTCTGACCTTTAAAATGAATCATGCAACGCCACCTAGTGTTGAGTAGCGGTACTATGAAAGTTAATGTAGGTGGAGCTCATTTTAATTCACCAATGGCTTTGGATATAAATAAATATATAAAATATATATATATAAAACCTATATATAAATAAAAAGTTTATACATAAAAAATAGTAAGAGATAAATTATTATCACTTTACTTGTTTTTATTTATTTTATTTCATCTAGATAACATAGTTTCTTAAAAGAGATTAAATGTGTTACATTTGAAAAATTTAGGACTAAAAATAAGTACTAAAATATCATTATAAAAGTTTACTTACTCGAAAAAATTACGATATGATACAAGTTTACAATAATTTGCCATCAGCCCGGATAGCTCAGTCGGTAGAGCATTGGACTTTTAATCCAAGGGTCCAGGGTTCAAGTCCCTGTTCGGGCGGTTTAGTGTTTTGTTATATTGATAAATAAAATAATATTACAAAACATTTTTTTTAAATGTTTTTTTGTTCGTGAGCCCTGGACCTCGGAGTTTTCGTATATGTCAAATTTATTAAGGTTAAACAATATTTGATGTAATATTGTATTTTTGGAACGAATGTGAAGTTATATACAAATATAAAAAATAACTATTAATTTAAAACAATTGTTTAAGTTTTCGGAGTCGTTATCTTTTTTAGTGAACTTATAAAAATATGTAATGTCAATCTGTCTCGCACGCAAATGAACTGAGAAAACTGAAATATTTTATTTTAAAACGTTATTGATATGGATTTCTTATTTATTAATTATCTTTTATTTTAATAATGTAAAATATCTTTTTTTCATTTATAAAAATATAAATAGCGCCATCTATGACTCGTAGTAAAAGAAACTCATTACGCTTACGGTTTCCAAATGTGCTCGCGAGATGACAGCACAATGTTATTAAAGAAGTTTTATACTTTACAATAGATGGCTCTAACTGTCCTGGATGTTTAGTTAATTTATATGGAAATAGGTATGGGATTTTGTCATTTTTAAAAAAATATATTTTAATTGTCCAAAAGTTTTGTTTTGTTTTATTTATATTATGTGTCTTTTAAAAAGTTAAGTTTATTTATTTTAAATAGGATTTTTTATATAGTTTTGAAAATAAAATATAAAAAGTAAGTTACTGATCACATCATTCTTCCCTAAGGAAATGCAATAGAAATAAATCAACTGACATTAGCTCTATCCTAACCGCCTTTAATGTCTACTATTGAATCCCAATCTAACGAACGTGCGTAGAAATTACACCAGGTACACATACACAATGCGTTACGAATGATTTTATTACACTCATTTGGCCGTACAATTTATTCCTAGTTTCACTTTAATGTAACAGCATGATAGCTACTTACTATGGCAGACAGTTCAGATTAAATAGGACCTAATCAAGTCTACATTAATGTCACTGATAAAAAGGTAAAACGAGGATTGTATGAAACTAGATTTTATCAAGAGCTTCGTCCGCATGTACAAATGAAAGTAACTGCATAAATAAATGCAAACGTGACATGTGTTATATATGGAACGGATTCTTAAGATTCTTCCCTCTGGCTACTCTGCTACATGTGAAATACAGCGCGAAACTGAAAAAAAAAAAGTTAATGTCAACAAATTTTGTGCATATGCCAACAGTACACATGTGCCATTAGGAAACTGGAATATTGTGTACCTCCTACATCATAAGAACAAAGGCATATCCTCGCTATCTCAACTAAAATCTGGGTCGCCGCTACTGTTGCAACCTACTCCAGTCCGCCGCAGCCACGTCTATGTAGATAAAGATGTTTATCATTTTTTGTTTAGATTCATATCTCTTTATAGATATTTTTAAGTCTTTATTACTCGTTGAAGCTGTAAAAATTCAACTTTTGCAGTAATAAAGTTAAACTGAAACATAAAAGAAGTTTATGGCAAAATTTTCATTTAAATAACCATAATATTGTTTGTTTATGTGCAATGTTTGCGAGATGTTTATTTACCTATTACATTAAATGTAAGTAAATTGTTTTTACTTGTTATATGAAATGATACTAAATATAAGTTGTTTTTAAAATATAACAGCATGCTTCATCATAGTTGTGTATTCAAATCTTATTCTCAAGTAGATTTTGATATTCAAAAGGAAATTTGAGCGAAAGCGGACGGAATGCAACAATTTACAAGCAGAATGAGATGCGTGCACAAAAGTCTTTGTCTTCATATAAAACAAATACGTATGACTTTATTTGTTTCTTGAACATATAAAGAAAGTAAATTAAAATTGTAGCATTTTTTTTTTTCTTAATTACACATAAAAAATATTTTATTTTAAGATATTTTAGGAAGGTACTAAAGGTAAAAGTTTATTTTGTAGTGTCCAAAGGAGGTTTGAATAATTTACGCTGTTTTTATTAGTCTTTTTTTTATATAGGTCTATATACCTATAGAATGTGGATATAAGTAGATAAGAGTTATCATTTGTTACTTTGCATTTACCAGAACACAACACTATTTAATCCGCCACAAGGTTTAAGTCTTTAAATATCTTTTATTATATCGTCGAATTAGTAATCATATTTATAACTTTTCTGATACATATTCACACTACCGATTTCATTGTCCGTCATATAACAGAATAGGTATAGAAAATCAACTTTTAGGACACCCCTTTCTTTACTTTTTGCCAAATTCCAGACTGCATATTGGGTGGCGAAACTCAACGCCGGGTTTGATCCATTAGAATTGAAACATAAAGAATAATATTCCGCTAAATGGGGATCGAATCCACAATCGTCGCGTTTGTAATCAGACGCCGTTCCACTGCAGCCACCAAGGTCTCAATAACGATGTTGCAATTTAATAAATTTCTCAACTCTAATTTCGCTGTCATAAATTTGATCCCTGATATTTTACTTAAATACAAGCTATCATACAACTAAGGCTACCTGCTGTCAATCTGCGCACGCGTCGGTCGTTACAAGCGCTATTGCGAAATACATCCACTTTGCTCCGTAGCTATGCGTCGTTGCGTGTCAAATGTAAATTGCCACTATTATTTTGATTAATAGACTCATGGAAAACCCCCATATTGTTTTAACGTCTTTCAAACGTTCCTAGAAAACGTTTTAATACATATATATTTTGCACATTATAATGATTCTATAATGGTAAAATAATTTGTGCAGGTGGTTGTGATTATGACATCAAGGGCTGTCGATCGTTTTGTTACCTAGTAGGTACCTACTTATATGTACGTACATGGATCTGGAAATCATTTTTAGGTATAGATGTTTAAAAACTAGCTTTTAACTGTGGCTCCGCCTTCGTGGTCAAAAGAAAACAACTACTCGTGTCGCCTTCCTCGATAAATGAACTATAGATACCTACAACACAATTTTTTTTTATTAGAGGTAATAAAGAATCCAAGCCAACTCTTCTGCATTCTTTTATTAGTATCGGTAGAGATGCATATATACAGTAGAGGTATATATTTTAAATGTTAGATACATTTAAAAAAAAAAACAAATTACATAGCAATTTTACAGCAAAATTTCATTTCGTTTGTAATTTTTTATTTCGTCTTTAATGTTTACTTTTTAATTAAGATACTTATCATTTTTTATAACATCATTTAAGCCAGGTATAGAGAGGTATAAAGATAAAACGAAATTATCATTGCATTACAGGTGTCTTTAGCGCTTACCCAACGTTGGTAAAACGCTCGAGAGTCATGTCCTTTAATAGTAAAATGCATATCAAATCGTAACTGTTGGGCAACCCTAACAGAACACTGTCGTTGCACTCCTTTGTCGGTGAGCATTGCGCTGTGCTATATCATAATGCTATGCTATTTAAATACTGCACTCGCAGGCACTGCACTTATTGGTCATTGCAAATTGCTAATGTAGAACATGAGTAACGCAGTAGACAATACTATTGTTGCGTAAACCGGTCGTCCTTCTGATTCTGACCTTTGTTACCATACGTTCACTATCTCTGCTTCACTACCGCTACCGTTGAAGAATTTAAAGCGGAAAGCCTATGTCGATTTGTTGCTTGAAACTTTGTTGTCGATACCTAGTATAACGTCCTGGCTTTATCCGGATGTAAGAAGGTAAAATACAGTAAAAGCGTGCCTAAGGAAGTTTATAAGCAAAGGGATTTTTCTTTATTTCAATTATTATTAATTTTTATTTTTCTACAAGGCTTTTGAAATTTAAATCTAATCCATGTTAAAGTTTTCCAGTGACTCGCTTTTGAATATAATCAGAAACTTTAACTGAGCCACGAAATTATGAACCATTCCTACATTGTACATATTTTTTAATATCTCCAAAATCAAAATTGTGGCGTCAAAAATAACAAATAACGAGAATTTAACTTATTAAAGAGTTTGCACCGCGTAAACATCAGAAATTAAACAGTGATGAAATAAATATAATATCTAACTCACTGTGATATTAATGCAATTCTGTCTCATTATAATTTATTATAATAAATTATCAGTTAATATGTCCAAACATTTCATATACCTAATATATGTTGACAATGACTCAATAAGTTTCCCCTTTCTAAAAATCTCAACAGGAATATTATGGCATGACTAATTTAACAAGAACTTATTTTATGAACGGTTGAATCTCCATTTCTTGTGAACTTTAGTTAAAACAAAAGAGAAAAATCATATTTTTCTCTTTTTATTCATATTAATCAAAATACTTAACCTAGTCTCCAGAAAAAATAATATTTGCTTCACTAATATATCTATAAACGTCTCTCAAAACAATACTCTGACCTACAGGATATAGCGATTGCTTTGTCTCTGTTACTCTTCTGAGAAAGTATAGGGTAAAATGCAGTAGAGTGCGTTGGGTTTTTCAGGGTACAATGTGTTAAGGGAAAGACTTGATGACAGCTGGGACTTTACAGGAATTTATATATTTAGAAATATACTTTTAAATAATATACTATTGTTAAAATGTTATGTTGTACATAATGTTGTGGTCTTTGTTATTACTTTAAACTTCGCTACCTCAGGTATGCAAATATCTTCCTATGTCCTTCAAAACAAAATACGTTCTTATTTGTTGATCTAGCACTATTACCAAATAGCATTCCGTGGCAGAACCTAGCGCCGCGCTTTGTCTTGACACCAGAGCGAAGAAATGGAAATATAAATTTAAATAAATATTTTATCTCCTCGAGTGGGGATCGAACCCACAACCAGTCGGTTTTACAGTCACACTTTGTGCCCCTGCGTCACGAGTGGCGTCTAGAGATTTTTTCAATAATAAATTTAAATTGATATAATATCAAATTATTATTTTCTATTGATATTTCATACAGACGATAGGTGACTGACCTTCTCGGATAATATGTGCACACTGATAAAGAATTACAATATAATTTTTATTGCAGCGAGTTATGTTATTTTTAAATGTATGATCTCAGCGTTAAAAAAACTTGTGACGTCATTCTGTGATTGGCTACAGGAATTTATACAATATGTACTTTGATATGAGTGAAGCGATATTTTCTACTGTGTAAATATATAAAATTATACATTTGAATCAATATTTAAATCAAAGTTGTATATAATATATGTAATTTTATAACAAATATAAGCCCCCTGAAACAAAATGTACATACATAAAAAACAAAGAAATTTACATACAATTTTACATGATAAGAAAAGTTACTTAAATATCAAGGAAGTGCTTTCTGTTAGGTATAAGTAAATACATCTTGACTTCTTGTAAACTTAAACAAGAACAGTTAATAAACGTAATGTTTGTTAACATGAACTGAATTAAATGAACTTTAAATATACACTATGTCTCACTCGCCGTATTAGTAAGACGTACTGCGCGAGTGCACGCAAATGGCTGTGTTAACGTACAGTACTGCCGACGATAATAATGTTACACGAATAGTCGCCGATCCCGTAGATTTACAACCTTCTCTGCTCATAAAGTAGATGTAAAGCTCGTTCTAGTGATATATTGTATATTGCTTTGGGCATTGTTTGATAAAATATTGTCTTACAAATTGTTGCTTATATATTTTGTGAATTATATTGATAATAATAACTATGGGCGAGATTTTGTCATTTTATATGTGATTAGTTAAAATTAATAATATTCGCATACGTATTAAGTCTCATAAAGAAATGTTTAAAAAATCGACAATGTTTTTCTATAGAATACTTATAGAATACTTTTAGTAGTAAATTGAAACAACAAAACAACGCGACACCCGTCAATCAATACAGGACATGCGAACTTCAAAACCAAACAGATTTACGGCTTGCAGGGACCATAAAATGAAATGTAAAGCCTCTCCGTACCGGCCGCAATGCGGAATCGCATAAATAACGCATTTAGCGTCTTATTTAGCAACTGCTCGCGAAACGTTCCAGGCACAACGGTTGAGCCGGTTAACTGTCCACTAATAATGTAACATTGGAATTAACTACTTATTGAGAAATCACAATAAATTATATTATTGACTTTTTATTTCTCGTATTTGGTTATGTTCTATCTAGGTGTTGATGTTCTGTAAGGAGCATATCAAATAATTTCAATATTATTCTAGACTTGTTTAGTGCCAATATTCAACGGTATCTTAGTCTTTTCTATTAAAATAATAAGTAGCGATCATTACATAGAACCGGTTATACAGCATCATTTTTTCTTCTTGAAAGAGTATCCATTTAATAATTTAATAAATTATTCTAAGCGTATGCAGCCACTGATTCATCGGCGGATGTAGATAGCGTTGTGGGAAAACTGAGATAAACAATATTAGCGGAAATTATCCATAATGTTATCGGTAGTTTGTATAGCGGTAACAATGTTCCAGAAAGTTAGCTGCTTAGACATATAGCCCCTTCCTTTTTATAATTATTAAAGACTGATAAATAAGTAAAGAATAAAGAAAATATTACCTAATAATTATTGAAAATAAACAGTTGTTTATTTATTGATTGTGGGATCTCCCTATAGGTCTCTTAATTTTTATGGGACAAATAGGAAAAAAACAATATAAATTACTCTTTTCATATTTTATCTTGACAACAGACATTTCGTTACGATTTTTATGTAGTGAAAAAGAAAATGTTTTTGATTTTTACGTTACGGTTACCCAAAGGAAACATTTGGTAGCATTCTATCAATCATCCCCTTGGCACCCGGAAACGACAAGTAAGGTCGATGTACGACCTTTCCCTCGAGCGACCTTGTAGATCGACGAGGGGTGGTTACGGTTTCATTATGTCCTACAATTGAAATATGTTTTTTCGTATTAAAAATATTTTTTGTATAATTTTTGCACTATGAAAAATACATTTTAAATATAAGATTTTATATAACTGACAACTGACTGTAATAATTCTTACCAACTTCTACGACTGAAGTGTAACAATGATTTATAAATAATATGCACAATATTTAATGACAGTCAATATCGTTAATCACCACTGAGCTAGATCACGTCGCAGTGATACAAGGACCAGGTTATTTCCGAGCACCTGTGAGGGTGTCGGTGGGCGGAAAATCAGAAACACTAAATAACGTTCCACATTTAAAGCTGCCACGAAATGTCAAAATCGTGCAAAACAAGTTGTTAGTTCAATTGTACAAGCGATGGTGAGCGAAGTGGAACAGTTAGACAACTTTACCAACACGTTGTTGACCCTGACCACTTTGCGCAGATCTCCACAGATCGGTGAAAATGTTGTAACGGCCGAATTACATCACGAACTACTATTATCACTATCGCTCTCTAGCTGTCGTATCATTATCGACTGATCGATATCTGTGCAAGTACAAATGCACCGGCCGTTGTCCATTATCTGCGTGCCCATTTGTTCTAATACGGTAAATGGGCACGAAATTGTCGCTGAATTACAATAATTGTCTGACAAATGTCGATACGCTAAACTGTATTTACTTGTAAGGTAGTTTGTTGGTTTTAGTTTTGATTGCAATAATATTATTTTTCTTTAACAGCGTCCGTAGCTTTATTTAGATTCAATTCCAAATTGGTGTTTATTTAGGCGTTACGAATTTCAACCTTGACAGGCTTAGCTCTGGCCGCGCTCCTTTAATCTAAATAAACCGTGTCGAGTTCTATCGGTATTGGAAAGATCTTAAAAATGATTATTTTATGTCAATTATTAAATTTTACAGTTCACACGCTATATACATTAATACGCACTCATAAATCTTGTAATGTTTACACTCCCTATTCTGCTTTTAAATTATTGGTCATACTCACACCCCTTGTTGTTGTAAGGTCGTCGCCCGTCCTTCGTTGGACAGGGTGTCAGGTTTACTGATCACATTAGTGTAGTGTTACTGACACCATGAATCCGAATGAATCAATTATTTGGTTTTGGATATTTTCTAACTCATTTTGTTATTATTTATATATTTTATTTGTTAACAAAATCATAAAATAACTGAAGAACAAATATATATTTCCTACACATTAAAAGTTAACTTTAACATCAAAAAACATCCTAGTCGTAATGTTAAATCTGCAGATATAAAAAGTTCGTGTTATTCACGGTCGTTCAAAAGCAGCTCCGTTGATTCATCAACACAATTTGGTACGCCGTGTGTGGTATTCCACAATGCATCTTATCAATGACTATGTGTTTGTTCGAGCTTATTTTAATTTTCCTATTGTGTCTCTCCTGATCACCACAATATTATGTTTATATTAACTAAGTAATTTAACGATAATTTTACATTAACTTTTAAAAATATCAAATGAAAGAAAAAACTTAATACTTAATAAATTGTCAGCTCAAATAGTAACATCGTGGTCATGTTGAAATCATTATATAACATAGTAAATGAAATTGTATAATCTATAAATCTTTCCGTAAGCCCGATTCGACCGTTTCCGAGTGGAAACTTACATTAAATATCGCCATTGCAATCAACATTCTAATTTCACGCTACAAAATAATTTATTTCATCCAGCTTGTGCCAGTGTCCAGGATGCTGCGTGTATGGGCATATTTTGATATTTTTTACTAATGACTGTCTTTTTTCACACTCTCTTTATTTTGGTGATTATTTTTATACCTACCATGCCCTTTTCTATGTTCTTTTTTAAGCTCAATGCTATGAAAGAAATAAAATAATTTTAAGCTTGTAGCCAATAAAACAATCTTGACTCAATTTCTCTTGTCACTTGTTTTGGCTAACGATCATCAATTAGGTCACTGTTTATTTCAGTGAATATTTTAGTAGCTGGTTTTGGGATTGGAATCACCTAAATACATTTATTTTATTTCATCTACATTTAAAGTATCAAAATATAAGAAAATATGATGAAATATTAAGTAATTAATGTATATTTACGTCTAGGATATCATCCTGTACGAAAATCATTTTATACGAGGCCGTCAGTAGTACAGTAAGGCATCATCTGATTACAATTACCTTATGGTTGCGGGTTCGTTGCCACTCGAGGGAACTGAGGGAAAGGAAAGAGCGGTCGACATAATATTTGAATTATTTTCATTTTCTATTTCCATTATGAAATTTATACGCATTTTTATAATTTATATAGCAGAAAGTAGGGCACGGAGGTTTGCTCTACCCAACCTGCTATATGTTAGATACATTATAAGGGTAAAAAATGCATAACAAAGCATTTTCCATAAATGTTTCATAAAATTGTGTTATTGTATTGTATATTAAACTATTTTAAACATATCAACGATTCTTCCAGTAATCACCATGTGCCGTTGCGGGGGTAGCAAGGTTACATTTCATTAGTGTTTTATACCGACCGGGATCCGCGGTCAAGGTGAGCTCGGCGCCACTCGCGTGTACTGAAATAACCTATCTGGATAACTGTGGAGAGAATAATTAGGCAAATCTGTATCTGTCCGGATGCTGTCAGACGGACTTATTGAACGGCTTTTTATCTGAGAAATATCATTGGAAAGTATGTTTTATGTTTAATTAAAATGCAATTCGACTAATTCTGATGATATTTAAATTATACTAATTGAATAGTTAATTAATATAAAAAATGAAAGTGAACTTATCACTCTTGTTTTTTTTTTATATTTAAACTCCTATAATTATATTAGTTTTATGAAGTAGTGCAATTAAGTGTTATTAAATTTTCTATGATAATTTTTGTGTATATTACATTTTTTTCGCGTAGCTTGGTAATTTCGTATTTTTTTATAGTAATCGTTTTGCACAATTACAACACACTTTATAACTCATTTTGTATTTATTATAGATTTTTCTAGAGCTTTAAATTGTAATGGCAATCTTAATGATTTAAAAGATTTAATGAGAAAGTGCATTAAAAAATGTTTAAATAAATGCAATATGTTTTGTATGAACGAATTAAATTTTGCTTATTTACTGTTAAATAGTCTTCATTATTAAGATATGACGCTGAAGTTAAAGTAAAGACTTTAAAGATATGGCATACTGACATGATAAATTCATATAAATTTAAATATACCTTACGATTATATTAAAAAGATTTTGAAAATTAGAATTTTTGTATACCAGTTCATTAATCAACATTACTTAACTATAGATATGTAGTAAAGGTGACCCAAAAAACAATAAAGAAATAGGAACATATACGCCATGTTATGTTGTAAATGCGTCCCATAAATTGAATCCGTGCCTCGGTGAACTAAACCAGGCTTTTGTGCTTCTGGTGTAATGAGATAACGATGTTGGCTTCACCACGTACCTACCGGCTTCTAACACATTTATTACCTTTACCTTTAGTTTTTATCAAGATTGGTGTTAAACAATCGTTTAGTATAATGATACTTATAATTATTTATTAAGAACTTGTTATTTTAGGCAATTTTTTAAATTACGTTACAAAGAAATTTGAAATCACACTAGTTCGTAATTAAATAAAATTGTAAATGGTCTATTTGTTGATCTGTTCTTATTTACTTTAAAAAATCTTTTATCTATTGTATTAACAAAATATTAATTAAAATAATACAATATAGGTTATTTTAAATATTAAAAGGAACATTTGTTATAAGTAAAATTTTATTTTGGTGATAGTATGAACGTCCTTTGATACTATGTGACGTAATATATACATATCATACGTATTAATTTAGTTACAAAATTAGCCTCCAGTATAAAGAACAGCGTAGACACCGTACAGAATGTAAACAGTAATAAAGTTCACTGCCAGCATCCACTATTCAATTAGACACAATCAATTGGTCAGTTTTCAAACGACTTGGCTAATTTCACTTTAAATTGGGTAACGTTGTCTGATTTGATAGTTTGCCAGAATATACTGGATTTAGGTATATGTATGTAATCTAGTTTTATCAAACATCTTATTATAATATCTCTGGTTTAGCTTAGCTTATAAAGCTAATACTAATAACATTATAGTAATGTTTTTGTTTTGAAAAATTTATTTGATATTTAAATTTTTTATTTTTATAAATAGTTCGCAACACCTTGTTTTATGAGAAACCTTAATAGTCCCACAGTATACTCATTAAAAGCGAATAATCATAGAATAGGGTTTACGATAGTTTAGCGTGTTGACACGAAAGTTTGTCGTTTTGCATTGTTCCATGAGTCACTCCAATCCCGACCTTTAGCTGCAATACGTGCCATGTTGCAGTACGATAATAGCTTCATCATACCGTCAATCATCATGAGACCGCACAATAATTTATCGAGCAATTAGTCGGCGATTCCGACCAGTTTCCTCGTAACTTCAATACTTTGCTTACATTTATGACCTATAAATGGCTGAATTTCAAAGAAGCTACTACGTCGGGCTATCTTTATTTTACCGAGAAATAAGCTTTGGTAAATTTATTACAAACAATAACGGCAGTTGGTTTCAATAGTAACCTCGAGTTTTTCTTGGCTTTCGGCTTTGTATTAAATTTCAAAGCGTATCATCGTATTTTACATATTCAAGAATGAATTAAATATGTATTATAACAATTTATATCATATTTATCGGTGGTGGTGTCCTTCGACCTTGAGCACACAGGATCGATGAGGAGTTAAGTACAGTAATCTTAAGTACATCATTGTACACAAACTCCCTCTGTGTGAGTTTTTGTTAATGGTTTTTTCTTTATTTTGACCAGACTATATGAATATTCTATTATATTAATAGATAGTTACATAAATTTTACACAATATTACTTATGTAAATAAAATAAATTACAAGTGCTGTTATTGAGTTGTAAATAAAAAAATATGATTATTAATATCATAAATATCGAATATATATTAAAATAATTTTCAATTAATCAATTTATCGCATATTTGAATCTACGTCGTGGTGCATTGGTAGCTTGTATGTATATATTTAATTAGATTTTTAATTAAAGATTTTATCACCTTACTTTCATGACCTTCGCCTGTGACTTTGTGATCAGCGGAATTCTTATTTATAGTTGTAGTAGAGTAGTGTCGTTCTGTTTAAAGACGCATCAATGAAACTTGGCTAGCGCAATCTATCTGTGTAATTTCTTTGCCACTACGAAGAAGTATCGTCGAAAGGTTCAAACAGTTTTTCAAGATCAAGTTCCTTTAATATAATATTGCCCAAGTAATTTGTGCTTATATGACCTCACTTGACTTTCACTTGACCTTTTTCTGGTAAATCATTATTTAATCTTATATTTGGTAGGTATATGTTACATGCCCTGTTCCTTATATTCATAATAATCACACTTTATCGTGTCCGCTATCTTTTGTTTAAAAGTTTAATCTTTTGTTAAAATTATTTGCCACACTTTATAGTAATATAGGGGCTAATCGTGGCGCAGGAGCACAAGCGTGCTACTGTAAACGCTACAAGTTTTGGGTTCGACTCCCACTTGAGGAAATGAAATGTTTAATATTTTCATATTGTTCGCTCTAGTAACGACTAACAAGACAAAGCGTGACGTTGAATTCCACCACTCAACACGCAATTCCTCCAGAATTCGGCAGAAAATAAGATGTAGAGCGTCTCTTTGTCTACGCTGCTAACTAGTAAAACAATATAATATTATATTGTATATAATATTATAGATTGTTATCATACATGGCTGTTACAGTAAACGTGCTGAAGCAGACTCAAACACAAATAAACCGTTCCAAAGGTACCTTTCATACCATTGTTTATAAACACGCGCTAACAGCCAGGTCCTTTACGAAATTATAAATAACTCTCTAGTACACATTTTGTCGTATTTGAAGCTTTATTTGCATGTACAGTGTACACAGCGAGGTTGCTCGACAACGGTCACTGCGGCTACGAGACACTAGTGTCGCACAAAAGGACATTTCCTATTTTGCACAGGCCGCTTTGTGTAGCTTTTATACTGTAAATAATATATGTAACTCTTTGTTTTTTTTTTTTCATTTATTATGTTTTTTGGATTTATTGGATAATCTGATTATTGAGTTGAGAAATTTATATAAAATCCAACATAAATGCATAATGTATAATAACAAAGAAATGTACTTGTTATGTTCAAAACCTAAATAGTATTGCGGAAAGAAAGCTCAACTCACATATTTTATATTTACCCAGGTCACTACAGGTTAAGCAGTGCCCGAATACATGTAAACTTTAAAACTGACACGGAATAAGAAATGTAATAATTTACTAGCCATTGCCAAAGTAAGTTATCTCATTATGTTTACATAAAGTTGCGTTGCGCACTTTAAATAACACTAAAAATCAAAGGAAATCGTTTTTATTACTTTTTATTTCTTTTTTATTGCCGTTGTCATAAGGTTTTACATAAAAGGTTCTGGCATTTAAGAAAAGTACACGTACACTACTCAGGAAAATCTTTTAGTGGTTAAGGTTACTTGAACGTTTGCAAAATTGTTATTAACGTCACTAAAAGTATTTTTATTATTACTATTTTTATTACAAAGTACCTATAATATATTATAATTAAAAAACTAAAAAGTTTGGTTGTTACTACTTTGACTTCCGCATTAATGCGTGACCTTAACTCATGTGACATCATCTACTATTGCATTTGACTGTGAATTTTTTATGTCGCGGAAATAATCCTTTTAAGACTCGTATAACGTCACTGTTATTCTGACGCACTTTCAGATTTAATAAAAAAATGTATATTGTGTACATGGCTTTGGTTATTTTATTTATTACACAAAAGCTTGTGCAGGTCCAAACTATTAGCGAACAGTATAATTTCGGTGTCATAAATTTTAATCATAATAAAACAAGACAACGTTTTATAAGTTCCTGTATAGTACGATTACATTTTTTAAAACCATTTACGCGGGAAAGTTTTAATTATTGTAGGACTTACTTACTATATTTATTTTACGTTCAAATTTTAGTGAACGTATTTGAAAACAATAAGCCAATCTGTAATAACGAAAATACATTGCCTGCCATAAATATTTATCTCGGCTCCATTCATACTCCGCTACTGGTTTTACGGCTGTTTCTATCTCGATGACGTGTACCTCTCCACTAATTGCATGTTCTCGCCCACTTTTGCTGCGTGACGGATTTCTAGACGACTTCCTACCGGCTCTTTATCTATCTCACGCCATGATTGGCACCTGAATGGAGAACACATCATCATTCATTTTGCCCAGCTTCAGGCGAGACTGATTTATAACCTAGATGCGAACGTATTTCAGTTGTTGGTTTGTTTATTTGTCATAATTCATATTTTATTCATTTAATATTGTGATCAGCTGAAGTATAGTATACTATACGCTTCAAAATTAATCACATTCTTCGTATTCATATTTATTTTTTATTTTGCATGACAGGAATGTCACAATATCTTAACTAGATCAAATGATTGCTTGCTTGCGTTAACCAATTTTACTGACACCCTCGATGCCTTGCCACTAACTGAACATCACTGCTTATGTATTTCTTCACAGCGCTGAGAATGATCTGCTTCGCTCGGCTCCTCTAGCAATAATGATTAACTTAATACTTCAATCATCAACAATAAAACTTGGCGGGATATCATTAATTGTGTATTTTAGTGTTATTGTAGCAATCTAAACACTGATAATATTGTTGGGTACAACGTTAACTAGGCTAGTTCAGTGATAGCGTATCGATCCTAGTTCCATTTTAGCGGCCTTATCTGCTCCAGTGTGTTCATGTGTGTGACGACATAAAATTATTTTTACCTTTAGCATGTTAAATACAAAAATAACGGACTTTATCGAATTTAGTACATTGGAGCAGGTAAGTTTGTACCGTTTGGAGTAGGCTAGGGCTGTGGTGACGTGGTGATGTGTCGGCAGCATCAACGGGCTGGCGCTGGCGCTGGGCGGTAGCGGTAGCGGCAGCCCCACGGCGGCGGACTCGCGCGACTCGAACGCAACCTCGCGTGCTCCCTCGCCGCCGCCCTCCGAACGACAGCAACACACAAGGTAGCCACGTTAGGATGTTTGGCTTCTATGGTTGTTTTGTGAATACTAGCTTTATAACACTATCAGACCTGATTGATAAACGACCACACTTTTATTTTAAAAGCGAACTAAAGATAATATTATTAAAAACAACGTTCGCAAGATCATATCTGCCGCTCCATCTCAACAATCATTATGATGCAACTATCATTAAAGTAATTTGCGTTGCATCAAACGTCTTGACGTACCAAATATGTACCTATAGCAATAGGTACTCTCTATATTAGTAAAGCATAATGTGGTCTTTGATCTTTGGATTAATGAAAAAGCTAGTATTCCATATTGTATGTAAATATCAAGGTGCTGGTACTGTTTTGATTATTTTGATATTATGGGTTTGTGGTCTTTTTGATTTTATGTTGTGTCATCATATTTAGTGTGATTTTATATTGTTTTTTTTTCGTGTTTTGCATGTTGCATGTTCATTTTGTTTATAGGTTTTGGTTGTTTATGCTGTTGTTTTGTAAATTTATATGGTATATGTATATAATGATCTTACATTTTATTTGGTAATGAATTTTTTTTTGTTGCTCTATTAAATAGGTTACCACTTATTACATTGTTGTATTGGCAAAACAAAATTCAACATTAACGATTCAACTTATTTATATATTTTTATTGATATTGTTGACATTCACAAATCAATTATAATATATTTTATAGCTCAAAGCTTGAAATATAAAATGAAACAGATAACCTATTATTCTATTACAAAGTAACTAAGCACAATAGGGAGCTGTTGTAGTAAACAATTTACTTATATTGTCACACGAGAAGCTATACTCAATGGGTGTTTGTCTGTCTGTCAACACATCTTTATTTACATACTAAAGTTGACGACAAAACAACAATGCTGCCGACGTATGCAGCTAAACAACATTGTAAAAAGGTTAATTATGAAGATTAACTTATCGGACACTTGAATAAATTTATGGAGGATGTCAACGATAACGAGTGTTAGGTGAACGATAATAATGTAATCCTAAGCTGCATACTTTGTAAATATTATATTATTAGTCTGTAACTAATAATTTGTCTCGTCTTGATTAAAGTTATTCGGAACATAACAATTTATTTTAAATGTTGAGTGGCGGAACTCAACACTGCGTTACGCCTTGTTACCATAACGAAGGACACTAAATATTTTAAAATATTATTATATTTTAGTTTTACTATGGAAAATATAAAAAAAAGTATTTTAGAACTTCAACCTATCACTGTAGGCGTGTTACAACCCGAGAGCAAATATAAATGTTCATATATTTACTTAAACACTGCACACCTACTTAGTAATATCAGTATTTAAATATACATATTATATGGACATGTAAAACAAAATATTAGCACGCAACCGGCAAAACCTATAATCGTCATATTAGTATTATTTGCTACATACGAGTATGTACTCGCGCACAATTCGGGAACGGCTAAGTGTTTATGTCATGCTCCGAGAATAGAAGGCAGCTGTCAATGGGGAGTTATTACGTTTTTTGTCCGGTCTCTCTTCGCGAGAGGTTGTTGACTCGCGTTTTGGATGTCATGGCAAGGATGAGGTGATCGCCGTTGCTTTGCGTTTTTTTTGTGTAGCTGTAGATATTATGTATTTATTTATTTGGTTTTTTTTATTCGGGTTGATAATATTATTGTACAAGTGAGAAAATATGTATTGATTGTATTAGTGATTTTCTTCATGGATATTATTTAAAGATATGTGAACCATATTATTTAAAGAATTTGATTTAGGTTAATATTTAACCATTTAAAATAGTTATAAAACTATTCTTAACCAGTAAAATGCGAAATTAAAATGACATATGTAAATATAATTTATTTTATAATTAATTAAAAGGATGTGGGGAAGAAAAAAATATTCTAAGAAACCTTTCGCTTTATCAAATACAGCTACTCTATTTGGAGTAATAATAAAAGGGACATTTAGATTACATAAATGAAAAAGTCCTTACGTTATCATAAAGAATTATAGGGCAGTTAGATAAATTTTATTATTTCTTGATCAAGTTCCGTTCCACGCTTTCCTCCGAATTCTGGAAGCATTACGCCTCATTACCAGAGCAAGGAAATAAAAGTATTGAATATTTTATTTCCTGAATTTATTTCGGGAATCAAACTGGAAACCTGTCGCGTTTACAGTGTCACGCTTGTGCACCTGCGCCTTAAATATTATAAGATTAGTAAAATTATCTGTTAAATAAATACGATTTGAGATAACTAAGACATAAAAGGCCGCAATTCTGGTTTGATGTCAAGAGAAACCACGTCGAGATTTAAACGGTGAAGGGTTATTGCCGAGCCTAAACGTTTGAATTAATAAAGTAATAAATGTTGATAATAACATTATAACATAGTGAACCAATCAAGTTTATTAATGAAATAATGCATATAAATAAACATAGGGGCAATAAATTTTATTAGGTACTTATTGTAACTTATTATTATTATACTAAATTTTGCCGGTTAATTTAACGCATTATAATGCAAGTTTGAATAAATATGATCAGCATTTAAAATATGTTAACTTATTTAATATCAACGAAAGTGTGAGAATTTATATAATTATTGTATAATAATACTTTAATAATTGTATAAAATATGTAACTTGTAGCACTTGTTTGCTCTATTACATTAATGACGGCAACAGTCGTAATATCATTGCAAAACACATCAAATTCATCATTAATAACGAGTATAGGTAATTGAAATAAATCCAGTCGAAGTACTGTTATTTATGCCTCGTTATAATCTGGTGGAATCAGTTATTTTCAATCAAAAGAGACACTGTAATTCATCGATCGTGATACCAAACCACTATCATATGCTATAGAATTATAAACTTTGTACGGACACCATATTATATTAACAAAAGTAGATTATGATTTGCTATAACTTTAATTAGCTCTTGCTTGCAAATCACAATTGGCTGTGCCCAAAAACTTCAATGACCCGTTACTCTCCGCCTAGCAACCGCTGTAAGAGTTCGACGGCCGGTAGAAGCCTCGTTTCAACCTCATAGATTCGCCATTCGCGATTTATCATGTTACTGTTGCTGTCAATCAATAATGTAGGTGGTGTCAAATTTGCTCTTTTTAGGTCATTTCTATGTGGATTTTGCTTTACTTTACTCAAACAGAATTAAACCTTATTGGCTTTGTGGCAAAACTCAAATTTAATTATATCGATTCGTCTCGATCGAGTAGTCAATCAATTTACAGTACATGAAGCCTTTGAATTATAAAAGACATGTAAATGTTATATTATCATACCATTATTATCATTTTATTTCTGCCATAAATATTTCTCAAAAAATGTGAGTATAAAATAACCCTGAAGCCTTATATTTTACAAAGCTTCATTAAATTTCTCACTTGGGTAGAGAGCGCTCGCAGTCACGACCTGACTATTCAAGCTACGTTCGTGACCGGTAATGACGCCGAAAATGTATTATGGAACAGAATCAATCTGTAATTCTTTCATCGTGTTCGGAACTGGTACAGGCTTGTCACAGGAGAAAATTTCCCATAGAAAACAACCATTTCTATATATTTGCTATTTACTTTACTAAAAATTATATAAAACGGTTTCATATAAGAAAATAATGGATATTTATATACTAGTTATTTATTATTGGAAGATTTTTTTTTTATACTACATAGATAATGCTGTGTAGCTAGAGTTACCTTCAGTTTGATCAATACCCTGATTTTTTTGTTTATTTCACAGTGGGATTGGCATTTGCCGATTACTCGCACATTAACCAACTCCGTCTAATTGCTCCATTCAATATAAATAAAGTAGAAATAAATAGCATTCTAATTAAATAAACATCTTCAAAAGAGGAGATTACGGTGTTGGCTCTCGGTGGTGGCGGTGGTGGTGTCTCTATTTACGAAGCATTGGCACCACGTCTTCGTCGGACATTAAATTTTATATGACGCTTTTATTTAACTACCACTTTATAGAATACAATAAAACGTATGAATTTCATAAACTGGATTGTACAATCTGGTCGGCAACAGCTTCTGAATAAACGAAGCCTCATGTAGTCAGTAGTCTCATATGACACTGAAACTAATCCCACTTGCCATTGTAGCCTTGGGAAGGTTCCACGCGCCGGACCGTGCTAGGGCAGCCTGTGCTTACGTCACCTACAAGGACATACACATACAGTTAAATTTCTACCCTTTTACACCACAATAAAGTTTAAAATGCCAAAAGGCTACTGTTAGTCTAGAATATTCGAACTGCTATAACCCGCTCGAGTTAAGATGCCTACTTTGTCAAGTGTAAGCCACAAAGTGAAAAGCAATTTAGCTACGAATTAGAGTTTATAACTTCTTCATTACAGTCTCTATAAAAGTGACTTAACTTAATTTTATAGGGACTTTCAAATATAACGTATCTATTAATGAAATTTTAGTTTTTTATATAGTCATTCCACCACCATACCCAATTCACCAGTTCCACCACTGAGCTGGTCAAACACACCATTACACTACTTAACCACAGGATATTTTACAGTATATATTTTATTTTAGTTTCACGCTGTATCCCGCGTATGGCAGGGTAGGCGAAGGGAACTTGGGAGACATTGGCAAACATTCAATGCCCTATGACACCAGAGCGAAAAATTCAAATATTTAATATTTCATTTCCTAGAGTGGGAATTAAACCTACAACCTGTCGATTTTACAGTACGACGAGGACGACTGCCCTCAATATAACCATGTATTATCTATAAAATTATCTGTATATGTTTGAGTTATCGGTTTGTGGCTAAAGCCACTTTAAGACTAATAACCTCATACCTACTGACTATTGCTATGGTTACGGCGGACACTAAATCTAGACGCCGTGGATGTCTTTAACCGCACAATCCGTCATCATTCTTTTGAACGTTGTTGACATGGCAGCAATGTCGTCTCGAGGATAACCATCATATCTTATACATATTATAGTTATTAAATGTACAGTATTTGTATTTTATGTAGTTGCGACTAAACGCGACAGGTTATAGGTTCGATTTCACTCAAGGAAATGGAATATTTAACATAATGGAGTGTCAGACACTGTAATATGTTAATTACTAGCGACCCCCTTGCGGCTTCGCCCGCTTTTACTACTGGATTATTCATATAATGTATGTTTGCAAAGCACTTAAGATAATGTGAAAATTAATTAAACCCTAATGCAACCCGCATTTGTAGTTTCAATAAGTATTTTCCAATTGTTTTACTCGGCAAGGGTTTTTTAGTAGGTACCGTAATTTTAAATCTATACTACTAATCTTTTCAAGTACTTATTAAAATATATTTAAATGACTATTTTTATATAGTTAAATGACTATTTTTAAACGGAAGAAATTATAAACAAAAGTCTACCTACTAATAACTACTACAAAAAATAGGAAACCAAATATATCGCGCTGAAATAATACATTCAACTCCAATTATCCAATACGTGCAAACGCATCTAAATCTTCGTTGCTATGCCTCTACAGCGGGCGGGTTCTTTTTTTCGAGCTTGTGGTTAATGCTGAAGAGGGTATTCTGTCCCTGATGAAAAGCAAGCACTACGTGGCTGCCTGTGAGGAAAATTAAATAGAATGCATCGGCCGGGAATCGAACCCGGGCCGCCCGCGTGGCAGGCGAGCATTCTACCACGGAACCACCGATGACTGCTCATGACGCGCTTGTATAAGCAAAACGTCGCGGGGCGCGTTTCGCAGCAAGGATGTTTTGATATTGTAACAACTTCTAAAGTACTTATTAAAATGAAAAACAGTAAAAGACAGTTTTGATCTACATTAAATGGCCAACGTAATTAATATACTTATTTATATGCTGAGATTAAGGGATAAGTGAAACTTGAGTTGGCACAGCTGATGAGTCAACGGCGTGATGTGTCAACAATTAAATGCGTTTTTCTCTAAAACTATTCGCAATTTCGAAATAGTGTAAACAGCAAATTTTATCTTCATTTAACGTAGAAAATTAATAAAGTATTTTAAAGGATAAGGATTAATACCATTATGGAAAAATATCCCTCACAATAAAACATATATTGATATTACTATTTTTAGACAGAAATATGATTACTAAACGTTATCCTTAAAAGATAAAAATATGCTGTCGCGGACTTTTTTGTAGATCTTATTAAGAGGAACAATACTCCAGTACATTATTTTCATGTAGTACTTACCATTAAAGCAGCGCATGCGCGAAAGTGTCTCAACGGGTAGGACTTTAGACACATTTATCGTATTTATGTTAATTTACATAAGAATGTACAAATAATAAACTATATATAAACCTTCCCTGAAAAATACTCGACCTAATGTTGAAAACCGCATAAAAATCCGTTGGGTGGTTTAGAAGAAGAAGAGTTAGAAAGTTCAGACAGACACGAAAAGCGACTTTGTTTTATAAGATATAGGATAGGATAAACAATGTTGAATCTATGGTGGCACAGTTGGATAGGCTAATCTAAGACTATGGTTATTTATGTAAATTAGATACTCTGTTTATCGATCTGCTTAGATAAAGCGAAAGGAAATGTATTTTTGAATTACGTAATTTTGAAACTTAAATTGTAATCAAATTTGTCAATTTTATCTATACAAGTGGTTATTATCAAAATTTATGTACATACTAAAGTTTTTATTTAAAATTAGAGAAACATGTTCTTTCACTTATCATTAATAAAATCTTTACTTCACACGTTACATTTTAGCACTTTTTATTAGTAATAATAGTTAGAAAAACCAAACAAGTGCGGCCACCTGCATCACTAAAAACAAACTTTTTATATAATGATACTTTTATTTTGAAATTAAAAATACCATTTACTAGATATAGACACTGCATTAATCTCATAGAAAAAGATATTCGTAAGAATATCACAGGGATATGATCGAGAATCATCAACTTCATTTACCAAATAAATATATATACATAATTAGATATGTATTCCATAAATAAATCTCATACACTACCACGGCGTTAAGTTCCGTCTTTCAACAAAACAATGTCCCCAATTTGGGCGAAAAACACAGAACGCAGTTTAACAGAGACTCGGTGATCTCTAATCTCTATGCATACTCTGCCCCAGATATGAGTGATACAACATGAATTAATTTAAACATACTCTGTTTGAATATGTTTGAAAACTGTGAGAAAAAAAACATTATATAATTTTTTTTCGAATAAATATTTTTTATAGTCGTTGTTATTGTCGTACTTATTTTAAGATATTTTAAGATACCATAAACAGTGTTTATTTTGTTTCTTAGGAGTCAATAAGTTTTTATATGAACAATTATGCAAATTAACTCACATTGGCAAAAACGTGGCACATAACTATTTCCGACTCAATATTTAAATAAATAAAAAAAAACAGCTTTATTATAGTTAGCAGCTTCGCCCACAGCTTCGCTCGCTTGAACTGGCATAGTTCAAGCGGGCGAATATATACGGTTATTTATTTAATATTATTTAGGTACATTTATAATATAAGGTATATTATACACGAAATAAGTTGTGATTTAAAACCTTGCGGACTTTATTTAGTAGATATTAGTGCGCGGGATACCCTTTTTTCACGTAATTCACATAAACACGGGATAAAAAGCCTATATATTCCTCTATGACCTCCTCTTTCTTTCTGTGAAAATTGGTTCTGCTGAAGATTACCCCGGACAAACAGACAGACAGACAAAATTTAAAAACAGTAGCTTATGTTCTCCTATATGCGTATGAGAAAACAGTAATTTTGACTTTTATTTTATTTTATATATAGATATGTAAAAAATATACCTGTATTTATGTTTTATTTTTTTTATACTGATCCATTTAGTTATGTATTGGTATATATATTTTTTATTGCTACCTTAATTAAGTCCTACATTTAAATTTTATTTTAAGTTGAAATACATGTTTTTTAATTGAAATTAAACAAAACAAATGCGCAAATATTCTAATTAATTACCTCGACAGCTATTACAATTTGTATTTTGTTATTATAAACTATAACAATTTGTCTACTGCAATTTATATAATACTTCTTAAGTATCTATAATTAATTCTATTACCAACATCCCATTAGTTTCATCTATCTTATTTATTCAGTCAAAATGGACAAAAAATATTTTGCTTAAAAATATTTTATTTATTATCGCTAAGTTATTTAAAATTAAGAAAAAAAAAATTTACTAAGAATATTCAATATTGAATATTATATTTATACTTTGAATATGTTTCTTTTTACTTAGCAAAGAAAAAAATCTGCTAAATATATCTTGAAGGGCAAACGTGGCTGCGGATACTCGATTTGTTATCTTGGAGCTATCCTTGGCTTCTGGTCTTACCGGGGCTAAACGTTATGTCGGTCGATATAGTAAATAGGTTGGAAAGTTTCTTCATTTATCTTTTCGATATAATTATATAAAAGCTGCCTTACATTTTTTAATGTGTAATTATTTTTAGACATTTAACTAAGCTCCAAAACTTTTTTATTTTGACACACCTATTTATTTAACAGTTTAAAATATTTAATAAAAAACTACATTAGTAATGTTCAGCTTACTAGATTTGAAGCTTATCTGTTAAGCTTGAAAAAAGCTTAATTGAAGTCCATTATAAACCTTTAATTTCAATTACATTATTAAGAAAATTGAGTTACCTTTATTACGTTCATTAAATAATTTTAATTGCTCAAATAAATGTCGTTGCCAAGGAGCTATCTGAATAAACATCGTAGCACTCTAGGAACCATAAATAACATTTCTAATTAGTGTTTATCTTGTTTTTCACACTCGATTCACTCAGCGGTGACTAACTGTGCAAATATTGAATGATGAAGCTTATATTTCACGTTCGCGTTAATATTATAGTCCAGTGAGTCACTTATTAAAATATATATATCATGTGAAAATTACGTAAACCAGTAAACTAACAAAGATAACAGTTTTGAAGCTTTGAAGGATGACACAGTTGGTAAACTATTTGGTTACTGGTAGTATGAGTGGTTACCTGACTTATTTTGGTCCACCTTTGTTTAATATTAATTTGCGAATAATCTGGCTAGTATAATATTTTTTTTAGGCTTCACGTTTTATCCCGCACATAGCAGGATGTTTTTTATTCCAACAAAAACATTGTTCTTATTAAATACTATGTGGATTTCTTATCTATGGTTGTAACAATACATATTCTCCAAAATATATATTATAATCATGCTTGCTACGTTTAAAATAAGTGGTAGCTAATATCTTCCATTCCAGAACAGGAGTCAATATGGGCATAAATTGCAATCACGACAAAACATTTCATGGCCTAATTGAGATCGACATGTCGGGACGTGAGTTGTGAAACGTGTTCTAATTATTACCCGTTAGCATTGACCTACTCTGCGAATAGAGAATTAATTAAAAATGGTAAAACCTAAGTCTAGGTTATAGTTTTTTTTTTAAGACATTGAGATTGAACGTTCCGCTAAAATATATAACGTTATCTATCTAATTACTTGTTGCTAAATATATATAATATTTTAAGCATATATTTAATTTTATTATATTTATTAAACGCTTTGTAAATTTCGAGCTGCTGAAAATCAATTTTTAAACATAACTAGGTTTCAAACCTCCAATTATGCTCGGCCTGGCTCTGTAGGCCGTGCTGTAACGCATAAGAAATGATGTCAGTTACCGTTACCATCTGTCAGTAGGTTTTATATCTGATGAACGCTGCCTACTCGTAACGGTTTACAGCAAGCACAATGCCGACGTATCGCCGAGGGTGATACAGTTAGGCTTTGCACGTACATCGGGGTGTTTTTAACCAGTTTAATTTTGTTAATGAATTATTATTATATTTATTTAGAAATACTAGCCTGTAACGTTGTTTGGTCCAAAATCCAAATGCACTATGCAGATAATATTCGAAAATTAATATGATTTCAAATTTTTCATTATTTTTAAATTGTTTTATATAAATAATTTGAATGTCATAAACAATAAATCAATATACATTTACTATATCATACAATTAGTAACAAACAGATGTATTTGTCTTTGCATAGCATATTCTCGAATAATCTTACGACAAACATTCCAGTAATTATTTGCATAGCATTATTTGGCACTGAGTAGCAGAAACTGTAGTACTAATAGTTAGACGCCCTACTGTTGGACATAGGTTACCCTGAAGAATCTCCACGCCGATCGCCCCAACGGATTCGGACCAGATCGTAGATTCCAACATACATACATAAATGCATATCGGTGTTACACGTGTAGATAACCTTGAATGATAATTATATATTTAAATAACTTTAAATCATCAATATAAATTTTAAATAAATATCAATTCAATTTCCATTACAAATATAAACAACAATAAATGAACACGCAAAAGGAGATTAATAAAATGGGCTTTATTCATTTAAAATATTTGGAATACGTTGTTTATTAAAGTGCTTATGCATGAATATAACAATTTTATACAATCACTGTAAACGATTACTTTTTGCTTCACTTGTGATATTAAATACTTTACCAATCATATAATTGATTCGATACGCTAAATATACCTATTTGTAAATCAATAAAATTTAGGCGATCGTGGCGCAGTTCCATAGCTAACTGTCAACGCTATGGGTTGTCGGTGCAATCCCACTCAGGGAATGAGAAAATTGAGCCGAAAGTAAATAACGGAGTGTCTTGACACTACGTTGTCTCTGCAAAAAAATTGTGAAGCTGCTATTTTCATTATTAGAATAGCAGGTCGACTCTGGTTATTTACACACTTAAACATCAACGTGCAGCTAACGCGTCTTTATATGATGTCTTATATTGCACTAGAGCTTATGTTTTATTATTCAATTCTATATGTTACTATCCTTCCATAGTGGAAAATTTTCACATGCAATTGCTACATGTACCTAGTTCAGTTTACAAATGATATTCAATGTCGTCGCATAGAGTACGTTAGTTGTTAGAACACTTGCAAATATGTGTGTGTATGTTTGTCCATTATTATTATACAACCGACTATAATTACTGTATTCATTATGTCATTAAGATCACTATGAAGCTGTGAGGCAATAATTATGACTATTTATATATGCAAATTAGGATTCGTTTGTATGTGCTACTACTATATAGGTACACGTTCGTTGTTAGTTTATGTTGTTGATGCAAGTGATTTATATTTTATATCGGCACGAGTACAATTATATTTCTGTATTTTAGAATATATTATTTGTTTCTAATAATTGTTTTCGTATTTTATGTTATGTTGTTTGCTTATGTTTTAAGTTTACTGTATTTCTATAGTATTATTGTAATATTTTTTATATTTGAAAGTAAATTAAAAATTATATATTTTTTAAAACTAATTAATATTAAGCTAATGTTTCATAATATAACACTTTTTGTATGTTCTTTTTTCAGGTAAGGCAATGTCTTCTATACGGGTGACATCTTTTTCAAGGCGGAGGTACGTGTTAGACATCCATCAAAAGTTATTCAAATATCAATCACGGAGTAGGTCACAGAGGACAACGTACTACAATTTTAATCTCAACTCAGCGTCAAATTTCTCGACGTCGGTCTTGGAGTCTCTTTAAATACATGAACCTGCCCTCGCTCTGGACAAACACTGGCGGTCATCCACCTCGGCATTGGTTACTTAATGTCCAACAAATTAGTCATGAGCTAAGACAAATATAAGTTTAGCGTTTGCCTCATAATACAATCACATCATTTGGTCAAAAACCGCAACGTATGTGCAAACAGCTCGCTTTAAACTTGACATTACTCATGCAGGTCCCTTGCGTGGCTCGCGTATTGCATCATCCATAATCGATCGTATGATCTTACCGCGTTCTAGAATGTACGGTTCCCTTGTAATTGACGTGCAAATTAGTTTTATTACTTGATTTTTATATACCAATATTTTCGAGTTTTTTTATTCAATTAGGTATAGGAAGTGAGTACATAAATAAGGTGATCAAATTATCTTCGGTGACCGAAATAGATTGTTTACACCACGCGTCGGCACACTGCCAACTGACACCTGAAGCAGCACTATAATGTTTTAGTAGGTACATTGTATACTAGCTTTTTATTTCATATTTTTAACGTCGATTTGAAATGTTACTGCAATATCAAGTAATGACTACACATAAGCGCGATTGTTTTTATAATAGATTGAATTGAACTTAATTTATTAGTACCTTAAACCACGCTACATATACCAAATAAATTGAGGCCACTCGTGGCGCAGCGGCAAAAGGGTGTGACTGTAACGCGACGGTTGTGGGTTCGATCGGCATTCGAGGAAGTGAAATATTTATTTACTGAAATAAATATATTTACTTCAATAAAGTCTTATACTAATCAAATCAAACATGGGGTATAATATATTCACAACACTTTTCGTATGTACTTGCTCTTCGCAAATCTTTATTCTAATGAAGTTCTTTCCTCGAGTTAATGACACATGACAATAGTCGATTGTGATGCTATCAAAAGTCACTCCTCATTACCGCTATCTCATACCGCATCGAGTGATCTTCATTTGCGATATCGCTTGTGCGATGTATGAATGAATCATTTATTGTTTCGGTAATCGTGCGTTGAATGTCCTTTGACATTGTGTTCTTGGTTTTTTTGCTCACACATCGCGTTCTTATCGCAAGAATGAACTTTTCTTAGTAATCAAATTTCATATATATATATGGAAGTGAAACTTAAAAGCACTCTTCTTATTTTTAAGTTTGTTGATTTAATCGTTAGTTTTTTTATTTATTTAAAAATTAATAAGAATGGAGTGTCTTGAAAGTAGTAACGCTATGCTGACTGCTGAGTGTCAAAGAATCTTATTTTAATTTTATGTTTCTTTCTTCAAAACTTAGACACATTGGTGCTGAGTAAATAAAGCCTAGGCCTCAACTTAATGTAACCATACCTCGTGAACACTTATGTTAGAATCATAAACATTTTTAGACTTGAATCCATTACCATGACGTACTGTCGCAATTGCCACATGCTCGAGTTATATGCCGACATTCGCAGAATTAGTGACATAATATTGTAAATATACCATATTGTATGATACTGTACAACTTTATTCACAATACTACAATATTATTTACTACGTATATTTAGTCATTATTATAAATAGGAAACGTCTAGAACAATTATGAATAATGCGCATATAAAATTTGTATCACCATCGCAACCATTAACTTAGAATAATCATAATAGCTGGGGTAAATATAATTATTTTATTAGTTGCAATTAAGCCAGCCTTATGTCTCCTCTCGATAAGCTATAATTCGTAAAGGGGTCACGTCCCATACGATAAAACTCCGCAGCCATCTTTGTGAATCCAGTTATCAGTGTTATCAGCGTTTGTTTACATTGACATGGCTGCTGTTTGCTGACAGCGATAACGATGTTTTGCATGTGGTGTCAATAAAAAACTTATGAAAAAATCTACTGCGTATTATGTACACACATGTGAAATGTTTACTGCCTTATCGGAATTTTGAAAATATGCACTCATACCGTTGGAACTGTATGTATGGTTATGCGTAGGTACTTACATAATATATTTTTGGTTATATTTTATTAATAATTTCAGTATTTAAAATTACTCCCATTATTTTTTCAATATCAACCACAGGTGATAAAAATGTCATATCTCAAGGTAAATTAAGAAATGTAAATAAAAAATTCTGTCCCCTCATACTACGACCGACAGAGAAAGCTAAAGGAGATATCTCGTTCAGAAGGTTCATCAAATCAGATCAAATGATCACATAATCACATGAAAGAAATGATCTTAGGTCGTCTCCGGCGCGTATCATTGACGTCAAATTACTTTCCGATATCTAAACACCTCATCAGCGTTACATAACGTGACTGTGCTATTTATTTGTGATATCCACTATCTTAATTGATCATTTAAAAACATTACAACGCGTGTAGGTAGCAATAATATTACATCAATATTTAGTTTCTCGTCAAAATATTTGTCTTGCTCTAATATTTCGCATATCATAAACCCAACCCACTGCTCAAATCAGAGTTGTTTACATCCTATATTCTCAAACAAGGTTACGTAAAGCTCCTGGCTCCTCGGTTGGTACGGAATACAAATGTATTCTCATTCACAGTTAGATAATGTTCGAAAAGTAGTTCATCAGTTCAAGGATCACAAAATTCTGCTGCTTGTTCCAGATAAGGCTGATGTTTGTGTGCCCTTTATTAAGTTGCTAACCAAATTGTTTACGTACATTCAAAATTATGACTTACGTAACGTGAGATAACTGAATGTGCCCTTCGAATTAAAGTATCAGGGTTAAGTCTTTCACAAATATATGATTAATTAATTTTTAAACTCTTGACATTTTGAAAAATGATAACTAGATTATTAATTATTTAAAAAAGAGTAACTAAAATAACTCTTACACTATGTTGTCCATATAATTTAAAATTATCAATTTATGTATCTTATTAATATTCTTCAATTTTATTAAGTGATTCGCAAGGATAAATATTGAAATGTATATAACAAAGAATATGGCATCGCATTCATTTTGAACAAGTGTGATTTCGTCATTTTCATTTTCTACTAACTGTTGACACGTGACACCACATGAGGTACTTTAAGAAAAGATTTATTTCAGTTCTTCCGCGACTATAAAATAATGTAGCTAAGACTTTTGAAATCCGGCCAAATTTAATGCGATTATGAGTCACAAAAAATATGTGGCTTCCTCTAAAACACCAACGACTACCGCATCGCGCATTGCCTCAACCGCATACCGTGATTTATGCATTTTATGGCAAAATACGTTTTTACTACACAATGTTGAAATCTCATGTCGAGCAAAAATTCCCGACACCTCGCAAAACATCTCGTTGATTCGTCTCTTGATATATTAATATGCAAAACTAAATTCAAAATAGTTTTATTTCGCTATAAAACCAGCTGTCACGATTTATGTAAGTGCTCTAAAAACACGCGTGTGGGTTGTTGTCATTCTTTTAAACCAGTCCCAGTTTTATTTTTGTATATTTTTTTCGACGTTCCTCCGCCTGTTCGACGTCTATATTATGAGCGCAGTTTTTTAAGTATCTGTGCCCAAATATCTTGTGTACGATGTTAATTCAATATTTTATTAGATGTCTTAGTTTAAGCTACATGTAAGGGAAAAGTAAATCCAATTGCAACTGTTTCGGAATAGGTAGTAATACCTACTTAACCTACTTACAAGTGAGCTTTGTAGTAGGGCTTCGATACCTTATTATTTCTTACTCAATTGAACATTTGAAGTGACTTGTTTCTCTTCTTATGTAAATAATTTATTCGTTTAAATTAGACTGATGAAGTGAATGGCGGTCGTTTCAAATGTTACACTCTATGGTTGCATCACTATATTGTGATAATTTATAAAATTTCTTAATTTTAATATAGTCAAACGCTTAGGATAGGTTGCACCATCCAGCACGTTAACAACATGACAAAGTTGGTAAATATACCAAAAGCGGAGAATAGAGTAACTAGGCTTCTCTTTGTTCTTGGCGAAGAGACACAAAAACAATGTATCGTAGCTACAATAGTTATCCTATAATTTAAAAAGCATTTACTGAACTTTGTAGTTTATCAAAAAAAAGTAATTATTATTATATGATTGATGTTACCACCAGTGCATCATAATTTGTGAAGCGACATTAGCTTTATGATGTCATCGCAAATGATATCACCTTCCGCTGTAATGTCATAGTTCATTTTCAATTTAAGTTATTTCCTTGTATTTATTATAATAAATTGCAAACTGCGCCAAAGTCTTACACTCGAGCAAATCTATCATATTGCGTGCAGATGGCGCCCATACTGTGCCCATACCAATGGTATTTGGGTATATGACCTTAAATAAGCTTTACATTTTGTAGCTTTATATATTGTCCATATATTTCTTTAAATAGACGAATAAAGCTTATCGCTAGGCTGATAGTGATAAGTTTTTCGGTTCTTTTTGGTGAATGTTCAGAAATCCTTAGGTATAGCCTCATATCCAATTCAAAAAGAATTATGATATTTCTACAACCCTAATATTTTACATACATATTTGAACTAGTATTAAAAAGTGTAATTCCCTGCTAGATAGGTAGGAGTATATCGAACAGGTAATATTAATATACAGGTTGATGTCCTGGTCGCATGATTACGACACTTTTACGACACTTTTTGCCATTCATATCGTCACAGTTTACCATATTGAGGATACCTATACAGTTTTATTAGTTTCTCTTGGCCAAAACAATTTGTTCGCCGACTTTACGATACTTTCACCAGTTTCTATCGATATATTATATTATTTATGCATAAATTATTATTCTTTAAGGCTTTTAGCGTCCACTCGTTGCTATCTGGTTCGTAGTCAACGCGTAAATACATGCACTTAAACGATTTCACTGCATGTGTCACATGCGCGCTAAGCCATTATTATCTAACTAGTCCTTCTTATAAGGGCGTTTTACTCTCATGCATGTACACAATCTTAATCTGCTTTTCGATGTCGTATACCTGTTCTGTATTTTAATGTTTGCATTATTTTGTTATTGCGAGAAGTGACATTCGTTTGTTCTAATTTGATTATTTATTCGTCATTATATTCGTTGAATGTCGACGGTTGTAAGATTGCCAGATTTTGTTGTATTGTTGTTAAATCGTCTGTCATGTGCCAAATGTCTGTCTATACCTAAGAATTTTCAACATGGAGATAATTTCACCTTTGTCACAACGTCCTATCAAATTTTTACTTAAGATATGAAATATTTTATATAACTAGTAGCTGTACTCATCAAATTTTTATTAAATATTACTACTTGTCCTTATTGAGCAGTAAATTAAATTATTCAAGCTAATCAAGATATGATGATGATGTAATCAACATATGTATATAAATTATTAGTATAAAATATTTATATATATTTTATGATCTACGTATTACGTCATACTCTACGAATCGCTCAGTTTTTATATTCGCACTACGAGTCACCCACCCTGTTCTGGCGCACGGTTCGTACATCGCTCCGTCTTTGTCTGCCGGCCGCGGCGACAGGCAGTCTGGTCGCTCGGAGCGGCCACCGTCGCAAACAAAACCCTAGGTCACGGACGCTGGACATGTTTTCCTCCACGAATCACTACACTCTCCCAGAACAGTTCTGTCGGGGGCCGTGAGTGTCTCGTGAATATTGCGATCTCCTACGGAATTCCGTTTCCGGCAACGAACTAATTTGAATGCACTTGTTGAAGCACTGAACTGCAATGAAAGGAACCACTTTGTTTTATCAGCACCGATGACGACTTTATTGTTAGGTCTCTACTGCCGGCTACCACCTGCCTTGCTTTTTACATTGGTGCCAAAATTGAATACAAAAAATTTCTCCGCCGCACAAAATTAATTATAAAGAAATTCGATAGGCTGAACTTGAAATAGCGTACGTGCCAAGTAATACATTAGCATCATATTTTAAATAGTTACTTATGCCAACATTGTAATTTTAACAGTCGTACAGGATAGAAACATACAGGTATATAAATATATGCATATCGTGAATTATCGTTTATTTTATGTATTTGTTTTATTGACTATAATTAAGATTTTTTACTATAGTATTAAATAAAAATATAAAATATATTCAATTTACCATATCGACGTAAAAGTTTTTTGTTTTGACAAATTACTTGAGTAAATCTCCATAGGTGTGACTATTTTTAGTGATTACAGGACACCACGTTGTTACCCGATTGTTTTAACACGAGTGGTGGTCTTTATTGTTTGTTTTGTTAGTTTTATAGCTTCCTTCTCATCACAGAGAACAGAGGTAGCCTTGTAAATAATCTTCTGAACAATGTTACAGCTAATACGTTGTATTATAAATTATTATTTGCATTCAGTTATGAAACTTGTTGACCCTTTAGTGACTTTAATGAATAAACTAATTAGGTTTTAAAAATATTTAACAAGTATTTTGAGCCATGCACCAGCCTAAATGTTTACGTATATTAATTTCCTAAAACGTGAGCGTCAATACTTTCATGTGACATAGTTAGTGACTGATGTCTTCCGGCCCGATTTTTACACTAATTTCTCTCATGTTCATTGCTTTCAAATAATTTGAATCTTAACGCATGGTAGTAGATCCTATTTTATTACTATATATTGGATACGGCTTCGCTAAGTGTTTTTCACGCCTCCGATTAATTTAGCTACTGAACGTCTACAATAGATGTCTCAAGTGCCAAGAGTGATTTTAAGATCTGTAAGCATGCTATGGTTTGAATATTGATATTCACGACATATTTAAATTAAATTGTATTTTAAATCTGTTTTACATAGTATGCTAAAAAGTACTATACTAAAAAGTAATGACTGGCAATGTTGTGTCGTACTTGTTTTTATTTCTTACTAGATTTTTAGTTTTTAATCGGGTCTTGTTTTGTCACTGTTACAAATAAAAATTACTCCAAAAAAAGCTTGACCCACTCTAATGTACGCACCACCATATGAAAGTTCACTTTTCACAATTTTCATTTTACGACTTAAATTAAATTCAATACCAACTTCTCTCATCTATCAACTCACAATTAAAGTTTACTTTCCAGATTATTCTTATCAACATTTCTTAGCTAGTCCCGCCCAATATAGCCGCTAGTTTTACATTTTTTAAAGTTACCGCTTAGAATCATTTTTATGTTTCAATAAAAACTATTAATTGACCTTTCTCTTTTAAATATTGGTTAAATTAAATAGGAAAGTAAATGATTTATTAGACTTAATTAACAATTTTCGTTCACATTACTCGCGAGTATTCGACGTTATATCGTTTAAATTTCCTACAAAAATTCCATTTAACACCAGAATGACAACTATCTTATTAGTTGCTTCTTAGTAGTTTACGGAAACAATATTGAGCACTAGTTTTAAGTTTTTGTTATCAATATATTAATGGATCCAATTTCAATCTCCAAATCCAAAAACTGTAAAGATTTGATTTTTCTTTCTTCTATTTCTTCATCTTTTTATTTTATATATAGACTTTCAAAATCCCGCCCACCTTTATAAATAATATGGCTAGAAAAATATGTACAAAGGTGCCATATTTTAAATGCAAACAGAACCTTAAAAAATAATTTCTAAGTGTGAACAAAAAGCAATTCATCTCGCATTAACGGTGCGCGCACAAAAAATATTGACGTCACCTCTTGCAAGAACCAGAAAATATAACTACGGCTGTGTTTATGTACCTATATGATTTTGCTGTATCAGCTATGTTATAAGATATATCTTAACTTGATATCTTACTTTGATTCAGGAGACACCGGCAAATTGTTGAGCACCATGTTTACTGAAATATAGCTGAATACATTTTTCTTTTTTTTATATACCTACTTATCTACTCATAAGCGATATAGTTCAAAATTATTTCTAAAAACTATTTTGAACTATTTCTCATTGCGTATGGGTTAATAAAGCCTGGGGGTTGTATTTGATAACGTTTTCAATATATCTATTGTCATCTTTTAATATTTCAAAATGGAATCGTTACCTTTGTTCCTACTATGCAAAATTTTAACTATAGCCGGTTAAAATAAACCCAAAGAACATTCTAGAAAGGTGAAGGAACTTAAAATTTCGAGCGTTTTCAAGTGGCTGTATGAAGATTGCGTACATGCCATGTTATTCGGCAACATTACAGTGTTCCTTACGCACACACATGTGTAAGTTGATTGCACAGTTTTTGTTGCTCTTTTTACTCTGTCCGCAATTTCTTCCATGAAACTTGCCAGAAAAAAACATTATCATTTAACAAAGTACTCCTTTATGATTAATGATTTAAAGTTTATCTTCTCTTCAAATTTTAAGTGATGTTCATTCGCCGTATATTCGGATTCTCATGTGAGTAATTAATTTTATTTGTGACAGGAACGCTGCTAATGATCGTGATTATTTAATGAAAACGTAGTAAAGACCAAAGAATAATTTTAATTGTTTGATAATAATTTATTAGATTTGATTTTGATCTAAAATATTAAGTATAAAGTCAATTTATTTTTAAAACAATCAAAAAATTAGAAGATTAGTTAGTTAGTTAGAGAAAAAGAAGAATAATCGATCACTCATCGCTTACCAAACGTCATATCCATTAACAGCTAGCTAGCACAAATTGACCGCATTGAAAACAATCAAGCGAGACCCAGCATATGTATGTAACACGAGTCCGATGGCATTGAACTTCAAAATTCGCTGCCCACACGTTGCTACGTACGCGAAACAATATAAGTGTACTTACTGCCACTGATTAAAATACGCTTAGCGTTCTGCGTTCTCGGTCGACTAAAACTGATGATGACTGACTGATAATACAGTGAGTGGCTTGGCTCGCATAACAACAAAGACCGTGTAAATGCGGCGATGATGTCAGACCTCCTCTGATCACCGCCTCAGGCTTTCCATTCGCAAAACTATATTCTTATTTTTCTTGTAACCACTCAAATATAAAGAAATAATGATTTTAATGAAACAACTAAATTAGTACTGTGATTTCCTGCTGGCTACCATGACTTGCCAAGTACTGGCTGGAGTGTTGCAGTATCACGGTCATGATCGCCTGTTGTGAGAATTTGAAGCCTTTTTCGAGCGTTTCTTCCAAATTACATTTCATTATGATCGGCTTGCGAAATTTTAAAGTACGTTCTCACTCAATTAAATGTATATTTTTATAAGCTAACATTTTGTAACTGGTCATATTATTTGTTCTTATAATAAATTAAACTAGCTCGGTACACCATTGTATTGTTTAAATGTATTTATATTTTAAGAAACAATAATTATTCAATATTATGCACACAAAAAGTTTGTACCTTTCTAAATAAATTAAATTACATACCTATAGTTAAAACCGTAGCGGGTGAATATTTTAATTTATGCGTCTTCTTTCATACAATAATATTTTTAACAAAATCTTTTATGTATGTGGTAACATAGGTTAGTTCCTTATAATTATGTAAATTGTAATTGTGTTCTATGTGAATGTGTGCTTGCTATGAATTATACGAACACAAATGTTACACGAAATTAACTAGGGCATTATCTACTTTATAATGCTGTTATTATATCTAATTATGTATATTTATTATAATCTGTAATGTAAGTTAGCAAACTTTTAAACCTACAAAAAAGTTTAAACTTTCTACATTTTTTTATATTAATAAGATGTTTTATTTTTTTATATTATTTAGATTTTTCTCTGTAAAAATTACTTAAATTGAATACTGATATATTATTTACCTAATTAAATAAGGGTCGATTAGTTTTAATTGATGAATTTATTAAAATTTTATTCTTTTATACGTGTCCTTAATATAAATTGACAAATTTTGTAAGATATGTACCTATATGTTAATAAGAGTAAGTAAGAGCACACACATTCCTTGCGGATTACCTGGAGAAATGGATTCCACCACACCTAAAATATGTTATATACTTTTGAATAATATTGAAACATTACAAACCGTGAAAATATTTTTATTTAACGCGTAACAGACGTGTATCTTAAGGGAATAGACAAAATAAATCACATCAACTTTCCCTTTTATCTATCAAGAACATGATATTTAGTGACATATGACAAGCAGCTCGTGTCCGACAAAGTTGAGGAAATAATTAATTTATTTCATTACCGTCAGATTTATTTTAATCGCCGCTTCCCCTGCTTAGGTTACGGTCTTCACATTTTGACGCGTTTCGATATTCTTAGAAAATTTGCCCGTTGTGCTAATAACCCCTGTTGCCGTACAACATGTCTTCACTAATGTATTTTAATACTTATAATAGTATGTCTACTTTGTCTTTAGGACCAAACAGAGTATGATAATTTTAGATGTAAAAGGCGGTCATTTAAAATGTGCTCTGATCAAAGAGATCCTGCGGTTGCTGGTCTGCAAGTGACAGCTTACTAATATGCCAGATTATAGGGTTTCCTTTTGTGATTTGTATTGTATTATTTTCTCTGAGTAATTTGGTCACTCTGAGTTATTTTACAAAATAGAATTGATGGATTCAAATCCTACTGGGGGATTCATTTACATTCAATAATAGAAATAGATTTATTAAGTAGTTATTTTATTATCATTTTTGTGCTTATTATATTGTATATAACCATTCCTATGTCACATCTTCGACCATAAGAATTGAAAGTCACTTGAAATTCAGAAATAAAGCTTATACCTATTCTACGAAATTGGCAATAAATAAATAGTTCAAACGACGTTTCGTGCCAGAAACAATTATTGCATGTAATTCCCAGAAGGTACTTTAATGTTGAGTTTTCCGTTTGGCTAAGTGGTCATGCTGAGTTGCCATTGTAAATGATGCCAATCG
The DNA here is from genome assembly GCF_056956725.1 of Heliconius melpomene rosina. NCBI lineage: Eukaryota > Metazoa > Arthropoda > Insecta > Lepidoptera > Nymphalidae > Heliconius > Heliconius melpomene. The sequence continues at coordinate 16,126,130 of NC_140398.1, forward strand.
AACATCAAAATTTCTTCAGATGTTAATTAAAATTATTTGAAATTAGTCAAGTCAATGTATGGTATACCTTAATATTTTAAAAATGTTACAAAATATTATGAATTATTCATAAACTAATAGTATAATCCTTTTACGGACTTATTTCTTATACTGTACATTTTAGATATAAAAAAAATTACAGTTAGTTAAAGAACCAGGTAATGGATATCTAGCATGTATGTGTTATTTATTGTCCAATGACGCGCTAACATCTAAAAACTAGGAAGAGATTAAATAATACGTACGCTATCTTATATTTAACCATATAAAGATGGTAGGAATTCGAAGCTCTTACATTGTTGCCCAATGTCCTTGTTTACATTAATAATACAAGAACTCGAGCACGAATCCTGTTGATTTGTGGCATACAAGACTTCACTTCAAGTGTTCTGGCGAATGCTTTTTAAAATAACATAATGAATAAGTACATTTATCTGGACAAAAGAGACATTGACCCAATTTCGTTAAAATCATCTTTGTTTCGATTAATGCTTGCATTCTAAAAATGATTAACTTTAAGTTTTATATTTATGTATGAAATAATGTTTTTCTATCAAACTATATTGATAAACACTGTGAGTGTCATATTTAAGTTTAATGAGTGAAATTAAAAGCTTAAAACATTTTTCCTTTTCCTTGAATCAAAAATAACAATTCCACTAATTTTATACTCAATTTAAAGTGTAACAGTTATACGTAATTTTGAATTTTTATGAAAGGGAAACCTTAATCGGACTAAATCGGATTAAGGACGTCGAGTCATAGCATCATTTTAATTATTGTCGAAAGATAAACAAACGCTGGCGTAAGAAAATCGCCCACGGTCGAAGCCGGGTTCACATGGATATGCCATTTGATAATCGCAAGTAGATACACAAATTGATAAAAGCAAAGGAATTTTTTAATAGAATTATTTGAGATTCGGAAGGAATCTCAAACGTAATTCTTATTTCATACGTAATTCTTATTTCATATTTATGATCTTTTTATAGAGCGGTGTTAAGTTCCGCCGCTTAACACGCTCTAGAATTCGGCGGGAAAGGGGAAACGAAATTGTCTTGATAGGAGCAGAGTGTCTTAACATCAGGTTCTCAGGTTCTCTCTGCCACTATGTGCTGGTACAGCGTGCAGCTAAAGAAAAGTCATATTTTAAAAATAAAAATGAAATCAACTTCACTTTGTATCCCGCACACATCAGGGTCGGTAGAGGGAACTGTGAGAGTGTTAAGACACGTGCTTTTTATGTAAATTTCCTCCGGAATCTTCGATATTCAATAGGTTTCCGTTTCCCTCTACATCTGTCTCTTCTATTTTCATTTACAATGTTAGTACCACAACACAAAGCCCGTAAAACCCAACAATGTACCCGTTTGGGCATAACTTTGAGTCATGTTTGTGTATCAACGTCGTCACTCCACACCTAAAGTATCTTTACACAATGATCTTGAAGGGCGTGCACCAGAAATATTTATACTTTACTTCAATACTATTTCTTTCAAATTCTCTTAACTAAAACTACTTCGTAAATAATTTTAAATGCTATTAAATTATTGATAATGATAATTTCATATGGTTCTTTTAGCTTATTGAGCCGATCATTATTATGTGACTAGCGGACGCGCGCAGCTTCGCTTGCCTATTTAAGGGTGAATTCTAATAACCCACGAAACATATTAAAATATTTCATTGAACACCAATGAAATATTTTTAAGTCTAAATTTCAAAATTTATAAAAATCGGTGGTGATTTAAAGATTTTTCCATACAAACTTTCAACCCCTTATTTGCACCCTTAGGGGGAGAATTCTAGAAAACGATGAAACACGTGTTCAATTAAATACTTTTAAAAATCTAAATTTCAAATTTTATAAAAATCGGTGCCGATTTAAATTTTTTTCCATACAAACTTTGAACCCCTATTTCACCCCTATAGGGTTAAATTTTTTCAAAATCCCTTCTCAGTGGATGTCCAGATTACGAAAGTAAACTTTTGTCCAAATTTAACATTTCTACGCACAGCGGTTACGGCTGTGCGTGCGTCTTACCTCAGTCAGTGAGGACAAGTCCTTTTTTTTATATATACTCGTATATAGATAATATGTGATTTATTTATTATTATATCAGCCATAACATATACTATAATTGATACTTCAATTACAAAATTTGAAACATGAACTCCAGAATGATTGTTTTTACAATTATTTTCTTTATGAAAATACAACGTAAAAGCATTAAGTATTTAGCTGGCAAATAAGTACGTGTCACGACTGGCGCAAAATAACATTGTGGAAGTAATCGGATACTAGCGGTGATCCTATGTCAAAGGCTTTATCGCATTCTTTCCAAACATTCAAAACAACATACCACAGCACATAGCATCGAAACTAGTAGAAATATTCTTAGCTCTAGCTCTATAGCTCTACCAATGAACCGCTGCGTGATATTATTTGGCACATGCAATCTAAAATCGGCCAGCTTCATTTTATGCACTAAAGCTCAATCCAATATACCTGCCCCCGGAATAGATTTGTATGACGGAGCACGTGGACCAATCGAAACGCCGCCCATTGAGAATTGTTGAATAATAAAATTTAATTCGTGTCGGAGGAAGGCTATTTCAATTAATTTGGTGCCAGGAACTGGCATTTCTGTTTTGACTTATCAACGAGGAAACTCTACCATGTTAAATAATCTTGTACTCGTATTGTAAATAAATAGCATTCTCTTGTTGTGTTGCTCGCTTGTTTTTGTAAATTTCTTTTTAAAAAATAATAAAAAAAAATAATTTATATTTTTTCCCTAAAAGTAAGTGTATATATTTCTGCGAAATGCCCATCAAAATTGACATGCCAACAGTTAACACGAAATAGCAGTGCCCCGATTGCAAACATTCACTTGTAATGAAAATAATGATGGAAGCTTGCGCCACAGATCGGGCTGCGCGTGCGCCGTTTGCCGATAGCGGGAAATTGCCGACACTTGCGTAAATACGGTAGCCAAAGCCGCCGGCGTTAAAATTAAACACTCGAGATAAACTCGCGCCTATATAAGCTTTCTTGATCTCTATCTCTTGATATCATAATACTGACTCTGATTTGAATGTGCAATGGCGCGGATATCTCGCTTCCATTATCTTACAATATATATAATTTTAATATTTTATTATACAGATGAACATTTTTTGTGTCTATAGTATAAAAATTGTATTTTAAATATCGTTTGTTTTTGCATATTATGTCGATATTCATTAGTGATACCTATAGATATATAGGTAGTTTTTAAATATATAATGTAATCTAACAAGTACATTTATAAAAATAATAGGAATATTAATGTGTTTTGTATTTTATTATGTTTTCCTTTAAACAGTGTCGCTGCTGTCTAGTTGAAAGCCGAACGTTTTCATGGAATCACAAGTAGGCCACATGCATTTTCTAGATACATGATAACCATACGCAAATAAAATTGTATTATAAACGAACACTACTGTAGTTGTTTGGAGATAGTCATAACATTTAAATAATATGTTGATGTGTAAAATGATACAATAATATATAACTGATGTTTAAAATTTATTGTAGTTTGTATATGTACCAGGTATGTATATAAAATGGCTTATTTACTGTAATAACATATGGAAAATCCTCTATCTATTATCGTAAATGTTTATTGGTGAGTAATTTATTTGGTCAAAGTTACCAACTTCGACCTTCGCCAATGAATCTTTTTTGTGGTCAATTACGTAAACATTACGTTTGTGGTTTGGTTTACAGCCGAGGAAAAGTTGAGAATGACTGGACGTGGGAATCATTAGCTGTTAGATTTTCTTATGACTGTCTTCTATACGTAATGTTTTATTTTTTACTATCGGCCCGCACGCGACTTCACCCGCTAGGTCTTCACAATTATTTATTTACTAATCTGAATTATTTTTGTGTTCTAATACCTAATTTTTTTTTTATTTTAAAAATAATATTCATTCATTAAAAGCTTAAATTTCAACCAATTCAATAATAATATTATTGTATAGCAATTTAGTCGAACCAAATGCTTATATTGATATAAAGTCAAAGTGAGGTTTTTTTATTTATAAAACGATTTAAATAATACAAACACTAAAAGTTAAGGGATGTTTGCCTAAATACAAAAACGAAAATTGGACTTAAATTGCTTTAGTTGATTCTGTTACGCTTATAATTAAAAAAATATATTGTTTTAAGTTTTATTACATTGATACATGCCCTCAATAATATATTTTGTCATATATATTTGTTTGTCTAATTCTTCAGTTACTATTTTGTTATTTGTATAGATTTATTTATTTTAGGAAGCAAATATTAACGATCGTCTTTGAAAAATTAAATACTTTAACTAAATATTTTTTCCTACGGATAAGTAACTGCACATCAGTAGATGTGCATTATTTGATCACTGAGTAATACTCTGGTGCATCTGTCGTTCGTGGAAATCTTCCAGGACATTGTCGGGGACCGGGAACAATCTTCTTAGAACTTAGTCGCCTTGTTGCCCTTCTTCTCGGCTTATTGCTTAGCATTGTCAAACGTCACGACACTTGCTGTGTCTATGTCACTTGGACTTCCTTATTATATTATAAAGATATATAAGCTATATATAATAATCTTATAATAATCTTAAATGAGTAGATAATATTTAAACTATACACATAATAAATCTCTTATAAGTAACATATTGACTACAGACTAAATTAATTATAATTATTCATAAAGAATATACACTCTAGGTATTTTTTGTGACTGCAAATTAATTATATTCACAAAGAAATTAAAGTGTGCAACCATCGTCTATAGAAATATGTAGTGATTGGTGATCATTAGACAAATTCCGAGCACCACTTATAACTATAGCAAAAACTGTTTTGCGTCATTTCACCGCAGCTCCGATGGATGGAGTGTTCCACCGGTGTGACCGCCGCTCTAGGGGACGTTGACCGTGGTCTTACTTTAGGGGATTCAGTACGAGAGCTGCGAACACGTGACTGAAAGTACTTTTAAAAGTATTCCTCATTTTTTCTTACCTTTATAAGTAACGCTAAAAAACGTAACCCACTTTACGCCTGGCTTACATTGATTGATTTGATGTTGGTATTACTTACAATAATTTATGTGCGTTGCTTGTTATTACTTTATTATAACTAGGTATTATATTTTATTTCAAGTGAGTTTTTACGTAATTGTTTTTGTTTTCCTTGAAGGTGAAATAAGCGTGTTCTTATTACTCATTCGAACGAAAGGTATTATGGACTATGGTACCTAAAGATATTAATTACGTTACGTTGGAAAACGTTAATAAATTTAATGTTTTACGCAACGTATACTTTTTATTTATATCTGATAACCGATGGGTTATTTCATAGTTATCAATTGTTATTTTTAAGGAAAGGTAAATATTTTTTGAGTGATCTGCATGTATGTATATCAAGGTGTACACTCGTCGTTATATGTAATAACGTAGTACGGCTATAGCTATAGATATCGTGGTGAGCGGATATCGGGTGCGCGCTGAGCACGCGGTGCGAGCGCGTCCAGTCAGAGTGCCGCCGCGCCGCCAAACAGACGCACGCGAGACCTGCACGTGCAGCCGCACCACTAGTACACAACAGGTCCATCACTGAAACCAAACTCGGGATCCGTCGTCCCGCGGACCTCACTGTACGAACGATGTCCATTTGCATGTACCTATTCTGTCCATGGTTTTTTCTCGTAATGTACCTTGCGTTTCTCATGCTTGACGTGTGAGAGGGTTGCCGCTGAGTCGAACCGCTAAAGCGCAGGCGCGTCGCCGCGATCGATACGGGCGCGCGTGGCCCCTGCCCGAGTGCCCGCAGGCTGGCCGCGGGTGTCGCGGGAGTCGCGGGTGTCGCCGGTGCAGCCGCGTGCCGGAGCGCCGCTGGGTGCTGTAATGCGCGGCTGACCGCGTCGCCACGATCGCTCCGCACGCGCCGGGCACGCGGCCGCGCGGCGCCATGAGCGCGGCCACGCCGGAGGTGCGCGGCCCTCCGCACGACGCCGCCTCGCCGCCGCCGCCGGTGGCGCTGCCGAGGATCAAGCCCGAGCTAGGGCTCAATGATGCCACACTATTCGCAGTCTACTGTTTCATTAAAAACTTTATCGGGTAAGTCTTGTGGTTTATGCCGTTGATGGATAAATGTTCCACGTCTGATGTGGCGTGGCGAGAAATAACGATTTTAATCGTGATATATTAATTTAAAAAATTAAATGTAGTTTGTTACCCAGCTTGTAACCACAATGTCAATTTGTGACATGATCTTTCTTTATTTGAAGTACATTATTAGGTACCCACCTAGAAAAAATTGCCGCTAAGTCGGCAGAGCTAGAGCGTTAGAAGTTAATATACATATATACAAAAAATATATAAACGGTATATGCCTTTGAGATCCTAAGACTATTCGTTTACTGTCACGGTCTTGTCTTATATTTTTCACAAATTTCTCAACAGTTGCTCTAAATATATTATGTTATACATAAAATGATTTAGATAATGATATTTTAAGAATAGAGAATAGAGATACATAAGTAATTCTTGTAATTGAGTATAGTAACCGTAGTACGATATTCATCGAAAAAAGAATTTGATTCCAACTGAATTATAGTCCTTAATAATAATAAAAATATTATATAATAACTCATAATATATTTATTTATGCATTATTATCTCATAAACGTGACATAATGTACCGTATGCAATGTACAAACTGAACAAATAACATTTGCAAGGTCGTTGTATTATTTTTTATAAATATATTTATAGTCCAACTGTTTTGGATTGGTAATGAATTAATTAATCGGTCAAGGAGTGTGTTGTGTTGTAATTCTGAAAATAGTGACAAATATATATATATATATATATATATACGTAAAATAAAATTGTAAATTGTAATACTAATTACTATTTTATTACTTTATATTCAGAAATCCTTGAGTGAGTTGAGTACTTCAAAATTTAATTAATAAGAATTGAAACTTTAAATAAAATTTATGTCCATATTTATTCTGTTAAAACTGTTAAAAATTCTGTTAAAATTAATAAGAATTGAAACGTTAAATAAAATTTATGTCCATATTTATTCTGTTAAAACGAAAATTTTACAACAGAACAAAAATCTTTCATTGATCATATGATTCCTATGCAATTTTGACCTAAACTATAACAATTTTCAATACTTTTCTAACAACCGTAGTTTCAGATAAGCCATTCGAACAGATATGTGTCCAACCTTGAGCGGAATACTAACTGCCCACGCCTGTATTTGTTAACCTTTATAAGGTGATAGCTATTTTAAAACGCTATTTATTTTATCAATATGTTAGTTTTTGTTGTCAGCAGATTTCGATCGTTTTACGTGATACTTTTTGTTAAGTTTTCAGTTCACTTTTATCTGTATATTATTTTATCTTTCAATAAGTTGCCTCAATACTGTTTATAACCAAAAGTAATATTATAAGAAAATATCCAAATACATTTCAAACAAACAATCGCCTCATTAACTATGGAAATGAATAATTTATGATTTTTTTCTATGTGATTTATGATTACTTGTTCCTAAGAGCTATTGCCACTGAGTTTTTACTTATGTTAATATGAATCATGCTTATAAATAGATACTTTTACTTGCTTGTTTTTACAGAGCATTATCTAAAAAATAAGATTTTCTTAAATAATAATTTAATCAGAAATAGCCAGTCTACTAATACTGGCCGTGCCGTCGTAGGGCAGGGGCCCAAGTGTTTCTCTGTAAACGTGACAGGTTGTGGGTTCGATTCCCACTCGAGAAAATGTAATAACTAATATTTTCATTCAGCTTTGGTGTAGAGGCAGAGTGCGGCGTTGAGTCAACATACAATTCCTCCAGAAATCGGCGGAAAGTGTCTTAATGGAAACAGAGTGTCAGCACTAGGTTCTGCGTACCCTGCTATCTGCTGGATACAGCGTAAAGGTGAAAAAAATAATTAGAAATAAATTTATATATCACTGGACACAATAGACAAATTAAGATAGACGAACATGTTCCTGTGAACTCTTTCTTCTAGCCGATTGCATTGACCGACTTGGCAGTTGGCCAGCATCACTTGTACTTCGCAAATGCATTTGTAATTAACGCACTGCACTGGCTTTTCATTTTACACGACTAAAGAGAATGTCGTCCTATTTACCTTGTGGCAGGTGCTTGATTTAATGTCTGCGTGTTCATTTTTACTAATTAACCTAACCTTGCACCTATCTAGATGCAAAAAAGTTGATTAGAATATTTTTATTTTATACGAGTTCTAGATTTCACACATACATTCATACACTTGCAAAATGTGTCTTAATGTTATGCGTTAAAAATAAAAACTAAAAACTTAAAATTAAACGTAAGCTATTTTTTTTAAGTCCTCACTAAAAGAATGAATATTTAGCATATCTGTCCATATTTTACAAGTTGGAATTTTGGATGTTTTCCTTGGAAAATTATTAAAAGTCGTATATGTACTTTTATTTATTAGTCTACCATACTATTTCTAACTTTACGCATTGTTTCGAGCGGGGACTCGGAAAACACAGCTCTAACGCTATATCATAGCTCTTTTGTTTCACCTACTGTCATCAACCTCTTCATACACGTCCTTCTGTGGATTCCCCATGTTTTGCATATAGGTACCGTTGAGTCGTTCTCCAGTATCATTTGTCATGTTTTGAAAGGTTATACGAATAAACTTTCAGTTATAGTACCACTATATTTTTTAAGAACATAAGAAGTTATTATTATTAATGTTGATATATTGCACATATTATGTTAGCTGAACATGGTACATGCATACTCAGCTACACATTCAACACAATCCTATTTTTCCAACAAAACAATTCCGTAGTGGTGCAGCGGTACAAGGGTGTGTGTAACGCGACAGGTGTAGGTTCGATCTCCACTCGAAGAAGTGAAATATTTATCTACGTTTTAGTATATTTCCATTTCTTCGCTCTGGTGTCGAGGCAAAGCGCGGCGTTGAGTTCTGCCACTCAACACACAAAGCCCCCAGAATTCAACAAAGTGCCTTAACACTAGGTTCCATCTGCCTACCCTGCTCTGTGCGGGATACAGCGTGAAGCTGATTTGATTTCGGATATTATCTACTGTACACAGCAAGGCTTATATAGAATTACACGATGCATTTGAAACGCATTTGATTAGCGGGTGAACTTAGGATGCAAACTATAGCTTTGTTCTATTAGCTATCATCACTTTCACAATAACAAAAGGGAAAGTCGGTGGCGCTCGCTCCCTTGCGGTCAGATTAGCTCGAGCTATTGAACACCTAATTCTTCTTGTTCGTTTCATTTCACACTACCTAATGATTGCTCTCTAATATCTCTTGGTTTCACCTTAGCAACATTTGTTGTACTACGCCTTAAAACTATCCATGTATAGGCTAGATTTGTTTGTATTCATCTACAAAACGATATATTTTTTTACCATATTTCTTTTGTATTATGTAAACTGACACATAATATCTTACATAAGATCCACTGATAGCATCGACAGCACGTATATTGATTTTATCAATCTTTATATTAATCTTAAACATAAATTCTTTCAGCGAAGTCGTATTTTGTTATCTAATAAGACATTTTTGTCACGTCGTACTAAAAGCGTACCTATATAAAGAAAAATATGTAATTACCGAGAAAAAATTGTGGCTTCTAAAGATGGCCTCATTAGTTTTTCCTGTGTTTAAATCTCCAGTCATCTCTTTATGTTTTTACTTTTAAGGCATGTTTCGTCACCTCAGACAGAAATTGTTTCACAGCTCATTATATTTTATTTGGTGATCGTTCAATTTGCTTAAATTGGATATAGTTTCCGTTGACCATACTTAGAAGCGTTTTTTAAGTGTCAAGTAGACATCCACGCAGCATGTTTTATAAATCAAATTGCAACGGAACATGATGCACTTGCAGAATGAAAGTTCTAAAGCTGCGGAGTCCAACTTTCATTGTGATATCACAGACATTATTAATTAGATTACTTGCAAATATAATACCTTAATGATCGTAGAAAGCTCTGTCAACGGTATCGCGTGAATAGGCACCGTGCATCGACAATGGCTCCGCTCGTCAGGTCCAGCTCGGACCGCCTATCAGCTGTCGGCTCTCGCAACGATGCGTTTCGATATGATGGGAGATAGTGCGTGTCATTACAACTGCACGTAACTCGTAACGAACCTTGCGTAATCTACGCTGCGTTAACACATTTCGCATTCGAATACTTGTTATATCATTTTATTAGTATCATTAGATTCTATCAACTGTGTTTAATTAGTAAGTTCATGTTGTTGTTGTTGTTGCGAACAATCAACAAGAAAATTGTTGTTTTTTGCTTTATTTATATCCGATACTATAGCTATTGTTCAAGTCACACGCGCATGACTGTCTCTTAGTACTACAGTGTATTGATGTAACTATCTTCCTATGTCGACTTTACCTATTCAACATGTACATGCGTTATTTCAATGTTAATTATATGATAATAACGTAAAACTACTAATAATCATTTAAACTTATAAAAAATTATAAACTAATTTAAATTCATAATTAACTTTGTAATGTTATAGTAATTATATATGTAATCAGTAGTCCAGATCGGATAATATTTAATACGGTGCATTCATATGCATTTGCTTTAAATATATTATTAGCTTACATATTGTTAGCTTCATCCCATTCATAATACTGACGTGTCCCCAATGTTATTTGTACTGTGACGTTTCACCTGTTCATACTATTATGTAGTTTATTTATAACACTAATAAAATTACATAAAATTTTATGAATTACAACAAATTTCATGTTGACTAATCTAGATTATGTTGTGCGTGTAGCATTGCATTTGATGTGTGTAGAGCCTTGTCAATTAAGTCGATTTTTTAATATTTGTTTTATTTTCAAAGAATTTTCATGTTTGTTTGTTATATTTTTTGAAACTCAAAAATAAAGGCTTCCTTTTTCTTTCTATAAAAAAACTGGTTTTTTACGAATCATAATAAAATTTCTGTCACTTCAATTAACTTGTCAGATATTTTTTTACCATTTGTTAATACTTCCTTATATAAGTATATTGTATATCTTTTTATAAGTAGGAGTTTATTTAGTTAATATATTTCTCCCCTCTTTTAATGGGCTGCAATCTGCAAGCAAGCTTTGCAAATAATAGACGGAAAACAATGGCAGCCCATCAGCGGTTTTCAATTTAATTAAGCTTAAATCAATCCTTATATTGCTAGATTTTAATTGTGAAGCATTAAACTAGCTATTACGAGTTATCTTTTTTAACTATAGTTTTATATATTTTATCTTAATTAGTATTTAATCTTAAATAATTATCATCTTGCTTTGATAGAAAGAGAGTTCCAAATATGTTTCATTTCGCGCTTTATTCCTTATTTAGAAAAGTACGCAAGGGGAACCTAGTATTAAGTCTCCAATCTTTACCTAATAGTAAAGTTATATATTTTTTAATTATTGGAATATATTTTAAATGAAGAAATAAAACTTTAATATCTTTAGATATACCTTTGTATATCCTTCATCTATTAACAAATGTCGCGAAAGTTATATGCCATCGTATAAAAATCGCCTTGCGTAGTGTTGCGCAACGTCGTTGCATCTGCAATTTGCTCTGATGCATACTTAAAACTTGTTGCGTATGTTTGCGTTCACTTTTATAAGATCATGTACTATTACAAGTTCTTTCTAATCCACAATGTTGGCCTAACACTTCGGCTCTTACACCTTTTATATTTTAAAATTCTCAAGTATTTGAAGACACGAGGATAAAACCGCAATAACTATCCTATTTTTAGATTTAAATGGTTGATAATTTATAGAATTTTGGGGGTTGCTAAGTTTAACTTATTTTTGTATAATTAAAGACGAATGAATACCCGTGAAAAGCTAAATTAATATCTAAACACAATTTAACGTCAATCAACACAAATCGTTACGTGATTACTTAGACATCTCATCTCGTATATTGATTGACGTCGCCACAAGCCATGGCGCCACCCTTCCATGCCGACCCATTCACGCAAGGACGCCGGGAATAGGGACGCGCACACTCAGTGTGTACACGAATTCTGCGAACGGAAGACGTCTTTCACTTAAAATTCTAATAAAAAATAGCGCGAAAGTGAATAAAGGTGCCCCCCGTAACAGTGACCAGCCAGCAGGTGCCCTGGAGGACCATTTGAAACACCATTTGTAAGTTATCAACGCAACGTATCGAACTCTCGGCCTTTGTGACGCTTAACTAGGTCACGCTTCCGCGTCCTCAACCCGAATACTTTTTATCCACATATAACATGCTGTTGTTCTGCTTTCATTTTACCATTTTAGTATAGTTTTTAATTAATATAATATATAAAGGAACAATAATTTATATAATTTAATAATTATAAACTCAATTACTTCTACTACCAGTTCCTTTTCCTGTATTATTATTAGTAATTTATTCAACAACGGCGACATAAATTTCACGTAATTGTTTCATATACAATAGGTTTTTGAATCGGGAAGCCTGTGTTCAGAAAGTAAATCGATTATATGAAATAATAATTGTCAGTGCGAACGCAATTTAATTAATATTGGTATCTATTGATCTCGAATGGTTTACAAGATTTGTTACAAGACATATATTTACTAGAGTCCCGGAAATTGAACGGACTTCCTCCGAACATTGTAATATGGTCGGAAGCATTAGCCTCTACGCCTGTCGATTACGCTCCGATAATCTTGATATTCTCATTCTCCGATTGGAGAAAGTTCTGTAACTTCCATATAATAATGCTCTTGTTCATTTAGAACTTGATACTTGTTGATCCATGGAAATATATTGTTTCACAATTACACAACGCGGCAATTGTTGTTGCTTGTACAAACATTTTTAATTCATTCAATCTATTTATCCATATTTTCTCGCTAAGTGTTTGGTATTTTAAGTCCTTAAAATTTTCCATAATTTCAATATATTTTCTCAATTGTTTCATTAAATAATTACGATTAATACAAGTTCCCTTACACATCCATTTTAACTTTTAAGATTATGAACTTTATAAATTTATGTAAATTATCACAATTAGTTGGAAGTTTAATCACATAGCTAATACATCGAATTTCATTAATCTTAATAGATCAGTATTAAATATATAAGCATAAGATTATATTGAACTGTAAATATAACAATATATTTATTTGTTTATTGTCATTTATTTCATTGTCACATCGGAAACAAATATTTCATCCCGGTTTATTATAGTCGACGCTGCTGTCGTAGCGCGCTCGCCCGTCCACACTTCCTGTGGCGTCAGGTGGTGCTATTTCTACCTCTCCGTGAACCGACCCGCCGCACGATTCACGTTCAAAGTCGGTTATTTTAAATTTGAGAACAACTTCTCTTTTAATTTTTTTTCTTGTTGGTATATTTTGACACAGTGAATGAAATTGATTAATACTCGAATCAGGGCCATTCCTCTCCAAACATTCCAAATAAACAACGTACCCGTAGTAAATATTTTTAAATTTTCCTAAGCCTTGCGAAACTTCCCGCATTCCATCTAAATACTATTAATACGAAAGCTAGGCAATAATTTATCCGCGATTAAATTAGACGTCCACAAACATATTCCCGCCTAAATATAAACGAAATATTTGTTCGCGTACAGTCCACCTTGCGCACTCATCGGGCACTTATAAAAAGCGCGAGGTCAGAGTCTACTTCGGACGCACAGTGGTGTACTCGCACGCGACCCGTAAACACGCCCGTGTCGATATCGATGCTTCGTTATCCATCACGTGGAAGCAACATCAGTGACGTCAGGTGGCAATGCAACCGCCGCGCCAATGCTTCTTGGCAAGACGATTGATTGAGGGATCTCCGACACTAGTGTGCGTGTCGCAGCGGTGATAAGTCGTGTCCGTATGGTGCAAACACTGATGGCAGAGTTGCGGGTGCTGATAGGGAAGAGGGCCCCGCCCGGGAGCCCTCTCCCTATGACCCCGCCCGCCCAGCACCACTATACGAGGAGAGATCTAAAGACTAACCTGCATCGACACATGAGTATCGTCCTCGACAGGTCAGTAACAGTGATGTCTCCAAGCACATGCTCACTCAGTATATATTTGAAGACATAAATCGTTCAAACAATAAACGTAATGGTTAATGCTCGGCAGTAAATTTTACTATAAACCATTGCAAGTTCCTGTTGCGACACCGAACGTTCCGTATTTCGTAACCCCAGCCTCAGCGGTTAAAAGAAAGGCCGTTATAACAATCGTGTCTCAAGGTAACGTCGAACCACCTATCACCGCCGCTCCCTCGCCGTACGCCGTAGGTAATATACGTTAATTATAGTATTATGAATAAAATAATTTAAAACCCGTCAATTGATAGATGCTAGGTTCTCAATCGCACATGACGAGGTGATTGGTCGACTTGTCTATTATGTCTGTGGAACAATGTGTACTTGCGACGCTTCTAGACTATTCCTCGAGCTGTATAGCTATTTGTAAAGTTTACATGTTCTCATGTTGTAATTATGAACTAATGATTATTATACCTTACACAACTATAATATAATATAATATAAACAAACATAATTTGATGTTTAGCAATAAGTCTTTAAAACAATACGTGCTTATCATTTCCATAAATGGGTAATTCATCTAAGTTCTCGTAAGTACCTATACTAAATTGAATAAATTGAGATAGAATAAATAAAAAGAAGTATCTTGTTATTGTACGTCCAGATTAATCTTACATCTATTCCTTTGACGATATAATTAAATATAAGTAATTAAGTATCAGTAGAATTATTATATAATCACAATATTTGAGTATATAACGCCACACCTACAAAAATATTAACGTTCTTATTGTTATCTCGAAACTTTACAAATGTTGGTACATTTTTGTAAATTTCATTCTGATACGTTTTATTGATAATATACAAACATTGTAAGTTTCTAATCAAGGACTGTTTCGTTACAAGTTATTTTTAATGTGAGCCTAACCTTAAAAGACGTTGCTAATAATTCACACAATAAATATAGTAAAAATTAAATTGACGATAGGTATATAGGAGGCGTGCCCAACACGTTGCCAATGTTTTGTTGTCGCCCGTGCCACATGCCTCAATTATGTTGGCATGTGTCTTGATTTATCTATTTTACCTGAAGGATTTTTACACGAAATTAATTTAAAATATTATTTCATAATTCGATATGAAAAGTACTGATTTTTATTGTTCATTTTATTTGAGGTAATGGTTTATAATTATAACAGAGCCTGAAATCTGGCCAAATATCTGATTTATTACAAATATTGATTGATAATCGTTTCATCTACTTCTGTCTGCAAAGACTACTGGGCTGCCCATTGTCCAATAAACAAACGCACTTTCTTACACCCCTAAATGACCAGACTATCAAACTCTGGCAAAGTATACCTGCTCTAACTTTGTCTATGAGGGATAACAAAATAAATTATGATTACATAATAATAGGATTATTAAAAGGATATTTAAAAAGTGTCGTTTCAGGGATTCAGTTTGCTTGTTGAACTTTTAATACTAGTGTTTACTATGTTCCTTATATCGATACCGATATAAGGAACATAGTATATACATATGGGTATACACCCATAATATACTTACGAATAATCCAAATGATGATTTTATACATAATGTATAGACATTAACATTTATTTTAGATTTAGTTTATCTTATTCTCAAGATACAAATGAAATCATGATTTATAATAGATACCTGGAAGTAATCCAACAGAATGTGGCGGAGATGGTACGATCGCGTTATACCTCCGACACTCCTAGACGGGAGTCACTCGACGCCCGTCACATTATTCACCGCAAATATCGATATCGTCGCACACGCTCGGATTACGACGGACGGCGGGGGTGCTTTGTAGTGGTGACCGCAGTCGCCTGCTCCGAGACGCCCGCGCACGTCCACCCGCGTGTCCGCCGAGGTCGTCCTGAAGCCGTGCTCATGCCTCACCATTTAGGTCAATACACTTATTCGCGTGTACACTTTATCGCGCTCCTATTATCGCATTAAGCCTATTTTTGTTGGTGTATCGATCGATTCGGTCGAGGCGGGACGCAGTCTTTAATTTTATGAGTGGCGAGTGTAAGCGTCGGTGCGCGTGTCGCTCGTTGGATGACATCAGTTAAGCTACCACGTCCGCTGGAAAACAATACGCGCTCAGTGCAAGCTGTGTGCCCGAGTCGCACACACGAGGACCTCCATGGAGGACAGACGCTGCGCGACTTGCGACGCCCTGGGGAGGCGCAGCCTCTCCAGTAAGCTGCTGCAGGTGGCGACGGCGCAAGCGCACATGCGGACATGCTCGCATGGCACCACCACGACGGACACAATCACGCAGCAGTCAGACCTTGCTTCTCGGGCCCTTGCCGCTAAACGACGCAAATCGATAGCGGGCTTTAAGTTAAGCCTACCACCAGATAACAATCAAAAAGCTTCCTCCACCGAGCAAACCAGAAGCAACTGTACACGCAGGAACACTTGGTGTTCGTGAGTATCATATGTGTACATTCTCTTTGAATATTTACATTATTTCAGTACTTCTTTATCGAACACTTAATCCGTTGCAATTGATTGTACTACCTGTATTGTCTTTTTGCAACACCTATGTTATTTATCGCCACTATCTAATACTTACGTATCTCACTTATCGTTATCGAACTCTTGTCTTGTATTGAGTACGTGATTGTTGATGCGTTGTACAAGCTGCTTATATCAAATGTCATATTATAATTGTACATTTATATATATGTATGTATATCTTAAATTTTAATACCAGAGTTACATGTGCAATGCAATAAATCTTATCAAACTTTCGATATAAAGATAACCTTGAAAACAATGAACCTTGCCGTGTAAAATCAATCTAAAGAACTTTGTACGGACGTCAATAGATTTTTGTCGAAAGCATTTGAGGAATGGAACAATATAATTAATACATAATCTAATCTGCTTTTATATGTATCTTCATAATTAATAATTGTATAAATCTCTTCCGTTACTGAGTGATGAGACACATCGACAGCCGAAACTACGCAACGGCTGAAATTTGGCATGCAGGTTTCTTGTGGAACATTCCAGCATAAGCAGAGGATTTCTCGAAATTCCTGTAGGAACGAGAAAAAGAAGATATTACGTTTTATAATACACATTGCACTGTATTTCTATCATATAATATGTGTACTATGTTTTAATGACTGACATACGCAATTGAATCGTAAGGCCATATTTCTACATGCCATGCATATTCATGTTATTACCCTCCGTACATCTATAATATCCAATGTAATACCTATAATATTTACAGATTATTTTCTTGATCCTTTGTCTGCATACTTGTCTGATATGAGATTAGTCCAGCAACTCGAAACTAACGGAAACTTCAATTTATTCAACTTTATCCTATTGCGTCAATAAGGATGTGACCAGGAGACCACTTGAGTTGAGGGAACTTATCAGTCACGAAGGAGCTTTTACAAAATATGCAATGTTTCATAGAGCAGGTCAAAATAGAACAATAATATTTACAATTTCGACACGCGAACACGTCGTAAAAACATAATAATATCGGAAAATCGTTGCAGGCATTATTCTGTATAATAATAGATTTTCGTTTGCGCAAATATTCTTATATAGGCGATTAAATTAATTTTAAATTTTAATTGGTTTTTTTTTTCATTAAGAAAATTACAGTCAATTATAGAGTCTTAGTAAGTATAAACATATATTGTAGTGTGTGACTAATAATGATGATGATTGTTATTTAAATGATGTAATTGTATCGAGGATTCTTCAAACCCTACATAAATGGACATGATAAGTACATCAATTATCCACCACTTCAGTTAACTCCTGAGTACACAACTAACAATGATAATTTTCATATAATTGCATTTGCGAACAACACAAAAAATATTCACTTTTTGCAAATTACGGGTACAATTGATTCGTTGTCGTTTTTATAGTCATTTTGAAGGTCTCGTTATTTCTGTATATGTAGTCATCGAAATAATCTATACATATAATAAAATGGTACCTACCACCGTAGGTATACTACATGAAAAATAAAATCAACTTCACGCTGTATCCCGCACGCAGCGGGGTAGGCAGAGGGAACCTAGTGTTAAGACACTCCGTTCCTGCACACTGCAACTGACACTTTCTGCTGAATTCTGGAGGCATTGCGTGTTGAGTGGCAGAACTCAGCGCGCCGCGCTTTGCCTGGACACCAGAGTGGAATGGAAATATAAATTTAAATAAATATTTTAATTTTAATCTCCTCGAGTGGGGATCGAACCAGAACGATCGAACACCCAGTCGGTTTTACAGTCATACGTGTGTGCCTCTGCGCCACGACTGGCCTCAATATAAGATTAAGGCCGGTAAAAATACTCGTTTTTAGCTTGATTTAGTCTTAGGTTTTGAATAAATATTTTAAATTTGAAAATGTTAGAAAATAAAATAACAACAAGTATCGGTTTTTAAATAAGAAAAACATGAACATTTACCTGCAGGTATAGAAAAGGGCAAGGCAGGCATTTATAAAAGGAAGACACAACTAGCATCTTTATCTCAGAAAATAGTTAAATCGTTCTGTTCAATTTTCACCTAAACGCGCAACAACAAGTGTGTGATAGATGGCAAAAGAACATACGTTCTTTGACCTTACTAGTTTATAATCAGCCTCTAGCTGCTATTTAATAACTTAAATTACAATTATTATTTAAATTTTATACCTGTGTCCAATGTACAGCATTTTATCTATATATATAAAATCGAAAGGTCACTCACTCATCACGAAATCTCAGAAATTACAAGTGTTAGGAATCTCAAATTTTGCAAAGGAGTTACTTATAGGACGTAGGTGCTCGCTAAGACGGGAATTTGCAATATTCAATTTCTAAGGGGTTGTTTTTGGGGTCGAAAGTTTGTATGAAACTTCGTTACTACAAATGCTAGGAGTCTCAAATTTTGCATAGACGTCACTAGGACGTAGTCATGGAGACAGAAATTAATAATAACATAGTTCACGCGGGTGAAACCGCGAGCGGGCCGCTAGTTAGGTATATTACCAACATCAAGGTAACATAAAACAATAATAAATTGAAGTTTCGCATGTCATTGCAAATATTGCGTCATACAAAAATTAATGAACTCGAAGCTTTAATAATCGAACTAGTTACAAATTACCATTGTTATACATTCCTAAAGAAATATGACTTGCACGTTTGCTTAACTAACATTTTTTTGTGTATATTTTAATAAAAACATTTGTATTTGAACTATAATTATTTACAAAAAATATAATACTGATAGATTTTACATTGCTAGATTTTTTATATTCTAAAACACGATTCTATCGAAATTCACGAATTATCATTAGACAAATGTAATACCCTTCTAAAATATTTAATGAAAACAAACAACAATTTCAATATTAACATTAGATATTATTATACACTAATGAAGGTCGACAAGTATCACGATGAATCCAGAGTGCGGTAAACAATAAGCGAATACAAAACACCCATAACACAGTCGTACGGGAGTTACATACATATTCAACGGACACTTGTCTCGCAGTTGTTACTTTGTTTACTTGCGGCGGCGGTGACCCTGACTTTGCACTACTTTAGTAGACACTAGACACTAGAAAAGCATAGTATGTTCTTCTTGGATCTAGGTAAGCTTATTTTTGCAATTTTTATTTTATATTTTGATTCATTAAGTTAATAATACTGTTACGCTAGAATCTTTTAAATACTACGAAGATATTCCATTAGGCATCAAAGGAAGTAATTAAACAGCGTCTAAAGCAATAACGCTTATTAAGTAATGGATGGAGCCTTCAAAATAAATACAGACCTTTTACCGTTATAAATTTTCACTTTTAATAGAAATATATCTTGTAATGTAGTTTTTGTAAATCTTAAACTTCATTCGTACCTACATATAAAATTTCTTATACTGGATTCATATACCAATTTTTTAATTTACTTTTCAATTGTAACTGGAAAAACAGTTTTTATCAAATTGAATACTTTAATTTAAAAGCAGACTAATGAAAACGTAACTGCAATATATATTTTGTTTATAATACTGTTAACTGGCAATAGAGCCGCTAGCGCAGTAAACTTGGTAAACATACGTTTGCGGCCGCGGAAATTAAATTTATTCACGCTATTTCCATATGAGCGTCAGTTGCGAAAATAACTCATTATTATTATATTTCCAACCGAACAGTAATCGTTTCATAATATCGTGGATTTTGTAAGATGCGTTGTGTTCTTATTGCAACAGAACGTGGATTATCTCGCCTCCTGTTGTTGTTCGCTAACTTGAACGGACGCCAAATAGTCAATTTTGAGTTTTGCTCAATCACCCTCACTAGTCGTCTGGTTTCTGTTAGTGAATTTTAATTATGTCTTCTGATTTCATTTACGTACTGGTGGTCAATATTTATGTAATTGTAAATTTGAAATCAATTTTGTACTTGTTTGATGTTGTCTTTATGTTTTAAAGGTTAATATTTTTTATTATTTTACAAAGCTTTGTGAATATTTCGTTTTGTAAAATTACTATATAAAAAATATAACAATAATTTTAATTGTTATAAAATTAAACGTTTCTCATAATAAATTAAACGTCTATTCTTACAATATTTATAAATAAGTAAGATTTATTCTTAAATTACTAAAATACAATATGCAGTTAGTATCGCATTTTATTAATTACAGAACAATGTGCGGAAATCTTTGCACAATTAATGTGATAATGTTTGATGCGCTTTAAGTATCTCAATAGTATAATAGACTTTTTGTACAAATTTTAGAAGTAAAATTATAGTAACAATTAATAATTACTCAATAATTATCATCCAAACTCTACTTCAACTCTACCACGAAGCTCTGGTGATGCGTCTTTCTCAGAGACTATGTAATAAAAACAAATTATCTTAATTAGGTATCTGTATCCTGTATACAGCCAGGTAGGCAGAGGAAGTCTGGAAACCTAGTGTTAAGATTTCACGGATTTCCCATTAAGACTTTCCGAATTCTTGAGGCAGTGTGTGTTGAGTGACGGGAATCAACGCGCTTTTTGTTGTAACCTGTTGTCCCTGTCCCTGATGTGCTTTAATTTTTTTAAGGTTTAGCTATTCAGTACTCAATAAGGAAATGGAAGTCTCAATTTCACTAGATTATCTGTATCTCCGTAAAATGCGAATATGCATAAAAGTTCCTTATATTTTGATTTATTAACTTTGATTTCAATTAAATTTAATGTATCTCTATAAAATACCCACAATTAGTAGTGTCCTATAAATTAAACTCTTCAAAACAATATACGGAAGTATCTCTGTTAATGAATGCGGCAACAGTTTTACGACAGTATTTAGCCGCTTGTCTAATAATAAGTACTACCATGGAGTCACAACGCTTAAATTAGTTTTTATTGTTATGGTTAAACTCGTGTTTTACTACCGTAATTGAGTACACAACTCACCGATATCATTTATTTTTAAAGAAGTGTCAGATTCCTTCCTTATATCTCTTAAGACATATATATATTTTGTCAATAGAAATAAATTGTATGCTTAAGTAGGTACTTACTAAAAAATTGTTATTGACTGTTTGTTGATACTGATTGATTTTTTAAGCCATTAACTATTATATTTATTCATACTGGAAGCTATACTTACTTTAGTAATAAATCGTATTTTTTATTTGAGTATAACCGGTCTTAAACTCTCGGCTCTAAATCTTTTGTTTTCTTTGTGTTATTTTTGTTTTTCGTTTATCGCTGTAGGTATAAAAACTGACCAAATCTGGTCAGCCTTGAACCCACACGAATAGCATAATTCAAAATGAACATTAAATATCAAGATACAGCAGTTATGGATTCATTCTCGTTCCAAAGTGCGGCCTGTGCGAGGCGGAGCGGGTGTGTCGCAAAAGCGTTGCCTAGGTGTTCGGAGGCGCCGTCGTAGCCCGTAGTAGGTAGAGCCGTGCGCGCGCCGCTCGCCGGCTCCCCCCCAACCGCTCTCCCCCCCGCGCCGCCCTCGCGGACCCTGCTCCCAGTTTGCCGCAACGCGTCGCTCGGCTCGCCCGCGTCTTACCACTCGCAACCTTAACCAGCACTACCTCAACACGCACAACTCGCAAACACGGCACCGCTACGACCGAAGGCCGGGACGCGACAGTCCCGCATCGTACACTCACTCTCGGACACGGGAGCCATGCAAACTAAAATCATAAGTGCCAGCTACTCATCCATCATGAACAAACAGGATTTGCTCAGAGAAGTCGTCGTCAAGTACATCGACTACTTCTACCCTGTGTGAGTATCGACATGGTTACAACAGTTATATTTGGGCACCGCTCGAGTGTGGCGCACTGCGTCTCTCTGCGTCGCGTGGCGTCGGGCTGCGGAGGATGTGGCGGTGTTTGGGTGACCAGCCAACCGGTAAGTCGGTGAAGGTTCCACGGCAACGACTCTAGCTGCAACTGGACAATGCCTGCCATTGGCTGACGTCAGCGCCGCCTATTGAACCCAACCGTCTCTATCGTCGCTGCTGCTGTATCGATCCGCTGCATTGAACACCAAATCGTTTTAACAGTCTACGACGTATATATCTTATATATTATAAACTCTAACTTGACCTCGGAAAGCTCAGACACTGGCATTGATCTTTTCGGTGTTAGAACAAAAACCTTCATTGTCTGTAAATATACAGACTATACGTTCTCTATGAACGTGCTTTATATTTGCATGCGTAAATAAAACTTAATGAATATTTAATTCATAATTTGTGTAATTTAAATTAGCATAATTATGTAAAAATGCAGTAAATACTGATGGTAATACTCTTATTTGTTTTATCGTTACCGCTAGGTCATGGAAATGAGACTCTTTCACGATTAAGTCATTCATAACTAATATCACAGCATATGAATATAAAAATCAAGGGAAAGCATTGTTGCGTGATGTTTTTGCGTGACTTACAGTGACCGATGGCGTACCCTCAGTGTTCCACTTTACCCTTTGTGTTTAATTCATTTCATTATTAATGTTTCACAAGTATATACTCCAGTACAATATGCGAAATTTACATGTTAAAGGGAATTTGGTTATTATCACTTTGGAGCTTATTTGGGGTCATTCAAATATAGCAGTAAACTGTTGGTGTTGTTGTTTTTTTATGAATTAAAAAATATATGAATTTTTAAATTCAAAAAGCGTATGAACCTCTTATTCTGCTACAAACAAAAAACAGCTGACTTCCAACATAATTTTCTATCATAACAGAATCATAAAAATACATACACAATATATTCTTTCAAAATATAACATAGAAAGATAACGAACAATGCTTCTTCACATTGCATTGTCACCATTCCCGATATTAATAAAGTTTTTAACACATAACGGTCGTCGATCATTCAAAAACTGGTAACAGTAGTGTCGACACCGTCCCGTCGATTTCCCTTCGGCGACCTTGAAAGTGGCGCACGCCACTCGCGGCGATAACGTACTGCACTGCACCACGGTAATCTGTTACGGCGTTACGAAGCCTCACATACTCCTATAATACTATAATAGAACGTTACGTGCTATGTGTATGTACTTATATAACTTATACTACCACTACTACCACCATACATTTGTTTTTTATATAGACAAATGACTGGTGTGAAAATACATACAAACATATTATTTTTTTACTTTTTAATTTATTGATAATGTCAGATTAATTTTGCTTGATAGTCGGTAATTAAGCAGTGGGTTGTGCCGTATGAGTAATAAAGGAAATGTTGAATTTTCATGAGCTTTTACATATTTATTTGTTAACCTTTGTCTTCTAGGCGATGTTGTATTACAGCTTGTCAATGTGAGTGATTCACGAAAATAAAACAATACGATTTCATTGTTTTGTTTATTTCGATTTCTTAACGTAGATGTATTTTTATAACACTATTTTAACTTTCTAATTTTATTTTGTTGTTCAGCAATATGTTAATATATTCTGGTAAAAACTAAATGCATTATATTTTATTTAATACGATTGCTTGAAAAAGCTTTCTATCTTATATAAATATATTTACAATGTAACAAATAATATAAAAAAACATCAGACAATATTTAAGTTTATCAAAGTTGGAGGTCTCACAAGTACTAACCTTTGTTGATGCTCTTTTCACGACGCCGTGAAGTGAAGGGCTAAGAAAACACGCACGTGCGCACTTACAAAGCTCTTATCATGTCCTTTGTTCACTTGCAGGCCCTATCATAATACCTTATAAACAATATTCTTACGCACTCAAGTTAACACTCATATACAGTACATAACGCTTATTATATATGAGTTTCCTGATTATTCAGTTTTATTTTAGTGTTATGTACCACTTAGTATTACAATTCAATATAACCAGTTGCTTCTAACTTACATTATATTTTGATATTTCTTATTGTTTATACTGACATGGCTGTCATTGGAGTGCGCAAATGCTTTCTCTATTTTTTGTTGTGAGCTCTATTCTTTCATATGTCCGTCACAGTGTGCAATTTTGTCACCATCTACTTACATAATCTGTCACAAACATAAAAACTTGTTTCACCGAAATCAACCAAGAGAAAGCCCGTCTTATCTTCACTCCTCTGTCACTGTGATTTCAGTTGAGCTTTCAAATTATTTGTATAATAATTAATCATAATCAACAGTTTTTACGGGCGTGCCCATGAGAGCATTATTAACGTCACCAGCGGTCATGCGGTCCACTAGCGTTATTCAATACTTAAGTTCAGTAACGGACTGGTCGAAATCGATACGCAATCCTCGTCGTTGTTGTTCTGAACGCTCCAGTGGGCTCAACTTGAGCGTTGTTCTGTTCACCTCATTGACGCGGCACGGAATCCGAAGCGGGAGAAAGTCAAGTACATGCCGGTACAACGTGCCACATACTGGCTACCGGATGATTACACGACTGAGATTGGATCATAATGGATAAGTCGGACTCTGAGCAACTTAATGATGGCGGTGGTGGATGCCACCAATTAGACTGTGTCGGCGTAATGGGTGTATTCCGCGAACACGTGGTTCTCGCTTAGTTTATTGTACTTGTTAAGTATTACACGAACAGTTTTATATCCGCATGAGAAATGTAATGGAATATTGTAACTTTTATGAAATATCGCAATTAGTGTGGTACTACACTATTATTTTATTAAGCATACAATTTTCTCTTACTTCTTTTTAAGCAAATTGATGAAAACTAGCACATTAGATATGTATGAAAAGACTTTCTTTAACAAATTAGAGGGTAAGGTCTTCGAGTAATGGTAGTGCGCTATTCGCCTATTGTTCTCTTTGTTGCCACATAAAGCCGCTGTGGGTCACTGCTCTTGCGTTATTTATCCACAACACTGTGCCTTAATGTAATCACTCGTAAACTTACTTGTGTAAGCGGATCTTCTCAATATTATTATCTTCTTATTATTATATTATTATTATTAATATTTTTTTTTGTTCAGGCATAGGAAGCCTACTGTTAAGACACTCCGCTCTCCACTTTGCATCGAATTTTGGAGGCATTATGTTTTGAGTGGCAAAACTCAACGGCAGGTCGAGGCTGCCTATGCCAGACCCTCTTCGAACATGTGGATAATGCTGTTAGCCCTATTGGCTTTTACAGCGACACCGGTTGGGTAGGGAAGAGGGTACTCTGTCCCTGAAGAAATGCAAGCACTAAGTGGCTGCCTGTGAGGAAGTCGACGACTGTAAGGGCGCCCCCTGCGGGACTCGAACCTCGGCTTGCGGCCGTCGAGCGGACTGGGATTTCACCTATGCTAAGCAAACCAGCCGCGACATGAAGTCGCGACTGGGGACAAATTAGACTACTCTAAGGGAGCTAACGGTCCCTAACCGCTGGGCCCGACCGCGCCGAGACGCGATCGAGCCGTTGAATAAGCTGGACTTCGTCGTCGATTCCGTCGACGACGGTGTTTGTGTCGTGTGTGAGTAGTGTGTTTCCTACCTACATACGGGGCATTCGCTATGGTAATGGCGTCATCGGAGTCTAAAAGGACGCTGCGCGGGCGTCTACGTCTAGGGAGTGCGTTAGGGATGTAATCACACGCATTAACGATGAGGGGATTCGCGTGCGAGCCTGCGCGCTCAAAGTAGCGCTTCGCTAAACGTTTGCAATGCTCGTAAATCGATTCCAGTTCAAAGTCTCTATGTAGGTCGACGTTACGCACGAACCAGGGACAACCTGATGCGATACGTAAGAATTTATTTTGTACCTTTTGCATGGGATCTAGCTTAGTATGCGCGAACGCTACACAAGCATAAGAGAGGACGGGTCTTATACAAGTTTTGTATAGTGTCAGCTTATTTCTAAGTGACATTTTACTACGCTTGTTTATGAGATAGTATAATCTATTAAGAATGAATTTAGCTTTGTTGCAAGCTTTCGTGACGTGGGGTTTGAAGGAGAGTTTAGAGTCTAATGTGACACCTAGATATTTGACCTCTTTTTCCCAGGGAATGGCTTTATCTAATAGATAGATGGTAGAGATTTGCTCTGAACGAGCGCGAGGGAAGAGTATCGCTTTACTCTTCTCTGGATTAACCTCGATTCTCCATTGGCGGAACCACACACCAAGTACGCGGGCCGCTTTCTGAAGTCGATCGGCTATTATGCGTGTGTTACGCGAAGAGGTGTATAGGGCGGTATCATCGGCGTACATAGCCAAGTGTACATCCCTGGTACGAGGTATGTCTCTTGTGTACAGCGCGTATAACATAGGAGAGAGGGTTGAACCCTGGGGGACGCCTGCGCGGAGGAGGCGGGGGGAGGAGAGAGTTCCTTCTACTTTATAGCGGAAGTATCTATTTGACAGAAAATCCTGCAGGATGCGCACGAGACAGTCTGGCAAGCCAGAGCGCCGCAGCTTGAAAATTAAGCCGTTATGCCAGACCTTGTCAAAGGCTTTCGCTACGTCGAGAAAAATGGCGGCAGTATGTCTGCGGTAGGAAATTTTTACTTTATATTGGGCTATGTGCTCTACCACGCGATGGACTTGGTGGATGGCGGAATGTTTCTTTCTGAAACCGAATTGCTCTTTAATGAGCAGAGATTTGGCCTCTACCACCTCGGAGAGTCTAATGAGAATGATTCTCTCATAAATTTTTCCTAAGCAGCTGAGAAGGCTGATAGGTCTATAGCTAGAGGGCATGTTCCGCGGCTTGTTAGGTTTCGGTATACCTATGACAATGGCTTCCTTCCACTCGTCGGGGAAGGTGCACGACATGAGAAGGGAATTAAAAATAATGACCAATAGAGATAAGAACTGAGCCGGAAGGGACTTAAGTGTTCTATTAGACAATTTATCGGGCCCCGGGGCCTTCCTATCTTTGAGATTTTTGATGATGTCTTTGACCTCGTCTTCCGAGGTCGGGCGGAGCGATTCCCCTTGCGGGGGCGTCAGCGCCCATTCTGCGACCGCGGAATCCAAGCGCGCAATGTGGCTCGGGTCGCAGGGCTGACTACTCGGAGTACATTGAGCCTCTAAACTGTCAGCGAGACATTCCGCTTTTTCGGTGTCATCGGCGGCAACTGATAAATCTGGCCTAATGAGAGGAGGCATAGTCGAGAGACAATCGACTCTAAAAACACGCGACAGCGCCCAGAATGCCTGGTGCGATGGAGCGAGCCCCTCGAGCTTTTTATCCCACGACTCCCCACGCAGAAGTTCGAACTCGAATCGAACTCTCCTCTTTAATCTATTAAATTCCCTACGATTATCGTCAGTCGGGTATGCGTCGTGTCGTCTCATTGCTTTATTTCTGCGTCTAATCAATCGTCGGAGCTTTTCTGAGATTTCAAACCTACCTTCGGGTAGGTTTGGTACCTCTTTCGAGCAGCTCTGGATTGTGTTTTGAATATATTCGGTAAATTTATTCGCCGCGTCTATTGCTAACTCCGCGGAGTCGGCGATGCCAGGTATTAATTCCTTTAAAGGGGATTCATTCGAACGGAGGAGCTTTCCAAATTTCCTCCAGTCGGTTACTGTTTTAGTGGGTGGGCCTGAGGGGCGCACCTCGCCTAATTTGAGAATGACAGGACGGTGGTCCGAATCGAGGTCGGGAATTGTTTCTATTGAATGTTGACATAAGCCTACATTCGATAGAATCGCTATGTCGAGAACCTCGCCTGTGCCGTGGGCACTAAGGCGGGTGGGTGAAGGCGGGCCAATAACGAAAGCATTATATTTACTAGTGAATTCAAGGAGTCTCCTACCATCGGTATGAGTCATCGACGAATTCCAATTTTTATGTTTACAATTGAGATCCCCGATCAGAAGGACCGAGTCACCCATACTAAGTAGCGATAAAATGTCGCTTTCTAATAGTTGCCTATTTCCCGAACGATAAACGGAGGCAATAATCAATGGCTGATGGCCTGTGAGGAATACCTGGCACACCGACGCCTCGGCGGCTTCAAGAGACGGAGGGTCGAGCGGTATACAGTGTAAATTCTTTTTGTAATAAATCATAGTGCCGCCGCCTTTGGTGGCCCTATCATTCCTTACAAACCTGTAGTTCGCAATGCTGGGACTGCGAACCCCGGGCTTAAGAAAAGACTCCTGTATACAAAAGATATCTAATTGGTGAGTGTGAGCGAAGGCACTCACTGACTCACGTTGACGTTTGACACCATTAGCGTTAAAAGTCGCTATAGACAGGGCTCTTGGCTTAATACGCGCGAGTTGCGAGTCAGCGGGTAATGGAGTGAATCTATTGATGACCGCCATTGGAAAAGTTATTTAGATATGGAGCCCGCGATGGCTTCCAGGAGATCGATATGCTCGATTATCGCTTGGGCGCGGTCGTCTGGACTATTCGTATTCCTTAATTTATTCGCGAAAATTTTGATTTCGTTGAAGTCAAGAGATCTAACTAAATTTAGCACTAGTGCGAAATCGCTACCATTAGAGAGGGCGGCGCGTGAGGGCGCAGGGGTGGAGTTGGGAGCCCCGACCTTGACGGTCGGCGGCTTGACCGGCGCCGCAGCGCGGGCTACTACCGGAGGTGGCGCGGGTTTAAGCCACGCGTTCTCCTTAGGCTGGGGTGCGGGCACGTATTTAGGAGCCGGCTCCTCTATTTTGCGATTAGCCCCCCTGTTTTTGCCTCCGCGCCGGGTGCGTCTGCGCGGCGCGCGGGAGCATCCGCGATAGTTCGCGGGATGACCCTGCGTCTGACAAAGCACACAGCTGGGAGGGACGGCGGGATCGGGAGCTTTGCGGGGACAATCCGCAGTGGCGTGGTCGTCTAGGCACTTAACGCACCTAGGCCGCGCGAAACAATTTTTGGCCGAGTGGCCGTATAGTTGGCAGCGATGACACTGCCCTATGAGTCCCCTCGAATGTGGGGGTTCGACCCTGATGCCGGTGAGAGAGCACACCGACCTCAGGTTGAAAATTTCCTTTCCCTCTTTAGTGAGGTCCAGGACGACAAGGACTATATCAAATTTCGCTTTAGTGCGAGAATTGTAAAGCCGATGCGCTTGGCGCACGGGGAAACCCTTATTCCGGAGATCGGAGAAAACAAGCTCTACGTCTAATTCTTTCGGAATGCCCTTTAGAACTACGCGCAATTGGCGCTCGTCCTCTAGGGCGTACGAGTGGTATCCTATTTGATATTCCCTAAGGAATGAGGTTAGTTGTCGGTGCTCCGACGAAGTGGCTACTTGTATTTTGATTCCTACCTGCGTTAGGCGCGCGGTGGAATAGGAGATATTTTGGCTGTTAAGCCAATCAGAAACTTTGTCCCATTTGTGTTTTTCCTGCATGTAAATGGGCGGCGGAGGCTTGACACGGGGGGCGCGGGGGGTCTCGGGCTCTTCCCGCTCGGCCGCAGTTGCGGGGGCAGGGGAGAGGGGGACCGGCGACGCGGCGCCATTCGCACGGGTGTTTTTGCCCTTGGGCTTATTTGCCTTCTTGGGCGGCGGGGGGGCCTTAGGGGCCTTGGCCTTACGTTTGGCCGAACGAGATACGACGGTCTCGAAACCGTCGTCTGAGTCATCGGAGGAGGAACAGTTGTTCGCCTCCATTTCGTTACCGGACGGTTGCGGTGAACGGGGGGCGCGGGGGACGCGGAGAAGTTCCCTCGGCGGGGCGACTTCGGAGTCGCTCGGCCCGTCCGAGAGCATCGGCTCTACTTGGTCAACATCGGCACTCGGGCCGTCGTCGGGCGGGCTCGGGCTCGCGTTGCGGTTGCGCGCATAATTGACTGCCGCGCGGTAAGCCTCACTATGGTGGGCTTCTAGGTAGCGGAGGATATCCTCCTTTTCGGCCATTATGTCATTCCCCTCACCTTACGGTGGGGGAGGGTGTGTAATTTAAGTCTAAACTATCACTTTGGCAAAAACTAGTCTTCCGTCGGTGAACGGAAGGTGAGTGCCTAACTATAAAAACTGTGTAAGTACTCACAGAAGAGTAGACTCTCTAGTCCTATCGACCTCAGGACAACGCAGCGCCGGGCAGCACAACACAGCAGGGTGCTACGCAGCTCAGCACAGCGCAGGATGAAGCAGGAACCACAACACTAGAGTATATAACCGACAACGAATATACATAATAAGGGCGTCCGATTGTGCGACCTCACCGGAGCAAGGCCGAACCGGAACTGCCTATGCCAGAGCGAAGAAATGAGAATATTAAATATTTCGTTTCCTCGAAGGGGAACAGTCACGCTTTAGTCCCTGCGCGACGATTGGCCTCTTATGTTACAATTGTCTTCCTTTCCATCGTCCTTGTGTAACCTCTAATTGAGAAGTATCGACATTTATTATGCATGGCAGTGACTGATAAGCGATTTATGCGAACATTCCTTCGCGATAGTGTGCCAGGTGAATTATAAAAATAGCAATGCCAGGTGAATTATAAAATGATGTCAATCGTTATATATATAAAATTTAAATTGCAATTTATCCATAATTAATAACAATTTTCTGGTAACATGTAAGGAGGCAAAAATTGAACAGGACAGGCTTAGGCGTTATTGATTTCCCAATTTCATTTTACCAATAATACAGTTTTCTTATTCTATTAATGTTAGGATTGTTTTAATTGACTTCAGTGTAAATATGAAGGGAATTTTTAAATATTATTTTTATAATGAAACTCATTGAATTGTTTTTGTTACAGCGCATCAGGCACAAGCGCCGTGGCCATCGACAATAAGATCGAGCAAGCTATGGTGAGTATCCCTAATACATAAAAATACAATAAAATTTAACTTAAAATAATTATACTATTGATATATAATATTTATCTGTTATTAGAAACGGTCGTGTTTTAATAATACATATATCATTCGCGTTAGATAGAGTCAATATGAAAAGTAACTGAAGTAAGTACCTAGAGTTTTAGAGACAATGCATATTAGATAGCGAAACTCAATGCGGGTAAACTGAGTTCAGTCTAACCTCGGAATTTATGTA
This sequence comes from Heliconius melpomene rosina, assembly GCF_056956725.1. NCBI lineage: Eukaryota > Metazoa > Arthropoda > Insecta > Lepidoptera > Nymphalidae > Heliconius > Heliconius melpomene. The sequence goes on from NC_140398.1 coordinate 16,157,822, forward strand.
AACCTATGTACATATTTTCCCGGCAAGTTTCAACCTACAGCTATATCTTTCAATCAAATACATTACATTAACGCAACGAATGGTGTCTAAATTATACTGATAGCAATTTGCATCGATGGACATAGCCCATGTGACGATTGGTAAAAGTTAACCTCTCCTAAGTATGGAAAAGCGAGTCTGACGAGAAGTGAAGCCTCTATCTACATTTCCCTTTTACAAGGAACTTTATCATCTGTATTAGAAATTAAATTCTCTACACTTTCACAGTCTAAACTCAATAGATTTAATTAAAAAGCAGCATTAAAACATAGAATTATTTTATAAATGATAATTAAATTTAGTTTCATTGATAATAATTCTACTCAGAAATCACGTTGTAAGAAAATGTGCCACAGACAAAGTTTATTGCTGTTGCAGTTTTATGGATTCAAATCTTATATACCTTTATACATACATTACGTTTTATCATTAGTAGTTATTTTGATATATAAAACTAAGAATAATAGGTTCTTAACACGGTAGTGAGAAGAAAAGTAATTTATACATCCTTTTTTTATATTTTAGTAGTTTAATGTAATTTTTTTACCTGTAATTGATTGCAAGTAATTTTATACACGTGCACTAGCCACGTCAAGTTGATGCATTACGTGAGTGTTAATTCCTAATTGAAATTACAAACTTAATTTTACCTAAGCTTTATGACGCAAATGTTTTGCTTAAATCATATATTGTCATGACGTTAACGATATGATTGTTGTCCATAGAAAAACTTGAGCAATCACTTTTTTTGTAAATAATTTGTTTTAATTAATGTTCATTTTCTCACATAAACAGTAACTTACTTATTATTTTTTTTATCTCAAATTATTATTTAATGTAATTCAGCGCTACACGAGATGCAATATAATAACAATTTAATATAATAAAAAGCATCGTGCGAAAAATTTTAAAGGTCTTCATCTCTCTAAAGCGCAGTAATCCGGCGTCCTTTCGTTTTTTGTGGCTACTGTTGTTACGAAGATATTTTAAGTTTTTTTTTTATAATAAATTATATTGACTAAAAATTAATTTGACACTATGTTGTTAAAAATTGAATTTGGACAACATTATTATCAAAGATTTACTTATAATTTCAAAAACCTTTTGAAATGAGTTTTTAAATTTCATGTTTTATTATGATTTTTAATAAAGGTTCTTTAATTGTTACTAAATACAAAGGAGGTTTTGATCAAACCAATTTAGAGGTGGATTAAATTTAATACGTTAACAATTTATTCTTTTATGTATGTACGTAATATAACTAAATGCGCGTATGTAGTACAATTATTATAAAGGTCCGCTACCTTAAAAGCATGTCGGTATGCGTGTCAATTCTCAACACACCTTACACTTAGTCAACTACGTGCAATTATCCGCGCAATTAGGGCTAATTGACGTCAGTACTCTCACACTTGTATAAGTTCCTTATGAAACACTATCAGATTGACGAAAGTATCTACAAAATATTCCTAAAAATATTACGTTAAAATTAATTGGTAATCATAAATAAATATCATTTTATGTTATGTAAAAGTTTTACTTTAATCTTAAAAGACAAGTGTCAGTCAATCTACGAAAGAAATTTAAAGTAAATGTTAGAGAAAGTTGTGTAATAATGTCTATAATAAAATATAAAAACCCATTAGTAATATAATAATTATGAGTTATATTACTTAGGAAATAAATAAAATCGTAAATGATTCTGTAGTTGCTTTGAAAATATATAGTATTAATGTTAACTGGGTTTTATATTACGTTTCATGTCATTTTGCCGGGGATGCAATGCAAGGCGGTAAAGTCTAAGACCTACGCTGCTGTGTCAGTGTGTCGCCAAGTTCCGTATGAAGTTGAGCTCAAAACACATTCTTAGAAACTGTTTCCACTTGTTCGAGATAACATCAGCCTATTTATTCGAAAACTAGAGTTCGAGTTTTTTTGTTTAATTACTATAATGTGATAACCTACATTTTGTTCAATTATAACATATATTCTCGTACAAAATATTTGTTTTTCATAAAATGTTACTGCTAATGCATTTATTCTTGTACGATATATATTTATGCGAAATAGCCAAGTTTAATTGTAAATAAAATGTAACTAGGTATCTCCGGGTGTGAGCTGATTTTATTTCATAACATTACAATCTCGTAATATGTTTTTGAGTTCCTGCACTTGGTAACAAGCCGAAACTAGAACTAATGGAAATAACACTGTAATTTCTTAATACCGGATCTTAGCAGTATTTACTGAAGTATAAAACTTTATTACAACCCATGTATTAGACGGTACAAAGTGTAATTGTTCCCTGACGTCGTCTTTTATGAAGTAGATACGGTGAGCAAAACAGTCCAAATAATGATGTGACTGTTTATATAGGCTGAGTTGTTTATAAGGAAACCGTTACAATTGAATTGAAAGTAAGAAAATACATTGTAGACGAATGAGATCATTTAAAAGTTAATAGAAAAATAAACTTAGTTTTTATTGAATTTATATTCAGGAATGTATATATGTATGTATGTGTGTAATAAGAATTTAATCATTAAAGGAAAGGTAAACTAGATTTGTTGCCACCATCTTTTTCATCTTGATATAGTACTATTTTTATGTCTTTAATATCAACATTATCTAATCTAATAAAATCTTTGTTTTTTTACAATTCATTTAAAATTATCTAATCTGTTCAATTGTCAAAATAATTTGTTTATCATAGTATTTTTCCTATTTATTTTTGTTGTTTATCAAAAAAATATTTCCGTCATCCATATCTCTTGTTACAATTTTCTTATATCATATGTAGTTAGATAGTTTATATATATTTTGCGATTGCAATGAAGATTCATAGATGTGCGTTATTGAAGTGGACGAGCATCGTCTATAATTAGCTGCCACAGATGGCCTCAAGCGATTGACCCCAATCCAGCCCTAATGCCCACTAACATCACGTCGTATTTTTATCTCTCCATGTCCAGCACGCTCATCTGATTCTTTTTGCTCTAATAACGAAACTACTTTGTTGTTTACTCGCTTGGTTTACTATAAATTGTATTTTTAATATTACTTCTCGTGGTCCTATTTTGATACGTTTTATCTTATTTTTCTCTATATTAATATTTATTGATATTTGACATGTCTAATATAATAATTATTATATTCATCAGACTTCATTCTTTATGGATATTTACTTGTATTTATCTAGTTTTGTGAGGTCCCAATAATTGAATTTCCAAATTTTTTGCGCTTATATTTTTTCTTATACACTAGTTATAAATTTAACACTCCTCGTTTATCAGGTTAGAAAAAATAACGTTATAGCTTTGTTTTTTATCTAAATCGTACGACGACGATCCAAAAATAGTAACTCGATCAGTAGTTCGCCTTGAAACGCCATCGATAGTAACTTAGCAATAAACGTTGTGTTATGGATACTCGACAGTATTCAACATATAATTTCTGTGCTTTACTCGGGGCTCGTTTCGCAAGATCTCACGCCTTCCACTATGCGTTACGTCAGCGTAGTTATGTTTACTCAAGATTCGTCCAGTTGTGTTTGGAAGCCATAGCTCACACTACTGACCCGAATACCGACAGCTGTAAACGATTAGATGAAACGACTGTTTTGTTTTTTCTTTCTTTCTTTGATCTGTGATGGTCTACCGCTGTTTTAAACTGCTATATTTTATTTGTTTTCTACCATAACGTCTTTATCGTCTCTTAAGTTTGCACTATAGATATTATTTTAAATATCAAAGGCGACATTAAGCTGATGGGTGTTCTTTAAATTTTGTTTGAAAATAATAATTATTATTATATGAAAACTTGCCATGAATACTTAAATAAGATACGATTACCTACATGAATAAATTATTTTGCTCATAATAAGCTATTTGAATATTTGGACTGTTTTGCTATACAAATTAACCTACATAAAGTTTTAATTACGCTAATACATATTACATAGGTACATGTTGAAGGTCACAATAACTTTGATAATAATATACTCGACGTTCTCACAATTCGTTCCCTCATTAAACACCATATAAATTACGGTCTGGTACAAAATTTGTGTTTGCTTTAAACACCAGCCGTATGGTAATTTACTCGGTGCAGCTACGTGATTTGCATGATGCCGGCATGACCCGCCCTGACTAATAATAGATACGGAAGGAAAGCTAGCCCCGTTGCGCTGCAGGAGACACGTGCCTAAGTGATCACACCGCCGATTGGTACCGGAGCAGCATGAGATAGAGATTAAGCGACGACAACAGGTCAAGTCACGGCGTCGCGTGCTAACTGCCTTGCAAGCTTAGCTCCTTGGCTTTTAAACTGCTTAGTGTTGGCAGTTGTTAACACAGTTGATTAAACTAAAGTGTTCATTAAACGTGTTTCCCATTTCGTTTCTCTATTTGTGTAATGATAGGAAAAATTTTATCACTGGCAATGTGTTTTGTACGTATTTAAATTTGCTTCAATTACTTTTATCTTTTTATCTTTAACTAATATAATCTGAAGCTTATTATTTAAAACAAAAACCTTTATTACTTTAGATAAACAACTTCACTATACTATATCTAATAGGAGCATTATCACCGACAACATTGGCTAATGCCGTTTATTTTCCACGATTAATCCAACGGAAAATTACATAAATTGTTGAACCGAATCCAATTAATGATAGATCTTGTATCGTACCTGCGATACCGCATGTGAATCGTAAACATGTTTTGCAAAACTCAGATAGATTTATAAAAACAACTTTCACAGATACAATCTGATGTAAATAAATAAAGAAATATATTTTTTTATTATAATTTTAATATCCGAACCCACAACCGTCGCGTTACAGTCATCCTTTTGTGCCGATGCGCCACGACTGCCTCATTTTCTAAAGTCATAATTTAAAAATTGTCGAGTAAAGAAAGATATGTGGTTCTTGAATAAAGTACTACATTATCGCAAAATTTAACGAAAATGCTTAAATTATGAAAAAAGTAGATAATGCTTACCCTCGAATAAAATACAGTAAACACCGATCTTAACTTTCAAAATATACATTTATATCTTTTAATCTTTATTTATTATTCTCGGATCCTTGTTTTTGAGGCCGTCGAACCTCTGTATCTTCATAAAATACCTTTAACGATGTTTTCATCACTCGGGTCAATACTTCTCGAGATAGCGGGATAGGTAGGATTTGTCATCTCGTGTAGTCACTGTGGGTCAATTATCGAGAGCGGCCCTCTAATATAATGACCCCACTTTGTTTTCATTTACACATTACAGACAAATAAAACTCTTATCACGTAAGATAGCCAGGCGACGTCAACGCTTGTTTACTTTGTATTTTTTATTGTATTAAAATTAAATTCATTTAAGAAGATGAGGAAATTGATATCTGCTAAGAAGCCGACCCGGGTCATGTTCAAATTTAATTAAAATACTTTGCGTAACTTTTATTTATAGATATACATATGTTGCGAATGTATTTTTGTGACACTGTTATCTGTATTCGATACATAACAATTCAATTGTTTATAATAAAATATCAAATATAGCACTTTTTCAGCTGTGCAAATATCGTACGGAAAACAATAACTAGATATTATCACGGCGCTGTTGTGTACATATGGTTTTTAAATAACTCGGAGCTACAATAGGTTGTGCAAATTTTCTATTCGTGTGAAATATTTCGACGTGTATTGTAAATATAAAAATAGTTGCTTAATGAGTATTATTTTAAATTAAATATGAAAGATTTGATTCATCAGGTAATTTGAAACTGATTTAGAATTTATTTAGGCCAACAAGTAAAAAACATGAACTTTCCTCTTTATTAAAATAAAACAAGACTTTCAATAGTACAATAAAATTGTAAACAAAAGAATTTGCGTATTAATTGTGTCATTAGTAGCACGCCAACGCCGCGTCGTATTATTTTTATATTCGATTGTAAAGCATTGCCGCTTATTATGGCGATGATGTCACCCGAGCGTGAAGTTTACGGGCGCCTCTCCGCTGTTGTTTACTTATGCTACCAGTGAAACCTGTTGTTCGATACTCGTGATTTGAATCTGTAATCCTTATTTTTTTCAGATATAAATATTGTGAACGTCAACGTTGTTATCAGTATGCACTGTCTCTATACGGATATTTATTTGTTTTTTGTTGCTTTACTTGTATTTTATCTTAGATAAACGATTGATTAACATGACCATTTATTTTTGTATCGCATGACTAAGGTAATAAAACTTCCATTCGTACAAATTAACACCGTTTAGATATATGATCGCACAACTTGAAATTTTTAAAAATTTGAACTTTTACTAAAGAATTTAAGGAAGCTTTTCAAAACCTGAAATTTCATAAAACAATTTCGCAAATCTCTGCTGCGTCCATTGTTCCTGGTCGTACGATCACCGTTCAATGCAACCGGACTGGTTTTTATCTCATGCCCTTAGGTTCATTATATCATCGTGTTCTGTATTTTTGTACGTGACTGCGAAAAAGTTCAGCGCACTCGAGATGGGGACATTGCACCGTTTATCATTACACTGCGGCTACCTAACAGTCGGTGTGCTCTCTCAATATCAATAAAATCTCACTCGTCTTATCTTGGCCTCTTAACACATTTCTTGTGCCCTGTTATCTTACTTACCCATTAATGTGCTAATGTTTACTAATGATAACTAGATGTTTAATTTTTGTTTAGTGTTTGCTAGGCGTTCTGATTTTAGTGATCGCCAAGTGTTACCATTATGCGTTTACTTCAGTTCGCCGGGTGATCAATTGATTGCTAATGTCACATACGTTTCAATGAACCTATCGGCGCCCGTCAATCTTCAATGATGTGACGCTCACGGGCCAACCAACCCGAACCGGACGAATTCAGTTACACCAAACGCTTCCATTCCTCTTTCTTGAAGGTCAAAACTACCCACGTTGATATAAGAACTCATCACTGCGTTTATTTTTAATCACCGCTATTAATAGCCACTGAAAATTTAGCTCAGACCACTTTTAGTGTCATGTGCGCTAGCACCTAAGTGTACCTTGACTCACACGTCAGATAACCCAGACTTCGCGTAGGCGGATGGATAAGTAGCATATTTTTTTAAATTGCATTCGTTGTTGTTAATGGAAATATGGCAAATAATTTAAACTAAATATGTGTCGTTAATCTTGCCTTGTGAGTTAAGTCCGCATTCTTACCTTGCTGTTTCTATTTTTATACAAACATGTCATGATGTCAATGTAATACATGTTGTTGCAAAAATCAATAGAATTTTATTCATCTGAAAAAGCCTACTGATTTTGATCCGTTAATTATTAAATTTATAGTCGTTATATCTTTATTTAGCACTGAGTTGTTATTGTCCATATATGTATGATGCAAAAATAAATTCTGATCGACTTTTATTAGTGTCAGCATCTCGGCCATTTATATTAATACTGTGCTGCAAGTTCTCGAACACAATTAATTATGTAACTTCATGGGTTGGAATATAAATAATTCTTTGTATAAACAATAATTATAGCGTACCAAATATGGACACAATATTAGAAATTGTTATATTTATAAATTATATAGGTTTTTGCTTTGGATAGCTTATTTAAATGTTGAACATTACTTGTGTCCACTAGTCAATCGTACTGAAAAATCATGTGTGGCTCATTAATATTTAATCTTTCTTGTAAATATGGTTTGATGTTTGACGTCAGGTGGGAATAAAATATGATTTCAATGCTTAAATACAATATGCATATATTTTTTAATATGACAAGTTATGCACAGTAAACAATTAATGGCTAAGAGCTTAACGATGATAAATAATTATTTTAATATGAATTATTAACGTTTTACATGTAAAGTATATGTAAATTTCACGGCTTGTTTGTTGCAAACAACTCTACATAGTACGAAAACAAGAGCTTAGTTGATATCTATGCAGTATGTACAGTGTAAGGGTTCACACGCGGCTCGCGTGGCGATGACGTGTTCGCCGCCATTTTAAATAGGGCATGCGCGCGCGCAGACCATCAGTCGCCCGGTAGGACGCCACGCGAGCACGCCACTCGCTACCAACCCGCAGTGTCACCGCTGACTCTACTACCCGATAGTGCATAGCGCGCATTCAGTCGTCCAACAACGCTCAAACATGATCGACGTAATCAAACCCCGCGATGGATGCCTCTACGAAATCAGGCAGAGGGGACAGAAGGAACCCTGTTACGTGGTCGTGCCTGATACAAAAGTATGTTGTTTTATTTTTTGTTAATCGATTAAATGCGTCGTATTTATTTGGGTCAAAATCAACGTGTCGGCTGTTACTTATCGTGATACGTAGCTCGTAGCGGCGGTGTTGTTGAATTATTTTAATTCGTGTGAGCGCGGATGTCGTACTTAATGTATTCGTTGTTTTTTAACGGTTTCGAACGTTTTTATTATTTTATTTTTAAATATTATTTTGAGTTAAGCAAAAATTTTATTTCTTTTAAAGTATTTTGCGTCTTATTGAATAATGGATTTAATTCAAAATAGTTCTTTGATATTTTTATCACAATATTTTTTATCGTTATTTCAATTGATAATAATAAATAGTACATATTTTGAAATATTTTAACAATAAATTTGTATTGTTTCAGGATCTGGTTAAGAGCCACTTGATGTTCGCGGTGCGCGAGGAGGTGGAAGTACTGAAAGAGCGTATCGCAGAACTGATGGAGAGGATCAACCAACTTGAGGTGGAGAACAGCTACCTGCGCGCGCACGCCAGCCAGGACACGCTGGCGCAGCTACCGGCCGCCGGTGCCAAGCCGCCGCAGCCGCAGGGCCCGCAGCCCCCGGTGTCGTAGGCCCCCGCCTCCCAGGAGGGACTCGGGAGGAGTTATGGCTGTGCTATGTTATATCGTATGTTCACGGGAGAGACGACCACGAGTGTCCCAGAGTGTCCGCGACCCTGCACTATCGTAGTGCCACAGTGTCGCAGTGCCGTAGTGTCGTCCGCGACCGTCGCGCAGGAGCCGTCGCGAAAAACTACTATGCTTGGATCTATAGATATATTTTTCGTTATTTAATATTTAGGGTGCAGAATTTCGTGCTAACTGCCATGCTTATGCTACGCGTCTCGATGACGAGCCCGATAGTGTAACCATGTATTGACTATATTTTATTCAGTTATTCCATTTAAGTATCTCGTAAGTCGCGTGTTATTATAATATAATACTAATACATACTGGAGTAACTCTACGCAATCAACGATGACTGTTAATTTATTTTTCATTATTTTAGTAGACGTCGTAATTTAAGTTATTTATCGAGTTTTATAATGTTGAATACAGATGAAATGATATTGTTGTATTTTGTGAAGTCATTCTGCAATCGTTGGATATGTGGCAGTTTGATTGCCCGAGGAGCGCCTGCGCAGAGGACGCGCGTGGAGTTACAGAACTACTATGAAATTTCTTAGCGATACAATAGACGATTAGAGGCTTTGGTTGGTTTAATCTAATATAGAGATTTGTAAGACCCTTCATCATCAAAGTGGCAACTTGTGGACAGTCAAACTGTCTTGCCGCTGAGCATCGCCTCCCATGTAATATGTAATGAAAGGTTTTTGAACCATATCTGTCACTAGTAATAAACGAAATTGTAACCTAGTGTGATAAGTTTAAATAATGCGACATATTATAATAATTATAACTAAAATGTACTTGAGATTAAATCTCGCCAACTAACCCACAAGGAACTGCAGTTTCTGTCGGTGAGACTACTCAGTATGATTTTGTTCAGTATTTTTTCATATAAATTACACGTGTCCCTCGCCCCTACCCAATTTATGATCTGTCTAGTGTTGAATGTGTGGGATTTCCTTTAGTTGTACTTTTATTAATACAATTAATAAAAAAAAAAAACAATATATTTACTATTCGATGTTAGTTAAATCGTTTAGATATAGTCGTTGCGAGGGTGTAGCCTCGTTACCGCTGGCTTTAGTGAATTTTGCACGCTGAAACTAAAAAAAAAACTATTTTTATTCCAACCCTATAACTATACTTATAAATAATAGAGTTTATAGCAATTTAACATTGTATTTTTTTAATGATTAAAATTGTTTGTATATAGTACAAGTGTTGTAATACAATCGCGAGGAATGTACATAGAGTATGAAGGCATTTGAAAGATTGTTAAGTTAATGCTGTATTTAAACACGCTTCACCGTTTATCGAATATTCGAACAAAGTGGCTGGGAGTGTAATTCATACATTTAATATGAATATAATATATAGAGGATGCTGGAACGAGTCAAGTGAAGAGAGGCCCAGCGGATGATTTAGACTAGTATTTTGTACAAGGCTACGTATGTGTATAGACGTTTTATGAGGTCTTCGTAACTATTGTGATTAGATATGAACTATGATATATTATTCTGATATTGTAAATATATTGTAACAGAATGTCCAATGTAGCTTATGTTGACCAGATGGTTCCTCGTACCCAATAAAGCAAGATTTACTCGACATTTTTATCTTTTATTTTATCCCTTGCGTGTTTATTGCAAATAAATTACAAGTAAAAATGACAATAAAATTAATTAATTTTTAAATAATTAAAAAAGACTAATCATAATAAAAATAATAAGCAAAATATTAAGTAGCAAAGCGTATTTGTAATACAATATAGGGATTATTAAGGACAAAATCATTTCCATTCTTTTTTTCTTAATAGTAAATACTGTAGCGATTACAGCCTTTGTTTAACTAAATACTCCTTAAAAACTTATTTGGAATGTTGCCATTACAATAAAGTGGTTTTGTTCTCATTTTGTCTTTATGAAAAGATTAAAATTGCTCTTGAAGTGATTATGTAGACAAAGAGATTATATATTGTTTAATATTTCCTTTATCGGACAATAAAAGAGCTTTTGTGCATTATATTCAGTATTTAAAGGTAGAAATTTATCTATACAATTTAGATATGCTTTCAATTATATAGATAGAAATAGAAATAATAAGTATATAAAAAATTGGTCTTGTATTTCGAAAACGAAAAATAAATAAAATTGTTGTATTCGCTATTTAATATTTTTGTACAAAATGCTGAGAATTTTAATTACTTATATATTTATTTAAAGAGATGATTAATAAAACAGTAATTATACAAAATAGTATGACATAATTAAATAAAAATTATAAATTCATTAAAAACATGTTATGTATACAGTATGAATTTAAAATGGCACACAATATAAATATAACAATATTTTTTTAACAATATTTTATTTTTTTATATTAGGAAAAATGGTAAATTATATAATACTTGTTATATATGCAATAAACAAGCAATATACAATATCAATAATCATATAAAAACAAAATATATTAGTTTAAAAAGCGCTACATATTTAAAATTGTACGCATAAATTTCTGACGTGTACATCACTAGATGGTGTTAGTTTGGTTTTGTAAATAATATTGCTGTAGCTTGATTTATTCTCCATAGATGACACTAATGATTTATTTTTCATATTTATTGTTTATAATATGTTTTTAAATAATATTTTTCCTTTAAAAACTTAATACATACATATTATGTCTAGGACATAATATGTATGTATTAAGTTTATATATATATATTTTTATAATGTTCAGTATTTTTTTTACACTCATTTCACATATAAGTCTACTCGACACCAGATGGCGGTAGTTATAATACTGCTTGCTTGTTACTATTCTTTAAAAAAAAATACAAAACTTTACAGTTATATTGCTTCTACATCAGAATAACACATAGGCTATATTTAATGTGACGATTTTGTAGAATTTGGCTATAATTTAATAGTCACTTTAAGTGAGCTAAGCTGCTCGTAAGTTCTTGAATTCTTTTATTACATACAATCCACCCTGAATAATAAATAATAATATCGTTTATGCTCTTTATAATTTCCTACAATATGTTGTCACTTTAAAAAATATAGACATAAAATAATAGCTCTTTTTTCTTAAACGCTCCTAAACGACAAAATATTATAACCAGGCAAAATAAATTATAATTACAACTAAAAAATAAAAAAAATACAAATAGTGAGTAATATGTAACATATTGCAGAAATAGTATTCGACAATTTACTAGCCAAGATATACGAAGATAATAATGGGAAATTGGGGCTTTTACCTGGTAACATTTTCGGTAAGCCTTGAAAAACCAAATGCTAGCAGCCCTTTGAAAGTCTGTCAAATACAAATATGTCAATTGTTTTGACATTGGCATTGTACGTCACCGTTTCGTGTTGTGTTATTAGGAAATTAGGAATTCGCAAAAGTAAATTAAAACAAATATGAATTGAACTGTACTGAAAACAAATATGGATAATATGACTTTAAAAGAAATACAGAATAAGCTATTGCAATGGGAAGCGGCGGACAATCCCTTGGCACCTCTATCTTCCAGCCAACGTGAATCTATATTAGACTTAGAGAATCTTGTACTTGGAGGGTCTACCGATGTTCAAGAGGTAAATTATTATAAAAAATATTTGTATGGTTCAAAGTGTTGCTTATATATTGTAAATTGTAATAATTTAATATATACATATTAATATAAATTACATTTCGATGACTGATTTGAGATTGATCGAGAATTGTATTATACGTAGAATAATATAATCAAAATTTACAAAAAATAGTTGTTAGTAAAAAATAATATAACATTTATAGGAAAACGAAAGCAACCCAGGTGCATCTAACATTCCACCTATAGAAACTACATATGATTTTTTAGAATGGTATGATACTTTAAATGAGCAAAACATTAAGAAATATGACGAGCCATATGAAGCATATTATAAACAACTTGAAGATAGAAAAAATGAATGTGTATCTTTGACTGATCAGGTAAGCATGTTTTATTTTTCTTTATCGATATTTAACTCAAATATCATTTAAATAATATTACAGCTTCGCAATTTATTCCAAAATAGTCTAGTATCAAAAATATCTATTTTCCACTTTCCCTAAAAATTTTGGCACATGCTAAATTAGCACACAAAATAAAATATTTTATCCTTTCCTATATAATATTATCGTTTGTGGTGTTTTGAGAGTGCCAAATAGTCTCCCTATTAAAGCCACGAATGAAGAATGCTGATTCCCCGTATGCATTCCTTTATCTAAGCAATCTATACTAATATAATAAAGCGGAAGAGTTTGTTTGTTTGTTTGTTTGTTTGTTTGTTTGAACGCTAAGATCTCTGGATCTACTGGATCGATTTACTTTGTTTTTGTTTTGTATGAAAGCTGCATTCTTCAGAAGTGCTATAGGCTATATAATATGACATAACACGTATGTACTAATAAATTAAAATACTTTCTAATTTGACATGCAATTTATTCTGCCATGATAATAACAACCGTCGTCGCTACGCAACCGCGTTCGTTACCGCGTCATTTTGATATTCATCCTTATGAAAATAATAGTCACTTTTAGCATTTCATCTAGATTGAAATTACATTTCTATAGACATTATATTCTTATATTTCAAGCAGGCGTAGCCGCGTCCGGGTCCGCTAGTATACTTATATAATTAGACTTCTAAAATTTATGTAATTATTTTACAGATAGCAGCAACTATGTCAGATTTGAATAAGTTGACAGATGAATACAATTTAGTATCCAATAAAACAAATGTACTGCACACAATGAGTGAACAGTTGTTGGCTGAACAAAATAAACTTTCTGCAATAGGTAATATTGATTGATATCATCAAAAACCATACATTTACACTGGAGAGTTAGTATAGGAGGAGATTTCTTCTGCTCAGGGACATTGAGTGCCACATAAGGCAAATCAATATCAATAAGACATGTACAGACCACTACAATTACTGGAGAATTCTATAAATATATTTATTGAAGAAAAGATTTTCTTAGATTCTTTATGCACTCAGGATTCCTTCCTGAGAATTAAAAGTAAGACAAATTTCTAAAATCAAGTCTGAGCAGCCATTTTTAATTAAATTCAGGGCAGCCACAACTCGTCAACCATACTATATTAGTCCTATCATTGAAGTATGAACATCCAGAAATAATTCATTCCAGAAATAAACTAATGATAATTCTAACCAGCCCTAGATTTTTAAGTAAACTATAAAGGAATTTCCATAATTTGCCTCTCTCTCTTTCTGCATACTTTAGAGAACTCACATAACATAAAAAGTACTTTTATTTTTTATTCTAATTACAGGTGATGACATTAAAAGTAAACTGTATTATTTCAATCAAGTGGAATACTTAGCTCAGAGATTGAACAGCACTACATTGTCAGTGAACAGTGAAGCCTTCTTTACACTTCTCGCAAAAATTGATGATTGTTCAGATTATATGTTTAATAATGTAAGTATAAGTCCCGCCAGACAATATCCAGAGTTTGTAAATTTTCATGGAAACTGGAGAATGAAATAATTTCAGAGGGAATGAATTATATTCATTTCCATGCTCTGGTAGAAAATATAATATGTTAACAAAAAACTTTAAAATTTCAGAATTCATTCAAAGAATCCTACACATATTATGTAAAATACCGTCATCTGCAAAGTCGGGCTATATCTCTCATCAGAACTTACATAACACAAATATTGAATCATGCAACAGAACAAGTTTTAACACCTGATGAACAGAATGATAGTGAAACCATGGAAACTGCATATGCAGTGTATTTTGGCAAATTCCAATCAGCTGCACCTAAATTAAAAATGGTTATCAGTGAAATTGAGAAACGAGCTGAGAAGAATGAAGAGTGAGTTTGTTTTTTTTGTATTTCTATTTATGGTATATTGATGAATAAAGTATTAGTATATTAATAGAATAAAGGTGTAGTTGAATTTATATAAAATGAGTGTATAAGTTCACATATTAAAGTCTATCAACTTTAATAACTTGTTAGTAAAATGCAAGCGTTATTGATATTTTAAATATGACTATTAGATATGGCTATTATACTGAATGATAGATGAATAATTTTGTTTACCAAGTAGTTATCTGTGACTATTGGCGGATACTTAACGTGGGTACCCGCGGCAGACGGCGGTCTGTGACTGATGGCGGATACTTAACGTGGGTACCCGCGGCAGGCGGCGGTGACCATTGCGCGTCATATCGTACCAGATGTAATGAACAGAATAAAAATAAAAAAATATTATAAATACTTAAGTAGTTTGCCTATCATACTGAAAAACAAACAAATGATTTTGTTTCCCAGTTACGCTGCCCTTTTGGCGGACAGCCAGCGCGAGTACGCGACTCGGCGGGCGCGCGTAGCGGGCGGGGCAACGGCGCGCGCATTGGGCAGCGCCGCGCATGCGCACGCGCGTGACCACTGCGCACTGTATCGCGCCGCGTGCTCGCTACTGGCACTGGCTGTGCGCGATGAGTGCGCCCTGTACGAACACTTCTTTACGCAAAGGTCGCAGGCTCTGGAGTAAGTTAATCTGTATAACTAAATATGTTATTTTATATTTTGTACTTGCAAATTGTCATTGATATACTAAAATTTAAAACATTATTATCAAATTTGCAGTTATTACCTTCACCTATCAGCATGCAATGGTTCATATAAGACGTTGCAACCTTACATATAAACTAACTACACAAAGTTATAGTTTCTAGCTTAAAGCAATACTTAAAATATGGTTATTTCTTACTAACCCTACGATTGTTTGGTCAGATGTTTATTTTTGCCGTTAAGATAAGCTGTTAATACTGTATATCACTGTATATTATCCATAAATAACAATTACTATAAATAATCATTACTATCAAATCCACAGTGACTACCTCCAATCGCTCTGCAATGGTCTATATGAGACATTACGACCTCACATATTACATATTAACCACTTGGAGACACTAGCAGAACTCTGCGTTATATTACGAGTGGAAGTTATTGAAGAACAAGTCAATGATGATCGTGAGTTGTTTTTATAATAACAGTAGGTTAGACAGAAGGAACTTAGCGTTAAGACGCTCCATTTCCCATTTTCAACCCAATTTTGAAGAGGTCATTTAACCTCTTCAAAATTGGGTTGGAAATGGGTCCCTCGTCTGGGAATGTGGCCAATAATCGTCACATTTATAGTCAGACGCAGTCTCGTGTAATCTGTAACCATGGAATATTAATAATAATATTAATAATATACTTTATTTATTTAAGTGACCAGTGACTCATTATGTCTTAACTAGGCTTAAAAATAAAATTAAGATATTTAATTTAGGAATTACGCGTCCTCTACTTTTGGTTTATTTGTTGCTTTATATTTATCGTATTTATTTTTATCTGTAACTGCAGCGTCTCTGTCGGCGCTGGGCGCGGCGGCGCGCGCTCTGCTTGAGGACGCCCAGGAGAGGCTCGTGTTCCGCGCGCACGTGCACCTGCGCGCCGACGTGCTGCACTACCGCGCCGCGCCCGGAGACCTCGCCTACCCCGACAAGCTGCTTATGATGGAGGTGACACACACACACTACTTGTATGAGGACATGTGTGGATCTGAGGTTACATATGTAGATGTGAGATCACATGTGTGGATGTGGGATTACAGGTGTAGATGTGATTTGTGGATGTGTGAATTTGTGTGCGCGTAACTATGATTATATTACAATGTCATGGTTTATACTTCAGCTTCACGCTGTATCCCGCACACAGCAGGGTAGGCAAAGGGAACCCAGTGTTAAGACACTCCGTTCCCCACTTTATGCCGAATTCTGGAGGCATTGCATTGCATTCTATACTTATTACATATTAAACCTTTAATTTCCAGCAAATTGCTCTATCATTGCAAGAGCAAAGTCTGAAACGTAGCGATTCCCGCAACTCAATGGTGTCAGACATTTCGGCGACCTCTCAAGAAGTTGCAAACATTAATGTTGAGGCCCAAAGAAGGCCTCAGGCCTCTCCAGCTGATCTCCACGGGATGTGGTATCCAGGTGTCAGGAGGACTCTAGCAGCTCTGTCTAGACTTTACAGGTGCTTTTTTTCTATTTTATTATTGTTTTATTTATTATAAAAGTACGTCTAGAGGTCGTTGTAGCGCTGCGGCAAATTGTCTGACTGTAAATGCGACGGTTGTGGGTTCTCGTACTGCTATGAAAAGAGCAACTGTTGAGTTTCTTGCCGGCTCTTCTCAGCAGAACTGCCTTTCGAACCGGTGGTAGCTTTTTGTTTATATGTTGAATAAAGAATATTTTGAATTAAATTGATATATCAAGATATAGCGCGGCGTTGAGATTGGTTCAACACGCTATGTCTCGAAAATTGGCCGGTACGTGGGGAACCGAGTGTCTTAACACAAGGTTCTCTCTGTCTACCGCTTTTATACTTTTTTTTTACTTCACTCTGTATTTCGTATGAATCCAGGGTAGGCAGGGAGAACATGGGAATCTAGTATTAAGAAACTCCATTTCTATTGAGACACTTGCGTTCCCCACTTTTACCGAATTCTCGACACATTGCGTGTTTAGAGGCGGAATTTAACGGCGCGCTTTGCCTTGGTACCAGAGCAAAGAAATGAAAATATTAAATGTTTCATTCCGTTCAACCGTCGCGTATACAGTAACACGCTTGTGCCACAATGCCACGGCGGTCTGGACTAGCACCACCCTTTATAATTATATAATTTAAAAAATAAAATTCACAGGTGTCTTGAAAAAAGGGTGTTCCAAGGCCTCGCCCAGGAAGCAATCTCACTTTGCGTTCTAAGCGTAGATAACGCATCAAAACAAATATCAGCAACCAAAACGAATATCGACGGCGAATTATTCCAAATTAAACATTTACTTATACTGAGAGAGCAAATAGCACCATTCCAAGTAGATTTTATAATAAAAGAAACTGTTTTAGACTTCAGTAATGTTAAAAATGCTGCTTTTGGTCTAATACAGAAACCAAAACAGATATTTTCGTTGAATAGCAACAATGCGTTGTTAGAATTCCTCTTGGAAGGCACTCCGATGGTTAAAGAACATTTGTTGGACTCGAGGAAGGAGGTGGATAGGCAGCTGAAGGGATGTTGTGAAACATTCATTAGATATGCCACTGAGATATTGGTTGGGCCATTGATTGAGATTGTTGAAAAGGTTAGTGGCTTTTTTAATTTAAAACTCCAAAATCAAATCAAATCAGCTTCATGCTGTATCCCGCACACAGCAAGGTAGGCAGAGGTGACCTAGAGTTAAGACACCCTTTTCTTTACTTTCCGCCGAATTCTGAATGTATTGTGTGTTGAGTGGTGGGACTCAACGCCACATTTTACCTCGACACCAAGAAATGGAAATAAAAATTAAAATAAATATTTCATATCCTCGAGTAGGGATCGAAACTACAACCAGTCGCGTTTACACACTTTATACCGCTGCGCCACGACTGGCCTAACAAAATATTAATCCATTAAACAGAATTTGAATGCACCCTCATTACTCGTTTGTTACACCTACAACGCAATTTAAGCTTATTATTACTTCGATGATTAAAATCTTATTATAAAACTTAGGCCCTCATTTATAAACTGCTCTCAACTCTCAGATCGATCTTGAGTTGCCATTTTCATTCAGACTTAATTTATTTCTATTTAATGTAATGTAAATGCTAATTGAATAACCTCATTTTTCAGGCCCAAGCCTTCACTCCACCAGATCAACTAAAATCCCAACTATGGGCAAGTCCAGGGAAACTGGCAGTTGCTGTAAAAGAAGCTCAGAAACGTATAAAAACTCATCTCGCCCCACTACAGAGATCAATGCAACTGTATTTAGCTAATAAGGAGACTGAGTTTATATTGTTTAGGCCTATACGGGTATGTATTTTTTTTTAATATATATATACAAGAAAGACATTCTAAATGCCACACACAGCATGGTAGGTAGAGGGAACCCAGTATCAAGATACTCCGTTCCCCATTTTTAGCGAATTCTGGAGGCATTTTGTGTTGAGTGGCTTAACTTAACGCCGCCTTTTGCCTCGATACTAGAGTGAAAAACATAAAATATAAATTTAAATAAATATTTTATTTCCTCAAATGGGGATCAAACCTATCTTTTTATTTACAGAATAACGTCGTAGGATTCTTTGTACAATTAGAACAAATCCTAACGAATTCTGGCTACACATATGAAGACAAACTAATAGTAGCATGTCCTACTCCAGAACAAGTTTCTATATTTATTTCTTCAGCAAGCCTCATAAGCCATTCAGAACCCGTGTTGCCATATGGGAAAAAGAAACCAACTAATATTGTTAAAAGACCCAGTGTTACCAGCGTACCAGAAAATATTGAAGAAAAGAATATTGGGAATGTTGAAAATAAGGAACTGAAATAGATTTCCTTATTATAAGGCTGCCATGGCGCAGTGGCACAAAGGTGACTATAACGCGACGGATGTGGGTTCCTACCCTACTGTGTGCGGGATACAGTGTGAAGCTAATTTAAATTTAATGTGATTTAATATATAATTTAAGTGATATATTTATTAATAATAATTGTATCTGTAATAAAATTAATGTTATTGTTAAATAAAAACAATATATAATTTTAATTGTTTATTTACATATTTTAATTCTTATGTTACTATAATAAATACATACACCAAAGACAGTGTTTTATTTGAATAAAACAAAAGACATTTGGGTGAGATGTTTAATAAAGGTCTTAACTGATTCTGAATTAACTATTATACAAATTAACTATGGACTTAAACTCTGACCCAGTACATGCCAGCACGGATCCTAGTGTAGTCGGGAAGGGCTTCAGTGGGACCGACTGCGGCTACGGCAGGACAACGATCAAATAGGTATTTGTAGCATACATCACGGACATTTTGTACTGAAACTGAGTCAATTCTAGCGTCTAATTCATGAACTGGGATGCGACGGTTATAGCAAAGGATCTGACGACCTATGTCTTCACAGACTGGGGTAGTTCCATCTAACTGGAGGAGCATGTTAGTCTTCAGAAGGTTCTTTGCCCTTTCAACTTCACCCTCGGTGACAGATACACAGAGTTTCATCCATTCCTTTTGAATGTTGTACACCATGTCTTCAATTTGCATTGGCTCTGCAACAAAGTAAATTCCCCAAAGGCCAGTATCTTTGTAGCATGTGTTGAACGACTGGAAGCTGTGGCAAAGGTTTTCTACAGATGCAGCCCTGGCTAAGTAAGAGGCATTGTTCATACCGCCTCCTTGAGACCTGTCCCACGCTCCAATAAGAGTGTTTGCGACCATTAGGGGAATGTTGTCGGCGTCTGTCCAGCCAGCACCTTCAACTGCAATGGCAATGTGAGCCAGAGGCATAGAATCATCTCTAACACGGATTTCTGAGCCTGTGTATCTGCAGGGAGCCAGTTCAGGAACATCTAAGAAAGTATTCTTTAATCCACCCAAATGCTTGTTGGCCAAGTCTACAAGTTTGCCATGTTCAATGCCACCAGCTCCAGAAAGGACAATACGCCCTGGTTGATAGTGAGTCTTAATGTATTGTTGAAGATCAGCCTTAGAGATCTTCTTGATGTTTTTAGTGGGTCCAAGTATGGTCTGTCCTAAGGGAGTACCTTGGAATGCTGTGGCATGAAGATGGTCGAACACAACCTCTTGTAAATTGCTTTCGACATCTTGCATTTCACGTAGAATAACTCCACGTTCTCGTTCGATTTCGGGTTCAGCGAGTGATGAGTTCTGAATAATATCAGCAAGGATTTCTACAGCGGCAGGTACGTCGTTGGCGAGGCATTTAGCGTAGAACACAGTTTGCTCCCGTGATGTGTAAGCGTTTAAGTGAGCGCCCATATTTTCAACGAGTAATTCTAAGTCTGTCTGTGACCTCTTGCTTGTTCCCTTAAAAGCCATGTGTTCTAAGAAGTGAGCGACTCCATTGTTTTTGGAGTTTTCGTACCTTGAGCCAGCGTCTATCCAGAGACCTACTGTGGCTGTAGCAGCACCGGAGTCCTCAGAGGCAACGCGGATCCCATTGTCGAGAATAGTAAGTTTAGTTGGGGGAATATTGACTAGGGCTTGCTTGTAGGCCGCCGCTGTTGCAAGGGCACGGACATTATTGCCGTGCTGTGATATAAGCCTCGCTACTTTCAGCATTTTTCTCTTTTCCTGGCACTTTATAAGACTCTGCTCGCTGATTTACGTAATGTGCAATATTCTTGCTAGATGTCAAAAAATATTATAGCACAGATAAAAAAGAAAAATGACTTATGTCTCCATAGATATTTAAAAAGTATTTGTCTATTGCATATTACGAATGAAGAAATTATTATGTAAAAGGAAACGTAATCTAAGACAATAATTTGACAATTATTAAATTTTAAAATATTTTATTTTAAAGGTAGCATATAAACAAAATACATCATATTTTTATTTGAGGAAATAAGCGGAATTAATTTTCTTAATTTTACATACATTTAGTATCACATATTAGAAATTGATTTCTTTTCTTGGAAATTAGTTTAGTACGTCTAATGATAAATACATGTAACATAATGATATTACGGTTAATTTTTAGAATTGTTTTAAAATAATCCTTAATGCATAATAGCAATATTATATTATTTAACTGTAAAAATTAAAACGTTTCCGTGTGACGGAACGGCGAAAAGAATTACATGAAAGAAATCATGTGGAAATCATTTCTTTCACGCCTATTCCATTTCGTCGGAATATTACGGAAGCAATGATGTGTAGTGACGATTGTTATTTAGTTAATTTCGCTAAAGTTACCTGGGGAAGTGCGTGGCGGGCATAGGCAATAATACAGTTCCTACAAAATGTTTTACTTGTGATTTTATTATTACGTTCATCATGACTACAATGAAGAATCCTAATTCGTCGTCTTCTAAACTTGCACTCCTTAACCATATTAAATACGAGCACCTGGTAGCTGGAATATCAGGTGGCGTCACTTCCACGTTAATTTTACATCCTTTGGACCTCATTAAAATCCGTTTTGCAGGTAAGAAATGATTCTATAATTTAACCCCATGTCATAACAATCTCGTTTTATCTCAATGTGCCTACATTAATACACAGAATTTGAGAAATAATGTAAATATATAACTTATCGCCACGCTAATTAAAATTATTTCGAGATTCTATTTTATATTCTATAAAAAAATCGATTTCGCGGTTGCAATCTGACCTTGAACTTGAAATATCATCAGTTGAAAGTGGGTCTGTAATTTAAGTTCGTTGCAACTGATGAAACTTAAAGCAATTGTTGCAAATTGTTCTGTGATTTTCTTTGTTCAATATAAGTGGTTTCACTGTACCAAATTTTATTTCTTGTACTATTTTTTTGATGTTAAATACATTTAGAATAATTGAGTACTATAAATGTAAATATATTATAATAATAATTCAGTTTTAGTCTTTAATATAAATATACGGTAAATTGCTTATAATGATAAATGTATTAAGCAGCTTCTTGTTATATTTTTCATAGAAGCCTTAGTGTCAGCGTTAAACTTTCTGTCAAAACATTGTTGGTTTGGAAATGTCTAGAGAATGATGAATGGTGAAAGAATTTCTAAAAAGATTTATGAAGGAAGAGTGAGTGGTAGAAGCAAGGGAAGATTTTGGCTGACTGTATCATTGATACAGTGTTTTCAAAGTCACATAAAAAGCGTGAGGATCCCCTGAATGGCATGTATAAACAGGTTAATGACAGTGGCCAAGGCAAAATATGTAAATAAAGAATGTAGCATTTGTTGTCTACTCTGGTGAGTCCTCTAGTGACAAAGTGTGAAGTTTAGAAACAGAAAAAAATAATATTGCAAATTTTAAACATAAGCATAAAATTCATGTTTTACTATATAATATGCAATTGCTCTTTGTTTTATTTATGGCAGTAATTTGCAGGATGACACTAATTAGTCTGAACAACCATTGTTTAATATATTTTAATGAATGAATTCTGTAAATAACCAGTTCCAGGAAAAGTTTTTGAGAATATTTACCTTAGTTTTAAAAAGAATTTTTTTTTATGTATACATACATTTTTAAAACTATTAGAAATATGAGAAAGCACATATTTCTAGCATTGTAATGCATCATTATGATGCATTATATCTTGAATCTTGTTTTAGAACTTTAAATAATGTAATGAATATAATTATTTAATGGTACGGTATGGTTTTTTTATATTCCGAGTGTGCCAGTTGAACTCGTATCACTTCCCCAATGTCAAGTTTTCTGTGTATAATACATATGTTTGAATCTAAAATTCTACATTGATTTACACAAACATACATATTAACTGACCAACAAGTATGTAATAATAAAATTATAGATTTTATTGTGCTGTTGTGGCACAGTGGCACAGCATCGTACTGTAAATGACACATCAGTTATGGGTACAATTCCCACTTGAGGGAGGGAATGAATTGTTTTGTGTTGAGTGCAACCACCTTGTGAAGCTAAAAAAAGATATATTTTTTTTATTGTTTAACTTTCTTTTATAGTAAATGATGGCAGAACAGCAACAGTTCCGCGTTACGACGGTCTGGGCAGCGCTTTCGTGACTATCGTTAAGAAAGAGGGTGTCCGTGGTCTGTACCGAGGTGTAACCCCTAATGTGTGGGGCTCTGGGTCGGCATGGGGCTTCTATTTCTTATTGTAAGTATTATACATATTTACATGAGGCCGTCGTAGTACAGCGGCTTAGTATCGGATCTATGGTTTTCACTTGGGGGAAAAAAGATTATTATTTTGGTAATAAGACAAAGCACAAATTAAATTTATTTTTGAATATTATTATAAATATTAATAACATTGGATGGAAAGTGGAGGATAGAGTCCCTTAACGATAAGTTCCACCTGATTATTCTACTATATGCGGAGATAAAGCGCGAACCTAAAAAAGATACTTCATACGTAAGAAGGATGTAAGAATAAGCAACCTATGTGCATGGGAAGGTTGCAATAGTTGTTCATGTCCCCAGCCGTGGGAACAGAACGACTAGTATGCGTTTATTTTCATTTCAATATTGCAAAAACGTTAGCAATCTAAAAAATCAAAAGCATCGGCACAGCTGGAACTGGAACAGGTTCCAAAACCTCAATGGTACAGCTGGAAACGTACCTCAGTTTTGCCGGAACGTACCATTACTAATTTAGTATATAAATAATTATTTAGTAGCATTTATGTGACGTGACGTGGTTATTTTTAAAAATTTGAAAGTAAGATTCCTTTGAAAGTATTAAAACGATGAGGATATTAGTCTTGAATGATTAGTTCAGACTTTAGTAGGACTTTACATGTAAAATGACAAAGAAAAATTTATCAAAATCAATCAAAATTTTATTAGTTTTAGCGCTAGGTTAAGAAAGACTTGTTCAAATCTTAATTACGGTTTATTTTTTATATTCCAGTGGTTTAGGAACAAATTCGGTTAGACAATCAGATGGGTTGACGGACAACCGCTCGCTTGATCCTATAAGAATCCAAATTCGACACATTGCATGCTGAGTATCGGAACTCAACGCCGCTCTTTGTTATAAAGAAACGACATTAAATAAATGACCAATACCATTCTATTTCAGCTATAATGCAATCAAAACCTGGATTCAAGGGGGCAACGCCCGTACCCCCTTGGGTCCAGGCCTGCATATGCTGGCCGCAGCCCAGGCCGGGATCCTCTCCCTTATAATGACCAATCCCATATGGGTCGTGAAGACCAGACTATGTCTTCAATATAGTGAAGCTACAATTGCTGAAAATAAACGTTATACAGGCATGGTTGATGGGTTGACGAAGATATATAGGACGGAAGGTGTTAGAGGATTGTATAGGGTAAGTGATTTTAGTTTTTTTTATATTAGTACACTACGGTTTCTAAGTAATGGCTACCCTAAACTTATCTGTAGATACGCAAGTTTGATTTTAGGAATTTTCCTTATGATATTTACTTCCTTAGTCTACAATGCACAATACTTTAAAACTTTAGTGCGGCCACGATTCGTCGACAGAACCTACCGTAGTATTTTTTCGTAAAAATGGGAGAATATAAAAAATATATGGGTTTCCCCAAGTTTTGATTAAATAAAGATTTTTCGTTGCACTTCATTACATTTGTATGAAATAAATGCATTTTGTTTTGTCACCACAAAAAGCAGTATAAAGTAAATCATATATTTCGTACGTTATATAATAATTAGATAAATGTCAATAGATAAACCTAAAACCTGCCGGGCACATTACAGAGGTTATCATTTGCTAATGAGCAATTAGGTCTGCCGTAATTTCGCAAAGTTATAAGTAATTAAATCTATTTTATGTTATATTGCGCTTATATGGATTGTATACAATTACCAATTTAAATAATAAGGTATTAATATTATAAAACTGAAGTTTGTTTGGTTGAACCCGTTGATCTCGGATTTCACCAACAAAAAGAACCTTAGAACAGAGAGTTCGTTTCAACTCCTTTTTCTTGTTCGTTCCTTTCCGCCCGACTATTTGTTGGTGGAAATCCTAATATCTGTTTACTCTTTCAAGCTCAGTTCGACCCACTTCTCGGTATCCGATTAAAGTGAAATTTATATTACTACTTCATTTCTAATGACAATAAAATTACTTGTTATCAATATTGTTTTTAATCAAAAATAGAAAATATTGTAGTAAAAGGCTTGATTTGTAAAAAAATTTGCCTCTAACTATTATATTTAATCAATAATTATTATTGACTGTAATAAAATCTAGAAAGGTTGTTTTTAAAACAGTTTTTTTTTATTATTCTAATCTACTCTACCATTTGCTACATATACATGAAAATAAAATAAAAACAATTACTTTGTACTAAGTTATTATAAATGATACAAACTTAAATAGGAAATAAATATCCATTGCATTGTTAGAAAACAATTGAAAATATTATATAATAGAGAGAAAATAAATAAATATTTTTTAATAACCATTGTAAGGAATAAAGAAGTGCATTTAATTAAAAAAAAATCTCGTACATAGTTACTAGTACATTTTATAAGCTTCGATACGATTTCTAAAGAATAAACAAATCAATTATAGTTATTTTATACTGTCGATTGGATTAAAGTGATTCCGCAAGCCATATAAAAGCATTTATTTTTTACACGTGTAAACTTATGTTGAGATATATATATATCTCATCATAATATGATGACGTTAAAATATTTACCCTTGCGGTTCTATAAGTGTGGTTTATTTAAACTATAAACTGAAAGATTTGTTTGGTTGAACGCGTTCATCTCCGAAACTACTGTATCGAATTAAAGAAATATTTTTTGTTGTAAGTATAGTGCATTTATCGAGAAAGCATAGGCTATATTATATCACGTTAATCTTGTCTATATATGTACTTTACTGTATTGTCCACTTACTGTAATACTACTAGCAAATCTTTTATTTATTTTGTACGATGAGATGAGAGACGAAAGATGAAAACGAAAATCCATTTCTTATTGTGGTCGTCGTGGCGCAGTCGTAGACTGTAAACGTGACGATTGTTGGTTCGATTGGTATTCGTGGGACATGTTTATTATGTATTAATGTTTTTATTTCTTCACTTCACTTCACTGGTACTAAGGAAAAGCGCGGCGATGATTCACTCACACCGCGACTTGACATGGAAAACCTTAAAAATTATTACGGAAAGTGGGGAACGGAGAGTCTTAACACTAGGTCCATCCCTCCGTCTACCGTGAAGCTAAAAAAGAAATTTATTTTTTGTGTTTAGAAATTTCTAAGGTTTAATATTAAAAAGCGGCGTAGTTGGAAAATTTTATAACAAATTATCGATGGATGATCGATCGCGTCGATATTTCAGGGACAGATAAAAGGATCGATGTATTTTGTTAAGATTTGTAATGATTTGATTTGTTGCCCTTGAATGAGTTATGTAAATTTTAGTTTCATATTATATTAATAGGTTGGGTATATTTTTTTCATTTTTACAAAGTTAAAAATTGCTGGTACACTGCTGGTGGAATACTTACATTGTTATTAATAATATAATATACATTTTTCATACAAAAATGTAAAATGACAATTTTAAATATACAAAACTTAATAAGAGTATGTTTTTAATGAACACCATGTAATGTCGAGGTCTCACAATGATATAACTTCACGCGTCTCGTGCTGGTAGCGGAGTAGGCGGAATTTCAAAGAGAAATTTCAGTTAGTGTTAAGACACTCCACTTTTCGCTATGAAATTAATGAAACATGTCTATATAAATATAAGATAGTATTGCTTTATAGAACAGTGTACGCTGCTCTTTAGTTTTTTGGCCAACTTCCAAAACAGGATCTTATGTGATGTCCATTTTATTATTATTCGTGACGACATGGTGTGTACCTACTTTGTATTTTTCCACTGTTTCTAATACACACGTTAGAAATCACGGGAATGCCATACGTATCTGCCAAGAATTGGGTTTATAAGGTGGACTGGGATTTAGGAAGTATAAAGATCCTATACCTTTTATTGTTTTCATGTCTATCGTGGCGCAGGGGCTTATAGTGTGACTGTAAACAAGACAGCTAGTGAGTTTCTCGAGGAAATGAAACGTTTAAATATTTTCATTTCCGCGCTCTGGTAACGAGGCAAAGTGCGGCGTTGAGGTCCGCCACTCAACACGCAATGCTTCTTCTTCTCTTCTTCTGCAATTTCGGTGGAAACTGGGTAGCGGGGAGTCTTGATGATAATGGAATATATAAACACTACTATATCAACACAGATTCTAAAGTTCCCTCTGCGTGAAGCTGTACCCCGCTCACAGCAAGGTAGGCAGAGGGGACCTAGAGTTCTGGATTGCGTGCCTGCGCACCAGAGCGAAAATATGGAAATATAAATTTAAGTAAATATTTCATTTCCCCGAGTGGGGTTCCAACATACAACCAGTCGTGTTTACAGTCACACTGCCCCTGCGCCACGTACGGCCTCTATGTGTACGTATGTACATACAAGAAGTATATTTTAGTCATACAGCCATAGATACGTATATTTTCTATATTTATAATCTTGTACATAAATTATTTGCTAGTACGGTACGTGCCGCTGCCCAACACGCTATATGGTACAAAAGCATGCGACGGTTGATCGATCTGATTTTTCGCTATACATATATAAAGGTCGCAGTAATATTCGTTCTGTATTTTTTTATACTATTCAAGGTACTGTTAATAAAATAACACATTTGCTTAGCCCTAAAACGTTAATTTTCATAGGCTAAGGTATATTTTTAGAAAGTAATATTTATTATTTACCAGAGACCTGCTTAAGGTGCTAATTTTTACTTAAATTCGTTAGTGAAAACTGTATTTAAATTGGTTAAGGCGTTTTGAGATAAGCGACCAAACACACAAATAAACAGACATTATTTTTTTAAATCAGATATATTACGCAGATATATTACGCAAATAATAGTTTTAGTCATATACATATGTTACATGTATAGACAGTCATTAGTTACGTTTTTATTATGTATATTGATTTTTATTATATGTAATATCCATAGATGTATATATTTAGAGATAAAATTGATCACGTGTTACTCTATTGTCTATTAAGGGTAGTGCAATGATCTGAAAGTGGGTTATCTCTGTATTATATTTTTGTTTTTTTTCTACTATTCTATTTATTATTTTACATAATGTTGTCATAAATACGAGTATATATTAAATGGTGAAGTAAATAGCCTTTCTAGAAAAGAAAGGCCAGAGTGCGACTATAAACGCGAAAGGTTGTGGGCTCGATTCCCACTCGAGGAACACGCTCACACACTTCTTCACACTTCTTGTTTCTTGGTAACAACTAACAAGGCGAAACGCGGCGTTAAATTCTACTATTCAACACGCAGTGCCCCCAGAATGGAGTGGAAAGTGGGGAACGGAAGTGTTTTAACACAGCACAACACAGGTTTCCTATGCCTACCCTGCTATTTACAGGATACAGTAAAGCTAAAAAAAATATAATTAAACTGAACAAATGCACGACGTGTGTGCCAATGTGTATAGTAAAATTAATTTTTCGTTCCTTTCTCATGATTCTAAAAGATGTCTATCTATGTATACTTAACTTAGCTTCAAGCTTCTATTTACTATTCGTCGTAATTGAAAAATTTGTAATATGATTTTAAAATGAATAAAATTGAATAAAATTAATATGTAAACATACTCGTATTTATAGTGAAAATAATATTATGTATGGAATATCTTTAATGGTGAAAGATATCGTAATATTTTTATTGCGTTTCGTATTTTATATAATTTTTAGTATATTCGCTTGCGCGTGTAAAACGTATGGTTTTATTTTGTGTATTTTTGATACTAAATATAAATTTTAACCAATCTATAACGTCAAATATGTGGGTTAAAAGGAAGCTAAAAACAAACACTGGATTATTTTAGTTCACCCTTCTTAAAACTAATATAAAAGAAATACATGTAACAATTAGTATTTAATTAATATATGCTCCCTCTCAACATTGTCTATCGCGCACATACTGCGCATATGAGTCATGCAAAGAGAGGAGAGGGAAGCGTCTGTCGAAAATATGGCTAATGCCATATGGGTGGGTTAGAGTGAGAGAGGAGGAGCCTGCCTGCCGGTGCCCTCCACGCCGCTGCGTGAGAGAAAGGAAGGCCAGACGGACCGGCGCCGTAACACGTTACGTAACGATGCGGTTTACCATCTCATAAGAAATTATCACTTCAAAAATGAATTGAAACAAAATTTATTCTCACCAAAAGGACCTTGGTGCAATAATAATAAATAAAAAAAAAATTACCATTAAACCAAAAAAATAAATAAAACTTTTTTGTTATAAAGTTTAAAACAATATAATCTGGTTTTATACATGAAATTAAGGATTAAATATGATAATCCAACCTTCATATATTGACAAATTAAAATTTTCTTGTTAATCTTTTCCAGGGTTTCATTCCGGGCATGTTTGGCGTGTCGCACGGCGCTTTGCAATTCATGACATATGAGGAGATGAAGAACAGGTACAACCAGTACAGGAATCTACCCATTGATATTAAATTGGTTAGTATTAGAAAATATTAATATATGTCATTATCTATAAAAATAATTTGAATTTTTATGTAGGTTTAAATTTTTTTTTAAATTTTAATGAAACAAAAATATCATGAACTGATAAGACATTTAGATTTTAAGAAACCTAGATTGATCATGGAAGTTAATGTTTAGTTTTGCTTTAAATAAAAAACGATAAGTAAATATAAAAGTTTAAATAATTGTCACGTGTCTGGTTGAATGCAATAGTTGTTAGCTCAAATACTACTTATGGAAATAACATTGCAATATTCATTCAACTTTATTTCAAGGCTGCTTAGAGAAAACGGTTCGTCGGGTGCCTTTACTAATTAAAATTATTACAGTGCGGTTGATAAGTGTCCGACAAGTGGCCACCGCGAAGTTAGGTTTTCTGAATTTTTGGACATCATAACAGTTAACTTGTGTTGTGGCCACTACTCGTCGCCCGTAATGTATTATGTATTGATTTTTGACTGTAATCTAATACGCCTATTTAATTCCTTTCCAGACATCAGTGGAATATCTAACATTCGCGGCCGTTTCAAAGCTAATAGCGGCCGGCGCCACCTACCCCTATCAAGTGGTGCGCGCGCGCCTCCAGGACCAGCACCGCCACTATGCGGGCGCCTGGCATTGCGTCACCGAGACCTGGAGGTACGAAAGGTTCCGCGGCTTCTATAAGGGTCTGACGCCGTATCTCCTGCATGTAACGC
Organism: Heliconius melpomene rosina; assembly: GCF_056956725.1. Classification (NCBI taxonomy): domain Eukaryota; kingdom Metazoa; phylum Arthropoda; class Insecta; order Lepidoptera; family Nymphalidae; genus Heliconius; species Heliconius melpomene. The sequence continues at coordinate 16,188,658 of NC_140398.1, forward strand.
CCAATATATGTCTCGTTATGCTCATATGGGAGAAGTTCACCAATAATCATATCTGATGGGAATCTTGTATTGCACCTTTATATTTTACTTTATTTTATTACACTGCTGACAGGCTATGTGCGCCTGGTCTTGAGGGTTGAATGATGGGAATTTATACTATGACTGTTTTTGTTTTTTTTTGTATCATCTGCTGTGGAGTTATGGGCGCTAGTTCTGGAAAGTCAAGTTGATAGGAATTTTTACTGTAATTGAGTTTTTTTTGTTTTTTTTTTTATAACCTCTTGTTGTACTTATCGGCGCCTAGTTTAAAATTTATGGGCTTCTAGCATTTTGTCGTAAATTTTATTGATTTAAATATTTTATAAATTTTCATTTTATTATTTGTGCCTGCCGCGTTTCATGCTATCTGATAAAAGTTAACTACGTCTGGTTTTTAATCTGATGAAATAAAAAAAAAGATATAAAATTAAGCATTGTGTGAACGCCAAAGTACAAGTAACAGTAGTTCATTTGAGTCATCGAAATCAGTATATGTTTTATGAATTGACAAGTAAAATATTATACTAAAATAAATACATATATAGCTCAATTTTTAACCATAATTATACCACATAATTATGTATGTTAAAACATTTTATTTCTTAGTTTGTCCTTCAAATGTTCTCTAAAATTTACTTTACATGTCAATTCAATATGCAAAATTTTGGATGTACACAGATTAATATTAGATCTCAGTTTTTTAGCGCCATATCATGATTTGACACTGACAGCTGTCAACGATTGGACAGGGTTTTAGTAATATCTGTGAAAGGTAAGGAAAAAACAGTGTATTGCATTAAAAACTTACAATTGAATTATTTTGACGTATTGTAATCGAATATGTAGTGTCGACATATATATATTGTTTGTAATAAAATTTAGATATTTTTTAATATAATTTAATTTATTTGTGTAAATTGTGACAGTTTTGTTAGATTATTAAGTTAATGTGTAGCAATGTATTATAATTTATTATTCATAATATAAATACATCGTACACGAGTTGAATTTGCTCTAGTTGGCCTCTTTAAATATTTGTTACGTTTCACACGGAAAGGAGTAAAAATAAAGGCTACCATTGACATTTTAATTGTATAAATAAATACTTGGTTTATCTGTATAATAAATCAGTATATATTGTTGGCTTATTGACATTACAATACGAATTTTTTTTCATGATATTATAGTAATGATTATGTGACAATTTTTTTTTATATATGTAATAAGTCAACAATATATAAGCCTGTCTCACGACATATGTTGTGTTTTTGTTTAATTTGTACTAATATTTGACGTCGTGCTTGTAAATTTAATAGTAGTAGTACAATTTCCCATCAGATCATGGTATTGTTAATTTTAACAACTGGCAACATTTGTGTGTTGCTAGAACTCTAGATATAAAATATATTTTTTTGTGATAATAGTACTTAGAATGTCTTGTAAAGATTTTTCCCATAAATCTGTGTAAAAGACATGTTTTTTCTTTTACATAACCGTTACATGTGTGGTGAGACGACGTTAGGTACCTTATGTTTAGTAATAAAAATTGTTTCATCTTGTAAATTAATAAATACGTCTTTAAAATTAATCTAATAAATTACTTAGAAACATCACTTTTATACGATGCTTAGCAAGTTTGATATTCTCCTATTATTGAGGCTTTCCCCTAGATATAACCCCGCCTATTTAACATGTTAAATTTTAAATATCACTCTTTCAGCCAATATTAGTTCAATTTAGTCAGTTTTAGTCGATTTACGTATAGATTAATCTATAACTAATAAAATATAAAAATTAGTTTAATCATTCATTATTATTCATACATGTTAGCAAAACATTGTTATTAACAATATTATATTTAATTAGTACAAAAATAGTAAAATATTTTTAACTCATTTATAATTTCAAAAGACAACCGAAGACGTACTTTAGTTAATATTTATTGATTATTGATAATAATATCAAGCTCAAATTAAATTTGAGTTATTTTTGTCGATTTATTTACAGTGAATGTACTGTAATTTAAATTGTTATAACCAAATATGTATATAGATCAATACATATTGAATAACTTTCTTTGCATATTCTTAGTGTTTCTCATTTGGTGGCTGGCCACAATAATCACTGAGGATTTATATTATATATATTTTTTATATATTAAATTAATAAGGACATGTTTCATTTCGCCTTTTCAATTTGTGTGATCAATAAATGATAGCAAATTGGATAATCGCCATGTTGTTTTTTTTTTCATCTATACTCACTTTTATCAATGGAAACACTGAAATGTATGTTTGCGTGCTATTTCGAATTAATTTGTATTTTTTAATCTTCGACATTAATAAATAAGGTAAGTATAACTTTTTTCACTTTATTTATATTTTTAAAATTTAATAATCTGTATACACTTTTTTACAGACATGAAGGATGGCGGGGTTTCTACAAAGGACTCAAACCGAATTTAATTCGCGTCGTTCCAGCAACCATGATTACTTTCTTAACATATGAAAATGTATCACATTTTATGTTACGACGGGAAAAGGAGATTAAATTAACAACATAGGGAGGGAGGGTGGCCATGTTCTTATATATCCAATTTATATATAGTGATTTAATATGACAGCTACAGTATAAGCAATTTGTGAGTAATGGTAAGTTACATTAAGGATTTTTTTACCTTAAGTAGTTTTGGTATGTAAGTTAAATTAAAAAAAATAAGAAGTTTTGGATTATTGCAAATATACCAATGATAGATTAATTAGATAATATTTGTGGTATCAATCGTACCTTTTTGCACAAAAGTTATGTATAATGATTTAAGTAAACATTAATATATGGTGGTATTATATAGAATTTGGGAAAATAGAGAACAGAGTGTCTTATGTCAATAAGGCTTTATTTGCCCACACTACAGTGCGAGATAAGGCATGCAGTTAAAAAAACACTGACATAGCACCCTCATTTATCCTACGTACATAATCCTAGGCTTAAGCTGAGCTTCGCGTTTGTGTAAGTGTCTCTAAAAGTAGAGTCAGAAAATAAATATCAATTCTTCTACACTCTATGTTACATCGTCGTAACTCGTCTGATAAGAAATGACAGTTGCTTGAGATAGTTATATCATAAAAAAACAGAGTTTATTTTCTTTTATTACCCCTTGCTCATATACGTTTTTCTAGTCTCGTTCAGTGAAAGTTCACAAAAATAAAATAAATAATTATTAAATATGTGACGATGCTATCAGTACAAGAGGTGTAGGGCGGTTCTCAAAAAGCAGTAGAAGCGATTTAGGTCAAGCACCTTTTACTTACACAATATATGAACCCTCAAACAAATGTAAAGCTTAGCCCAGGCCTAAAAAATAAAGGTTCATAACCAATTTTAATTTAAATGAATCCTTATTTAATTTCCAAATTGTTATTGTTAGTAATTAAATTTATTAATAAGTTAATTATATTACATTCAATATGCTTCGAATAGTGGTACCAAAATATTCCATATATTTTAGCTGTTTTTTTAGTTGAGCGTGAAGCTGTTTTTTTGTAATTAAACAAATAAATTTTCTTTTTTTTTAATTAGTAAAGTTAGTAGTTTATTTTGTTCAATATAGGCTGTGTTTGGTTCCTGATAGAAATGCCATTTGCTAGATAAGCAAACTTACAGGTAATAAGTGTTTTATTATAATATTAGTTTAGTAATTCTCTTAATACGTTTTATAGTTTTAGTTTTTGTGTTAGCTATAATGATTATAAAAACCCAAGGTAAGAGTTATACTTGATTGATTTACTTTTTAAGTTAATTTTTGATTAAATTTGGATATATGTAATAAAAAAACCCTTTTAATTTGTAAATTAAGGTAAAGCTTCAAAAGCATAATTAGATATAATGTAGACTTGTAGTATTGATTGCTTTCAGGTTTACAATAAATTGTAAAATTATTACATTCTGTCACAAATAAATAAAAACATTTTTTTAGGGGTGATTATAGTTTTATTACATACATTTAATGAATAGTTGGTATTTGATTGAGTTTTTTTAATATAATATTATATGTTTTAAATATAATTTATAAAAATTTAAAACGTCTATTATTATTGTTTCAAAAAGTAATATTGAAATATTTGGTTTTTTTGTTGTTTGTACCAAACTAAACTAACTAAATTTTGAAATTATTTTATTTTATTATTATTGATATTCTCATTTAAAGATTAAGATTTAATTTAATACGCACTTTGTCACAAAATAATGAAAATTCTAAAAAAAACATTTAATATGCTGCTTTAGCATTATCGGTTTCAATTACCTTAGTAATTTGTGCTTGCCCTAGTTTAGTTTAAGGCTTCCGCAAATTTTAATAATTATAATAAATTCTGTTCCTTTCCTTTAATTATGGCTTCTCGAACGTTCTAAATAATAATAAAGAAGTTTTTAACTGACACATGTTTTTTTTATTTCCCAAAAATAAATTCTTAACTAAGTATATTTAATTTGCTTTAAGTTTAATTTTTTGTGTAAATAAACCTACTTTTTCTAGTTTAGATCAAGTTACAATGTGACATTGGATTTACAATTTTGTTTTGTAGATTTTGCGATAGTTCACTAAAAATAAGTTTTTTTATTTAGACTGAATAAATACACAAAACATTGTTTTATTACCTTTAGACCTGCCATTAACTTAACATAATTGATAATGAAAGCGTCATGGCGCAAGAACAAGGATGTGACACGATTCCCACTCTAAGAATGTGGGGAACGGAGAACATTTACGTAATATTATGACACACATTTTTTCGTGGCGTTTGAATCTAACAATTCAAGTTCTTCAGAACCACTAAATGCGCCATGAAGATTATCATCTTCATGGCGAATTTGAATTTATGTATGTATTTTATTACATTCTATTACATGACGCGATCCAAACGCGGCTTCGTTTAAAATTTTTTTTATATTATTGTCCAATTATTATTATTCCTCTGAATCCATTCGATTAGTGGTTTTTGTGTGGAAGTGGAACGATTATACATTCCCACAAATTTTCACATTTATACGTTGTGGGTTCGATTCCCACTCGAGAAAATAAAATATTCAATATTTCCATTGGTTCTCTCTATGGTGTCGAGTAAAATTAATGTACGGTGTGGCGTTCTGTCACTCAACACACAATGCCTCCAGAATTCAAGAGAAAGTGGGGAGCGTAGTTTCTTAACACTAGGCTCCATCTGTTACTTGCGAGATACAAAATGCGAAGTTAAAAAAATGTAATAAGTACCTAATGAATACATTATCGGAATTCCCAAGTTGAATGCCTTAGAAACAAGAAGATTGTTTATAAGCGTTTTAATAATAAGTAATGAGATAGGGACAGCTCTATTAAATATTAACTATTATTCTACTTGTAATATTGATATGTTTGTTTGTTTGGTATACCTACATACATTACTCCTTTTGTGAGGAAATGCCTTAAAAAATAGATAAATAAATACTGCTAATGCAGCCTTCTGATCATCATGTACAGATGCAGTTTTTATTTTTGAAATAAAAATATTGAAAATGATTTTTAATGTCGAACATCTGGTGTATTATATTTATCCATAAAACAGTAAAATGAAATTGAGGATAGTCGTGGCGCAGGGGCACCAATGCGATAGGTTGTGCATTCGATTCCCACTCTATGAAATCAAATACTTATTAAATATTTTCATGTTCTCACTCTGGTAATGAGGCAAAAACTAACTAAAAAAAAACATGCAAAAATGGCGGAACTGGATAAAAAAATGAGGAACGGAATTGTCTTATTAGAAACGGTCGTAACGTAGGACGGTGTCGTAACATTAGGTTCCCTCTGCATACCCTGCTACTATATAGTGACTAACACATGCTACATATGTATTTCAAATTCCTTACAAAGTTTACGTTTTGGACGTTTACGTTTAATTTTTCATTCGTATTATGTTATCTAAGTACATCACGTACATACGATTTTGATAAACAAATTCATTATATCAGTTAAGAACTTAGGATATTCACGTAAAACAAAAATATTTAGTTTTGTTATAAATTTAAATTTTAAAACCTATCCTATATTTAAGTGCACCGAAGAAAATAACAAAACGAAAGAAAATGTCCTTCCAATAATGTCACAGGAAACGGGCGCGGTTTGATTAGTAATAGCTCAATAAATGCCTAAAAAGTAAATATATATATATATATATATATTTACTTTTTATATTTATATACATATTTACATACATATTCTTATCTGTTCTGTTCAACACGATGTGTAGCGTCACGCGCATGGCGGCAGTCGTCGCGCGGGAAACTGAATCATGTCGACGTCAGAATGTACTTGCGACCGCGAACTCAAAAGACGCGACGGCTTCTAGAAAAAAACAAAATTCAAACATGGTGAGTTTTATTTTAAATTAATTTTTCGCAATACATTAAGTTAATTAAGAAAAAAATAGTAACGAAAACGACTATAAAAGTCTATGATGTTTTATTAGTCATTACTTACAAAAAATATGTAGGTACATATGAAAAAACATGGTTTTATTTTTTTAATTTATGTATTATATTTGAAATTAAGTATTATTTTTATCTTCATTTTATTTAAAGTGAAGTTTTAGATATTTTGACAAGATGGCGCTCGATTTAAACGTTTGGAATAGGTTTTAATTATTCAAGACCGGTTGAATGTGGTCGTCGCGTTGAAAGCAAGTGTCTTTTTTAGTCAAAAATATTTTTTTTAAGATGCTATCTTTTTGATATTACCTTTATTAATGATAAATCACGGTGATTATTCATGCAAATATTAAGTATTTATGTAGTCGAATATATTCTCTGTTTTTTTATTCTTTGAATTAATTAAAAAAAAAATACTCGTGAAAAGTAAAAATATACTTTAATATTTATGTATTCATCTAATAAATTTATTTTAAACACTTTTGAGATGAAATAAAATATCTCGTGATATTAAAATTGCAAATATATTGTAAAATATTTATTATTAAAAAAAAATAATGAATAAACTGAATAGCTTAACTTTTATATCCAAATATACATATAGTCCATCCCATTAGCGTCCCCATGCGTATTGTAGGGTGAAAAGATTAATTTAGGTAGGCAATGGCTCGTCGTCGCTTAGCTTTGTACATTGAAATAAAAATCTTTGATTGGCGGAATATATACAGCCGCACCTTTTCTTATTAGATAGGGGAAAATCTTTCTTAAAGTATAAACATTGTTTCCAAATGAAATTTGAACTGGCTATCATTGTATGTTAAAGGCAATTTTCATTACGTATGTCGTAACTAAGTATTTAAATTAGATAATATAAATATCAATATATGGTATTGTTGGATTAGGCGCCAACTGGATTAATTGTTATCTTTTAAATATTTAAAATAAATTAGTGTATTTTTCAATAGTCATCTTGCATAATGTCTACTGCAATGTTAAAAAATCCTAAGTAAAATAATTGTTGAGGTCGCGAGAATAAAATATTTTTATATTACGTCCTGTCCATAGTGTGTAGAATGGGCTGATATGTCATCTCTGAATAATCCCCACAATACAAGAGTTGCAGGAATTATGATTTTAATCCTACTCGTGCAATACAATAGGTCGAGTAATATATTTTATGTAATTTATAATACACAAAAAAAATATGCATTTTAAGTTACCAGAAAATATGGCAATAGCTGTAATGGTAAAGAAGAGTGACGAAAGGTATCTAATTAAAAATATTCAAGGTTTGTAAAGATGAAAAAAATAATATTACGCCCTACGCCCATACCGAAGTCGGACTCTTGTCGCCAAGGCAAGTCAGGCATAAATAACAAAAAATTGTAAACATTATCTGTTATAATCTAGATTGCCACTTGTCTTTCCATATGTCGAAGTGCAACTTAGTAGCAGTGTTTGTAAACGGTGGAAAATCACATGGGCGCATATAAACATTAGAATATATTTAGATTTATGCGATGGCGTCTGCTTAGTGATATAGGTCACTTAAGTATTTAATTATGTAATAATTATTAATTAATTAGTATATATATATATATAGACCTAATTATTTCTAGGCTTGTTTCGAACGATTAGGTATTATATCATAACGTAAAAAACTTAGAATGAGAAACAATTTAGGTGCATAGTTATCCACAAACGGCTGGACGCTACTAATTTATATATATATATTTTTCATTAGAACCTGTATCCGTGCGATAAGGCCAGACAGCAACGAGTCCGATGATAGATCCAAATAAACTTCATTTTATTCTTAGTTCTGTTATCTCACGAGAGGGCAAAGTGTTTACTTCGTGCCTTTGATAACAATAATTGTGCACCACCAATTGTTAAGAACATACGCCTCTCTTTATTATTTAAGGAAGAATATTTTATTATGTTCTGGTTTTGTGTTGAGTGTTATTAAAGACTATTTGTGTGTGTTGTAATTGTCTAATTAGTTAATTTAGTTGATATTTTTTTTGTGTTTTTAGTAATATTTAATAATTATTAATTAACTAGAATTATAACAGGATGTCGCCTAGCAAAAATGGAAAACGTTATTCACAGGTGATTTTTTTTACATTTTACATTAGAATAAGAAAAATACGAGTATACAAAAATAACAAAAAAAGTCGAAGATTTCATTTAAATTCTACATATTTTTATATATTTTAAATTTTGATTACTGCCAGGTATATATCTATATAAGAAAATTTTTTCTCTCTCCATTCTGTACCATTCTCTACTTCTCATTTCTAGAGTTTGTAAGTTAGCTATTAAAATCTAAGGCCTCACATTCTGAAGCAGGCGTAGAAAACGCCTTCTTTTTAACCAATTTCTGTAAGAGGAGAAGGTTATCAATTTAACTGTAGAATTTGTATCTACTGACATATTATTCAGCTACTTCATGCTTGAAAAGCTATAATAGAATTAAACTATTTATTAAAGCCTATTTTCACGAATATCTAAAGAAAATAGTACATTTAATATCAATTTGATCATGTAGGTATCCCCTATCGTCTATCAATGTGTAATAGAATGGAAACGTAGTTTATTTCTTATCACACGTTTGATAAGGGAATGCTTATCCGATAAAATAAATATACAACGTCTCGTTTGCCTGATATTCAATATTTATTACGTACTCTAAGTAATTTACTTGCTCTACCTGTCGACGTACAGGTTTCGGGATTTGCTCTTTTACAGGAAATTTTTGATAAAACAGGATTATTTCAGTGTTTTAGTCATCAATTTGAAGAAAAATAATGCAAAAATTTAAACTTTATTATACCTACTTAATTTTTTTTTAGTGTTAAAGTGATATTGTTTAAAGTGATACAAAAGTTCTAGAATATTACTTAAAAAACAGATTTCATTGTGCATATAAATAAAAGGAATATTGTTTAACAATATAATGTTAGCTGAGGACGCTTTTGAGTCACAAGTCAATGGTCGTTTGAGTGTAAGTAATTGAGTAACTTACTTATGTATTTTGACGAGTCTTCAAATAAATATCAATAATCAGCTTTGGTTTATTGCCTCTGTCATGTGTACTAAGATAAAGAAATAATGATTCATGTTGTAATTGAGTGATATGTTTATAATATAAATATTAAATTCTATATTTACTCTTTAAAAACATAGAAATTTGAACGTACCGGGGTTGAACCCGCGTCTTTTGGAAAACCGTCCAAGCGCTCTGACCAACTAAGCCATAAGTTCAACGCGAATGTGAAACTTTTACGTTTTGTAAAAACGTAATTTTCTTTCGTAAGTGTGCAATAACACTAAGAAAATATTCTGTATTATTTGCATATTACAAAAATCTGTCAATTTATAATTTGACAGATAAAAATATTTTATTATGTACATATTATAAAATTATTAAAGCAGCGTAACAATTGAACGACATAATCCATATACGTCCAAAAATAGATCAATGGCGGTTTATTAGTTGATAAACGATTCCAGTAGCTCATTGATACTTCCCGTGGCGCAATAAATTCCTTGGCATGGTCTGACTATGACTGTCATTAAAAAGTATTTACTATATGAAAGTAGAATAGAAAACTATTAAAAATGTTGTAATTATTTTTAAATGCTCTAAAGGTTGCATATAGTATAGTCTCATGCTTTAAACATTTAATAAAAATATAGCATTAATAATTAAATATGGAAGGCAGCCAAGATAGTACATCCTAATCCTAATGTTTTAAGCATAACAATGATTAAACTTCTCAATTTCTTAACAAGGAAGGATAAGAAGAATATTCAATCTTGTGTAATATATAGTAAATTAATATTCATACAACTTAAGTTAGAAGCTATCGTGATTCTTGTGCCCCACAACCGTGTAAGCGCGAATGTAAGCGCGACTGTACCTACGTCAATTCCTACTTGAAAAAAAGAAATATTTATTATACTTATCTCCTCGTTCTGGAAGCGGGAGTGTCTTAATAGGGGCGGAGTGTCTTAACACTGGGTTGCCAGATTCAATCCGCCTACCCCAGTGTTGTACGAGTTTACAGCGAAAAGATTAGCAAAATTGAGTTAGTATTAATTAACATGGCTGATTAAGACCATTTTCAGAAACATAAGTTGCATAAACACGTTGTCAAATATAGCTAATAATTTGCTTTAGTATAAAAAGTCGATGAGGATAATTCTTTTTATTTAGTATAGATAATTTGATAACACGCAGAATTGATTAAAAAAAAAAGAGAGAGATACTCACAAAACAGGTGTAATATGTCGTGAACAGCGCTTGTATAAATAAATTTTGCATTACTTAAAGTCTTAACTGATTTGATTCTAAATGTTAGACAGGTACAATCGATAAATGTAAAATAAAAAACATCATTAAGAATTTGATTAAAATCTAAATTAGTAAACGTGCAAGCGAGTTTGTTTTTGTTTTTTTTTTTCAACATTCACATAGCTTCGACATGACGTTAATGTTTATTTTTGTTTTTTTTTTTAATTTAGCTTCACTAGAGCGGGGAAATTAAAATATCAGATATTTCATTCTTCGAGTGAAAATCGTATCCGTCGCCTTCACAGTCTGCGCTACGACGGGCATCAATCAAATCTCAATATATTTGTGATAGACACTTGAATTCAGGTCATTAATAACGCTTACAAAATATAACTTCTACTTTTATTTAATTAATGAGGCAAAGTAATCGTCTTGCACATTAAATTAATACGTTATCATTTAATTGTCAATTAAAATTATAATGGCTTCGAAATTCAATGATCAATTAATCAACTGTTGTAACATAAAGATATTAATTAGAAATAATTACAAAACGAAATACTTAGTTAATATTTCTTATGAATTCCTTAAAAGCTACGAATAATGCCTAAACTACGAATAAATAATCATCATAAAGAAAATAATTGAGGCCATCGTGGCGCAGGGACACAAGTGTGTTACTGTATACGCGACGGTTGAAGATTCAATTTTCACTTCGTGGGAATGAAATATTCAATATTTTCATTTCCTCGCTTTCGTAACGTCGAAAAACACGGCGTTCCCTTCAAGCACGCAACACGCAATGCCTAAAGAACTCGATGGAAAGCACCCCACTGTCCGCAAGTGTCTTAATGGGTACATAGTGCCTAAACACTAGGTTCCCTTCACTTACTCTGCCAAGTGCGGCATAAGCATACATAATAAGCTAAAATGCATACAGCATAAGCTAAAAACATCACGTTGATTTTTAAAAGGCCGAACGATATTTATTATTTAGCGTTGGCATTTAAATAAGGGGAAAAATAACTAAATAATTTGCACAGCAGGGTAGGCAGAAGAAACAGAGAAATACGAGTGTTAATTTGATTTTTTTATTTAATTTATGACATTAAATATTTCAAGAAATACTTTTCTTGCTCACTTCAAACAGTATTCTTAGCTATCTTCAACTAAATAATAACAACTTAATAGTAAATCTGTATCGGTCGATATCAAAACTACAAAGTCCTATTATTGTAGGGTTTCTCTTCCGTTCAGGGAAACCGTAGGAACGCTACTTGTGGTTCATCAACTTATTGTCATGGGGTCAGCTGGCGAGCAGCACTAGCTTGACGTGTTTTAACGTTTTAAATGATTGCCCAAAATAAGTGTGTTAAGAATTTAGGTCAAATTATATTGTATTTTTGGTTAAAGAATGAAAATTGTTTCTTTGGTAAAACTCCATTAAATTGAAAATTAAGAATACATTTAAATATAGGCAGAGGTTATATATATATAGTACTTTATAAGGTCTCTTAACAGTGACATTTTCCGTGTTTGATTAGGTCAATTGAAATGAGTTTATAGTAAATCTACAATGTTTATGGTAAACATTGTAGATTTACTTAAAAGTTGATTCACACTCTAGAGGTACATCTTTTTTGGGTTTCATCCTGGTTTTCATTATAGCTTTCTTAAACCGAGAATAATTATTATTACTTAAAATACCGATAACTACTGGATGGAAGTACCTAAATGAATTATAGTATGGTAGTAGTTCTAAATCTAAAATCATTAATTTCCTCAAATGGGGATCGAACCCATAACCACTTTATGCTCCTGCGCCACGACTGGCCTAGAGACAGTATAATTTCGAATATTTTTCGGTTGATACGGTAATCGTAAGAAATATATATTATTGGATTTGAGAAAATAATTTATTGACTATAAGAATGTACGAGTAGGTAGTTTTTCAAATGGTATAAGAAAGAATAAAATGTCTAAAATCTACCTGCGTACTAAACAAAAAAAAATCAATAAATATGAAATATTCTCAATAATACACGATATTAGATATGATTGTAATTTTTATTTTAATATAAACGTATTTTTTCATTACATATGTTTATGGATTAGTAAATTAATTAATTGATTCACATGAATTGATTAAATAAAAACAACTAAACGGATTTTAGATACACTAGCGACCCGCTCGCGTCTTCACCCGCTTGTACAACACTATTATTTATTTACTAAACTAGATTAATCGTGTGTTCTAATAAAATTCGGCAGAAAGTGGGGAACGGAGTGTCTTAACATTAGGTTCTCTCTGGCTCTCCTGCTAAATGCGAGATACAATAGTGCAAACTGGTCACTTAAATGGGTTTAGCCAAATCCTATTTTGTTATAAATATAGATAAGTTGTTTTTTTTTTATTTTAAAACAATTGAATATCCTTATAGGAACTACAAAAATGCAAATCTAAGGGATTAATAATTTTTGCAAAAGAAATCTTAGGTGCTTTGCAAACATGCAATATTAATTTTAAACAGGAACGAAATTCAGTGTATTAAGAATTAATTCAGTAGTTAAACCGAGCGAAGCCGCGACCGGGTCACTAGTATTAAATATACGCTACTACTACTTCGGTCAAAGAGTTTACTTTAAAATATATTTATAATACAAAGTGTAACCTATGTAGAGTTAAGACTACATACATTATGGTTGAACACGCTACGAGTGAGTCTACGCAGGAAAATGTTATTGCTAAATTATACTTACTTATGCGTGCAATTTTACATCCATAGAATTTTATTCGGAATGAAATGATTTTTTTTTTATTTTGTCATTTATAAACATTTTTTTAAAAGTATAATATTTAAGTATAATATATAATAACTTTTAATTTCTTCGCTCTGGTCTCGAAGCAAAGGCGCGGCGTTGAGTTCCGCCACTCAACACGCAATGCCTTCAAAGAATTTTGAAGTTAGAATATAATTTCAAAAAAGTTGTTATTAAAAGAAGGAATTGAAATACTTTGCTTCTATATCTTGATAACTGTTTAATTAGTTCAATAGAAATGCGATAACTCCCTATCAATTGCGTTGACAAGAGCCGATAAACAATTATATATAGACGGACAATTTGTACTAACATCATATAATATGTACTTAGTGTTATCCAACGAAGCCAGTAAAGGATAATAAGGTATTTAAATGTTTCTCTGTATGTATGTATGTTTGTAACTCAATATGGCTGGTTGTACGTCTGTACACAGGTTTTTTAAATTTTAAATAAAAAAAGGCTATGAGGCCAGAGGCGGAAAGGAAATATTTATTATTTTAATTTCTTCGCTCTGATCATCTGAATTTGGCGGAAAGAAGGCAGCGGAGTGTCTTTACACTAATCTCCCTCTGCTTACCCTGCTACAGCGTTATGCTGAAAAAAACAACTTATTTGTTAATAGTTTTTATTTTAACCTCATTTAGGATACTTAAATAAAATTTGTGACAAATAACAAAACTATCAAACTTGTTTATTAACTTTTTTGGAATTTTCCACGACCATGGTGTAGTCCATTTGAATTTAAATTGATTAATTATTATTTAAAGTAAAAATATATTAATAATGATAACCCATTTGACATTGACACATTATTTATAATATAGATTTTTTTTTGTATTCCGTACTTCAAAAGGTAAAACGGAATCTTTATAGAATCATTAATTACTTTTTCCGTCTGTCTGTCTGTCTGTCAAGACCATTTATCTTGAGATCACGTAGAGGTATTAAGCTGAAATTGATATCATATATTCAGCTCCATGATCCCTTGAAGCAACAAAAAAATTTGAGCTTTTAAATCAATGCAATCAAAAGATACTAATTTTATGCATCGATATTGCTGCCGGATTATCGAAATCTATAGGGACGTTCGAGGGATCTCTAGTTGCGAAAATTGACACAAAGGCAGAAAAAAATGGCATTAATATAATTGTAGTTCATTCCATATAAAATGAGTGAAAAAACGAAGCACAAACTTAAGTTTTTAATTTATAAAATTTTACGTTTTATAAATTGTACATTCTATTGACATACAATCCTGAAAATGGTATGGAAGTCTCAGTGGGCGAGTCCGACTCGCACTTAGCCGGTGTTTTTATTTGTCATGTAATATTTTTACCAAATCTTTACTTGAATGTAGAATTTCTTGAGACTTTCAGTTATTCTATAAATACAACATATCAAGTAACTCCTAATCTTATTATGTAAATAAATATATCTGTATGTTTTCTGCTCATATTCCATGTCCGTTACAACTCACTTATGAAAATAAAAAAAAACAATTTTGCCAAACAATCGCTTAGGAGTTATAAAGTTAAGCTCATTTGCCCAATTCGCATAATGGGTATAAGAATATCATCGAAACGCGATATCCCAAAACGTATCGTGGGAGCGTCGTTTAAAGTGGCATTATCCAATAAGTATAATTACATTATACTAAATTCCTATTTTAGTGAATCAACATTATCGGATTAAGTCCGAGAGTGATGCTAGCCCTAGATAGTCCCAGGCCCGCGGCAGGGCGGCGGCGGCAGTCCCCAGCGCGCCGCCATGAGGGACGGCGCGCCCCCCGCGTCCCTCCTGCGGCGCACGCTCCGCGCGCTGCGCTCGCCGTTCCGGTGCGGCGCTCCCCTCCATCTCGCCTCGCTCCGGCGCACCGTCAGGTTCTCAGTGTCGGACGGCGACATCGCGCGCTACTACCGCACTATGCGCAAGAAAAACAAGAAACGCGCCGAGTCCGTGGGCGCCGCGTCGCGCAGTACGGACAGCTCGCCCACCGTCGAGAAAAAGAAACCCATCAGCATACTGAAGAGGATGAGTAGCTTGGGCACGCGACGCGGCGATAGCTCCACGCCGACCTCCCTCTCGGAGGACGCCGAGTCCGAAATCGACCAAGTGCCGCCCCAGGAAGTAGTTTTACACCCCGATCAAGAACAGAAATCCGAGACTAAACGAAAAGTTAATCCCCAAACGAGCAGCGAGTCGACGACCGATAAAAGTGATGACACAAAAAACGAACCGGAAGTGGATTCGGGGGATAAGGTTTCCGCCGAAACTGAAACCAAAACAACCCCCGACGTCAAGGCGAAGACGGAAGTGACAAAAAAGCAGCATATTCAGATAGAGCCCGAAATAAAAAAAATAGTGCCAATTAAAATGGACAGTGATAAAAAAATAAATACTGTACCCGAAAAAAAATTAGACACGGAACAAAACTTAGTGCCTGAAAAGCAAGAAATTAACGTGGACAGTAAAGACAAAAACGAGCCATCTGCGTCCCCCGAGCCCCCCTTCATTCCCATCGCCGTGGAGCACCCCGTGGCGATGCGCGCCTTCACCAAGGAGGCCTGGAAGAGGCGTAAGCCCGAGATCATAAAGCCTGTGGAGGAGCCGAGTCCGGGCAACGCGCTCAAGCGCCGCATCGCGTTCGTCGCGCAGACGTCCGTGGCGCTGTCGGAGGACCGCGACGACGACGACGACGACGACGACGCGGAGGGGGAGGACGGGGAGGTGGGCTCGCTGGAGGAGGCCGTGGCGCTCGCGCGGCAGCGCCTCGCGGCCGCGCACTCGCCCGCCGACGCCGAGGCCGCCAACACCACCGACACCGCCGACGACAGCGCGGAGGGCGCCCCGCCCGACATGCCGGCCTACGGGGACCTCATCGAGGAGGGCCGCGACGACGAGGTGAGTAGCGAGAGGGCGCGAGGCGCGGCTGGTCGTGCGCTATGACCCTGGAGGAGAGCGGCGACGAGTGCTACCTGACCGTGTGCGAGTGCTGCGGCTTCAGCGCCGAGACCTCCCTCTTGTTTCCAGTACGTTTCGTTTCACGATAGTGTACGGAGGACGCGACGATGCCCTCCGTGAGTACACGCCAAGCTTCAACGTCCGTGTGCTTTTGCATTTGAATAGTTTTATTTTTAAAATTTTAACGCCTTAGCCATTTTGCATCTGTGAATATATCGAGGCATATGGTAAATAACAAAGCTTTTATATTATAAATATGTATATACTTTATACATACTATTATTTTATTTAAATAATATAATAGTATTCGATAACAATAATGGCAAGTGATAATTTTAAATATTTTTTTAAATAAATTACCTTAAAATTAGAGAAAATTGTACAGCTCAGGGTACCTATTATGTGCACTAACAATTTCATGAATCAAATAATCAGGTTCGTTAATAGCTTCAGCAAGCATCCATGAATCCGTAACTACGTTGTAACCTGTTATCAATAATAAAAGAAAAATATAGTGTTAACTTTTTAAAAATGCTAGGTTTGTTTTTTACTGTGCTTTTCTTTTGATTAATTCTAAAGTTTCTTCTGCATTACCTTATATTTAATAGACACTAAATGAAGTTATTTCTTGAAGTAAGATTATGTAAAGCTATAGTATATCATTTTCCAATTAGCTAATTATTCCAATAGATAATTCGTTATTATTAATAAATTAAAAAATAACTAATAGACATGTTATGCAATACTTAGGCAGAATTGCGAAACTTTTTTTACATATGACACATAGTATTTTTTTTAATATTTAAATGAAGTAGATGCTAAATAGATTCAAATATTTAGGACGTATTCTTTATGAGCAACTAACTTTTCAATTAACATAAAATCATAATTTGTAACCGCTTATTTACATTTTTAATATATAGTGGTCGATATTGTGGACAAAATTCTAATGGTGGTACAAGGTCATAGAGCTTTTTAAATTATTATCTATACTAATATAATAAAGCGGAAGAGTTTGTTTGTTTGTTTGTTTGTTTGTTTGTTTGTTTGTTTGTTTGTTTGAACGCTAAGATCTCTGGATCTACTGATCCGATTTTCATTGTTTTTGTTTTATATGAAAGCTGCATTCTTCAGAAGTGCTATAGGCTATATAACATTGCATTACACATATATACTCATATATTTTAAAGTACATTCTAATTTGACATGCAATTTATTCTGCCATGTTAATAACAACCGTCGTTGCTACGCGACCGCTACCGCGACGTTTTGATATTCATCCTTATGAAAATAAATATAATAGTCACTTTTAGCATTTTATCTAGATTGAAATTATAGTTTACTGTATAACATTCTAATAAATAATTAAGGAGATGTCACTGATTCCAAATGACCTAGCCACCTAGCGGGCGGCACAGTATGACCGACGCGAACGGGCAGATGACGTTGACGGTTTTATAAATTTTCATACATTTTCGAACTTTATTTGTTGTTTATAATTAATTTAAAATACACTTTGATTCTCTTCTTATTTTATTTGATATAGCCCGCTAAAATTATCCTACCTAATAGAGAGAAATGTTTAGTTATTTCGTAGAGTCGATATCTATGTACGCACGCACGGAAAACTTTAGGTACTTTTTCTAATATTAAGAATACCTATCCTTTAGTTACTTTTAATCCTTTTGTTAGTTCATTTCAATAACTCAGATAATTTTTTCTAATAATGTGTATTTACTTATTATTCTTTTTGATTATTTGAGCTTATATTTTCTTACTAATTCTATTGAGAATTGAAAATAATTTAATGAATATATTTAATAAATATTCTTATAGTTGAAGCAGGCGTAGCCGCGTCCGGGTCTACTAGTAATTTATATTTTTTTGAATCTACGCGTCTTCTGTATCACGAAGGGTAGATCTCCTCAGTTGTTAACTTTTGCCTATTAATACTTACTTCAAATAGAGATTGACATTTTAGTTCTGGATATCGAATCTATTATCATCTATCTATACTAATATAATAAAGCGGAAGAGTTAGTTTGTTTGTTTATTTGTTTGTTTGTTTGAACGCTAAGATCTCTGGATCTAATGGATCGATTTACTTTGTTTTTGTTTTGTATGAAAGCTGCATTCTTCAGAAGTGCTATAGGCTATATAACATTACATTACACATATATACTAATATATTTTAAAGTACATTCTAATTTGACATGCAATTTATTCTGCCATGTTAATAACAACCGTCGTTGCTACGCGACCGCTACCGCGACGTTTTGATATTCATCCTTATGAAAATTAATATAATAGTTAGTCACTTTTAACATTTTATCTTGAAATTATAGTTTACTGTATAATATACTAATAAATAATTAAGGAGATGTCACTGATTCCAAATGACCTAGCCACCTAGCGGGCGGCACAGTATGACCGACGCGAACAGGCAGATGACGTTGACGGTTTTATAAATTTTCATATATTTTCGAACTTTATTTGTTGTTTATAATTAATTTAAAATACACTTTGATTCTCTTCTTATTTTATTTGATATTGTCCGCTAAAATTATCCTACTTAATAGAGAGAAATGTTTAGTTATTTCGTAGAGTCGATATCTATGTACGCACGTACGGACAACTTTAGGTACTTTTTCTAATATTAAGAATACCTATCCTTTAGTTACTTTTAATCCTTTTGTTAGTTCATTTCAATAACTCAGATAATTTTTTCTAATAATGTGTATCTACTTATTATTCTTTTTGATTATTTGAGCTTATATTTTCTTACTAATTCTATTGAGAATTGAAAATAATTTCATGAATATATTTAATAAATATTCTTATAGTTGAAGCAGGCGTAGCCGCGTCCGGGTCCACTAGTTGTATTATACTCGTCATCCATTTTATATAACTGTCTCGTTTATAACATTTAAATTCATTCTCTTCTTTCATTATATCTTATCTCAGTGCATACGCACATTTATCTTTAACCGTTCTATTTAATCAATGACGCATATGCAATATGAACTTCTTATATTTACCACAATATATACAGATAACACATCGGGAAAACATAAAAATTAGAGCAAAATTAAAACAATTTTTTTTATTGCTTCACGCTGTATCCCGCACACAGCAAAGTAGGCAGGAGGAATATTGTGTTAAAATTTCATTTCCTCGAGTGGGAATAAAGCCCATGGTCACGATTGGCTTTTAATGGCCTAGCCTTATTTGGTTTATATAGATTATAATATTATATTACATATACCAGCGACGCGTAACGACATTTTAGCATTGACATTTTGGAGGAACGCATTGATCAAATGTATCGAGATATCCTGATTAACATAACGACATACATGCTTTACAAAAAATATTTTAATAATATACATATTAATGATATTATAATAATGAATAAACATACAAGTATATCATATTAGTTACCGAAGAACGTCGATTATCGACATCGTCATAAAATCCTTTTAAGTTGGTAAAATTAAGATATTGACACTCCAAGAAACTAGAAAGTAGCTTCAACCTTTTTTAAGGCAAGGAAAACAGAAGGACCTTAGAACTAAAAAAGTTTCCAAGAGGCACATCTTCAATTTTACTTAGCGGACTTTAAAAAATTGAAGATTTGAATTTAATTTAAGATTTTTAAAAAATACTTATTTAAAGGGACCTAATGTCTATGTAATCTGCCTTTCCGCCTGTCTGTCGAGACATTGCATCACTAGTGGCGGAACCCAACGCCACGTTTTATGAAAAGAAAGTGTAAAAAAAAACTGGCTCCGAATCTGTACTTTTAGTTATTTATGTCATTTTCCCTTTCATGTTTTTTCAAATTTCGTATTTTTTGATGTAAATGTAAAATTTAGTTATTTTCAAACATTTTATCCCCTTTATAACAATAGTAGTTGTAACGTCAAGCATGTTGGCGGTCACTTTGCGTAGAACGCCGTAACCGGACACCATACAGGTATAGCTTTACCGAGTCGCGGTTACGTAGTTTGTGCAACGTTTTGGTGTCGGTAACCACCGCTCACTACAATGCCCATACTAAATCTAGTTCAAGGATATTTTGACATTATTATAATTATTATATTTATTGTATTGATCAATTGTTTCTGAGTTATCTTGTTTCTTATAACCTTATATGGAGTGTTAGATATCAGTAAGTATTGTATGTGAAATCTGTATTTGTATGTGATCAAAACAATATCTCTAGAAATCCAGTTACCTATCTTTCAATACATGCGGTCGTAGCGTTTGAAACATGAATTATTTTTATATCGTCGCTATGGTAGTGACGGCGAAGTGCGGCGTTAAGTTCAGTCACTCAACACGCAATATCTCGAAAATAGGGCAGTGAGTTGGGCACGAAGTGTCTTAACAGTAAATTCTCTCTGCAGCAGAGAAAATCATCACAAGATTAGGACCTTAAACCTTTAGTTATGTTTACATCCCTTAGCATAGTGTTACAGTAAATTTTGTGACTCTCTATTATCCCATCAATTGAAATATTCTCCCTTACTAAAAGTTTTAATATGCATAGTAATGACGGGAATATATTTAATTCAAGTTCAATTCAAATAATTGATAATTCTTATAAATCAGTTTTCGCCACTGCTCTAAGTCAATAATTGTATTAAAAAATTAAAAATGTATATTATATAATGAGTGGGTAACGGAAGTGTCTTCATGGGAACGGAGTAACACTCGGTTTCCATTCTCCCTCAGTCTACACTGCTACGTGCAGAATACAACGCGAAGCTATGAAAATATATGTTTTGATACAAAAATGCCCCTATTTTGCATCCTTGAAAAGGTTCATTATTTTTCATGGTGTAGGCTTAGAAAATAGGTGCTCAGCAGAGTTGCTTCGTTAAAAGAATTAGGTTATGCCATTTTCATCGTTTTCTGTGGAATGTATATTACTTATTATATGAAGGTAAAATGTACAGTGCTGTGCGATGTTTACAAATATTATTTGTTTTTTAGGCCACTCATGGCACAGGGCACAAGTTGTGGGTTCGATTTTCACTCGATTTTCATTTTCTCGCTCTGGTAAAGAGGTGAGCGGCGTTGAGTTCCCCCGCTCAACACGCAATATTTCCAGAATTCGGTAGAAAGTGGGATACGGAAATGTTTCAATGGGACCGGAAAAAAACTTATAATTCACTCGCGTTAAGTGAGAAATGCACAAATCACTATAATCACTAGAACTTATAGCATATTTTGTATCTAATCCATATGCCGTCGACTCCGCGCATATACAATTTTTATGTTTTTACATTTTTTTCGAATTCTTTTAATTTAAATACCACTCACTTAAGCGTTGTCCTAAGGTCTGTATTTATAAATCGTTAAAATGGTGGCCCACCAGCACAAGGGTGTGCCTATAACGCAACGGTTGTGGGTTCGATCCCCACTCGAGGAAGTGAAATTTTTATTTACGTTTACATTTCCATTTCTTCGCTCTGGTGTCGATGCAAAGCGCGGCGTTGAGTTCTGCCACTCAACACGCTTGCCTCCAGAATTCGGCAGAAAGTGGGGAACAAAGTGTCTTAACACTAGTTCCCTCTGCATACCATGCTGTGTGCGGGATACAGCGTGAAGCTGATTTTTTTTGTATTTTGATTTCTTTCTGATTTTGTTTCAGTTGGAATTAACTATACTTGTCAATTAAATTATTCTATTATTCGAAAATCTGTGTCTATTAGACATTTTGAATTAAAAAGAAACAGCAAATTAACAACGTTAAGATAACATAAA
This sequence comes from Heliconius melpomene rosina, assembly GCF_056956725.1. Taxonomy (NCBI): domain Eukaryota; kingdom Metazoa; phylum Arthropoda; class Insecta; order Lepidoptera; family Nymphalidae; genus Heliconius; species Heliconius melpomene. The sequence goes on from NC_140398.1 coordinate 16,211,015, forward strand.
TACAAAATTATACAAGAAATACCGAAAAGTATATAAATATTACAAAAAAATACCTAAAAATATATTTTTGTATAGTAAAATACACTTAAATAAATATATTAAAGGTACAGCTTATACTATTATCTCTTTACATTGTGGTTTGCAATAACTATCTTAACAAAATGTAATAAAAATACTTGCTTGAGCATTGGACGTGCCAGTGATACCTACATATATAACTGTAGAATAAATCGTTTAAAAATAACTTAACAAAATTATATTTTTATTTATATTTAACTATTTGATTTTAGTTTTCAATAATAAATGTATTTTTTTAATAATTTTAATAAATATGGCAATAGTATTGCAGAAATGTAATTGACAAGTAGTTTTTTGGTCTTATCTAACGTATAGATAAGCTTTGCTCAGTGATATATCCGGTCATCAGTCTCTTTATACTTGCATTTTGTTATTAATTGCGCATTAACAAAAGTTCATTAAAACTTAAACAATTACAGTGTTAACAGTGATTTGTGAGGCATAGTGAGATTTTTTTTTCAGTGTACCCTCAAAAATATATAGTAAACTAGCTTCCATAGTTTTAAAATTTATATAATTATTTATTTTTATTAAATGTCTATCTTTAGTACATTTTTAAACTATAATAAGTGAATATATTATCGAAATTTTATATAAAGATACTGCATTAGCATAATTATATCTTATAGATTCACGAAGTAATTTAATACATTTTTTTTATTTTGATTCCACAAACTATTATAAAAAAGAACTTTTGACATTTAAGAACTATATTTTAGATCGGTTCAGTGAAGTTAGTGTGAGATTTGTAATTAAATGCAATAATTGCCAACGGACAGTTCTGGAAAGTGTTAAAAATTAATAAGTTTCTTATATTTATTTGTTCTATTTCGTGTGGAGATGTCATCTAAACACATAAGAAACGTAAGTTATTATTAACACTTTTTGACAGTTTAGACTCATACCCCGTTTTATCGACGAATATCGACAATGAATATATATTTTTTATTTAAGATTAATCAATTTGTAAAGGGTTTAATGGATCTATATTACTAAACTAACTAAACTTAACTTTTAAATTATTTTATTTATATTTAAGAATATTTTTTTAAAAAGAATTTTAATATTTTTTTATTACTTTTAAATTTACATATTACACATAAATAATTATTATATATAAATATTAATGCAAAAATATTTTAGTGTTTTAAAAAAATACTATATAAGCTACAAAGAAAATTATTCGACGTTTTTGAATTAAAATCTCATTTATTTTTTTTAGTAGTTCTAGTCTTAGCAGGTTTATGCGAAGTTACTAAATAAAAAAAAATGCTATTTTTTATTCACATATCATAAATTTTTGGAAAAAATATGTAAGTTTGAAACAAATAATAATATCTAGTATAATATACAACGTGTGTGAGTTTAAGGCGTTATCTCAAAAAAATATCTCCATGAAAATTATAAAAGAAACAGGATTTTACTATATATTTTTTATTAAAATTAGAATACTGTTAAATTTAGCTTTTTATTAATAAGTTAAGGAAGTTTTGTTAAAATACATTTACTTAAATATTTTGGTGGTCATCTATGATATAAATGTATCTAGAGGTATACTTTGATTAAAGTCAAAATGTCGAAATATAAATTTCAGTTTTCTTTTAATAATTTAACTACTATAGATATTGACAGTTGATTGGCAGGAATTAACGGAAATGAGAATTAGAAGTCGAGGTCGGCTTAGCGTCTTACATAGTATTACCTAATACTAAGTATCTTGAATTATGTCCAAAGGTTATACATAATAATAACAATATTTCAAAAATAAAAGATAATATCTAGGTAGCAATTATTGTTAGTAACTATTATATTACTTACAAATATTTTTTCTCATTTATAATATTAGTAAGTATGTACTTCCATTTTAACATTAAATTATTTTTAAAAATTTAATTTATTTAATAAACATTATTTATTTATTTAAAAATATGATATATATTTTAAATTCAGCAACTATACGTTACACCAATAGGCATCTAATATTTAAAATTCTCACACGTGTAAACGAGTTCTTAAATACCGTTGCTTAAAGTATATGCGTGTTCTGTTGTAGTACATATATATACTCGTGAATTTAATTTGGAAAAATATTATTCACAAATAATTATATTTGCATATAAGCATTCGGAGGATTGAAATATTATTCACCTTCTCTCTGGCAACAGAGCAGTGTTGATTTTCGTTACTCAACACGCGAATTGTTGTGAAAAATGGGCTGGCCTCAGTTGGTACGAATTTGAAATATTATATGGGCACGCTCGAAACACCATAAATTATGAACTGAACTGAATATTATATATTCTTAAAGTATTTCTTTATATAACTCATTTTACTAGATATTTAAAACGTATAAGAGGATAACTGTGTGTACCTACATGTAAATACGATATCGATACATGCATTTTGCTTACAGATTTTTAAATAATTGAAACTGATTTATTATATTTCATAGAAATAGGTAAAGAGTATTTATTTTTGGATTTGGTTTTATTATTTTAGCTTAAAGCTTTAATGCCGCATATATAGCAGGTTGCTAATTAGCGTGTTTATTGGCGGAACTCAACGCTGCGCTTTGTATTGTTAGAGCGAAGAAAGGAAATAATCAATTTTCTCATAGGGAGATCGAACCCACAAATTTAATACCGTTCACAGTCTGAGTCACGATTTTTCCTTTAATTTTTTATATTAAAAGTAAATATAAAAAAAATTACATTATACAAATATTATGAATAGTAGGTATACTACAATGTAGTATTTCCCTTTGTTGTTTGTTATACGGTTTCTGATCTCTAAAATACCAATAGGTCTCTATAAAATGTAAATATATTATTGATTTAAAATAAATTTGAAATCCGTATGGATGGAGCTTTTAAGCTACAGGTTTGTCTGTGTGGATTTAGGAAATATTTCATATTTCCTCATGGTAAAATTTAACCTATACCCTTCAATAATAAACACTCTACTTTTATAATAACTAATATTTTAAATTACAAATTTCTAGTTTTGAAACTAAATACTAGGTCGACTTTTCAAAATTTGTTAATGTTTACCTTACAATTTTATAAATATATTCAGATATCGAAGATTAATACGAAAAGTAAAGCCTCAAAACATATCAAATGATAATTTTCAATATACAAGAAATCAGACCAAAACTGAATTACGTGCGACACTCGCAAGACTGTAAAGAAAGATATCTTATTACAATCTCATTGACTTAACTAGGGAACGTAGGGCTTCACTCACGTTACTCCCATACCAGGTCATTTAGTAATACTGTACTTAGTTAATAACTATACGAGTACAGGCTATAATGAGTATACTGTGGACGAAGGTGCTGAAGTGCTGGAATATTTGTTAAATTATCAATTTTAACTTTTTCGCTATTCACATGAATACTAAATTGCCAACTAGTAGCGTAAGTATTGAATTTACGTGTTTATATCATGAATTACGCGGAAAGTGGGGATGAAAAGTGTTTTAATAGGAGCAGAGTGTCTTAACACTAGGTTCCCAGGTTCCCTCTACGATATATAGCGTGAAGCTGAAAACAAAATTGGTTATAAATGTTGTAAAATGTAAAATATGCATGATATAACGATGAAATCATTTCTTCATATCAATTCATTCAATAAGTATGTGTATAGATTATATTAATACAACTACTTAGTATATATTATAGCATAGCCACAAGTTTAATTTCATTTCCAATAATTGGTCATATACTCATCATACATACAAATATAAAAAAACATTTCAAATAGCACAACATTTCTCAATAGAAAGAGTAAAACATTGTAAAAAACTGTTAATTGAGTTAAAAAAAAAAAAAAAATACCCTTGTTATAGACACACGCACCAGCCAGCTCCGAGAGGCGGGAGCACCTCTACAAAATCCTGGTGATCGGAGAACTTGGCACTGGCAAGACTTCCATCATCAAACGATATGTCCATCAGTTCTTCAGTCAGCATTATCGTGCTACGATCGGAGTCGATTTCGCCCTTAAAGTTCTCAATTGGGACGCGAATACTGTTATACGCTTGCAGCTATGGGATATAGCAGGTTGGTTTAGTTAATTTTTTTTTCAGCTTCACTTTATCAGAAGTAGAGTAGCCAGAGAGAACGGAGTGCCAAACGATTCGCTATGGTCTCTGTATCTTTCGCCTTGTCCAATGTCAACGTAGCTGAAGTCTATGAATTTGATATGAAAAAAAAAACAGCTTCATTTTTTTGCCGCACAGCGAGGTAGAAGGAACTTCCCTAGATTCCTTCCCTAGAAAGGTTTGTCTTAAACTTTTAGAAACCCCGTTTTCCACACACCACCCGGCACCATTCAACACGCAATGTCTTCAAAATTGGGCTGTGCATTGAGAACGGAATGTCCCTCTGCCTACCCAGCTATGCTGTGCTGGATACAGCGTTAAGCTAAAAATGATTATATTAAACACAAAAAAGTTTTTATAGATTGATAATTTAACAGATGTCAATTTTAAATGTTAATTATTTTAAAAGTCATTGTTGTGTTTGAAAAGATTTTCAAACAGCGAGCAATGGATGATATGGGATTGATGTTCTCATGGATGTTTATGATTCTCATGATAATTTATTTGCTGCTCTTCATGGCTTTGCTTATAATGATTCCTTATTGATGTAAGAATTGATTTTATTTGCTTTTATTATGTATTTTTTAGACTTTATATATGCTAGTGAATATTGTTTTAAAATATTTGTATTTATTTAAGCATCCTATACTCTAATCTAAAATTTCAAAAGCTATTGCTATAATTATAAGTGGGCTATAAACGTAAAGTTCTATTTCTTCCTATTTGTTTAGTAAAATAAAATCTTCTCGTTAGAGCTTTCTTACATTTGTCCACTTCTGGTGGGAATTATCTGTAAGTCAATCATTAGCGCACGATTAAGGGTTCGAGTCCGACGCGGAGGAATGAAATATTTAACATTTTTTATTTCCTCGCTTTTAGATTTCTTTTAAATAGTGTGAACAATGATGGTTAGCATTGTGTCATTGGTTTTAAACTAGCTTTCATCTGCGGCTTGGCCCGCGTGGTCATATGGAAATAACAATGAATTGTATATGATAAACTCAATTTATGTGTAGTGCATTACGTCAAAATTATTCACGTGATGCAATACGGCCCATAGCCTTCCTTGTTAATTGAACTATTTAACATAACAGGAATTTTCAGTTCAAACCAGTTCTGAGATTATCGCGTCAAACCATACCAACTCTTCAGCTTTAAATATTAGACTGATTTAAAGTAATAGTACCAAAATAAATTATAACTGTATCATCAGATCTTTTTACATTTCGAGTCTAGGTGAACACTAAAATAAGCGTCAAAAACTGAAAACGAAACTAATTTTCCACTCATCTTCCAGGTCAAGAGCGTTTCGGCAACATGACGCGCGTGTACTACAAGGAAGCGGTGGGTGCCTTCATAGTGTTCGACGTCTCCCGCGTGGCCACCTTTGACGCGGTCGTCAAATGGAAAAACGATTTAGATACTAAGGTTCAACTGGCTGATGGTTCTCCGATACCCTGTATATTGTTGGCGAACAAGGTGAGAGTTATATGGAAAAGATTTTACAAAAACATAGTACTTACAGTGATGCTGAAGGAAGGTCACGTATAAACACATGAGGACCTCCAGAGGGCATTTTAATGACGGACTTAATAACAGTGGACGAGGCAAAAGAGGTATGCGCAGACCGTACTTTCGCTTTGACCACCCTGCCAGGGATCAGCGTGAAGCTAAACAAATATAGTTTCAATATATCACTAGCATCAAACATATACAATCATATGACGTCCATATATCAGCAATTATTTTTTACTTTCCTGATTGATTAGGCAGAAAGAACCTATTTGCATGCATCTTATAGAGATGTGTGTGTGTGTTTCTTTTTGTATTACAATAAAGTAATTAATCAAAATAAATTAGTTTACCTTAATTAATTATATTTAATACTGCACAGGAAAGAGAGAGAGAAAGAGAGAGAGACATAATTATATTTTAATTTATTGCATAATTTTGTCCCTCAGTGTGACCAACAAAAAGATGGTATAATAAATTCTCCCACAAAAATGGACGAGTACTGTCGGGAGAAAGGCTTTGCGGGGTGGTTCGAGACGTCGGCGAAGGAGAATATTAATATAGAAGAGGCGGCACGTTCGTTAGTACATAAGGTGAGCTTAAGTAAAAAAACTAAATTTATATGAATTTTCTTATTAATTGATGTTTTATTTTTAGTAGGTACATTAAAATAATAAAGGCAGCAACAATTAAAGGTAAAGGGGCAACAATTTTTATGGAACTTTTCTGTAATTAACACATTATGTAAAGAAATACACAATCGAATATAGAATATCCTTCTTTTTTGAAGTCGGTTAGTCATAATTATCAAAAACAAAATGAATCATTATTACTATTTACCTATCGAAGCATTCATTGTAATTGCTATAAAAACTTGGTCAGACACTATTGTGTTTACTGCAATTGTAATCAATTTAATTGGTTTTTTATCTAAATTAATAATCTGAATAAATTTGAGACCGTTGTGGCGCAGCGGCACAAGCGTGTTGTAATTGCGACAGATATTGGTTCGTCTCCCACTCAGGGGAATTAAATATTTAATATTTGCAATTCAAAGCACGGCGTCCGCCACTCTACACGTAATGCCTTGAGAATTCAGCGAAAAGTGAGGAAGGGAAGTGTCATAATGGGAAACGGAATGGCTTAACACTATGTTCCCAGGTTCCTTCTGCGTGCTAAAAAAAATGAAACTTGAAGGAAATAAATATAAATTCCAAATTCGAACTGGCAACCTAATTACCATTTATTCTTATGAATCAAGCTCATATGTATGTACAATATACATGTATGATTTAAGTATGGTTACATCGATCTTTCTAGAATCGATAAGACTTCAATTCCTTTATTAATTATCTTAAATGAGATTTCCTTAGCATAACCTGTTGCGAAACAACTGTCAGTGCAGTTTTAAAAACAGCCTTTTCTGCATAAATCATTTTTTCTTCAAGTATATAGGTATGTGAATTGTGACATGGTACAGTTAAAGTGAAGTTGCTAAGTGATTCCAAAAAAATTAATTTTTCATTTAAGAATAATTTGTAAAAATGGTTGTGAGTTCTATTCCCACTCCAAGGAATTGATTATTTTTATTTTCCCGTCGTTTCAACATTCCACATGTAATGTTTCTAATTGAGAAGAAAGTGGGAAACTGAGTGTCTTAACTTTAGGTTCTCTATCCATGCCACATATCCAAAATATTATTGTGACTTAAGGTGTCATATATAGTATCAATCCGTTTCAAGTAAAATTTTTTCGATATAACAAGCTTTAATATTTTTTAAAATGTAATTTCCAAAATAATAATTTCCGAGATTATAGATCTAGACAGACAGGTAGACCATAAATAATTATTATTTCCTAAGGCAAAAAAACACTTCGTGTTTAGATAAATTTATAACATCTATTACCATTAATATTAAATAGTTTTAGATAAATTCAAGTTATTTATGTGTTTTAAAAGATACGTTTGTAAATGCTAAGTGTAATAGCAATTACATGTCAATTTATCATAGTTTATATGAATAATTAAAAAAATGAATTACTATGTTCAGTTTTTAGTGAATATTTTATTCGAAATGTTGTCAATTGTACATTTCCATAATAACAATATGTTGTTTTGTACGCCAGTCGTGGGGCAGGAGCATAAGCGTGCGACAATAGATGCGACAGGAAATAAAATATTTATTACTCACTTAGATGTCGAGGCAAAGCGCTGCGTTGAATTCCGCCATTCAACACACAAAAATCCAGAATTTTGAGGAAAATGGGAAACAGAAGTGTTTTAATGAGAACGGAGTGTCTTAATACTAGGTCACCAGGTTCCCTCTGTTTCTGCCTTCTATATATAATATATGTATTTACGTGGGTAATTCAAGGTATTTCTCAATAGTATATAATTATAATTCTCAGAATACTTTCAAAATATGACACAACATGTCGACTTTATTTTTAAATACATAATTGTGTACAAAATCACGTTAAGCATAAGTAGTTTTCGATAAGCTTAATATTTGGGCTTGTCGTCCAAAGGCAAAAAAATATTTCGTGATGTCTAATCTAATTAAGTATCAAATAGTTATTAAGTACCTACCCATCAAATATGAGACTAGCCAACGTATATGCACATCGATCCAAATGAAGCTTTTCAATGATTAAAATCAACTTCAGACTGTATCCCGTACACAGCAGGGTAGGAAGAGGGAACGTAGTGTTAAGACACTCACTTTTCTTCAAAATAATGAGGCATTTCGTGTTGTTTGTGGGAGTTCAGTGCCGCGCTTTGCCTCCACATCAGAGCCATGAAATGAAAAGTAATTTAATATTTCATTTCTTCGAATGGTGATCGTACCTACAACCAGTCGCGTTTACATAGCATACACTTGTGCGTCTCTGCGCCACAAGTCCACGATTAACCAGATTTTTTTTAATGATAAAGATTAAAAATTATTTTTACAAGAAATTTAATTAGCAGTTTCTTATTGTTTGCTAATTCAATTTTAGCAATTATAAATCGTTACCATATAGGTTAGTACTATGGTGGAGGAAAAAGAGTGTGGAAGTCGATACAAAATATTATTCTTTCAATAGCCAATCCATCTCAGTCCAATTTTTTATTACTGATTTAATTAAAAATACTTAAATATAGATGTATATAACTAATATTATTTATACATACATATATTATTTATAAGACGTAGAATATTAAAACTATGATATGAATATTAATAACATTTGTTAAAATATATGTATGTAATTTATGTCAAATTTATAAGATTTTAAAAATTAACTCAACACGCAATGCTTCATCCGACCGAAAATGAAAAACGAAGTGTCCTGACACTACGAAGCGTGAAGCTGAAAAAAAAATTCGTTGTATTATATAGCGGCTGCTAGATTATTAATATGAAATTAATCATAATGTAATACGCTTGCGACGTGAACTAACTAAATTACATTTTCAATTAATGATCGTCATTGGATGTGATGGTTTTACAAATAATAATTATATTTACATTAGAATACTATTAAAATACCACCGTGTTTAACTCGTTCACGCACGCGATGACTGTAGATTCACCTGTATCCCGAAAATAGTCCTCGATTTTCACTTTCTGCGCTCAGTTTTTGAGACATTGACCGGTTTCAGAAAACTGTCCAAATTTTAAATGTTATCGTTTACTTTATGTAAGGCATCCCACAATGTTTCTATAAAAATGGAAAGAGGTGATGGGTTAATATATCAATAGATTCTCTCCATTTGTCTCTTGTTACTTTAATGTAGTCATTGTCGATACTTAGGTATAAGTAATTCAATCATTGCATCAATTATGCATGTGATTATTTTAGCCTTGTTAAAACAAATTATCGAGAAAGACAAACTCTGCTTTAGTATATTTTTCACATTTTGACGAATAGGTAAATCATCTTCTGTTTTTCATTTTTGGTCGAAATTTTGTAACTAAAGTCTTCACTATTTTAGAACGAGGAACCACCTAAAAAATCTCACGGCGATAACGTATAGTCGTTAAGTTAAAAAAGTAAATACAATAAAAATAATCAAATGTATCCAAACTATTATCCATTTTCCATGAAACAACCGGTTTCGAATGGAAACATCCAGAAGTTCAACGCATTCTGGTATTTGGACTGGTTCGTCGTGTAGATTTTAGCTTGATATTATTTTATAGCTATAGCTTAAGTACGCCGCCTTTTTTAATATTTATATTTTTTTCATATTATGAGGGGGGTTTTGTTTTATTTGAAAAGGAGACATTTGTTTTTCTTTAGTTTTACGCTGTATCGCGTTGATAGTTGATGTTATTCATAAATTTGTTAAAATCTGTAGTTAAGAGATTGTTATTTTATTATGCTTATATAATAAATATTTCTCTCAAAATTTTCAGCCTAAAAAGTCTAAAAGAAAAGTCGTATAGTATAAGCTATTTCATTTTGAATAAACAAACTAATACTTTTGTAATAATAAAAAGCTTATTGCTGTCATTTATGTGGAAATGTCACCGATAAGTCAGCATTTTTATGGCTTTACTTTTTTTATAAAATTTGGACAAGGTGATCTTTTGGGGTTTATATTTCTAGATTTTGTTTAGTTGACGTCAAAGGTGTTTTTTAAATTTAATTTAAGGTGAAGGTCAATTTAGTTACCTATTAAGAACATTACATATTGTTTTGATATGTGGGCGTTGAATGAAATATTTTGTATAAAAAGTTCCTTTTAGGAGTCTCTTAAAATATTAAATTTTAGTGATCCAAGAAGGAATGCGGTTTCATCATACCGTTGTCGTTATAAATAATGGCGCCGTTAATTTACTTATGCAACATCGTTACTAAGAAGCTACTAACTTATGTTAATGATTTATCTACCTACTTGTTTAGAGAAATATTGCGCAATGTATTGTAATATTTATTTTTTATTTAATTTTTTATCTTCACGATGTACCCTGTTAACTTAGTGTTAAGACACTTTCGGTCTTCACTTTCCGCCAAATACAGGAGGCATTGTGTGTTGAGTGGTAGAACTCCTTGAAACGCCTTTGTCTTGAAAAAAATAAGCTTTCGCCCTTTTTTTGGAACATTCAATTATTTGAAACCTTATTAAAAAAAAACATACCCAACTAGTTAACCTACTTCCCCAAAATATGTATAAAAATGTCGTAATTTTCTTAGAAATAAAAAAAAGAGATTCGTGTAACTCTTAACTCTGAACGGATCTTTCTATATTGTTTCCATAATACAATTACAAAAATATATTTTTTCTCCAGATCCTTCTCAACGATAAGTTACTGCAGAGCAACGATAAGGATGGAGAGAAGTTCGCCCTCGACCACAAGATCGCCAACGGGGAGAACAATCGCGACCAGAGCTCCGGCAGATCTTGCGCCTGCTGACCGACACCAGACCTAGCACTGATACCCTGCAAAATTACCATTTTTCTATGTTTTCCAACTTTTAACATGCATTTTTTGTTGTGTAAAGCAAAACTAAGTAGTACACTGGTTTTTTTTATTTAAAATGTTGTTCATTTTCTTATTGTTCCACAGTAGTTCCTTATTATTGTTTGTTTTGTTAATTAAATAATTTTAGTGTACATTTTGCAGTGTATTTTCTATAGTAACTCTACCATCGAATTTTATTTTCGTTATTTCTTATGTTATACATACATACATGTGTTTGCATGACATTTATATGAAATGCCTGAAACACACGTAACAACTAAGAATCTATATTTAATTTGAACAATTTCATTTTATACCGTTTTATAGCTTTAATATGTATTTGTTGAATAACTTGTTTTTTTTATATTATGCAAGTAATTAGAATTTTGTGAATGAGTTTGTTTTTATTGAAAATTTCTGGTATAAGGATGTAACTTACATATTATACATATTTAAATAGTGTTATTCTTCCTATATTTTTTTCTCATAATTAGAAACTTTAAGTATGACAGCAATACATTTTTACCAGCTTTGTTGAATTCATTTAACAAAGGTGGTAAAAATGTATTGCTGTCATACTTTATGTATAAATTGTTAATAATACTTTAGAGTATGTGAATATGTAGATTATGTCCTTTTACACTGAACCTGAAAAAAAAAGTTTAAACAATACACACTATACAAAGAAAGTGTTCTAACGCCATTTATAAAAAAAATATCTATCTAACATACAAAAAAAGCGATTTTTCTTATTTATAATATATTGGTGCGTTATTATATTAAAACAAATAAATAATAATATCTATAGTATTTAGATGTACGATGTATCAAAGTGCCTCTTGATCGAATTTCTTACTATGTGGGTAGTTGTAATGTAATTTCTTTTAAAAGTTCAAGTGCCATTTTCGGCTTGAGTCATATATAACGTAATATTATTATAGATTAGTGCGAGTATATTATTAATATTTGTGTTATTTTATTGTAATAAGTATTACTGTATGAGAGCGTGTGAAGTTATTTTAAAGTAATAAAATGTTTTGACATTATGATTGATCTTTGATTTTTCCTTTTTATACGTTTTTGGTTAGTAATAAATCACTCGTCTCTCTTCTATTTAAATGTTTTTTTTTCTTTTTTATTTCCATATATTACGATATATTAAAAATGTTTTTTTTTTGGTTGACTAAAACTGGTTTCTTTTGAGTAAACTTAAATGATTGAAATCAATTGTAGTAGTAAGCTCCAAATTTAGTACTAATTTGTGATTACATTATCACGTTCACAAGAAATATAAATCACTTAAGACTGCTAAGATCAGTTTATCTATAATAGTAAGTATGTTCGTATATAATTGTAGGCACAAAATACGCATACATAAATATGTAGCTAAATTATTAATCAAATTAAATATCCAACATTAAATAATCTACATATTCATAGTGTCAGTTTCACTTACGCGTTAGATAAAAACGTCTATTATCGATAAATCATCGGTTAACTTCTAAAGATATTTGCGCTGTCTAAGTCTATGTGCTATACCTACTAGCACTTTATTTGAAATCATTGTGGGCTAAAATCCCACTGGTGGGAATTTAATTTATTATGATAATATAATGAGATAGTAAAAACTGATAACGGACATAAAACTATTAGGCCTGAAAAGGAACATTATAATTGTTTTTGAAGACAGAATAGTTTTAGAATCATTATAAACTTGTTAAATTATAAGATATAAAGAAATAGCTTAGCAATAGGTCAAATAGGTGTAAAGCGTGATGAGTATGTATCGACGACATATTAAAATCAAAGGTCTAGAACATCTCATGTGGAATTTTAAATGCCGATATTAATATTAAAAGAATGTATGTATAAATATGCCTTTTTTATTCATAAGTCATATAAACATTTTTCCGTCATCGTTTATCATTGACATAATATATACCTACGCCCAAAACATATTTCTAAACACCTACATATAGGCCTATATAGATTAATTAATTATTCAGGCACGCGTTTCTAACCGGATTTTAAAATATGACAGTAGTTGGATATATCAAATAATATTATTTATGAAATAACGGCCAGTCAAGCTTTTTAGAGGTCAGTTGTGGCGCAAGAGCACTACAGTGTGACTTTAATGCGACAGGGCTTATAGAAGGGGTGTGCGTACGATTCCCACTCAGAGAAATGTAATATTAAATATTTTCATTTCCACGCTCTGGTAAAGACGCATATCTCGGGGTTGAGTTCCGCCACTCAAAACAATGTTCCCAAAATTTAGCGGAAAGTGGGAACGGATGTCTCTTAACACTAGGTTCCCAGGTTCCCTCTGCCTACCCTGCTATATGCGGAATACAGCGTGAAGCTATAAATAATAAATAACGACAATTATAGCGTCTATAAATAATTATTAAATTAAGCTTTTTTGGAGAAGCCATCAATATATAAAACTATTTAAATAAATTCCGGTTGTGGTTATGTTAACAACGTGGCTTATTTTATAATATACTGGCATTTGATGTTACCTAAATGTTTAGGTATAATCAATACCGTATAAAGGAATTTTAAGACAGCAGATCTAAATAAATTAATAAATTTATTTAATATTTTAATCTCCTCGCTCTGGTAACCAGATACAAATTGTTATAGTTGAATAGGCTTTGTTTTATAACAAAATTATGAGTTTGTGTCTGGCTGATTTATTGTAAATAAAAGGCCAGATCTGTGGTCCATTTGATTGTTCGGGGGAATAAAGCCTTTTCATTTGCCCGCTCTTGTAAGAAAAAATGAGGCGTTGAGTTCCACCATTCCGTTTGAGCGGAAAGCGGAAAACACCATTATGACACATAGCTACACTTTTAATTAATTTTTTTTTTACATAATAATGTAAGTAGTAAGTATTATAATAATAATAATACTCTTTTTTTGCATTCATTAATTTTAAACATATACTATATTATATTTGTTTATTGATCTCGGACTGTACACTGTACTACAAAATGAGTAAAAGGGATACTATAACAATTCGAAGACCAGTTCCATGAATATTCTACTACGGTGGCTATGAAACCCGTACTCAATTCACTAAGTCACATATTATTTTGAATGTCACTTTGCGTTCTTGGCTTACAATTTAACATAAGTAGTACGCTTTTCTTCGAACACTTGAAGAAACCAGCGTTCATGTTTTTAATAACAGTGTCTTGAGAAAACACGTTTTTAGTAGCGGTGTCTTAAAATGGTTTTTTTTGGCCACACTGTATCCCGAATACACCAGGGTAGGCAGACTGAATGTAAGGATTAAGACACTCCGTTTCCCATATTCCACCGAATTCTGGTGGTATTGTGTTGAGTGGTGGAATTCAACGCCGTTCTTTGCCTCCGCACCAAAGCGAAGATATAAAAATATTAAATATTTCTTTTCCTCAAATGGTAATCAAACCCACAACCTGTCGCGTTTAGTCACACGCTAGGGCCCACAACGGGCCTCAATGGTGTACCTACAAAATTAAGTATACAGGGTGGAATTGTCAGCACCACTTTAAATGAAACCACAATTTTAACTACTCTATAAAAGCCTAATATAATTCGGAGAAAAAATAATTCCCAAAAATGAAAAAGTTATTTTTTCAAACAAAATAAATAATAAAATTATCGTTTTAAAATAAAACGCCATTTGTAGAGTATAACATAGGCACGCACACACTTACCCGTCAAAGCGGCAACGTCGCATACGTATGTGTGCGTGACATGAAATACAGGTATGGATAAAAATCGTAAAATGAAAAAAAAATCCTACGTCTAAACTGTTGAGGTACCTTGATTAATTTTTTTAATTCTGTGTTGGAAATATTTTACCCTATATGCAGTTTCAGTAAAAGAAGCGCTGCCTCTTCCACCCTGTATATGGCGAGCCAACTGTAACGATTCACAAAAACTTGTTCTACACGATCTTAACAATTTTGCGAGACTGACAAACATGTATATGGACGAAATAATTGGTGTGACATATGTCCACGGTGAAGGTAGTTACGTCGGAGAGGTATTTCACTGTAAATGATCAATATATTTTGTTTTTATTTTGCAGGTGACTCAGCCCCAAGCGAAATATTTATTAAGATCGAGCTGACTATTTAAGAAAACACGTTAGAATTTGACAGCAATGTCGTATATTTGGTCAAAAAGGTTAGGTGAAATACGTTAAATGAAATCAAATTATAATTAACTTTTTAATTTATGTATTAAAAACTTGTAACAAATAAAAAATATTAAAATATATACAAAGTGAAGCTGAAAAATCAACTGAGACCAGTCGTTGCGCAAGGGCACAAATGTGTGACTGTAAACGTTGTGGGTTCGATTTCGAAGCGAGGCAATTAAAAATTTAATATTTTCATATTTTCATTTTAATTTAATATTTTCTTGGCTCAATTCGAAGGGAGGTGGGGAACGGCAGTGTCTGAACGGGAAGCGGAGTGTCTTAACATTAGGTTCCGAGATCCCCTATGCCTACCCTACTATTAGCGACATACTGTGCAAAATTTTGGAAAAAAATTAAATATTTGTTTATTTTTCAAACATTTTTTATTTAAATTGATAAAAATTACGTGTAGCAAGAAAACAAACAAACAGCATAAACGATAAGAAATTACCTTACGGGTCGTTAAAACTGCATTGACCTTTTAATTTTGTAAATGAGCATGAAGCTTCTCTTTTAAATGCTGCTATTAAATAATTATTTATAACATAAAAAGTAAAAAATTATATATAATATAAAGTTTGTCGTAGTGTATTTTTGTTTATTATAATATATATTATTAATAAATTGCGGTCGTAGCGGCGTTGTGGGTTCGATTCCCGTGAAACGTGAATTATTATTCATCCATACTTTTATTTCTTCGCTCAGGTAACAAGGAAAACGTTACAATCAAATTGTACTTATATAGAAAGTACAATTACTTAATTATTTATCATTAACTAATTATTTTGGGAATGGAGTGTCTTAACAATTATTTCGTAGTTTCTCTCTGCTTATCCTCCTATGTGCGGGATACAATAAAACATATTTAGATTTTTTTTTCAAGGAAAGTTGTGGAATGTAACTAGAGATAATGCAAGTACGAGATTTTAGATGTAACTGTTTCAAAAAGATAACGCGTTAAGTATGCAAATGAACTGGAAACCTTTTATTTGTATTTGCACAGAGATTGTGTTTTTTCACTCATTTTATCAGGACACATATAGTACTTGATAACCGCTCGTCTGCACCAGAGGTGTGTTCTAAAATATTGAGAAGTTGTTACTTAGGACACTAAGAAATTATAATTGAAATTATAATTTTTAGAATTATAATTTATTTGAAATTTTAAAATTATAATTTTTAAAATATTCTTAGTAATGAAATGAAAATTTAATTCTGTGTTCTTGCCTTTATAATTAGTTTGTGATTTTTTGGAAATGGATAACAATGGGGTAAGTAGTTTATACTTTTGACGTGTGATAATGTCCAAGATAAAGTTTAAAAATTAGAATTAGAGCTGGTGATCACTAAAAAAGTAGAAATACTTTGGACGACAACGTAGCTGGAACCTCTCTAGTATTACACGGAGTCGTGGACGGCGTTGATCAGTTACCATACTAAGGGTAGGCACCCACTTTCCACGTTCTGTCCAATTTTCGAGACAATGTGGGGCGGAACTCAACCCCACGCTTAGTGCACCAGAGCAGGGAAATAAAAAAAAATTACTTCACGCTGTATCCCGCACACAGCAGGGTAGGCAGAGGGAACCTAGTGTTAAGACATTCCGTTCCCCGACTTCTAGTGCATGTTGAGTGGCCGAATCGTGTGAGAATAAAAATAATTTAAATATAATAACTATACTGATTGTGTATATCAAACCCACAACCATCGCTCTTATAGAAAGACGCTAACCCACATAACTAAAAAAAAAACAAAAAATCTCTATTATTAACATAGATAAGTTATAAACAGTTTTCTTATATTAGTTTGCTTATTGTTGTGTAAACAATGTTATATCTTCATAGAAGCGTCATACTAATGAGATGTCGCGTCAATATTTGCCTATGATTAAATGGTTGATGACTAGATAGCTACTGAATTATTGTTTACAGTAATTTGTTGCACATATCACTAATTTATTATTAGAGATTTTAAAGTATATAAAAGGGCTCCTATAAATGTACAAAACTAAACTTCTCTTCGCAGTGCCGAAATACGTAAGTTTTGTATTAGGCCGTAGATCTGAGTATATGGCTTGAAGTCCAACTTAATATTTCTAAACTTTCCTGGGACTTTAACTTTAGCTCTTGACAGACAGACAAACGGACAGACATCTTTGTTTTCTTAAAAGGATCAGAACCCTTAAAAAAAACAAATAAAGCTTTATAGTCTCAATATATTATTTAATAATTTATTTATCATTAATATGTACATAAATTCGTGACGGTCGAACAACACAATTACCATTTCTAAAAAATCATTCACGACGGCTTACGACGGTCATCAAATGCACCTTTAGGCAGTTAGAGCCCAATTAAGGTAACGAAAAAAGTTGATGTTGAAAGACACGTTTGTTCCCAAGCTATTACTTAAGCATTATTTATAAATGAATTTGTATGTACAAATTCAGTACATTTATTCTATCTTGGTCAACTTCACGCAGTATCGTGGAAATGGCAAGGTAGCCAGTGGGAACCTTGTGTCATGACTTCAAGGGCAAGGAGCAGCTAATGTCATGACAGTTCATTTTCCTTATTCTGTCAAAATACAAGAAGCTTTTCGCTTTCGTGTTTTACTATTTTTTAAAGCATACTCCTTTTGAAGTATAGAAGTATAACAAACAGAACGTAGAAGTTACTACTTTTCGCCTTATGTCGGGCTAGACCAATTTTAAAATTTCAATTTTAAATATTTAATTTGTTATAAAATGTAGTATAAAGGTAGAAACTAGCTTAATTAATCTAAATTTATTATTATATTTCATTAATTTCAATAGTAACTCATAAAATGATTAAAGATTTAACATGTCATCTAACCTTTAGTGTCTGTATAACATATTGTTTTTTAATATGCTATTTTGAATATAACAGCTATAAATTTTTTCTCGGTTCTTTTTAACGGCTATTACTGTTAGAAATAACGTGTAGGGCCATCAATAATTCGTTACGTTAAATAATAGGTCTGTTTTTATATTAGATAGAGCAAAAAGATTTATGTGAATACAATAATGTACAGTGTTTTTTCATTTTAACTATGGACTTTGCCTCTTGCTTACTAAAAAATATTTAAATGACATCAGTGAAAATTTATGTATGAATAAGATTTCACACTCCTATTTAAATGATTAAAAATTCAATGATCTCAAAGTAAATATTTAATTATACAAAAAAATCAGCATCATCCTATATCCCTCACATACCAGGGTAGGCAGAATGAATCTGGTGATAAACACTGCGTTCCACATTTTCCGAAAATACCTCCAGGTATTGTGTGTTAGTGGCGGAACTCAACACGGATTTGGCCTCTACACCAGGACGAAGAAAAAAATTATTAAATATTTTATTTCCTCGAGTATCACATTTTGTGCCCCTGTGCCACAATTGGCCTAAACTTATTTATATAAAAGCAAAATTTTAATTTTATATAAGCCCCAGATCAAAAATATTACTACTTCGTCTTGGCAAAGTGCTTGCAGCTTCATAAAACGTCACAACCATCGCGTTGAACTTTTTATTCGTCCGTCAAACGCAACTTTTTATCTTTCACTGGACATCCTTCATCCATCCATCACCTGTCTCCTGCTATTCCTCCAGCTCGGAAATATTTATACATGCATATAATTAGTGTAGTCGTAACACTAGTATCTTAAAAATAAAAGAAAAAATGTTTGAAACAAAACATAAATTAAAAAATTATTATTTAAGCAATTAAGATTTAATCAACGTTCTATAAAAACATTTCTAAAGAATTATGTTTGTCATTCCTTTCAATTTTAAAATTACTGATGTCTCTTATAACAATTTCGAACCCATCTAAAACAAATATCTGTCTTCAGGCTACTAAGCGATTAAGGAACGATGTTGTAATAAACGTCGAAAACTTAACGGTTTGGACTCCGGAAGAGAAATCGTGGTGGAGACGAAAAGTACATAAGCCCACGCAAGTTATTTTAAACAATGGTAAGTATTTAAAGTTATTTAAATACTTACCTTACTTACCTTAATAATATTTTCTGATAATATGGAACAATATGTACCTATTAAGAGGACGGAAGTGGCAAGTCATCAAGTAAATCCAGGGCAAAGTATATTATAATTAAAACCTTTTTTTATATCCATAGAAAATATATCCTCTTATGATTTAAAAGAAGATTTAAAAAAGTTTTTACTCAAAACTGCTAAAATTATTTTATTACAGTTTCAGTGTGCATGAGAACCGGTGAGTTCACAGCTATTATTGGACCTAGGTAAGGCATTCCAATACTATTTAGTCAATAGTTATTATTAAAGGTAATAGTTAGTCAATAATATTGACATATTTACATATATATTTAAATATACCTGAAAAATACATTTTTAACAAATTTAATTTATTCCAACTAAGCTTTAACAGAAATTCGTTAAATTTCTTTCATCATCATATATCATATATTTATTATACATATATTTTTTCTACATTATATTATTTTCTATAGTGGCGCAGGAAAAACAACTTACTTGGTGGCGTTATCTGGAAAGAATACGTTACCAAGCACTGGCACTGTTAAAGTGAACGGTACTAATGTGGAACAATTACAAGGATTCGTTGAGATTCTGCCGCAGTTTGATGTATTTATGGAGGGCTTGAGTGTGATGGAGCATTTAATTTTTATGGTTAGTAAGAAATAGATTTACTTGTAAATAAAATGATAAATAAAAAAATAATTATAATTTCAGTTTTATTAATTATTCTATTTCTTATTGACTTAAGTGTAACGCACATTACACATTCACCACCACCCATTCTTAAACAACACGTCCTAATTATGTTCCAGACAGAAATGAAACTGGGGAGCATCAGGAAGTCTTCGAATAAGGCAATTTTAAAATCTTTAATACATGAACTAAAATTGAAGATGTTGGAAGACTCTCCTATCAGTTCATTATCAGGTGGCGAGAGGAGGTTGTTATCTCTAGCAACTTTAGTAAGAAATTTTATTACATAAAAAGAATAGAATAACGCTAAGAAGACTGACTGACATAGATCTTTTTCGAAAAAGTAACAGAGTCAACATTAATAACAATTAATATGTATTTACTTATATGTATAAGTAAATATATATATGAGATTTATAATATGATAGTAAAATAAAAAGAGTAACACTAACTTCATGTAGCGAGCGAGAGAACACACACGATGGATGGTAGTTTAAAATATCGACAAACAAAGTACTTTAAAATATTCTCATTTCGACCGTACTTATAAAAAATGTAAAACCACATTTTCATGTTAATAAAGGAGAATTTTTGTCGATCTTCTCTGTAATAATATTTCTATTTATACCAATAAAAAATATTATTTACTATATTTACAGCTATTATCAAAACCCCAAGTTTTGATTTGTGACGAACCAACCACAGGACTAGACAGTTACAACGCAGCATTAGTAATTGGAGTCTTAAAGAAGTTGTCGATTTGCGGGAAAATAGTTATCTGCTCTGTCCACCAGCCTTCGTCGGATCTGTTCAAAGAATTTAATGCCTTTTCTCTAATGTCTGAAGGAAAATTGCTATTTCATGGATCGCAGGAAGAATGTAAGAATTTGTTTGAACAGTAAGTTTAATAATTTGATATTTATGTCTCCGGTATATAGCAGGGTAGACTGAGGGAACCTATTGTTAAGATACTCTGTTTTCCACTTTTGTAAAATTTTCGTGGCACTGTGTGTTGAGGGGCAGAACTCAACGCCACGATTTGTCTTGTTATCGAAGTGAGGGAATAAAAATATAGATACCAAGATGTATTTTTTTTGCCTAAAAACGGGTAATAATATCAAAAAGCTTACACTAATAGCTATAATGGTAATTATATACGGTATAAAGACTGATGAAACTACCGTAAATCTGAACAAAGATCAATTAATCTATTTGACAGGACAATAATAGGCCATTCAAAAGTAGCTTTCATTCTAGTATTTTTTTTTCTTCTATTACACAATATGAGAAGCTATTTTAAAGAACCCATAGGATAGTTTTAAACTTGAAATAAGTTATTAATGCTAGAGAGAGGTTGATGCCTCGAAAATTCGACGGAAAGAGTGTCCGGTGGAAAGGGTGAACGGAGTGTTTTAACACTAGGTTCCCTCTGCCTACCCTGCTATATCCGTGAAGCGGAAAAAGTAGAAATTAAATAATATTCTAATATTTTTTCTAAACAGAATGAACCTCCGCTGCCCGCTCAACTACAACCCTGCGGAGTTTTACATCAAGGCCGTGTCCATGGACTTCGATAATAAATTTTTAGTTGGTAACATCCCACCGCTGGATGACGAAAGAACTGGTTTTGTGCGACACACCAGGTACTCCGTTTACATTGTATCGTTACGGATACAATTTAAAATATTATATTAATTACTTACCTACATATATAATTAATTGATTACTAAAAATAATCGTGTAATAATTAATTTCTATCTCTTTATATATTATTTTCCTCTAATATTTTTTATGGAATCTTATGTTATAAATGAATATATGATTTTTACATACTTAAAAAAATACTTACTAAAACTATTGAAACTTTAAATCTATATATATAAAAGGACTTGTCCTCACTGAAGTAAGACGCACGCACAGCCGTAACCGCATGTCTGTGAACTTAGCAGAGCATTGTCCAGCAGATCAAAAAAAAAATGGAGTTCTCTTCGCATGCACCTGAGTTCTATAGTTCCTGATAGTTTTATAAATAGTTCTGTCGTTTTTACCCCTGAAAAAGTTATGTAAAAAAATCATCTGCTAACTTCCCTTGGCAGATCATTTTTTTGCAAATAAAAATCGGGGCGAGATCTGCACTCATAGGGATGAATAAAATAGTTCCTGATAATTTTTAACAATAGTTCTGTTAATTTCACGAAGAAAAACATTTTTAAAATGAAAAAAAGAACGTTCGTTTCGAAAATAGTTCAAAAGGTAAAGTAATTTTTAAAATTAATAAAATGATATTCAGACGCGAGAACTCTTCATTTTTCAATAAAATATAAGCAGTTCTACGATATTTAGCCTGAAAGAAAACCAGAACTCTGAAAAAACTGCCAGCAGAGCACACACACAGTGGTACAATCAACTATGATTGTATGACATATTGAAAAATGTCCATTTCAACTCTCCATATATAAAAAAGTACTAAATAATTTATTTTTGAATGTGCTCAGACACAAGAACTCTTTGATTTCTAACAGAATATGAGTAAAAAATATATTTAGTACTAAAGTACTAATGATACTTTAGTAATGTTAAAACATATGTAGAGTTAAAATTGTCATTTTTCTACATTTCATATGTTCAACTATGCTCTGCTGGCAGTTTTTTCAGAGTTCTGGTTTTCATTCAGGCTAAATATCGTAGAACTACCTGTATTCTGTTGAAAAATGAAGAGTTCTCGCTTCTGAGCAAGATATTCATATTTTTAAAAAACATTTTTGCATCTCAACAAATTAATTTGATATTTTTCAACAAATCGAATTTTCAACTATGCTCTGCTGGCATTTTTACAGGAGTTCTAGTTTTATAATTAGCTTTTTATAATAGAACTACTCATATTCTAATATAAACTTAAGAGTTCCCGTGTCTGAACACTTTAAAAAAAAATAATTTAGTACTTTTACATATGAAGAGTTGAAATGGACATTTTTCAGTATTTCATACAATCAACTATGCTCTGCTGGCAGTTTTTTCAGAGTTCTGGTTTTTTTTTAGGCTAAATATCGTAGAACTACCTGTATTCTGTTGAAAAATGAAGAGTTTTCGCTTCTGAGCAAGATATTCATATTTTTAAAAAATATTTTTGCATCTCAATAAATTAATTTGATATTTTTCAACAAATCGAATTTTCAACTATGCTCTGCTGGCATTTTTACAGGAGTTCTAGTTTTGTAATTGGCTTTTTATAATAGAACAACTCATATTTTGTTAGAAATACAAGAGTTCCCGTGTTTGAGCACATTCAAAAAAATAATTCAGTACCTTTACATATGAAGAGTTGAAATGGACATTTTTCAATATGTCATACAATCAACTATGCTCTGCTGGCAGTTTTTTCAGAGTTCTGGTTTTCTTTCAGGCTAAATATCGTAGAACTACTTATAATTTATTTAAAAATGAAGAGTTCTCGTTTCTGAGAACGATACTCATATTTTTTAAAAATATTTTTTGTCGCTACAAGTTAATTTGATATTTTTCAACAAATCGAATTTTCAACTATGCTCTGCTGGCATTTTTACAGGAGTTCTAGTTTTATAATTAGCTTTTTATAATAGAACTACTCATATTCTAATATAAACTTAAGAGTTCCCGTGTCTGAACACTTTCAAAAAAAATAATTTAGTACTTTTACATATGAAGAGTTGAAATTGACATTTTTCAATATTTCATACAATCAACTATGCTCTGCTGGCAGTTTTTTCAGAGTTCTGGTTTTTTTTTAGGTTAAATATCGTAGAACTACCTGTATTCTGTTGAAAAATGAAGAGTTCTCGCTTCTGAGCAAGATATTCATATTTTTAAAAAATATTTTTGCATCTCAATAAATTAATTTGATATTTTTCAACAAATCGAATTTTCAACTATGCTCTGCTGGCATTTTTACAGGAGTTCTAGTTTTGTAATTGGCTTTTTATAATAGAACAACTCATATTTTGTTAGAAATACAAGAGTTCCCGTGTTTGAGCACATTCAAAAAAAATAATTCAGTACCTTTACATATGAAGAGTTGAAATGGACATTTTTCAATATGTCATACAATCAACTATGCTCTGCTGGCAGTTTTTTCAGAGTTCTGGTTTTCTTTCAGGCTAAATATCATAGAACTACTTATAATCTATTTAAAAATGAAGAGTTCTCGCGCCTGAATATCATTTTATTAATTTTAAAAATTACTTTACCTTTTGAACTATTTTCGAAACGAACGTTCTTTTCTTCTTTTTAAAATTTTTTTTCTTCGTGAAATTAACAGAACTATTGTTAAAAATTATCAGGAACTATTTTATTCATCCCTATGAGTGCAGATCTCGCCCCGATTTTTATTTGCAAAAAAATGATCTGCCAAGGGAAGTTAGCAGATCATTTTTTTACATAACTTTTTCAGGGGTAAAAACCACAGAACTATTTATAAAACCTATCAGGAACTATAGAACTCAGGTGCATGCGAAGAGAACTCCATTTTTTTTTGATCTGCTGGACAATGCTCTGCTAAGTTCACAGACATCGTAACCGCTGTGTGTAGAAACGTGAAATTTTGACAGATGTTTACTTTCGTAATCTGGACATCCACTAAGAAGGGATTTTGTGAAATTCTAATCCTAAAGGGGTGAAATGAGGGTTGAAAGTTTGTATGGAAAAAAATTTAAATCGGCACCGATTTTTATAAAATTTGAAATTTAGATATTTAAAAATATTTAATTGAACCCGTGTTTCATCGTTTTCTAAAATTCTCCCCCTAAGGGCGCAAATAAGGGGTTGAAAATTTGTATAGAACTTTTTTTAAATCGGCACCAATTTTTATAAAATTTAAAATTCAGACTCTTAAAAGTATTTCATTGAACAAATGTTTCATGGCTTATTAGAATTCATCCCTAAACAAGCAAGCGAAGCTGCGCGCGTCCGCTAGTTAAGCAATAAAAGGAAATATTTATTAAATGTTTTATAGAAATATATATCGACTAGCGGACCCGGACACGGCTACGCCTGCTTGAAGTATAAGAATATAATTTCTATAGAAATATAATTTCAATCTAGATGAAATGCTAAAAGTCACTATTATATTTATTTTCATAAGGATGAATATCAAAATGACGCGGTAACGAACGCGGTCGCATAGCGACGACGGTTGTTATTAACATGGCGTAATAAATTGCATGTCAAATTAGAAAATATTTTAATTTATTAGTATACCTATATGTGTAATGTAATATTATATAGCCTAAAGCACTTCTGAAGAATGCAGCTTTCACACAAAACAAAAACAAAGTAAATCGATCCAGTAGATCCAGAGATCTTAGCGTTCAAACAAACAAACAAACAAACAAACTCTTCCGCTTTATTATATTAGTATAGATAACTTTTATTTTAAATTATTTAACATGATGTACCATTATCAATCGTAGCGACATATCCCCAACTGGACAATAATAATAATTTCGTGTTAACTTTTTCTACCATTTCCATGTTCGTAGGCACGTCAACATGTAACATGTTCATATGTCAGACATTAATCTATTTTTCCATCGCCTATAAAAACTTAAGGTCAATGAATTATTTCGTAATATTTGTTAATACTTTCCTATATGGTAGGTTGCTAAGACATTCTTTTATAGTATTAACGAGTCTATTAAGCTATGGTATAAAAACATTCGTATTTGTAGGTTTTGCTTATATTGTTTAATGTTGTGCAATAGCACGTGTTTTGTTTAGAGTAATTAAATGTTAAAGATGGCTTCGTGCGTGTTATTGTACTTAAGATTGGACTACACGTTGTAGCAGGGTAGAACGGGAGCCTGGCAACCTAGTGTTAAGATACTCCGTCCTAACTTATACGAACACTTCCGTTCCTCACTTTTCATCGAATTCTGGAGCCATTACGTGTTGAGTGGCGGAACTTAACGCCACGCTTTGCCTCGCCCGTTTGCTTGACTGTGCACATCACTATTCCTATGAAGCTTAAAAGCTTTGCTTCTTATAAAAAAAAATTCGCTTACAAGAAAAAACTTACTGGTCACTTAAAAGAATATTTTGTTTTAATTTTTATACATTTAATGAAAAAATAGACAATATCCGTAAATCGATATAGTTTCGGCCGACGTTATAAGTATATTTTAATGGACAACAATAAAAATACAAAAAAAAACCAGTAGTACCTATATTATAATTGCCTTAAAGTTGAACGGTTCATAACTAACCTAGCCCACGTAGTACATCTTGTAGGCCGATAGTTATTTGTTGAATGTCATTGTTAAATATTATGTTGATATTACGCGTCAAACTCATGATGGTTTATGGCAACATTTTTTTTAGCCTATAAGCCCGTTTTTTTGTATTAAGTTATTTATTTAACTTCACGCTTTATCCCGCTGTAGTATGGTACTAAGGGAACTCAGTTTTAAGACATTTTGTTCCCCACTTTTCATCAACTTTCAATACATTGCGCTGAGAGACGGTAATCAACACCGCGCTTTGTCTTGTTTCTAGAAGGAGAAAAAGAAAATAGTTCATTTGCCTGAATGCGATTAAACCTGCAATCGTTGCGTTTATTGGGAATTTCAGACGTTGTGCTGCTCAACACGCAATGTCTCAAAGATTGGGGGGCGGTAATTGGGGAAGGAACAAAATCATATTTATTTCTATCTATATCTATTATCTATTTATGAAGTTATTATTTTGTTTAGATTCACGTGATTATTATCTAATGCTTATGTAATATTTCAACAGATGCCAAAGAAGTTGGTTAAAACAGGTACAGCTGCTACAGTGGCGCTCCTCACTGTTATTGAAACGGAATATAAAGAATTATATATTTCAGCTATTTTTTGGTATTGTAAGTATATATTATATTTATGATTATTTTTACTTTTATACATATTACGCAATTTACACAAAATTTAGAAGCCGTTTGTAAAAGTACATATAGTATGGTCGATACGATTGACTAGTCGGAAAGTTAAGAAAATTGGTAAAATCGAATCTGCGCAGCCATTTACATGTTTGACCACGATTCATTGACCGCATTGTACTTAAACAAACATAAATTCACGTGGTGTAAAACAAACTTGGTTTAAATATTTATATTATTCTAGGAAATATATATCTATAAATATAAATAAAATCAGAAGAACAAAGATATTATTAATAACTTTTTAAAATTATTAATAACAAAGATATAATATTAATAAACCATTTTTTTTTCAGGTTATGTCCTGTTTAATAATAAGTACATGTTATGTCGGCATAACAGGTAGGACCCAACAAGGGGTCCAGGATCTGAGAGGATTCCTTTGGCTTATGTGTTCTGAGGTATCCTTCAGCGTGTCGTACTGCGCTTTGTATATATTTGAAGCGGATTTAGCACTTTTCAAACGGGAAGTTGGCATTTATAGAACTTCTTGTTTTTATGCTAGTAGATTTTTAAGTATGGTGAGTATTAATTATATTTTATTCATTGAATAAAGATCATAAAACGATCTAAAGTTTTTTTAACATAATATTAATAACTTTTAAAGTTATTAGTTTTGGTTATAGATAGATATCAGGTAATATTTGATGCCATCGTAGCACAAAAAAGACGATTAACCCACAAACAGGTATGAACTCAAGTCAAACGTAATGGACTAGTATAATAAGAGCGGCATTAGATTCCTTCACGCTACACACATCATGGCTTATTAGACGAAAATGATATAGATAACACTAAGCTATCTTTATGTATCATAAAAATAATACAGGAAAATAAGGAACGGAGTGTCTTAACACTAGAATCCCTCTGCCTAGCCTGCTATATTGTTAATACAGTAGAAGCTGACAAAAAAAAATACAAATATAATATAAAGAAGTAAAAGATACCCTCCTGGAACCTTAAATTAAATTAAAATATTGAACCAAGAAACTTTGAATTCAATTTTCAGTAACTTATTCAGTTTTTAACCACTCGATCAAAAGGTCAATTAACAACGAAGTAAATGTTAGTAAATTAAATAATTACACTCTTTAGACAGCTTTACTTAAAGTATAAGTAATTACGTAATCATTATTCTGTGAATAAATTAGATGTGTTATTAATAATCATTCATATTCATAAGCTATTATTATTTTATATGATAAAAGTACACACATGTAATTTATCTAGTGATCGACATCTAGATATGAAGTAATATATTTACATACATTTGCAATGAATTAATAATAACAAGTATAAAAATAATAATAACCGTCTCTCTCTCTCTCTCTCTCAGTCTATCCAAGCTTCCTTCTATACTCTTAGATATAACTTAGAACTTTATATTTTTAAAAATTAAATCACATCTGAAATGGTCAACGGTGACCATTTCTGGGTTTACCTGTGGTTACTTCAAGATGGAATCCGGCTGATCCGTCACAGTAGAAGACATTTTTATCTCTGAAGACCCTTCCTGTACGTGTTGAACCTGTTTCCCCACGCCCCACGCAAACCTTCCAAGGGACCGGGTTCAAAACCTTTTAATTATACTAATAGCTATTGCAGTATTACAAAAGTTGTAGTGGTCTATTTGTCGATTGTAACCATTATTTAAACAATGATAGATTTTTTATTCATAATTCTCGACCCTTGACACTTGCTAGAAAAAAAGTTTTACTGCATTTAGTTTTGTTTTTTTTAGCTATACGCTATATTTCGCCCATAGCAGGGTATGCAAAAAGAGCCTGGGACCTAGTTTCCAGACACTTAATTTCCATAAGACACTTCCACCATTGAGTCGTGGATCTCAAGACCGCGCTTTGTCGCGTTACCACAGAGAAGAAATTAAAATTTAAACCGTTTCATTCTCTGAGTAGTAATCGGGAATCGAATCCACAACTTATCGCGTCGCACGCTTGTGCCTCTGCGCCCTTTGATTTTGATTTTGAATATTAATAGTTTGTGTAATACTTGAAGTAAACTATGCATGTGATAAATATCTCATAGTGTTAACCTTTAATACTAAGACCTATACCACGCCGCACCTCAAACTAAGTTCCTGACTAATAACTTTGTATGTCATCAATATTATATATATTATATACTAGTATTCATATTGTATTATGTGTATAAATAAATGTACCCAATACTCATATTTATTATACATTACACACATCAATTGCAACTAAAAAACCGAATTCTAAAGGAATTGCGTGTTGAGTGGCAGAACTCAATTGCGCGCTTTGCCACACCAGAGCGAAGAAATAAAATATTCGACTTCCCCAAATGGGAATCGAACTTACGATAAAATTACATTACAATTGTATATTTTTAGTCCCGAATCATTTACTCGTTTAGAGATAGATTTAATTGATTAGTTCATAGTGTCTGGGCGGATAGAAGGGAGGATTAGACTTCTTATAGAATAGAAGAAGAGAGGAGTGAGCTCTCTTCTCTTTTTTTTAAATAAATGAAATAAAAAAGTTATTTTATTCAGATGCCGCGTTGTATAATATGGCCGGTAGCGTACGTTGCCATCGCGTCGCTTGCAGTAGAGCTACCAGATCATTTCGTCACGACTCTAAAGTTCGCTGTTGCACTTATAGCCACTGCTATTACTTCTGCAGCTTACGGTAATTGTATGGGTTTTTTGTTAATAAAAATAATTAATTATATAAATTTACACCTTATTCTTATAAACTCATAAAAAAATGTCAACTTCCTAACGAAACCCTGATAGACAGATTGAAAACACAAGGTAAAACTTGAATTTCTGACAAATGATATTCATCATCATCATTAAAGAGTAGTGAGAACTGTCCACTTCATAATAAGAAATAGTTCTACAGTCGAATAGTTTTAACAAGCATGTAAGAATTTTGACGTAGGTTGATGAAAACGGTTTGACCTTTTCTAAAAAAAGTATTTTTTCTTTCTAAGTGTTATTACATTTTAAAATCGTTAACAATATTATGTAATCTTCCAGGTCTCGGCATGGGTGCCCTATTTTTATCGACAGGTGCAATGGGTGATATAATGCCGTGCGCAGACCTACCTCTTTTTCTGATGTCGGGTGCCTTTCTACGGATATCATCGCTGCCCACGTGGTTGTATCCCTTGAAGTATTTTTCTCATTTCTACTACGGGATTGATGTGTTAAGTAATATATACTGGAGGCAGATAGATTGGATTGGTAAGTTACGAGAATTGAGAATTTATTATATAAAAAAAATGTTTGCAAAGTATTTTTTTACATATAAAAAATATTTTAAGGATCTCAAGCATCCATAAACAACACTTTTATAGAACTAGACGCTTAGGCACTCTCAAACTAATCCGACAGGTTAATCTTGTTGGACTTTTTGTAAGATATCGATAAAAAAGCCCATTTACCAAATTGCATTATAAACATTTTTTTATTTATTATGTACTTATGAATTTATATTTCTAATGGTTATGGTTTAATATAAATGTAACCATTCATCATAAGAATGTAACCGTTATTTAATACATTAAATCTAGAAGGAAATTACATAAAAAATATATTATATTTATTTTTCTATATTATTTATTTTCTATATTTTAATATTTATATTTCTTTCTTAAGTTCTTTATGTATAGAAAAATCCTATTAGTAAAATATGAATGTAGCAGAAATTTTATTTCGTTTAGTATAATATTGTAATAAATTTATGTTCGCAAGGATGTTTATTTTATTTTTTATATATACGAGTAAATGACTTAATTCACGAAGAAACGAACATGAACACAATTCATTTGACAAATCCGTTTAAGCTTCCCACGATTATGTTAATGCTTCCTCAAATATATTTTAGTATTTATCTTTTAAATTTTTTCTAAAGCCAGCATCTAAAAAAATATATTAGATAATCCTGATTCTTTGGTTGTATTATTTGAACAATTTAAATGCAAATTTAAATATTTTATGGTAATAATGTTTTTTCCTTGATGAGGCCAGTCGCGGCGCAGGGAAACAAATATGCAACTGTAAACGCGACAGGTTGTGGGTTCGATTTCCACTCGAGGAAATTCAATATTTTATATTTTCATTTCCTTGGTCTAGTAAAAGACCAAACAAGGCAAAACGCGGCGATGAGCTCCGCCGCAGCGCCGCAACACGCAATGCCTCTAGAATTCGACGGAAAGTCGGGAACGGAGTTTCTTAACACTAGGTTCCCAGATTCCCCCTATTATGTTCTATTATGTTCGTGAAGCTAAACGAATGAAGTGAACAAACTGTTTAGCTTTATAATATTAGTTATGTTAGATTAGAATAAGAATTAAATCACTCGATACTGTTACCCTCACAACCTATCTTTACTTTACGTAAATAACAATCACATTTCGAAAAAAAAACAATGATTTTTTTATTTTCTTTAATTACGTTGTTTAAAAGTATAACGTAGGTACCAGTACCTGCAAATAAAAACGAGGTCAATATAATTTACTTAGTACTATATAAAAGGATTAAAAATATAATTTATTTTTATTTTAACATAATAATGGCAATTAACTTTCCTTTTTGGATAATAATTGTGTTAAATTAATGTAAGAAGAACTTTAAGAAGTCCGTTAAAAAGTAGCTTTGAATAATATCAATTAATATTTTACTAGACAACGCACAGACTATACTAATAGAAGTAGTAAGTTCTATTGGACTTAGAGAATTAAAATTTTGCAGGTTACGTTAGAGTATACGAGAGATATAAGAGCGGAAGAAACGAGAATTTCCTTTTTAGGTTTTAAAATCCTCGCATATTATTTAATAAGTAGGCGGGGGATTCTTTGTGTCTTAATTAATGTTTTTTACAAGCTTATTAAGCTTTTACAATGACAATCAATCAACTTAAGAGAATGTGACTACACTCTTTTGACGCACTTCTTATCGTCCGTGTTAATTGAGAATTCGAAATTGTGCTCCTATATGATTTTAATTGAACCTAAGAACATATCGTTATAAGATAATAGCTGTGGGTTCGATCCTTATTTAAGGGACATATTTAAAATGTTTTTAGTTTCTCGTTCTGGGAAGATAAATTAAATGTAGACTTCCACTTTTCACGTCCACAGAAAATGAAAAACGCAATGTTCCACCAGGTCCCATTTTCGTAAAGGAGTTTCGTTGGTGTGCAGCAAAAACTACTCTACCGAAGTAAAAAAAAGATTGAAAAATGTTCAATAATTTTATTCGAAAATTGTAAGAAATTGCCGTCGTCAATTATATAAAAAAACTAGCGACCCACTCGCGGCTTCGCCCGCTTTAACTATTGAATTACTCATATAATGTATGTGTTTGCAAAGCACTTAAGATAATGTGAAAATTACTGAAACCCTACTGCAACCCGCATTTTGTTAGTTCCAATAAGGATTTTCCGATTGTCTTAAAATAAACACAAATAATAACACAAACAACAGAAAACTTAATCAACTATCAGGGTCTTGGTTCTCTGATCGCGGTCTCAGACGAAAACCTGCTTTAGAGCAGACACATGGAAGGGGATGCGGGGGGGGGATTGGAATTGGACCCTCGGTTTCCTGAGGGAGGCCTAGATTAAACGACCAAAGTCAAGACGTCTGACCTCGGGCGGCCGGCTATGCGGAGGGCTGCTCCTTAGGTGCAGATCAGCCGATACATCAGCGCAATGGAATACGTTGGACGCGAGACGACTAATGTGTACCTCTAGGGTTTCTACCTAGGGTGGGTTACGGTGAGTGGCGCGTGGTGTTCACGTAGTATGGTGCCTGCGTCACTCGCCGGAGGGTGAGATTCTGTACTATCTGCAGGATTCCTCGTTGAGTAATACTCGCTAGGGCATTGTGATGTCATCAGTGTATAGTGCGTAGAGAGCAGGTGACAAAATTCTGACTGGGACAACGGCAGCGATCGGGTCGCTGCTAGACCCCGCACTCTCAACTCTCACGCAAAATGTCCTGTCACTTACAAAGCAGAGCGGCAAAGACATGCGCGACGTGCTGGGGGGTGCCCGCTCTGAGCACTTTATGAAATAAGCCCGAGTGCCAGACGCGGTCGAATACGCGTGCTACGTCAAGGAAGACTGCTATTGTACACTCACACTCTCTCTCGGTTGATCACTGTTGCATGGTTTACCCAGAGTGGTATACCCGCTCGCCAAACTGCTCGCTTCTTGGGTGGATGTGCGACTGGTGAAGTGAGAGAAATAACTTCTCGAACAGCTTGGCGACCATGCTGAGGAGGATTATAGATCGGTATCCCTCAGCAGTATAATGAGCAGGCCCTCGTTCCATGTCCGGGGGAAAGAAGCCAGGCGGGTGCGGCGGATCCACTATTATAAGCAAAATGTTGCGGGGCACGGGGGGACGCGTGGTGGGCGACGAACCGTTAATCAGCAAGGATTTTTTAGTACTTTAGTTTTAAATCTGTGCTACCAATCTTTATAATATATTTAATATATTTAAATCACTATAGATAGTATTTATGCAGGTGTATAAATATATATATGTTTGATCGCGCCATGCCCTGTCTTTTATATTTATTCCTCTAAGATTAGGTTGCCTGGAAGAGATCACTTTTAGTGATAAGGCCGCCCTTTCACATTTATTTTTTGTACGATTTTTTTTTTGTTTTTGTTAAATATGTTTAATATGGTGTGAAATAAAGAGTTTTTTATATTTTTATGTTTATCACTATTTTTAGATATTTAAATGACTATTTTTAAACAGCAGAAATTATTAACAAAAACCTACCTATTAATAACTACTACAACAAATATGAAAACAAATATATCGCGCTTAAATAATACATTCAACTCCAATTATCCAATACGTGCAAACGCATCTAAATCTTCGTTGCTATAGAGGCAGGCGGGTTTTTTTTTCCGAGCTAGTGGTTAATGCTGTTAGCCCTATTGGCTTTTACAGCGACATCGGTTGGGTAGGGAAGAGGGTACTCTGTCCCTGATGAAAAGCAAGCAGCACGTGGCTGCCTGTGAGGAAAATTAAATAGAATGCATCGGCCGGGAATCGAACCCGGGCCGCCCGCGTGGCATGCGAGCATTCTACCGCTGAACCACCGATGCATGTACGGCTGGCAGGCGCGGCGAACTCGCTTGTATAAGCAAAACGTCGCGGGGCGCATGGCGAGTGGCGAGCCGTTTCGCAGCAAGGATTTTTTGATATTGTAACAACTTCTTAAGTACTTATTAAAATGAAAAAACGTAAAAGACAGTTTTGATCTACATTAAATGGCCAGCGTAACTAATATACTTATTTATATGCTGAGAGTAAGGCATAAGTGAAATTTGACTCGGCGTGATGTGTTAACAATTAAATGCGTTTTTCTATAAAACTATTCGCAATTTCGAAATAGCGTAAAAAGCAAATTTTATCTTCGTTTAACGTAGAAATTTAATAAAGTATTTTAAAGGATAAGGATTAATACCATTATGGAAAAATATCCCTTACAATAAAAAATATGTTGAAATTATTATTTTTAGACAGAAAAATGATCACTACACGTTATTCTTAAAAAATATGAATATGCCGTCGCGGACTTTTTTGTAGATCTTATTAAGAGGAACAATACTCCAGTACATTATTTTCATGTAGTACTTACCATTAAAGCAGCGCATGCGCGAAAGTGTCTCAGCGGGTAGGACTTTATACACATTTATCGTATTTATGTTAATTTACATAAGAATGTACAAATAATAAACTATATATAAACCTTCTACGAAAAACACCTGACTTAATGGTGAAGACCGCATCAAAATCCGTCGGGTGGTTTAGAAGAAGAAGAGTTAGAAACAACAGACAGACACGAAAAGCGACTTTGTTTTATAAGATATAGGATAGGATAACTAAAATTTTTATTGTTACAGATTGTCCAGTCAATTCCACATTAAAATGTCTAGACAATGGAGCAGAAGTGTTGTATGAAAACGGATATTCAACTAATTATATTCTAGAAGACAGTTTAGGAAACCTATTTGTATTTATAGTGTGGAGTGTTCTAGGATACTGGGGCTTGAAGCGAGAAGAAAATAAAGGTTATGCTTATTAAAACTTTTGTTTTTTTTTAAATTTACAGCGAGTATAATAATATTTTTGATCTTTTTATTACCAAAATTACTTATAATAAGAGAGGAAGACACAGTAAGGAGTGGAAAACACAGTATCTCAGTATACATGATGATTTCCCATTAATGATTTTAAATATTAAATTTATTCCATTTCTCAAGGTTTTTTTAAGTTTACCACAAAAATGTTAGAAATTATGACATGATCGACCTTGGTGCGCACCATGAGCGTGTTGCTAGCTACGTCCGCTACGGAATGGGGCAATTACTTAAACGATTTACAATTTTATCATTGAATAACCGTTTGATTTGTTTACATCTTTCACAATCGTAAATTGTTCTCTTTGTGTGTATAAGGAGATTTTATAGGAGATGTTTTTAAACTATCGTGGAGCAGACGACTGTAAACAGAACGCATGCGGGTTCCCACGGGGGAATGAAATGTTTAAATAAAACAAACACTTGATGTTAACTGAAGTTTGCTAAAATACAAAATTGAAAATTGCATTTAAATCAGATAAGCCGTTAATAAATCTTATTTTTATTTTCATTATTATATTACTTACCTTACAAAAAACCTTATATACTTCTACATACTTTCTTATTTTGGAGGATACATTATTAATAAAATATAAGAAAATAAAACCCGTTTAATAATAAAAAAAAGTATTTATTAAAAAATAATTAATCCTATAATTAATTAAATTCATTTTATTGGCCACGGCTGTTGGTTACTTTGAGAAACCTACAAATACATAACTCGTATATATTATTTGAGGTAGTCAGTGCTAAAGTAATCCACATGATATACTAAAAATGTTAAAAAATATATAATAATAATATAATTTCCAGCTCTATTTGCTTTTTAGTACTTTTATTAAATGAAGTCGGTTAAAAATTCATTATACTTAGGATATAAGTTAGGTAAAATTATGTTAAATAATGTGGATGTCATCTTTTGCACTGACTACCTTTAATTCACATAAACAGGCGCTCCTAATCTCACGCACGATATCATTCAATATTATTGTCTTATATTAATTACATTATTATAGAATAGATAATATAACTATAAAATATAGCAGTGAACACAGTTTAGATTTATCTCTTATAGTCGATTTCCAAAGAGAACAGTATTCTTTTTTATATCACGCTGTATAAAACGTTAACATTTTAGATGAAATGAAACGAATCTAATTTTTAATAAAAAACGCCATTTTGATTACAATTACCAATGGAAAAACAAACATAAATAAAAAAAATTAAATGGCATCCATTACGATAAATATATGACATCAATGCTATACCTTCGTATGCGTTAGAAAGAGTCAATGAAGCGAGAATCGAACCCGCAGCTACCATCGTTACCAAAATAAAAACAATATCTACATTTAATACACCGGTGTGCCTCTACTCCTCTTGATAACCATAAGAA
Organism: Heliconius melpomene rosina; assembly: GCF_056956725.1. Lineage (NCBI taxonomy): Eukaryota > Metazoa > Arthropoda > Insecta > Lepidoptera > Nymphalidae > Heliconius > Heliconius melpomene. Next base: position 16,247,594 of record NC_140398.1, read on the forward strand.
AAGCAACAATATGTGCTATAAAATACATTACAAGTAAACAAATGCAATTTCTCCAGAAATTTTCTTCAGCATAACCAAATCTCTTCAAAACATCCGGACCCGTCTTTATGCAGGGCATGCCTTTTATACTAACACAATTTATGGATTCTATGGAATCCCATTGAAGTATAGATATAGATTCGACTCCATAGTAGAACCCAGACATGTATTTTATCCAGGAAACGTAGGGGGACGCACTGCCCAGATTGAGGTATATTCCGGAGAACATGGTGCCAACGAGTTCGAAAGGCACCGACACTAGCGCTGCTGTCTCCATTTTATCAAACACAGATGATAGGAAGGATCCTATAAAGAAAAGTTATTATTTAATTCGTTGTAATGAATATTATTAGGTAATTTTTTAGTTTTCAACCATCGCGTTTGCAATGACCATAAATTTGTTTTATATTTTTTTATAAAAAACGAAAAGATTTGTCGCTAAGATATTTTTATTAGCGATAAATTTGTTTTTTGTTACTTAATATATTCCAAGTTGAATGCACTCTATATTTTCATCCTCTAATAAGGAAGTAACACCAATACACTAGAGCAATAATCCGAGAAGTAGCTAGTTTTCATCGTTACACTTAAATATAAACTTAAAAAATAAACTGGTTTTTAATTCGTCCAGTTATAGACTTTTTTTTATTTATATAGTGTATATAAATTAATAACCCAAAACTTTCCTTTAAGTCAATAAACTCGATCAGGAAGGGGATATGAACAGGTAAAGTCACGTTTTTATATAATAAAAACCGGTTAAAATCAAAAACGACGCATCACAACGCGCTTCATTAACATATTCTACTGACATTTTCATTCAAAACGCATCTTTAATTTTATTATTTTTTTAGCTTCATGCAGTAGTATCCCACACATAGTTAGGTAGAGGGATTAATGCCAGGAGGAAGAAGAGTTAGGTAGAGGGAACTAGACAACCTAGTGTTTAGACACTTTGTTCCCCGTTCTCTACTTTCCGTCGTATTAAGAATGTGTAATTTATCTAACACCAGCAGGGAACTTCCTTTGAACACCCTGGCAATATATAGTATTAAGTAAGTATCTTTCTTCATAAGCATCTTTCTTCATAATTCTTTTTTTTCCTTTTTTTACTAATCCAATACGATATTTCTTTAAACATCTCTTATTTCATGACATATTTTATTCATCTCTTAAAAAAATATTTTAAATAATATATTAGTAATATATATTTTTATGTTTAAATTTACTACGAATATATATTTTATAATAATAATTTAAACAATAAATTAGATAACATTTTTTATAAATCACTACAAAATGCTAATGAAATTGGATTAACGCCATATCTCGTCTAATGTCATGAAAATCTAAGGCTAAGTGATGCAAATTTCCTGAGAATATTCTTTTATTTGCTATTTTTATATGGAACTTGCTTTTTTATTATTTTATTTCACATATTTATCAGATTCCGCTTTTCAAACGCATTCGTAGACACACATTAAACCAAACTAGATATGTAAAATATGCTTTAAAAAGAACATAAAAATAATGGTGATAAATATCTAATGCTAATCCCGGATAGATCTAAACTAATATAAATTAGGAAATTTGTATACGTATTTAGAAGTCGCGTAAAAGTCCTGTTAGCTTCACTCTCCAACCGTCATTCGCTTCGCTCGCTAACAATAAAACTCACAATAATGCTTCATCAATTATACTTAATTTCTATATAAAAAAACACTCGCATAAAACCTTTTGAATAATAAAAATATTTTACCATAAGCATTCGCGTAGTTTGCGCAAAGAATGCAGACGAAACAAAAACCGAGCCAGTTCATGAAACCTCCTTGCAGACCAGCCACATTGAAGATCAGGGTAACGAAGAGTACTGGTTCGATTACCGCGCGAGGTATCTGCAATTAAGTGTTTACTTAGAAATGTATTACTAGAACCGTCGTATTGGCCGCTGCACCACAAAGATCTCTTTTACCGCAAGGATCTGTTAATAGAGAAAAAGAGAACTTTGTGTTCAGATACTCCGTAGCCAACATTCCGCCACACTCACAAACATAGGCTTATTTGTAAACCGCGCTCAACTCTGAGATCGATCTTGAGATGCCATTAAATAATCTATGAATACTATTACTACCCAAGATCGATCTCGATACGAGCCTTAGTGAATTTAGTTGCGGAACTAAAAATCTTACTTTATCTTATTAGAGTAAGGAAATGAATATAAATAAAATCGTACCCCAATTTAGGATCGAATCTACAACTTTTTGCTTCACCGTTACATTGAACTCAGTATACATATTAATAAATATAAATTTGATAATATTTTCTGTATGCATTATCAACAATTAAAAAAAAACTTGTTTTTAACTTTGTTATCTTTAAATATAAAGTGTTAACGGTTTTTGTAACTTTTAAGTAACAAAGTTCGAATAAAACGCCTATAATTACATTTTCAAAGTGTGTTGTAACAAAAATGAGCTGTCAGTATGAAATACATGTTTGACGTGTATAATTAAGAGATCTTTAGCTGCCACGTTTGTATGCAAGAGGTTATTTTTTCTCTTAACTAAAACTCCTTCATACTAATGTTCTACTAACTCATGAATTTCTGACTATTATTTTTTTTAGTTTTACCTACACACTGAACTCTATTTCGCATCTTTCCCCAATTTTCGAAGCACTGCTTGTTGAGTGGCAAAACTCAACGTGGTGCTATGTTTTCTTGCCACGTGGAGGAAATGAAAATGGGTCGGACCCGCAACTGTCTTGATTACAATTAGTTTGTGGGTTCGGTTCCCGACAGATTGTTAAAAGCGCAGCGATGATTTCCGCCAGTCAACTAGTTTCCAGAATTCAGAGGAAAGTGGGAAACGGAAGTGTCTGCAGCATACAGCGTGGACGTAAAAAAATGCCATGCCAAGAAAGACGGGTCCAAACCCCGCTACATAAAAAATTTATACGTTTCTTGTTATTTTAAAAATACATAACGAATATTGTTATTTTTTACATCACTTTGAATTAGTGGATTCATTTTAATGACACTTCGGTGAAAAGAAGCCTTTTAAGTATTAATGTTTTCGCGAGATATAATTGCATTACTTTAAATTGGAATAACACATAAATAAAACTGAGATGTGACAAGATATGTGTTAATTGAAGCGATGGATTCTTGGACGTGTTTTTATGTTTTTAAGTGAATACATAATTTAGTTTATAAACAGAATACATTAAAATTTCATAATTACAAAAAAAGTACTTAAGTACAAGTAAAATACTTAAAAAATCAAACTTTATATTTTTTTATTCTTTTGTGTTCTATGTGTTGAAACAAAAACTTTAAAATAAGTTAAAGAAAAAAATACTTACCCAAAATATAGCCTTAGATAGATAATACGGCAACGGAGCATAAAGCCCGCTGGCCGTCTCTCTCAACAGAATGGGCACTTCACCAGGAAACGTGAAGAAGACCGCGTAAATAAATAAAAATATTGTTTCCGTTATAGTCAAGTACAGAAGACCTTCGGCGTTTTGTATGTCCCTTTGGTCTAACTCTTTGAAGTGACCCATATAGGGTATGGAGATTATGAGGCCGACAAACTAAAAGAGAATTGGTTAATTTCATTTAAAATATTTTCATATAAATTAAATTTACGAATTCAGGTAGTATTAGATAGATGAGAACTTTCTTACTCATAATTTATTAAACGCCTTTTTAAAAATTTGTTGGACTAAATCAACAGAAATTATAAGACAGATAAAAAACTGTTACAATCAGAGACTTTCATCTCTTCAATAGCTATTATTAAATTTTGCCGATTTAATATCAATTAAAAACTAAATATCGTTTTTAAGTGCGGATGTTACTATTATATGCAAATTATAATGTTTTTTTATAAATTTTCTTACCATTAAAAGCACAAACTCTGCAATCCATATAGATTTGCTATGTTTTACAGATATTATATTCCTCCACATCAACCAGTAGAATTGTACGAAGTAGTTCACTTTGACTCTGCAAAGTTTCAAACACATGAATAATTCATATATTAAACTATGTAAATTAAAACATTACATTAATGAAAATTAAACTGTTTTCCATATATTCTGAAATTACAATATTTTATTTAATTAAAATACCATACATATTAGTACCAATAAGGTAAGTCAAATAGTATGTATATATGTTTGTTCATATTTATAATAAGTACAGATATTTGTTTACTTACAGAGTTAAATATCGCTCGAAATACACGTTCTAAAAGATAAAGAATATAATTTAAATTAATAAAATTATTAATACACTAAATAAAAATAAAATTAATACACTATATAAAAATAACAAAAAAGTTTTACATAATAAAGATGAAAGTTTAAGGACTGGAATCTATTACGAATGAATACTATCTAGTATCTACTATCGATACCATACATTATATTTTAATCTAAAAATATTGCTATACTTTACTCAATCTATATTATTATTATGAAAAAAAAATTGAAACCTATAGCTTTCAACTATCTAACTATCTTTTATCTCCTCCCCTTAACAATGACAATAACCTGTAAAAAAGTACCATAAAAATACTTTTTATACACATTTGCACTTACTTTTTCATCAGCAGTTCCATTAAAATATTCCATTTCGTCCTTCACATCGCCCACCTTATTTTCAATGGCGGCCGCTATACTCGATCTTTGATACTCGTTACAAATACGACGTATCCTCTCTCTGCTCTCCATTTCCTTGTCTATCTCTATTCCGAGCAAAGTTACATAATATTCCGCTGCATTGAAACCCACTGGGCATTTATAGTTGAGGCTGGGGAATAATTCTTTTAGTTGTTTATCAGAAACTTCATAATTTAGAAAATGAAAATAAAATAATTTCGACAATATTAATTAATTCGTCATAATTTCGTCATATACATTTAAGTTTTTATTCGGAGACTATGGTTATTTTATCAACTGCTACAAAATGAAGTATTATAAGTATTTGAATAATAATAAGTTGAATTGAGAACCTCAACCCTTGCTTAAAATAGTATATCAAAAATAATATAATGGTAGAGGTGGTAATAAATGTTGTTGTGTGAGAGTCAGGGATTTTGATTCACTCTACAACAGTTTTATTCGTATAATGTAATACAATTAAACAAAATAAAAACTATAACAATCATTATTATCATCACAAATTAAATAAAATTATTCCACAGAAAAAAACATTTAATAATATTATTTTTTTTTATGCAAATTGTAAAGGTAATGCTCAGCCTACATTTGTACATACATGTTGTATAAAATTATTTAACATTCGAGACAATTTGTCGAATACTAATATGACTCACAATATTCAAATTTGTAAATAATTGTAGGTCAATAACTGTTTTGGATATAAAATGGAAATAAAAACATTATATGAATGTTTTTATATTCCGAGTTGAGCTTTATTAATTTTATACAAGGAAGAACTTGAATTTGATTTTTTTCTCGAAATCTTTTTTTATATTTTCCACTTGTAAAGTCAATAACCTGCTGTGAGATATGGTGGCTTCAATTTGTTTCCCTAGAGCTAAATGTAAAACTAAATATAAAAGTGTAATTGAAAAAACATTATATATTTAGTTAAAACTTGCACATTCTTATAATCTCTATACAGCACAAAAGGCACAGCATAAGAATCACTTCGTTCTCTTCTTTACGCCCATTTTAACATGCTTTTATCTAAATATATCTGTCTACTTTATTATTATCATTATTACTATTATCATCAATCTAATGTATTCTATTTTTCAATACTATTTTACCCGATTTACGACCTATTGCACTGTTATTTGCGAGATTTGCGTGTTGAATCCGACCACAATACAATACTTTTATATTAGATTTTTTCAGGCAAGGATCAGAACAGCGAAAAAAGGATAGATAGATCTATCACTATGTCTAATCTGACTCAAAATTAGACTTACTATCAGTCTAACACATGCCGACGTCAATTAATAATCCATTATACTAGGATGGAAATATCAAACATCCACTAATTAAGAACTAAAATTAGAACTGGATTAGTAAAAAGATAAATATCTGATAAACGTCCACCAAATGATACTTTAATTGTAAATTATATTGTGTAAAGGTTTTATTGACCTTTATATAATTTTAGCTAAATATTTGTAGAGCTAATTTATAGACCGCGTATCTAGAGAGACTGTATTAAAGATTAGAGATAAAGAAATTTTATGATCTCGTAAAGACATCACGATAACGCGACATTTCTACTCCACATTTAAATTCTTTTGAAAATATAAATAAAATGATAATCAATCAATCAATTTTATTATCTTTTTGCTGTTCTTCCGCGTTCTGCATTGCAGTTGGACACAATTCGAACAATCAGTCCCATATTACATTTTCATCTACTATTTATTTAGAGTTATTATGGCAACACTTTTATTTTGTCTAGCGTCGTATTTTATCCAGTCACACTCTCTAAACTCTTATTTTAAGATTGCTTATTTAGCATAATAGTAAAACAATAAACATATATACATATATATCTGTTATAAATACGTAATGAAATATGAATATTTCAAAATTTGTAAGGACTAAGATGCCGTCATTGCGCACAAGCGTACCCCAGTTCTCTTTGCCCATCCTGCTATATGCAGGATACAGCGTGAAGCTAAAAAAATATAAGTATAAGCTTTACTTACGAGGCAAAAAACTGATCAGCCTGTTCAATAGTCCCATGAAAGGCTATACTGCCATTTGCTAATAAAACGACTTGGTGGAACAGTTCAAACACTCCAGATGCTGGTTGATGCACGGAACAGATGACTAGTTTACCACCTATGGCTAGCCTTCGTAAACGTGATACAACTGCACTTGCAGCTGAACTGTCCAAGCCTGTTGTGGGCTCATCGCAGAATAGTATAGGTGGATCGTTGAGTAACTAATAGGAATAAAAAAAAAAGGTGAATATAATAAAAGATCATAAAAAACAAGGAGAGTTGGAAGAGAAAATCTAGTGCCAAGATGTTAGACCTTGGCATAATTGAGCACGAGGAGACATTGTGTGTTAAATGGTGGAATTTAATCAATCAAACTCAGGCTCCTTTCAAATTAGTTAAATTTTTGATCCGTCGAAAGTCGTCGATAAAAATATAGAAACCGTCGTGGCAGGGGTACAAGCGTGCGACTGTAAACGCGACAGTTCACGGAACAGGACAAAGCGCGGAGTTAAGTTCTGCCACTCAAGACACGATAAGAATTCGGAAGAGAGTGACGGAAGAGTCTTAATTAGGAAAAAGAAATTTAATTTCATAATAAAATAGATAAAAAAAATCATATTTTTTATTTACCTGAACAGCCAATGCGACTCGTTTCCTCTCTCCTCCAGACAGAGCTTTAAGTTTTGTACTAGTACAAGACATTACTCCTAAATCGGCTAACAATTGTGTCACTCGTCTCGCGCGCACCGCTGTTGTTGCCCTCTTGTCCATCATCAGACGAGCCTGTTGAAGAATATAAGCCAATAAGAAATAAGAGATATAATTTGATCCGAATTATTACCTTGTCTTAGCAAGAATTGCTCTGAAGGTACCATAGTAAAATTATTCTCGAACCCCTAACTGTCTGTACAATACAATAATTGACAGTAACATATGGGCTGATTGGTAGACGATTTTTTTGGTATACAATTTGGAGTAAAAAACAATCGAAAATGCGATAAAAACAATGCGTCGAAACAATTTTGATTGAGTTGACTAACGAAAGTTAGACGATTAGTTTCTGTGCTTCAAGGGCCTGTAGATACTTGATAATAATTTAAGCTCGACACCTTTACGCAATCTTGGGAAAACTTGTCTTGACAGACGAGCAAAGAATCAGGCAGACCTAAAGGCTCCGGTTATTTTTGAGGCTATTGAACCTTAAGTAAATATATATCGTACCTATATTGTAACGTAAACATTCGATTATGTATGACACTGTAAATATATCCAAATAGTGTATATAAATACGACATTCGCTAAGTGTCGTCAATTCCAAATTCACATTTTGCGAGGAATTAATATTAATATATGCAAATATATTAATCTAACGATAAACTAAATCTTAATAATGTCTTTCCTATTTTCGTATATTTTTAAATAAATAATTATTTAGCTAGTCCACAAACCGTGAGAAGCTTTCAAATGTTTGAAACAATTATGCTAATTTTAGATAAAGGATTAGTGTTCTTAAAAATAAAATTTTAATATATTCAACATGGCTATTTATATCGCTAGAATACAAATAGATGTAGACAAATGTATTAATATTATTGGAAAAAGAAAAATACGCTTCTATTGTAAAGCCGTCGTGGCTTAATGGCACAGCGTCTGACTACTAACGCGACGGTTGAGGGTTCGATTTCCAACCAGGGAATGACTTATTATCATTTCCCCTCTTTGATAACTTCTTATCAGAACGAAGGAATAGAAATAAACACAAAATTTACATTACATTTAAATCTCTTCCCTTACTGAGTAACTGACAGACATCGTACAGTTTAAACTAGTGTACTAGACTTAAGTTGAAATTTGCCATGTAGTGTGGGAGAGTATTAAAAGAGTATTTCTAATTCCTACAAGAACTGAAAACAATAAGATTTACCATTTTTCGTCGTACAATCCACACAATCAAAAATTGCGGGCGACGACTAGTTTATCAAATCTTATTTACACCCTGGTGAAGCCAAAATGTGGATAATCCTAAGCATATAAAATATATAGTTTAAAAAAGCTTAATATAATATGGGAGTATCATCTTCAATATCGCCGTTGGATTTGTAATATGATATTGTAAACGTATATTAATCCAATGACCGGTGTAGTGGAACTGGTCGAACGATTCAAATAGGAACCATTAGGCCAGAACCATAAAAACGGTGTCTGATAAAGCAAATTAATAAGTTAATGACAGTTGAGATCAATATCGAAGATCTGGACACCCACTTGGCGGAATCCAAGTTACCCAAAATAAGCTAGCTACTTAGTTCTTGCGTGGCCCAAATTAAAATTAGTATATTGTAATATTTAAATCAAGGGTTGTTCTCCAAACTCGGGCACAGCGTATGACTGTAAAGTGTAAAAATGATGGTTGTGGGATCTTTCAGGGATTGAATTTTAATTTCTTCGCTCTAGTAAAAAGACTAAGCGGGGTTGAGTTTCGCTAATCGACATACAATGTATTTAAAATGTGGTAATCAGTGGGATACAAATTGAAGTTAAAAAATCATTCAGAAGGAATGCATTTTGTTATAAATATTACGCAAAAACTTTTTATGATTAAGCAATTAATGTTCTTTAATGACATTCATTAAGTGCAATATTTAATTTGATTTTGATTGCGTCGGTCTTATTGAATATATTCTTATACATTTTGAAAATTTTAAAGTGAGGCAAGTCATTAAATATGTAAATTATGTTGCTTTGATATTAAACTTATATTAAAATTTTAATTTGATTATAGTTAATTTAAAGAGAAGAACGTTTTAGAGCGCCTTTTGTTTTTAAAAAAATATAAAGTTTCTAAAACATAACCTCCCCTTTGTATGCTGTTGGTCCTCATACTTATTAACATGTTTTTATTTAGTCGAGCTGTAACAAACTATGTAATAAAATCTAAGAATCTGAATTACTTAATAATTATATCCTCGTAAAACTTGTAGTTATACTCGTACGTAGCTTAGGTCCCAATACAGTAATAATTATTATACATTAATAAACTCTGTTCTCATTAAGACACTTCAACTCTGTTCCTCAGTTTTTGCAACTCAATGCCACCTTTTACCTCGTTACCAGAGGAAAAACATGAAAATATTTAATTTCCTTTAGTGGGAATCAAACCAACAGCTTGTCGCATTTAAAGTCGCACGCTTGTGCCCCTGAGCCACGACTGGCCTCACGTTTTACTAATCATTAAATTAAATTTCAACCATATACTTAACCATATACTTATTACTTACTTACTTTATTACTTACAAAGAGTCAATAGATTTTTTATTGCGCTACGAAACTCTACGCGTCTACCTCTTCATAAGTATCTAGTGTAGCAGAAGTACAAAAATAATCTAGCAATATCTAGTAATAATATTCTTGGACTTCTACGAATAAAGTATAATAATTTCGTATGAACAAGCGACAGACATAACCGGTTGAAATGAGACGTCCTAGGCTACCCGTGTCTCCATAATTATGTAGTTAAGATGTGTGTTATTTCGTTATTAGCTAGACACGATCCTACCAGAACAAGTCTACTTACAAAGTTCGTTCTTATAATTTTACATTGTATTTATCATATATTTATCTATATTTAAATATCCATTGCAATTTAAATTATAAATTTAATTGGTTTTACTTCCTTTTCATTTCCTTGTGGTGCATATTGTATTTATCTCATTGAACGCATCATTTGTGAGTCTCATGTCATTTTCAGGGTCAGGTCATAATTGAAAAAAAAGTATTGCATGGTTAAGTTTTCGTCGCATAACAGGCAAAGAGAATAGAGATAGAGACTACGATGATTTATATATTCTCTTTCTGTTTATCATATGTTTGGCATTTGGTGTCAATTTATATAAAACTTAGACGAAAAAACAGATTTTCGATTTTTCCCGGATAAGCAAAAGTAACCTAGTGCTAAGAAACCTCGTTTCTCACTATTGACTGATTTGCGGACAATTACATGTTAAGTAAAAAAAGAAGAAGCGAATAATTACAGAAATACGCCCACGATATCTTAATGAATGAAAATATAAATGAACGTTAGTGTACAACCGCAAAATAACCAACAGTTTTCTACGAAATTTCTACATAATTGCTACGATTAAAAAAAACGTTAATTAAGTTTTACCGGAAAATAAATTCTTTAAATGGTTTTAATATCTCAGCTAATTGTTGGTCTCAGAGGAGAGGAGATCCCATAGGGTTATAGAACAAGTTTGATGTACTCATATTGTTTGAATGGGCGGAATTAAATAATTAAAAGATACCACTAGACAGTAGATACAAATAGAAAATAATACTTTAAACTTATTTATCTTTGCACTACCCTAGTGTTCAAAAGTGTCCTAGTCCTAGTGCACAAACAAAAAGTTCGGCGGAAAGTGGAGAAAGGAAGTAGACAGAGTCTCTTACCACTGGGTTTCCACTTTCACAGATTCTCTCTGCCTACCCTGCTATGTGCGGGATACAGGGTGAAACTAAAAAAATCTTTTAAGCATATATAAATTATTCACATAAAAAATAGGTACAATAAAAACGAACTATATTTCAAATTTATTCTTGCTAATCGGTTATATTTTACATGAATTATATTTCTAAAATAAATTTATTTATTAGAGTGCTCTATAATTGGCTGTTCTATTTTCATCATCATCATCATCATCTAATTATACAAAGAATTGCAAAACTTACCATAAACTCCATATGTTCAGCCACAGTCAGGTCATCGATCGACAAATCCTCCTGAGGTACGAATCCCGATATCCTAGCAATCAGGTCAGCTCCAGCAAGACGGCCGTTCAACATTAAGTAACCGGAAATCGCGCTTTTGTCCCGCCTACTGATGGCGGCGAGTAGTGTTGTCTTTCCGGCTCCACTAGGGACAAAAAGCTTTAGATATAGAAATATAAAGAAAGGATAAAATATGTAACAGATTTGTATATGTAGATCATTTATTGTTTGTAAATTCAGTGTTTACTTACGCCACGACTGCCTCTACGGGAATTCTTTTGCACTTTATGTATAACAAATAATATTACAGCCAAAGTGTTTTAGTGTCCATACTCTACACAAGCATATGAATGAAGGAAAATCAACCGATTTAGGTGTATATAACCTTAAATTTCATTTAACTAAACTACTTATAATAATAACGAGATCTACTACTATTAATATAGCTATAATCATGTAGACGACGGGCAAAGTCAGTAGCGGAACACTGTTAAACAATACTAGAGAATATAAATAATAATTAGGAAAGAGTATATCAATAAAGTTTACTTCTTCTCAACGAATAATAGCAGCTTTTAATTTTACAAATGGCTTCGGAGAAGAGATACCAAAAATTATAATTTATGATAATTTGAATATAATATGATAGCGCAACATTGAGCCCTTGTTGCGACACCGGATTCCGTGCTTCTAGTGAGGTGATCACGGTGACCTTACCTTACTAATATACATATGTATGTTGTTCAATATTCTATTTTACAATATAATTGGTATTAACAATATTGAAAAAACTATAAGTTTATGGATTTTAGTACAATAACAGGTTAAAATTTGTTAACTTGTATAAAATAAGAACGTGATGCAAGTACGCATATATTATACATATCTACATAGGTATTGTTATTTTGAATAAAAAGAAATGGCAAGGCACATCCTCTGGAATGTCAGTGAATACATTTATTTACTTTCAGCTTCCACTAAATTGTTGTAATATTTTAATTAAATGGAAGGAAAAATAGTATATTTAGAACCTTTTTGGGATTCAAACTCTATCATTTCTTATAGAAAAACACATGCACTTCATTGCAATAGTATTGGTTTTATAAAATATGTATATAACATTTTTAAGTTCAAAGCTCACCTTGAACCCATTAAAGCCACTAAGTTGCCCGACGAAACGACTCCGCTCACTGAAAACAAGAAAAGAAACATTAAAATTCCGTTATAGCACTCCAACATAATAGTAAAGTAAATATATTTTTTTTCTTTTAAATATTTTATACATAGAGATAGGAGAGTTTTAGAGACTAGTCCTGGCATGAATTTTAAAGGTTTGGAAATAATAATTGATGATTGTATTTGACCAAACGGGAACCGCCGTTAGTGGTTGACGTGTCATCGATGCTATTGCAATCTATTGACCGACTTATAAATGCAGTAAATTTATTAATGTTTATCATTAGTTCGTTACTCTGCTTAGCTTAGACTATACCTAAAAAACTGCAAATTCAAGGAAATTATTAGCTTGTAGCAATAACCTACGAATTAACAATTGTAGAGGTAATGGCGGTAAAAAATAACCAGCCTACAGCTTGAAAATGTGTAAATCCCCCACTGGTATGATGATTTCACAAAGATCTAATAAATTCATTCAATTTTTCTCTTTCTTTCTCTTATTTACTATTCCGTAAAATGCCAAATGCCAATGCCAAATGTATTTCACAATATTAACAAATAATCGATAATTATTTTAATCGTAATTACTTTAGCTAATTTCTTTCATTATAATGTGTTGCAATATCACATACCTTAGATGATTTTCATTATGGTAAATATGGTAAGTACCTATACCTAAGTTAATTTCTCGAAGTTAGGTTTCCTATACATTTTTTTCAAAGCATTTATACTAGGGAAAAAAATAATAAAAAGGACCTATAAAAAAATGAACATCTAAAATTAGGGCAGCCACGACTCGTCGACAGTATTGACTGTGGAGAGTTCAATCAGTAAAAAGTTTGGGCTGCAATAAACTATTCTTTCCGGCTTACATACATACATAGGTGTATAGGTTTATATATATGTATATCTAATGAGATAGAGCGAGAAAGACATCTTTTTTGACCTTTTAAAAAACTTTTCAGTTAACCTTGCTATTGAAAAATCCGAGACACTGGAGGTGAAACAAAGTAACACTATCTGTAAATAATAAAAAAGCTAAAACTTTAAATGAAGGGAAAGAACAAAATTTGTTATATCAACTTGTATCAATTTCAACTTCGTCCAATTGCGTAACTAACCTTCCATTCATTTTCAAATTCACATAAAGCTTATATTTTATTTTTATGACTATATTACGTATATCAGTCGATGGTTATAAAATTGTAACTACACGCTAAAAAGACATGGTGCTATAAATTATACTACGTTATGTATATTCTAAGTCAAATTATAAATAGAAGTAAAAAATAAATAATATTTCTCAGCTGACATAAATATTTATTATCTATCTATATATATAAAAGGACTTGTCCTCACTGACTGAGGTAAGACGCACGCACAGCCGTAACTGCTGATAGTAGAAACATGGAATTTTGACAGATGTTTACTTTTGTAATCTGGACATCCACTAAGAAGGGATTTTGAAAAATTTTAACCCTAAAGGGGTGAAATAGGGGTTGAAAGTTTGTATGGAAAAAAATTTAAATCGGCACCGATTTTTATAAAATTTGAAATTTAGATTTTTAAAAGTATTTTATTGAACACATGTTTCATGGTTTTCTAGAAATCACCCCCTAAGGGTGCAAATAAGGGTTGAAAGTTTGTATGGAAAAATCTTTAAATCGCCACCGATTTTTATAAAATTTGAAATTTAGATTTTTAAAAGTATTTTATTGAACACATGTTTCATGGGTTATTAGAATACACCCTTGAATACGTAAGCGAAGCTGCGCGCGTCCGCTAGTTAAATATATAATTCATTTATAAATTATAGATCGACCTCATTTCCATAGATTAAAATTAACAGAGAAGGGAAGTGTCTTAAAGGGAACGGAGCCTTAACACTGGGTTTCCAGATTCCCTCTGCCTACTCTGCTATAGGATACAGCGTGAAACTATAAAAAATTATGAGAATAAAAAAAAAATTCTCATAATACGTAATATGTAATCATTATTACCAAGTACATAATCACTAGCATAAATAATATATATTTAAACTGAGAACTATAACTATGTATATACGTCTAAAGAAATAGTCTATTTGTATTTAAATTCTAGAGAAGCTATTAAAAACTAAAATGATCATAATTTATATTTATGTAGACTGAGAAATATTATATATTCTTGTGAAATAACGAAAATAATAAGTATGATTTATACGTTTTTTTAAAGTCAAAAGGCAAAAGGTTCAAGAAGTTGTACTCGTATGTTAAGTGGCGGAACTCAACCCGTTTCGCGTTTTATCTTGCCAAGGAAAAAAAAGGAAATCATTCCCACGAGTTGACATCGAACCTACAACCATCACAATAAAAGTTAGACGATCTACGAAATAGAGAACGCTCATTATGCCTTTATAATTAAAGTCCTTCTAAGCTGTATCGTATAACACTTTTAATAAGAACCGTCGAGATAATGTAACACCTTCCTTACAGTCAAGGCTAGTGCAGTCATAGTAATACACAAAAACATGACCTACAATTTGTTTACAATCTTATTTTTTAAAAACTTTCCACTAGTGTTGTGACGATTATTTTAATAATATGAATATTTTCTATATTTTCTTTTTATTCTACATGTCACTTCGCTGTAAAAGATAATTGATTTTTTACTTCCATATAAATGAATTGATGAGGTCTTGTAACCTTTTTATTAATAACTTGCTAAACCTGATTTCATCATTAAGACGCCTACTGGCAATCTCATCACAGATACAAAAATTAAAACTAGGCACAAATATTCGCATATATTATAATAACGAGTATCTTAGGGTATGGCATAAGTTACAATCATTACTTTTAGTGGCTTTCTTAATGTGGCTTCTGGTATTTTAGGTACATCTTTTTTTTTTATTTTAAAATCTAAAGCAGTGTAAAAAAAACTCAACGTCCAATATTTATGTCTTTACCCATGTAATCAAATTAAAATTCTAAAAAAGCATTTTTAAATCAGATATCTTACGTTAATAGATATTAAAGTAAAATATCTATTCTGTCAATGCTATCGGAAGCGTCAACTGGCTCGGAATGCAGTTCTATTGTATCTATGTATATTGGAAAAAAAAATACTAACCTCCATGTAAAACTTTAACTTCTTCATACGTCGGTGACCTCCATATACTTGTTTGAATTTTCTTTTTTCTATACACTGATAGGTCTTTCCAAGATAACGTTAAGTTTTCGGGAGAATCTCCAAGTCCTGCCAGTTCATCATCGTCCCAGTTAACCACTGCGCCTGTCAGGACATTACGCGTAGGTACCTTCAACCCGAGATCCTTCATTTTGAGGTTACGTCATTTGGCACTGTGAACAATGATATATCAAAATCAAATGTTATAAATTTTTATATACATACACTATGCAATATAATAGTATAATTATAAAATCACTCTACAAGAGGCCATGGTGGCGCATGGACTAATATATGGTTGTAAGTTCGATCCCCACTCGAGGCAATGAATTATTTTTTAATCAATTTTTTCTTTTCTATGCTCTGACACCAAGGCAAAAAGCCCAGGATTGTGTTCCACCACTAAACTTGCAAAACGCAAACGCCTTTTAAAATTCAGCGGAAAGTGAAGGACGAAATGTCTTAACAATAGGTCCACTCTGCCTACTCTTCTGTATGGGGGGTACAGAGTGAAGCTTATTTAATTTTTTATTTTTTAATTCTAATAGGACTAATAGTAATAATTTAATATCTGCTAAGTGAGATATGCATCTGCATAATGTCGATAGTTAGCATAATGTCGATAATTTATTGAATTCATGAGCATTTAATAAGGTAAAATATTATTGGCACCAGTAAAAGATAGCTGTTCTTTCTTTGTATTAAAATGCTTTTAGTAAACACTTTACTCCGACAAGTATTTAAGGTAATTGATATAATAATTAAGATGGTACCCTTGAATTTGTAATTTTATTATTATAAGTAAAATATATTTTTGTTGTTGTGCTGTTGTTGACCTTCTTATACAATCTATCTACTTTCTACTTTCTTAGCTTTTGTACTCTATTCTCATACTACAAGAACACAAATAAATAATATTTTATTTATTAATACATTCAATAAAATTTACTAAGTTTGTAAATTTAAATAATACTATTCGGTTGAAAATTATGGATACCTCATCATCATTATAATTTCATGCCCAGCATGACGCCTACTTCTATAATATCTTGTATACTGCCAATACCTATATTTTTAAAAGTAAAATTTCCTATAAAATTAACAAAGTCCCTAATCGAACCAATACTATCAAAGAAAAAATCTACAAAGCCGTTGCCTATCTTTACTATTAAAGATTAACAAATAGCTTCAATAAATCACCCTTCATTAACGATTTCCTCTCCCATACAACACTTATCCGTTACGAGAGGCGTGTCAATAGGCTATATTAAGCGTATTTCGACATTGGTAACATTAATAGCTCTAGTTGCTATGAAATCTTAGTGCTTCATTATTTGTGTAATATATATCTAAAAATATAATTTAATCGTAATTTATCATTAATTACAATTACTTTTTTTAAAAAAATGTCTGTATATTTGTTGCGTTTGTTTACGATTGGATTAACCGATTTATTGCATTCACTATTGTAATCGTAGCAAGCGTTCCCTTAACATTGACAGTAACACATTTATAGTGTTTGTTTTATTTTAATCTGTTTATAAAAAAACAAGTTATACCATTTTAAGGTTCAATATGTTGTTCGACAATGTTGTTAAAAAATATTGTAAATTTGAATTTCTAATATTACTCACAATTATTTTTTGAAGGAGAACTAAACAAAAGAATTCAATAACTTTTCGCGGTGGTGGCAGAAAGAATCCATCGGAGTCTACTAAAGTGAGGAATAAAAACGATTTTAATGTAATATTCCTTTATCCAAATTAGAATTGACACTCCAATCACAAAGTACGGACAGACACTGCTTTACTACGTTCGTCTAATTATGGTTGTATATTTTTTAAATAAAAAAGAAATAATATATTTTTTTATGTTATTGAACGCTAAAACGAAAACGAGCCAAAACGAATAATATAATAAAATTATTTTCCACTTTTTACCGAGCAGCTTTGATCAGCAGTGAATGAGCGTAGTTTCAACATAATATATACCTACAAAAAAATATGTTAATTTGATAGTATTATTTTAATTTAAGGGCACAAACTTGTTTAGAATGCTTGAATGATTTGGTGTCGTGGTGTAAGTGTATAGACTTGACAGATGAAATGTTAGGACAGCTTATGAATTTAAGCAAAAATATTTGTAAGTTAATATTGACATAAATTAAAATTATTTTAATAATTAGTATAGTATCTATAAAATAATTAATAAATTAATTATAAAATAATTAATATTCTATACTCTACTTAATATGACAGCTATCCTACACTACCAAATTAGTCGCTCATAAAATGTGAGAAACAGTGAAATTCATCATTTTAAATATTGCCCAGAGACGCCGACCTACAATTTATCTCAGATACTTGGACAACACAACGACAAAGGAATAAATTAATCAATTCTATAAAATAACCTAAAAATACCAAATTAAATTATAGGCACGAAAACTTGAAAATTTGGACGCAACTTGTTTTACCGACCTCACGCAACACATTAACATTCACTAAACACATAAAAGTAAAATAATAATCACAAAAAATAAAACAAACCTGTTTTGACATAAAATTATTAGGCCGTTCTCATAATCTGTCCAATTTTTTATCTGTTGGTAAAAAGCGATTCCTTTTTTTATATAAGGGCTAAGCTGTCACCGCATGTCGTCGACCTCGAATAGTGTTACCGATGACTAGACAGAGGAAATCAATAAGTTTACATTTCCCATCTTAATTAAATTAATATAAGTGTTCAATTAGAATTAATACAATGTATTGCAACTGTATTTAATATTTTAATTGTATTTGATAAATTACATTAGTCTACAGATAAAATAAATGTTTTGCAAATCAGTAATTCTTTTTGAATTATAAAAAAATAAATATGTTTATTGTTAATTAGCTTATCGCAATTAAGCACATAAACAAAGTTTTTCAAAATTATGATAAAATCGAAGCAAAAGTTAATTTAATTTTTTATAATTAGTATGAAGTGAATTTCTTTTTTTTTCCGCTACAAGTCATATCCCATATACGAGTATACCCGGTAGCCTTATTTTTGCAGTGAAGCAAATCTAAGCTGTCCATTATGATATAAGCCTGGTGGATCATAATGATGATTAATAATAATAACAGCTTCACGCTTCACACAGCGAGGATAGGCAGAGGCAAATTCGCGTTAAAACACTCCGTTCCTCACTTCACCGAATTCTGGAAGCATTGGGTGTTGAGTGGTGGAACACTACGCCGCTCTTTGTCTCGTCACCATAGCGAAGAAATGAAAATATGAATGTAAATAAATATTTTGATTCCTCAAGTGGGGATCGAACCCACAATCGTCGCGTTACAGTCACACCCTTGTGCCGCTGCGCCACGACGACACCATACAACTATCAGTATGACCATTTTTTAATTTTTTTTTCCAAATGTCAAAAAATAAATAAAATATATATATATACATACGTACGCGTTATACAATGATACGTTATGGATTTTTTGTAGGTTTGTAGGGGATAAATGTCTAGTACAAAAACTACCAACTAAAACATTTCTTTAAACAAGAAATCCAATAATAACTACTTAGATTCTTACGATCCCACTACCACCTTCTTAAAGTATACAAAGTAAAGTACGCTAGAAAAACCGGACAAGCTTGAGTCGGGCTCGCCCACCGTCCTCGGTGGTTCCGAAACTTCTGGGCGAGTAAAATATATATTGGAATATGCATACGGAGCTCCTTCATCTGATACCTCACCTAAACTAGCTGCTTTAATACCAAATTTTGCCCTCTTTTAAGACTATTATTTTTTAGGATTTAACCACAAATGTATAGATTTCAGAGGTATTCCTGAACTAATACTACCCGTAGCTAAGTATGCTAGCTCCTAAATTTCATAATTCCAGGTCAACCAGATGTACCCAAATAATTTTGATTCCCACTACATTGTCGAAATACGCGTTTCTTGCGATAGAAACGGTCGTATCTGTTTTTAAAGTAAATTTGAGTATATGGTTTGGAATTAAACTCGATATCTCCAATCGTTCCTGAGATAAAGGCTCTTGACAGACAGACAAACAGATCGACGGACGGACAACAAAGTGATCTTAGAAGGGTTCCTTTTTTTCTTAAGAGGTGCGGAACCCTAAAAAGGGAAATATATCCACACCTTACGTTGTAAAAGAACGCTTACTAATCCATGTTCTCACAATAATAATTTCACTAATATTTAATGTTACAAGCCTTACAAACTTGCGGTTTGGAGGATTTTCACTTCGCGGTAAAGTTTCTTCGGAATATCATTTTACTTGTAGCGGATTTTAATATTTCTATTAGAACATAGGATTTTAGTTCATATTATTAACTGGGTACAGATTAGATTTATGTTTAACGGTTATTATGAAAATAGAGTTAGTATGTTTAAAACAGTTAGGTGAATAAGGAATATAATATCTATTATAGACTATTCCAAATTTCATGATTACTAACATAACCGTAATAAATTTCCTTATAGTCTTATAGAGAACTAGCGACCCTCTTGCGGCTTCGCCCGCTTTTACTACTGGATTTTTCATATAATGTATGTTTGCAAAGCACTTAAGATAATGTGAAAATTAATTAAACCCTAATACAACCCGCATTTTCGTAGTTTCAATAAGGATTTTCCAATTGTTTTACACAGCAAGGATTTTTAGTAGGTACCGTAATTTTAAATCTGTGCTACTAATCTTTTCAAGTACTTATTAAAATATATTTAAATGACTATTTTTAGATAGTTAAATGACTATTTTTAAACGGAAGAAATTATAAACCAAAACCTACCTACTAATAACTACTACAAAAAATATGAATCCAAATATATCGCGCTGAAATAATACATTCAACTCCAATTATCCAATACGTGCAAACACATCTAACACTTCGTTGCTATAGAGGCAGGCGGATTTTTTTCGAGCTTGTGGTTAATGCTGAAGCGGGTATTCTGTCCCTGATGAAAAGCAAGTACTACGTGGCTGCCTGTGAGGAAAATTAAATAGAATGCATCGGCGGGGAATCGAACCCGGGCCGCCCGCGTGGCAGGCGAGCATTCTACCACTGAACCACCGATGCGTGTAAGCCAGGCGGGCGCGGCGGACGCATGGCGAGTGGCGAGCCGTTTCGCAGCAAGGATTTTTTGATATTATAACAACTTCTAAAGTACTTATTAAAATGAAAAAAGGTAAAAGACAGTTTTGATCTACATTAAATGGCCAACGTAACTAATGTACTTATTTATATGCTGAGAGTAAGGGATAAGTGAAACTTGAGTAACATACAGCTGATGTGTCAATGGCGGGATGTGTCAACAATTAAATGCGTTTTTCTGTAAAACTATTTGCAATTTCGAAATATTGTAAAAAGCAAATTTTATCTTCGTTTAACGTAGAAAATTAATAAAGTATTTTAAAGGATAAGGATTTATACCATTATGGAAAAATATCCCTCACAATAAAAAATATATTGAAATTACAGTTTTTAGACAGAAATATGATCACTACACGTTATTCTTAAAAGATATGAATATGCTGTCGCGGACTTTTTTGTAGATCTTATTGAGAGAAACAATACTCCAGTACATTATTTTCATGTAGTACTTACCATTAGAGCAGCGCATGCGCGAAAGTGTCTCAGCGGGTACGACTTTATACACATTTATCGTATTTATGTTAATTTACATAAGAATGTACAAATAATAAACTATATATAAACCTTCTACGAAAAACACTCGACTTAATGGTAAAGACCGCATCAAAATCCGTTGGGTGGTTTAGAAGAAGAAGAGTTAGAAACAACAGACAGACACGAAAAGCGACTTTGTTTTATAAGATATAGGATGTTTGAAAAACCTAAAACTTTAATGTATTAAATTGCTCAGACCACTCAAAGTATGTATCAAGTGTTTAGAAACATTTATTTTTGCAGCTTCACGCTGTATCCCGCGTGTAGCATGGTAGGCAGAGGACGTTTAGTGTTAAGATACCCCATTTTCTGCCGAATACTGAAGGCATTGCGTGTTGAGTGGCAGAACACGACACCACAGCGAATAAATGTAGATATTAAATATTACTAACACTACCATTTTTTGGAAGAAATAATAAGAAATGTTCTAAAAATAAATCGTTTTGTAATAAATATAAAAAGCTTCGATAGTAATAGTTTTAATAGTTTCGTTACATTAAATGATCTTAAACGCCAGACAAAAAAAAATCTCCCTCTGTCTATGAAGTAGCACAGCTATCTATTAAATCCCGAAGTATAACCACAATTTAATGGTATCTTGTTATATTCTTTCAAGTTCCTTAATCCTTCTTTCTGTCAAGGTACTTCCTCCAAGTACCTTGATAGAAGTATCACATAAAATAATGATTTTTAATCATCAATTGTATCTATGTATATCTTTTTATTAGTGGAAAATTTCCTAGACTCGAGCATGAGCACGTGATATCGCCAAACATGAATAGTGAAGCTAGGAGCTAATTTGCATGCATAAAAGAATAATAAAAAGATTGCCATATTAATTTCCATATTAAAGTTCGATTTAAATATTCGATTAGTATTTTTCATTTTTAACAGATAAGAAAAAGATAAGAAGAATCGTAACACATATGTGATGACAATTAGAGTTTTGAAACTGCATGAGGTAAATAACAGGTTTATCGATATTACCTTCAAAATTTAAGATAAGTCCGTACTTTTACCTATATCTTTGTGTATTTCACATCCTTTGATTCGTAAAAAAATAATGATACACAAACTGCTTAAAAATTATAACAAAACTATTAAATTCACGTTTCAATCATTTAAATAATTGTTATTACTACATTATTTTGAGTATCACAATTTTATACGATAATTCCCTAACTAATGCTGAATTGTTTTCTTTGCATTAAGCAAAAACAAATTTGTACTACTGAGAAACAGAATGTCTTAGTCGCAGATAGAGCCTTAACTATAGACTTAACTCGGTTATTGTTAAGCGCTTAACTTTGCTGAAACCTCTACGCCTCATTAAATTCCGCACTATGCAAAATTAATATAATTAATAAAATTTAAATTACAATTACATTCTATGTAATTGTAATATAGACACAGAACAATACAAATTAATCTGAAAAGTAAAAAGTATCATAGCGTAAAACTGATTTTTAAAGTTCAACTACTTATATAAGATTTGTCGCTACATAATCTTAGTGGCGGGAAACCACTTTTAAAATTGTAGAGCGGTCAACATCAAAACCATCAATTTTCAAATCTAGAATTCCTTATTTTATAATTTAGAATGATGAATAGCAACAAGTAAATTTGTATAATAATGAACACAAAATAATGTGTCATTAAAATATCATTACTTAATTATTTTATTTCTACATGCACCTGTCGCAACGGTAAAGGTGAAGTCACTTAATAAAGCTCTTATTATTATTTGCTTTAATATTCCCCACATAGGTACGCAATGGGAACCTGGGAAACTAGCTCATCCGCTCCTCACTTTCCACCGAATTCTGGAGGCGTTTTAAATGGCGGAACTCAACGCTCTACGCGCTCTACCTCGTTACCAGAGTGGGAAATTAAAGTATTAAATATTCGTGCATTTCTTCTTGTGGGAATTGAATCCATCACCTGTCACGTTTTCATTGACACGCTTGTGCCACGCCTCCCTGCGCTACGACTCTGCTCAAAATATATATTTTTTTCCAGAATTGCAGAAAGAAAGTAAAGCGTTGGTTTTCACCGATCGGCACGCAGCATTGCTAAAATGGCGGGACGCCAATTTATTACTTTTTGTTTTTACATTACCTATATTTAAAAACAATGCTATAATAACTTGCACATATTAAAATTAAAATAAATACTGGTTCAATTTTAAAATGTCAATTTTTTCATTAGCCTATCAAAAACATAAATATGGTATGTATTTTCTTTTTTTTAATGGTATGTATTTTCTTTCTTTGTGTACTTTCAATGAATAAATGTCCTTATTTGATATATCTAACTAAAAATGTTCAATTTATTTAAATAACATTTTCATCTTTTGCAAAGACTTTAGAAGTATAATTAAAAAAACCCATATTGAACAAATCTGAATAGAGTTACCTAAATAACTGAAATATAAGCTCTAAAATAGAAAAGGCCTTCCATCTTTCCCGTCTTTGTCAAAATATGAATGTACCAGATAAAAAAAAAATAAGAACACGGAAACTAAATTTAAATAATTACTTTTTTTAGAAAACGTATAAAAATTCAGAGGTAGCGGTTTTTAAAAGCCTTTTGGTATCTGTGGAACCATTTAATAAAAAAGGTATTTTTCTTTCCTAAATATGAATTAACATTTTAAAAATGCTAAAAATAAATTAACATAAATTTCAAAGACCTCACGCGTTCCAAAAAAGCACTTAGTATGATAATGTCACGGTAACATATCGATATTTTAAAAAAAACCTATGAATAAAAAAAACATAATATCAATAGTAAATCTAATTTAAACCGAAGACTCACCTTTGAGAAACCGGTAGAGAACTGTCGCACGTAAAACTTTTATTTTTATTAAACAAAAATGTTAATTTTCCAAAAATCACTTCCTTCGACCACGTGGTAGAGACTTAAAGCTATGATATAATATAATCCTGCTTTTTTTGCTTATATCCAGTTCTCTTACTAAAGTGGCCTAAGTACCAACGCGGCCGCCGTCATCGAATCACTACATGCGACTGACACTAGTGTAAAACTAAATCGTCAGATATGTAATGAGTTTTTCCATTTAAACCAATGTAATAACTGAAATTATTATAGATTTTTTCTTATAAACTATTATTTACTATTGATTCTATGTGAAGCGGAAAATAATCGATTTATGTACGTAGTATATAGATAAAATTTATTATATCCGTTTTAAAAGGGTACCTATTTTCAAATAATAAGTATATTTAACCAGATCTATGGATAGTCCAAGAAAAATAGTAGAGACATTAGATTTTTATACAAGAGCTTCTAAAAGCCCTGTCGTCTAAGACGCTTAAACTTAAAAGCTTAAATTGTATTGGTGACTAAAATTTTAAAATAGCAATGTAACGTTAAATTGTATTTATAATAATATCTATTAGTAAAATACAGATATTCCATTCCTCAAGACACTTTTTTTTCAACTTGCTTTATACCGCACGTTGTAGGGGTAGGCAGAGGGAATCTAGTGTGAAGAAGTATCTTCGGAGTACCGCTCTCCACTTTCCGACGAATTCTGGAGGCATGCGTGTTCAGTGACAGAACTCAACACCGAGATTTGACTGGACATCAGAACGAGGAAATGAAAATATTAAATATTTAATTACCTCGAGTGGGGATCGAACCCACAACTTATTGTGTTTACAGTCACACATTTGTGTCCTGCGCCAAGACTGGCTTCCAACAACACATATCATATTTAAAATAAATTAAGTAATTTAAAATTGTATAAATAATAAAAAATATGTTTATTACCAAATAGTGAGTGTTAAAAATCTTCGTATACTGTCGATAATAGTGTAGGAAAGTTACGAGTATGTAAAAATTTTGAGGGGTAATAGATAGATAAGTAGACATAATAATAAAAAAATAAATAGATATCATTATCATAATAAAATCTTTATCATGATATAAAATTGGGCAATTAAGCATTTTTAAAACAACCACATATTAACCCTTTTATTTACATTATAATTTATTTATTTTATTTTTATAATTATCATACATTTGTGTTTTAACACAAAAATAGAAATACAATAAATAAACTAATCTTTAATTATCTGTCAAACTCTACCACCTTCGCCGTATTTTATTATAGGAATATAATTTATTAAAGAAGATTACGTTCTGAGGAATTCCTTCAAATAATAATTAATCTTCTGCGTGAGTGCATGTTACAATATACCTACCTAATGCGTGTTAAATGTTAACGTGTGCTACTTGCCGTTAGAGGCATATAAGCAAAATTTTCTATACTTTATAATCTATTTAAAGTCAATTAAAAATATATAATTGACATGATAATATAGCCAAAATGTAAACATATATGGTATTATTTAATACATTTTTGACGTTACATATAAAATTATAATGATATCTAAGTCCGATGCCACACTGAAATTATTTAATTCATTCAATTATTTTAATTTCATCACACGTTAGGTACAAAGGGAACCTCATTCTGTTAAAAGTTTTTAAATAGTCAACACGCAGTTAAACGTTTGTCAAAGCAACTCAATTGTTTTACTGGCATTTGTTTTTTAAATGTGGACACCGATAATTTTGGACGTCGAGTGCATCGTTTGTAACAAAACGTTGCAAAAAATTAAACACGACCCTTCCGACATGTCGCGGAGAATCGGTAAGATGGCGCATAGACGCTCGAGAACCCCGAACTGGTCTTTGGAAGAAAAACAATATTTACTAGAACTAATAAAGCAACATAAAGAGGTGGTTGTTACTAAAACTAACAATGGTCCCAATCATTCTGAAGAGAAAGATGTCGCTTGGAATGAAATTTTGCAGCAATTAGCTAGCAAATTCGGTGATAAGTTTTCAGATTTTTCAATTAAGAAAGTTAAAACGCAATGGCAGAATATGAAACGTATAGCTCGCGAAGAGTTATCGGTAATAAATGGTTCGGCGGCCCAGCAATGCACTAAGCAGTCTCAAGAAGTATGTAACATACTTGATTTATTGAAAGAGAACGGACTTAAAAAGGAAAGTGATAATTTGAACGAAACTACAATGAGTACTAACATTGAAATAAAAACAGAATGTATTGATGAGTAAGTTGATTGCAGTTGTAATAATTGACATTTTCGTAATAATTATTATTTACTTAAATCGTTAAATCATCAAATTATTAATTTATTGTAAATCAATATCGTTATTTCTGTTACCTGTTTCTCTTGTGTAAGATATCGATCAATGAAAGTTATTTTGCCTTAAATTTTACAGGGACATTACTGAAATAGATAGTATCAGCGTAGATATGGATGAACAATCTTGTAATTCTCAACAAGAAGAAAATATGATTACAGAATCCTCTCGTGCATTAACTAACGAACAAAATCTATTTATTAATGTTCGAGACTCTGAAGATTTACAAAATATAAATAAGAAAACCGCTTTTACGATGACTGATATATCATATCCTGATAATAATTCACATTTAAACGTTTTTAGCAAGCAATATCAAGATTTTTTAAGGTATACTTTCTTTTATTTATCTGACATTTTATTTAATTTTTTTATGTGGATTATTTGATTTCATTTTGTATATTGTTAAAGGTTTTCGGCCACAGAGAAACAAATGAAAATAGAATCCCTTCAAGAAGAAAGACATGTCGTAAGAGCTATGAGAGAAACAGCAGAGCTAAACAAAATCATAGCTGAACAAAAACTGAAACATATCCTTTGGATAAAGAAACGTGAAATGTTGTAAGAATCTTTTATTAATTCATAAATTTTAATTATTTATGGATTTTATTATTTTTGTAGCGTACGTATTTTGATTTAAAATATTTAACGTCTTTTTTTTAATTTATATACAAATAATATTATTTTAACAATAAAAAAATTATACTTTTTAGTAATGTGTAATTTTTTAATTTTTTGTTTAGAACTGCCATCTATTAAATAATTATGTAGTCAAGTGTTTGTTGCCTTACTGGTGCCATCTATTATTATATTGCGTAGCTTTTTGTGAGCTTGATGAAGCTTGATTGCTTATGGTTTTTTACAGAAAAAACAATATAAAATTATTTATTTAAATATTATTTTCGTTAATATAAATTGCGTAAACAGTACGTACTTATGAATGATAACGTAAAAAAGTAGATGCAAAAATGTTAACACTTCGTGACTTTACAGACTTTCACTAAATAAAAAATAAAAATAGTTGCGATTGTCCATGGTTGTTTGTCATTTAACTTGAAAGAATTTTCTTCGGGAATAATCGTGACACTTAATTATATTTTTAGTTACTGCCATTTAATTTTATTTATAAGTAATCATGAGTTTCATTGCCAGAACGAGAATTCCTATTTTGCGAGGACTTTCTAGTATTAGGTGAGATATTTACCGGTAAAAGATTACGCAATCCTAACCCAACAAGTAGTTTTAAAAATAAGAAAAAAAAACTTTTGAAATACAACATTTCTTTGTTGTTAAGTTATTTAAAATCTATAATTTATTTATTTTAGTAAAGAAATATTGAAAGTCACAACCGACTTGATTCATTTTGTCTATTACACATATAATTCTTATTGTTTTGATTATATCTTCGTACAATAGATATAGCCTACTAGATGATGCTATTTTCAACTAAAGTTATTTCGACTGGCCTTAGTGCCTTAAAAATAGGCTAAACCATATTAACTACATACAAAATGCTATGTTACATTTCAAGATACTCAAAGTTATTATAATCATATAAAAATATTGCAGAATGTATTCTGGAGAACCAGGGTCTGGTGCTGGCAAGGGTGGTGGCGCAGGTGGTTCCATCCGTGAAGCAGGTGGTGCATTCGGCAAGATGGAGGCTGCTAGAGAAGATGAATATTTCTATAAAAAGGTATTTTTTTTCTTCATTTATATGGATAACAAAAATAACCATATAATAACATTTTCCTTAGTTATATGCAGTGAGGTCCTAAAAAACTAAAAATTAATAATTTTTGACATGTTTTTTTAAGAAAACCTATAAAAATTGATTGTAGCAGATGCTAACAACATAAATATGTTGTATTCTTATAAAATTTTGATGCTGCTTGATGAGCATGAATGGCTGAGTAATCAGAGCACTTGAACAGATTCCAAGAGGTGCCAGTTCAAATCCCTTCTTTATTATTTTTTTTAATTTATTTTGTAAATCAGTAAAAAATATTTCATTTGTTACTTAAACAACATCATTGTGGTGCTGTGGGACAGCACCTGACTGCACTTGCAATTGTTGCAAATTGAGTCATTCTTTGACTTTCTCTAGGACTATTGGCTTTTAAACATTCATGACTTTCTCTAGGACTATTGGCTTTTAAATAAATTCTTACCTCCAGCAAAATGTAATCTTTCACTGATCCAACTGTGATCTTCATGAATGGCATTGAAATCCAATTCAAGCCTTTATAGGTCAACTATGTCTGTTACATTAAAAACTGATGTAAAACTCTTTTGTTCTTTTTCATACAGCAAAAAGAACAGCTGGCCAATATCAAGGGTCATTTGGACAAAGAAATCTCCTTCCATCAAGAACAGATCAAACGCCACGAGGATGCCATCAGACGTCACAAGGAACAAATGGCTGACATGAATGAGAACAAATAGATTTTTTTACCTTAATTATTAAATTAGCATCAAGTCCTGTTCATAACGAATACTATATTGCTGTTTAACAAAAGTGAATTTTAAAGTTAAGATGTCAATTTTTTTGCTTTTATTTTATTTAGGAATTAGTCTTGGACATCAAATATATTGTACAGGCGTTATTTGACTTTTTATTTATTTCCCTACTTACTTTTTTTAATGCCATGTGATGAATATTTAAAATGATATGCTTAATATTAAACTAAAAGTTTTAGAAATATTTAGTTACTTATTATAGAGTTGTCAGTGTCAATAGTGCTATAATTTTCTGAATTTGTATCTTTTTTTAATTCTATAGTTTTCAGCCATAACTATTTACAGAACTTGCATAATATGTAACAAGTTGACAATTGATGTTAAGATATTTGTTAGAGAGTTTTGTTACTTTTAATTTTATATTTTATTTAACATCGTGATGAAAATGTATAAATTTAAAAAAAAAGAATGGTTAGGGTCAAACAATATGTTACAGCAATATTTTTTTATCTTCATTGATAATCGAAGTATCAAAGATTACTTATCTTGATACTGTGATTTTCAACAAACGAAATGATAAAGCTTTGACCTTTAACATGAGTATGCTGATTAAATATTTTTAATAATTATAACATTTGTAATAATTCATGTTCGTAAATAATTTGACAGCTACATTTTATTAATCTTTCTGTATATTTAAGTAAAGTCAAATACATGCTGGATAGCGCCACCTATTAGGATAAGTAAAAAAAATAGGTTTCTTAAATAGTTCAGCGTGAATGAGATAGGTGTCGCAGTTCTATAAATAATTATTCGAATTCCATTCTTTAAACCTATAAATAAAAATTACAATTTTTAGGTGAGATTTTGATTTTTCATTGTGTAATAAGAATATGTTATGTTTAGTTAAATATTTAATTTTGGTATGTAATTGAAGCCATCTCCAATTTATAATTATCTTACTTTATCTTGGTAAATATTATTAAGGAGAACACTATTAACCTACATATTAAATATATTATTATAACAATTTAACAGAAGCTTAAACTCAATCCTTGGTAACTGGCAACAATAAATAGTTCCTGAAGCATGCAGACGATCTGAATAGATAAGAATATCTACATTATTCTAATTCCATTCGAAAGGGTTGACTGACCTCACTATTACTTTATTTCGGTCTCGCTAGAAGTCATATTTGTTTTTATTTTTAGTGTAAACTATTTAAAGTATATACAAATATTATGTGTAAATGACAAACGTAATAAATCGGAGTGCGTGCCGACTTGACAAGCTTCATCGACCATCGGGCGACGACCGAGGCGAAGGGAAGACCCACATCCACGAAGTTAGCCGCGAGTCGCGTTCTGCGAGAAACCCAACGTAGTGAAGCTCGCGCCAAGCGCTGTTCAGTTTACTACAAACTGAAATAGACGGCGCATGTCGCTCCTCGCTTTACAGTGGCCGAGTGTAGTGTTAGTGTAATAACAGCATATAGTTCTGTAGTGATTACTAGTGTTGTGTCACTCTGTTCCTGCGGCCGGGCCACTCCAACTTGTTGTGATGCATTTTAGCATATTACTATGGGTGTCTTGTGTAGCCCTCGCAGGATACGTTCGAGCGACAGAGGTAAGGGGACCATCTTTACGCGGCATTCCGGCTTTTTGTTAAGGGACCGGTATTATAATCTTACGTTTGTCCAAAGAACTCGTGTTCTTGCGTAATTTCAATGTCAACACGAGTGTTGTTTCTGTCATCAATCTAAAATATTCTTAATGGCCGTGTTTGTAGTGACTATAGTTGCACCGCAACGCATCGTTGCCTGCATTATAATATTATCGTTGCCTTGAAGTGTTCGTCAGGTAAACAATCGTTATCGTGGCTCCCTCCCATCGATTTATGTTTTTTTTGGTTTATATATTGGTAGTGGTATATTGTAAACAAGCGGCTAAGCGGTATGAATGGGAGCATGGTGCCGGATCGCCCACGAGCGCGGCTGGTGAAAGCGTAAAGCGTGTACGCAATACGCACTGGTCGGTCCAGAGACGCAGCTGTGCTCAAACCTCCATTTACTATGGGTACCTATGGACATATTTGTTTGCCTCTGGCTCTGGGGCTGGGGCGCGTGGCCGTGGCAGACTTCTTTATTGCCTTATGAATCATGCTGACACTGCACGCTGTGTTTTTGGCTGCGTTGCTTGCTTTTACATAACGGAGTAAATAGTTGAGTAACAATTGAGTATTGCATTTATTTTGTGTAGGTATTATGTTTTTTTTGTTGAATATTTAGAACTTACGTTTTAATGTGCCTCAATTATTGCTTACATGACTATAGATCTGAATTTTTTTAAAGATTTAATACAAACTATTTGATCTTCACTAGTTCTTATCTTAATTGATTATCATAATTA
Organism: Heliconius melpomene rosina; assembly: GCF_056956725.1. Classification (NCBI taxonomy): domain Eukaryota; kingdom Metazoa; phylum Arthropoda; class Insecta; order Lepidoptera; family Nymphalidae; genus Heliconius; species Heliconius melpomene. Next base: position 16,279,248 of record NC_140398.1, read on the forward strand.
GAACTTTTTTTAAGATTAGACTATTAATCTACATTAGGTAGGTACTTAGAATTAAAGGAATTAAACATTTAAAAGTACGCTTTTATAACTGCAATTAATATCAATCAATAATGAATGAAGAAACAGTCTATACAGTTCAAAAACTAATCCATACTATTTTGATTTCCATTCAAAGTGTATCTTCTGAATAAAGTTTCAATACACGTCTAGCGGCGTTTCGTCCCGCCCGCCTCGCTTAACACTAGGTTCCCATTACCTTCCCTTTTGTGTGCGGGATACAACGTGAAGCCGAATCAAGTTTTATTCATCTATATATGTAAAATCGGACGTACTTCGACTTCTAAGGGGTTGTTTTTGGGGTTGAAAGTTTGTATGAAACTTCGTTTCTACAAATGCTAGGAGTCTCAAATTTTGCATGGACGTCACTTATAGGACGTAGGTACTCATGGAGACAGAAATTAATAATAAAGTAGTTCACGCAGGCGAAGCTGCGGGCGGGCCGCTAGTATAAAATAAAACACAAATATTATGGCTTTTTCATACCAATTACCAGTGCGTGCAATTCTTGAATTACTATTATTTAAAATTAAAACATCAAAATAGATTTCATTAAATACACAAAGTCATCAATCAATGATGCATATAATTAATAATTACATCGAGGCTGATTTTAACTTTTTTCTTACTCTCGTGCTATTTCCACACGAATGGTCAACTGATCGACTTTTATGGCCAGACAAGAGACAAAGACCGCTCATTATGTAAGAAAACATAATTTATACAATTTCTACTAAGTATTATATGCAGCTCCACCCGCATCATAAAAAAAGGAAATAACTAAGTTGTGTTTGACACGCGACACGAAGTAATTCTGATTGTAGGTACAGTGGGTTACAAAGAAACGATTCACGTGATACAGTATAAAGCTTTAGTTTCAATAAGTGGTTGAGTCTCGGAGTTCAACGCTGCTATTAAGCAAGTTACCAGAGCGAGGGAATGGAAATATCAAATACTTTATTTCATCGAATAGGAACCAAACCCATAACCGCGAGTCGCGTTTACAATCGCACTCTTGTGCCCCCGCAACAAGACTGGCCTCACAAAACACAAAATATTTTTTCAATTATGTTGGCTAGTCCATTTAATTAGTAGTTCCTAAGATTAGCTCGTTCAACCAAACAAACATTTCAGCTGTATAATATTAGTATCAATATTACTTCTAGCAAGTAATGACAAGAAACTATTTACCTTTAACTATTGACCTTAATTTTATATTGTAGTGATAAAAAGATACTCCCCAAATATAGTCATTTTCCAGTAACAAAATGAACTTTTTTAAAGTTAAATCCTAATACTATCTAGAAACCTACATATAATACAGTATATTTGTACTTATTTTAAAATAACATTATGCGGTTTCTATGAAAGTAAAAGTCTCATTAGATTTCTCTAATAAGGTTAAACAGATTTATTTACATAAGAAACTAAGTAATACGAGTGCTCTTTACGTATGCCGACGACTTAAATCAATATGTATCTACTGTACTTTTTTTTCATGAAACCCTCGTGCGAGTTGGATAAGAATCTAATGACAACACTCACGCTTGGCCACTTTATATTATACTTATTTAGAAGACGTATAAAAATTTGAAGGAAAAAATGTTAATAACCGTAAACAGAACATTCTATCACGTCACTCCATTCTGCATTCTCCGCCATTTTAAAGGAGTAGATACTCTACATGCGAGTGAGGGCGTCGTGGCACAGGGGCATAACGGTGCGACTGTCTACGTGACGGTTGTGAGTTCTATTCGCACTTGGGGGAATTAAATACCAGAGCGAGGAAACAAAATCCCAGTCACGTAGTATGGAGAACACACGAAGGACATATGAACCTCTGACCATGCAACAAACAGACAATGACAAACATCGGGTCTTAATAAAAATTTTACGTCGATGTATTAATTTTAATTTATAATAAACTTCATTACAATTTACAATACTATTATTACATAAAATAGTTTCATGTTTTTATTGTAAGCTTTCAATTTTTTTTTAACAATAATCACTCGGTTAAAATGCAATCTTACATTTATATCTCATATTAATTTATTTTTTATTAAATAAATATCTTTTATTTATAAATATCTCAGTAGAGTGGTATAAAGTGGGGAAACAATTTCTCGTTGCAAAGATATTCATTTACATTCGGTTCTGAATTTGTTACGGACAGGCAACATGGTTTCTATGGGGAAATGGCGTCCTCGTCTTATCCCTATATTTACATAAGAAAATTTAAATATTGAGCAAAGTGTTACGCTACATATTATTCTAAATATAGTATCTATGTATTTATATCTAATCCTTTTTCCGCTGTATTGTTTACTATTTAGTGTGTACCTACTGCCTTCGTAATGGGAACGGAGTGTCTTAACACTAGGTTCCCTGGCACCCATTGTCTTTCCTGCTATTTGCGGTATACAGCGTGAACCTAAAAAAATATTCGCGTATCTAAATATTATGAACAATAACGATTTAAGCAAACTTATAACTTTTTAAAATTTAGTTTTTTCTCAAGTTTTATGATTTGTCGGGAATTATGAATAGAACTTTTGTGTCAATATCGAGGACTCGCTTTAAGAAAACATATTTACAAGAATTAATAGTAGGTAATTTTCATTAGTAATTCCGTAATATTCACATTTTTTAAAACTCTAAAGAATAATTTAGGTTATAATGTGTTGCCCCATTGATAAATATCTTCAATATCAAAGTAAGTTGAAAGTTCATACTTATAAGGAACAAAGATATAATTGGCCTAGTAGGTAATTTTCAGCAAACCAACTTCTCGAGCAATAAAAGAATTTGTCGGAACTAGCTGGGAGACAAAAAGAATGCGAGTGCGACTTCAATAGAAATAAAAGGATGTGCTGTTGCCAGCAGTTCCGTACTATGGCATGGAACACATTCTATTTTTTCGCCCACCTATAGAATTTTTTTTCAGGATTTCAAAAAACTTTCTAGAGATAACGTCTATCTCTATATATTGTAATTTGGGGCCTATTTGGGCGAAATAAAGAATTGTAAGTAATGTGATGAATTAATTTTACAATCGAAACACATGGATAAAACTGTATTTTTTTCAGACCCAAATGAATTTTAAGAAAATTTCTCCCGGAAAATATTTAATTAGTGGAAAAATGGGTCCCGTTATTTCAATGATATAGTTGTGCAATAGGTATTACTTTTGAAGTATATCTAAAATACTGGACTTGTTCTTTTTCTTTTCAGTTAATTATGCAGTCGATATTTTTATTACTTTATAATATTTTAAATATTATTTTATATATTACTAGCGGACGCGCGCAGCTTCGCCTGCTTATTTGCATCCGTAGGGGTATATTCTAATAAACCATGAAACACGTCTTGAATGAAATAATATTAAAAGTCTAAATTTCAATTTTTATAAAAAACTGTGGCAATTTAAGGATTTTTCCATATAAAAGAATTTTTCTCTTATTTCATCCCTTTAGGGTTACAATTTTTCAAAATCCCTTCTTAGTGGGTGTCCAGATTACGAAAATAAACATTGCCCAAATTTTATGTTTCTACGCACAGCGGTTACGGCTGTGCGTGTGTCTTACCTCAGTCAGTGGGAACTACTCCTTTTATATACCTATATAGATAATAGACGTTAAATGCTACTATTAATTACACCCTGAAAAGTAAATCGTAAATTGAGAACAAAAGTTGTCATTACGATTTCTTTATTGCTTAGATTTGTAACAAAATATTAGTCAGTATATATATTATGGTTAAAATAAAGATATAATTTCTTGTTACACTCTAAAACGTTGCTATATATTCTACTAGCGGACGCGCGCAGCTTCGCTTGCGTATTTAGGGGTGAATTCTAATAACCCATGAAACATGCGTTCGATTAAATATTTTTAACAGTCTAAATTTCAAATTTTATAAAAATCGGTGGCGATTTAAGAATTTTTCCATACAAACTTTGAACCCCTATTTTACCCCTTTAGGGTTAAAATTTTTCAAAATCCCTTCTTAGTGGATGTCCAGATTATGAAAGTAAACATCTGTCCAAATTTTACGTTTCTACCATCACGTTACGTTTTTACGTTACGTTACGTTACCATCACGGTTACGGCTGTGCGTGCGTCTTACCTCAGTCAGTGAGGACAAGTCCTTTTATATATATAGATTATACTATTTCCAAAACAAAAGCCATGGAACTGTAGTTAAATAACCATTATTTACATACGTGTTTGCACTTGAATGGCGCCATAGATAAAGATTGTCCAGACTTTATTCGAAGCCGTGACCTCTGGCATAGATATCAGGCCACTGCGTCACCGTAACTGCATAATAAGTAAATATGAAATAAATGCAGATTATTTTGTTATAGTCCATTTAAATAAACAGTTAAACGTATTCTGGCATTACGTATTGTTGTGAATAGATTAGCCTTCCTGTCCAGTAGTAGTTTATATAACTGGACTAGATACATAGTAATGTAAACACGACGGTTGTGAATTCAATTCCCACTCAGTGGAATTAACTAATTTCATTTGCGAGAGCAAAGCCTTGAGTTGAGTTTCGTCACTCGACACGCAATGTCTCGAAAATTGTACAGAAAGTAGAAGAAGAAAATTGTACATACTTAATGTAGAAAAAAACCTAACTAGAAAAAAGAGAAAAAAAAAATGTATACTTTATCGTTGGAAACTAATTTTTGAACAAAAATTGCTGTTTCTATGCTACAAATATTGCATTTTAGCTGCAAATAAACGACTCCTGAGTTTATATTGCTGTCTTTACCTAAGCGACAATATCATGGCAAGGATAAAGACAAATTATATTTCTTCTGAGGAATAATTGTTCAAGTGCCAGATATAACGTAGCAATTTAACTGATATTGTAGCTGCAGCATTTTTTTTATTTAATTAAGAATCGTCTTTATTATGAAGTTGGTTGTAAAAAAGTTTTTATTGGAGTTACAGATCAACCTTGACTAAAATGGAGATCATTTAAAAAAATAAGTTAAGCTCGATTACATCGATGCAAAGGATATAATATTTTTAATTACCCTAAGTAAATAAAAGTGTTTGTACCCAAAAGTTTTCTTTCATAAGTTTAGCCTAAGTTATATAATGCATACATACATACATATATTAGTCCTTTGTTAGGGTTTTGTTTAAGAAAATGTTTTAAGTTGACGGCCGACAGCCTCAGGGCCGTGTGAGACCCTCATTGTTGATGGTGCTTTGTTCATACTCTTAGCCATAACGAATACTTGACGTACGTAATTATTTAAATTGAGAACAACACTTTTATTCTTAAAGTAAGTAATCAACACATTAAACTATCCTAATTAAAAACTAGTTTAGTTTTTCAAATTCTAGCTGTATCCCTCATAAAGCAGAGACGACGGAAACATTCTCAGTATTACAGAGAGAAAGTAAAAAAATATTTTCCTTGAAGGAGTATCGTACCCACAACTATCGCGTTCAGTCAAACGATGTCTCACTATGCCACTATGATCTCAAAGTTGTACTTACCTTAGCACAGTTTGTTTGTTTTTTTTAAGGAATTGTTACAATAAAAGGGTGTATAAAAGGTGTCTTCTTTTGTTCTTAAACTTGTTTTGAAAACCACCGATAACGATTTTTTTGAGATGCGATCAACATGCTTTTTCTGTAAACCAAGACAGAACCTCGTGTTAAGACTATCAAGAATAAGGATTCTCGTGATTTTGCATGTTAAATAAAGTAAAAAAACTACCTACTTATTTAGAAAACGTATAAAAATTTAAATGTAGCGGGATTTGAACTCGGTAATTCTTAAAAACTCTCTGTCCGTCTTTCTTAAGTGTAAAATAACACCTTTAAAATGTAAAAAATATTATCTTTTTTGTTTATTCTTAATAAAAAATCTGTACGATCACTAGACGTGTTATCATTTTGATAAAACACTGTAATCTAATAGTTTTATTCATATCTTATATTATTAAAGTCCGTATTTATAAATTACTCTCAACTTTAAGATAGATCTTGAGACGCCGTTATCATTAACTAATTATTAAACAGGATCTCAAGATCGTTCGATCGTTCTCGAGACCGATCTCAGAGTTGAGAATGGTTTCGTCGAATTGAGTTATATTTAGATATATTTCAATAATATTACCTATATTAATCTTAAGAAAACTGGGGCAAATGTTAGTGTATTTTTTTAAAAACATTAAACGGTAATCATATCACAACAAGATAACAATATTCAAGTAGTAATTAATCTGTTTAAATTTGCATTACTCATAGAAGTACAGTATGCTCACTGAAGCGCTTATCTTTAATGAAGAAGCTGTTTTAAATTATTTTTAACAAACTTTTAAATTTTCTCATTTAATCTGAAGTGTAGATAGAAAATAATATTACGTTTTTTCGCCAATTTTATAACACGTTTTTATAAGGTCGAGCTGTAACTAACTATGTAATGAAAATTCAACATTCAATTTTCACACAATTTATACACAATAGTTCATTGAAAAGAATAGAATTAAATTCTATTTAATTATTAAAAAAAATTAAGATAACATGTCTAAATTAAGCAATACGTTCATACTTCGCTCGTTTAAACTTTTGTACCTATTGTTTCTATATTATAGCATCATTTAGGGAGTGAGAATGCTATTTACCCAATTATTTTACAATTTGAAGTGTGAAAACAATCAACACACAAACATCAAAGGATTACAAAATTATTTTTAATTACCTATTATATAGATGAGACAGTAATTTATTTACTTAAGTATTTGTCAAGTAATGCAAAATCTTTAATGCATAGACATCTTGTGTAAAATGTGAAGTGAATTAATTAATATAACTTCATGTTTTTTCCCACGTTCGACATTCTACGGTGAAGATAACTTATCTGGTGACCAGGCAGACCAGGCAGGCAGGCATGAAACTTCGTTCCTCACAATCCACCCAATTTTTTTTTCAACCCAATTGCTTGTTGGTGAAACTCAACGCCGCATTCTATTTACTAAAATGGAAAAAAGAAATATTGAGGACAATCGTGGCACAGATTTTTTTTATTTCAATTTAATACATTATTTTCCTCGATTTTTTATCTTGTAGTGTTATTAACATCATCAGTAACATTTTGCCTTTCGTAATTTGATTGCTATTTTCATTGCGTATATTTTAAATATTCTCATAAAATTACATTGAATATATAATTCGTTTTATAAATAATGAAACGAATGTTGATGAACAATTAATTAATATGATCAATTTGATGCCAAAATATTTCATGGCTCGAAACGAATTAAATGAAAATTTTATTGATTTTGTTCATTCATTATTGTGTATATAAAACCATGATGCCTATAATTTGCAAGTTTAAATTAAAAAGTTAGAACTGTACTCCTAATTAAAAAAAATAAACAAAATTGAGAATATAAAAATATTTAAATTAGATAATTGTGACTTAGTGCGTTTGCGCTATGCTAACATAGTAAAAGACAAGTTCCATTTCTTTCCAAAGTACGAGATTACTCCCAGGAAAGATCTTTGAGACTCTTTAAACGAGCTCGATTTTATGTTCTAGAACTATTAATTGCTTACTTTGCTATAAACACTTGAAATGATGTAAAGTTTTTATGAACTTCATCAATTTTATTATAACATGTCACTTGATACACTTTGTTTATTTTTACCAATTTAGTCCTTTATCGTAGCTGTTATTGTCATTTTTTTATTTTTTAAAACGTAGTACCAAAACACTCAACACTGTGCTTTGTCAAATTACCAAAGCGAGGAATTAAAAAAATCGCTTATGAGTGGAAATCGAATCCATTACCATCGCATCTACAGCCGCTGTACCATGACGTACTCAAATCAACATGTTTTTATAAAATAAAAATGATTCCTCATATCAATTCAGATAATCTGTCATTGTGTCAAAGTGCCATGCCATGCCATCCAAATCTGGTCATCTATTTTTGAATGATACCACTTCATAACAAACTAATTGCGATCAATACTTGCACACGTAGGTTTTAGCAGCGACCGGAAATTAAAATATTTATATGAATTTTACTATACAGCAGCACCTTATGTCATACACGTGGTCTAATAATATACAGCTAAAACGAAGCATATGCTTTAAATATCTTATAATATTGTTCAGAGTAATTCATATAGTTATTTACTCGATACTGGTTACTTTCTCAGTTTCTTGCTACGTGTAGGAATAAGAAACCTATTGCTAAAACTCGAAGAAAAGTAGCGGAACCCAACGCCGCAGTTTGCAGAAAAAAAATAGCCATTACAACATATTTTTATACAACAGCTCTTTGTCATTCTTAATCTTCTTGTTAACATATTTAAACGCCTGTATAATTAAACATTTCATTCAAGTCAAGACTTCATTGTGGAATGTCAGTGGAATTCACAATGTTTATAGTTGCGTAACTATTCAAGTGGCGTTATTTAGTTACGAAATATACATACAATTTTGTAGTTTACATAAAATAAAAAGGCTTCATATTTTTATTTATGGCTAACTTTACCACTCTGCGTATAAAAGTTGGGGCGGATCATAAGTAAGTTAACTTAAAATCACGTAGCTGCCGACATCCTACTTGCAAATATTAACCTAGTTTTGTGGCCGTCGTGACGCTGTGGCACAAATTGTGAGTATAAACGTGATGGTTATGAGTTCGATTTTCCCACTCGGAAAAATTAATTATTTTCATCTCGCTCAGGTTATAAGACAACACGGCGTACGTAATGTCTTAAAAATTGCGATTGGAGAACGGACTGTGTTACCATTGGGTTCACTCTACTGTTTTTAACAACCCAGTTTTATTCGGCAGTAGGTGAGTTCGGCAGTACCTTAATTAATGCGATGAACTGATGGTATTCTAGTCCACAACAGAGCACCTTTGTGGCACAAGTCAAATGTTTGCTCCACAATCTTGAAACGTTTCTTTGAGTCTCAAATTCTCAAGGACGTCCCCGGCGAGAGCTTTGTAAAGATTTCGAGGTGGAGTTGGTCTCTGTAAATATGTAATGTTGACTTACCGTTGTACCTTTTATACAAACTGACCAACTAATGTATTTAAATATTCAAACATTAGTACTTTTAGTCGTTCCTTCTACTCCCTTCTACTTAAATATTTGGTTGTGTAAACTTTGGATGGGCTGAAATATTTTTACATAAGAAGTCTTGGTGAATTTTGATTGTCTGAGATATAAGATAAATTTATCCGCCTATCCAACAAAAAAGATAGGTAAGAAAAAACAACGATTAATAGGATTTAATTAATTTGAAATGTCATAATGACACATGATACCAAGCTTAGATCAGATTATATTTTAAACGATACCTATATATAATACACTAGCGGACCCGGACGCGGCTACGCGTGCTTGAAATATAAGAATATAATTTCTATAGAAATATAATTTCAATCTAGGTGAAATGCTAAAAGTGACTATTATATTTATTTTCATAAGGATGAATATCAAAATGACGCGGTGACGAACGCGGTCGCGTAGTGACGACGGTTGTTATTAACATGGCAGAATAAATTGCATGTCAAATTAGAAAGTATTTTAATTTATTAGTATATATGTGTAATGTAATGTTATATAGCCTATAGCACTTCTGAAGAATGCAGCTTTCATACAAAACAAAAACAAAGTAAATCGATCCAGTAGATCCAGAGATCTTAGCGTTCAAACAAACAAACAAACAAACTCTTCCGCTTTATTATATTAGTATAGATATATAGGGGCACATATTACTTATATAGCTGCAAACAATTTCAATACAAATTTTGCAACAAACATGAAAGTTACAACCACGGTGTTGTAAGGGACGGTTTTGCAATAAGCATTCTATTTTATAGCGTCTGCAGGGTCCCGTCCTTTCATGGCACCCTAATATCGACCCCTTCAAGTTTTTTGCAAGATTTTCCCCTCGACTTAGAAAGAATATTTTAAAAATTGCTTGTAGTGCTACGTTGGATGTTTAGCAGTTGTTGTGAATTACTGGGCGTTACGGCTTCAATTTTCGTATGGTCAATGTTTATAGAAATTTAGTAGTCTAGAACCAAGGCTTCCTCTGTCTACCCTGCTTTTTTATGCGGGAAAGAACTTGAAGCTGTTTTTTTGCATCATGTAAAATACGAGAAATTAATGAAAATAAGAGTACTTTTAAGCATGCATGTGAAGAAATGTCCGACACTGCCCTATGTCCTACCAGACAGGAACAATATAAATGATACAAATGAAACATACTATCAAGTTTGATGTGAACCCACGACCAAAGCATGCAATCACAAACGTTGCAACTGTGTCTTGTCAATGTCAATTTCCAATTAACCCTACTTAAAATTAAAAGACATCCAAAATGCCTTTCACATGATTTTAAGTTTATGGTTACGCTTTTTTTCTAAAAAGATTAAATAAATAAAATACTGGTTACTTGTGACACATTCATTTGTCACTTAAAGCTGTAATACAAGAACTTTTGAATACAAAAACTCAACATTTAATAGTGTTCGGGGGTAAATTTGTCAGCTCTAATCCGTGTCTATTTAGTGTTAAATACGTCTGTACGGAGTTAACAATAAATCATAACCAAAATGGCATCTGGTAAACAGCTGTTTACAGCGTGTTCAGTTCATCTCACAATGTCTCCTTTGTTGTACAATTATACTATAGAAATATAATGCAGCTTATAATTCATCTTTTGATCTTTATATTATTTTTGACCATTCAAGTTTTTAACGTAATGCTAATAACCAAAAAACAACTAAAATAGTTTGATTAATGACTCGGGAATCAAACCTACAACCATGTAGACTCTTACCTAGTAAGGCACAATAGAGTCCTATAAAGGTATTTACTTCTTGCAGTAATTAAATTAATGACTTGGAACATATCTTCTGTCTCAGTCTTGTTAATTCCAAACGATAACAATAATATATTTAACCTTCGCATTTGTGATATAATTAAATGGATTTTTAACGACACATCAGTGTAGAACAAATAAATAATCACGAAGTGGTAATATTAATCTAAAATAAATACATTACCCTCCAGTGCATCGCGTAGTCGGGTAATTATTAACATTTAGCATTTATACATATTTCGGTAAAGGCATACAATTTTAAATTTCAAACTTAAATATATTAATTTCATTCGATTACTTTTTCTAATTAAAAACACATCTAGCAAAGATATCCATCCACAACCAATTAACCAACAATTTCTAAGAAAAAATTGTATTCGAAAAGTAATTATATTTGAATTTCTAATACTTAATGTATTTTGAATAAACCTGTTTATGTTGAGGCACTTTGGAATAAGACATATAAAATGTTTTATATTTTAATACTTCTATATCTTTTTAGAAGTATTTTAAGCTAAACTTTGGCGCCGTCTAAACATGGATAAAGAAATATATTAATAACATATATTAGGTGGGGAAATATATAAATAATAATCATAATATGATAATGATGTTATTTTTTCTTATTATAGCTGAAATTAATTACAACGTTTTTAAGAAATATATATTTTATAAAAAAGAAAATATTTTTCCAGTTTGGTTTGGTTGCCTTTTCCTCGCAAAATTAAAAAAAAATATTAAAAATAGTTTGATACTAGCGCGACGTCAACCAGTACCAGTTCACAAATTCTTTTCTTTTATTCAAAGAAACTAACCGAGGAAGTACAATTAAATAGACTTTAGTTACACACTCTGTTATTAAAACGGTTATTATTTATTACAGTTCATCTTAAAACATTGAAAGCTTATAAGATGAATCAATTTTAATTAAGAAATCGTCGACCCAATGACTATATTACCGTTCACTTTATTTTAAATGCCAGTTGCAACCTTTTTTTAATATTTACGTAGAGGGATAGGAAAAACGCATATGTATATGATACAATGTAAATTGCTCCTTGTGACATTGCGTGTTGAGTGGCGGACCTCAACACCGCGTTTTGCTTCTCTCCCAGAGCGAGAAAATGATAATATTAAATATTTAATTCCCCCGTATAGTCGCACACTTGTGTCCCTACGCTACGACGGCCTTTAATTGTTTAATTTTCGATTATCATTATATAATGGCAAGTTACAAACAGAATATACACATATCGGTATATATAATATATATTTTACAAATTGTTAAATTCATATTAATTTAAAAATAAATATAAAAAAACTTAAACTAATTAGTCATTATTTAATCAATGTAAATAGACTTTGTCCATTGTTTGAAAACAGTTGTTTGCACGTTAGCCACTTCGTGCAAGTCGGATCTTTCATGAATCCTTATATACGCTGTATTGTATTGCTTTTATTTAATTAAGCATATATGGAGAAATGTTTTAATTATTTATACTATTGTTACTTTAGCCACTACAATTTTGTTAGTAAATACATAATATAGTACGCATTATTTCATATTCAAGAGTTTAGTCTCCAGGTTTCTATAAATAAGGAACAGACGAGGAATCCAATATATTTGTGTATAAGTGTAATTTTTATGTATGCGTGTTGAGTGCCAAAACTCAACGTCGCGCTTTGCCTTGTTACAGGAGAGTTAAAATGAAAATTATATCAATATTTTATCCGCGCAAGTGGGAATCGAACCCCTAAACGTCGAGTCGCAAATGATATACAATAATATTTCTTAGTACTATGTATTTTTGACCTAATTTTCAAACGACTTAGGCCTGTTTCTCACACTAAAACTCAATCACCACCTGTACCTGTATACTGTAACATACTCACGCGTAATTCAGCTTATATCAGCATCGTAGAATGTGTATCACGGAACAGTTGACATGTCTACACAGCGACTGGTCCAATTTGTTGTGCCGATGCAAATTGCTTCAATCCATTTAAACTTTGTGCTCGTTGTACAGGGTTCAAACTATGAGGTCAGACATGTTTAAGTAATTTTAATAGAAATTATGGAAAAAATATGCTAAAATATACTAAATACGTAATAGTTAGGTTGTATTGTTAATGAAGCGAGAAAATGAAAATAATTAATTCCCCCGAGTGGGAATAGAACCTAGAGCCGTGGCTTTTACAGTTAAATGACGAGTCCCTGCGCCAATATGATCTTTATAGTGTATTATGTGAAGTAAATTATATTTTTAATTGATATCGATAAGTCCTTAGTCTGATTGGACTCGCCATGGCGTAATGTCTTTAAGCACCTTGAGGATACGCTAACTTATTAATCTATTGAGCATTGTAAGAAATTTCTGCTTTATTTATTTTTTAAGATTTCCCTGTCTTTCTATAAAAGAGAGGGAGAGAGAGTTTTATAATATTTTAAAACATTGTAAATGTAAGTAAAATATTTCTAACTCCATACAAATCATTTCATCCTAGCATGACTAGAAGAACGGTTAAGTAAAAAACCTTTAGAAAAAATATATAAAATATCTTATTATTTTTTTTTTTAATTAGTAAAGAAAATATCGCACGACACATCCAATGGAAACACGGCACCAACGTTCTCTGCGTCAGTTCTAAAACGCTTAACTAGACGCATCCGTCTTCTCGGCAGAACGAGCGTTTTATTTACAAGGACTTCTTGATTTCAGAGTAATTGGACGTAAGATGTAATTGAACTCGTCAATTGTAGAGACATGTGATTTTGTTAAATACTACGTCTCCAATACAATTAGTGTAAGATTTGAGACCGTTATAGCTCAGCGACTTTCGTGGGTTCGATTGAAATAAGTTTTTAGTTTCCTCAAAGACACCCTTGATTTCCGCTACTCAACGAGGAAACGAGAAAAGAAGAGAACACAGTGTCTTAACACTAGGTTATCTGCTTTCTGTGGTATACGGTATATAGCGTGAAGCTAAAACGAAATAACAGTTAAACATTTCGCTATGACTGACGTTATTGTGTCGAAATATTTTGAGGCCAGTCGTAACGCAGTGGCACAAGCGTTTGATTGTAAATCCGACGAGTTAGAGAGTCAAATCCCACCCGAGGAAATGATTTTTTTATTATGTTCATTTATTCAGGAAAAGCATAGCGTTGAGTTCCGCTACTGAACAAGCAATGAGAATTCGGAAAATGAAGAACGCAGGATCTTAACAGTAGATTCCCTATGCTTATCCTGTTGTATGCAAGATACAACAGGATAAGCATAAGCATAAAACTAAAAAAAATTTATGAAAGAGCTAAAGTTCATAAAGGAAATTTATATTTTTTTAGCATAATTCAAGATTTTCCCTATTATGTATGCAGATGTAGATAAAGAACTAAAGCTGGAGTAAAACTAGGAGTTATCATGTAGTAATAGTCAGTATAAAGTAAGAAAGAAATAATACGAAATAAACGAATCAAAATAAAAATGTACAAGAGCTACAAATACGTCTCGTAGCTTAAAAACAATTTTTCTCATTATACTTGAAATGTTGAATTCTTAACATTATATCCAAGAATTTTACAGATGATCTGTCTCAGTCCTTAGCTGAGCTCCGTCGTAAGTCAAACATAACTTATTTCTATTTTAGACAGTCTCGGACGCGTCTGACGGCGTGTATGCCTTTAGAATGTTACCAAAGATGATTTTATTTTTAGTTTTCGACTCGCTCTAAGTTATTTAAAATGAATGTGGCGTAAGGATGTGAATAAGGTCGTCTTGGCACAGGGCGTGCGATTGTAAACGCGACGGCTGTGGGTTGGATTCCCACTTGGATTTACGAAATATTTGATATATTTATTTTCTTGCGCTGGTAAAGACAAAAAGTGCGGCGTTGAGCTCCGCCACTCAACACGTGGAAACTGAGGAATGGAAGTGTCTAGGGAACGGAGTGTCGGCATGTGCGGGATACAGCGTGAAGCTACAACGTTACAAAGTATTTAGATGACGGCATATAATAGCATATGGTAGGGTATTAACTTCACATAAATGGGTTCTGAATCCGAATTCCATTCGAGTAGCTGATCATGATTAGGTTATACAGAACGGCTTTAGCTTTATAATATTATCATAAGAGATATTTTTGTACATATGTAATATCTAATATAAACAACGGAATATTCATTATTAATGTTTATACAATTTGTATAAATATGAATAATGAATATAAAAGTATGCGCTTGTTATTTCGCTATTGTTAATACTGTGATGATCAATTGAGGACAAGTGATTAGTCTAATTAAATATGAAGATCAATGGTTCAATCAATGGTTCATGTATCATTATTAAGTAAATATATTGGGAATTATAATATAATTTTATTTTCAAAATTATCAATATATGTCTATTGTCAAATAATGACAATTTATCATTTCTGAACTAAAATATTATATTCTATTATATATAATTTGAACTATGTAATTATTTAAGTGTTTAGTTAAAAAATTTCGAAGACTTATCATAGAATGCTTATACTATTAGATACTAAGAAGACCAATAAATAATACACGTTTAAGATCTTCTGAAAACAATCTATATAAAATAACAGTAATTTCTTTTAAACTGATTACAAACTCAGAATAGTATAATTATATTATACACACAAGAACCACAAAACGCAAATTAAAGTGACATTTCCTACTCATTCCAAGCATAAGTTTATTAACAACGCATCTTCCGTCACAGCAATTATTTTAGATTGCAAGCATCACCAACTTTCGTCTGTCGTCTATACTATTGAGTGTGGCTGTGGAGTTTAAAATGTGAAATGTATAATTAATTTGTACTAAAATGTATTTGTTGATTTCACAAAACATTATTTTTGTTAAATTGCTATATCCATACTAATTTTTTTAAGTGGAGGCTATACATTAGGATACCTTGATTGTTTTAGATTTGATACTCACCCGGGAAAATTATTCAATTTAAATTATTTCAATTTTATTGTTCTGATTCAATACATCAAAATTTGACGGAAAGTAAATTAAAGGGGGTATCTTAACACTAAACTCTTTCTATCTTGTATGTTTAATAACTACCAACTGTGTCGACAAGACGACGACACGGCGACATATAAATAGGTATGTCTATAATTTATATCATGAATAATGTAATATTTTAAATATATTATAACCCTAAGACAGGTCTTAACTAATAGTATTATATGGCTAGAGCTCATCAAAACTTCATATAATTAACTTATTGTATAAACTACTGATTACTTATTACATGAATACTTAATTGTGATGTATAGGTATAGGGGAGTGTATGGGAGCAATAAGATAATTTTTTTTGAAATTCCTACGTGATCGTAAAAAAAACTAGATTTTACGTTTTGTTAATGTACAAATGAAGGCTACAATTATGTTGTTATTCCTGTAGATATTATTATTTACTTTACTGAAATATATAAAAATATAACTGATTCAAAATATAACTCTTCAGTAGCACAAAAATAAAGGAAATTTTCCGCTTGACAAATTGTTACGAATCTTGGCACCTCTCATAATACGTCGACCTAGAACAGAGTGTGTGTATTTACTAGTAAATATTTTAAATATAATCCTCCAAACACTTCGGTGAAGCCAAATATAGGCCAATACTGTCGTATTTTCAACCCATAGCTGTCGTTAACTTTATTTATTCGTTTCTAGGGTTGCCCACACAAAAGACGATTTTATTATCCAACTTTTACGCCCCATCTGTTTTGTTTGTTTTAAACCTATCTCAATAATCTTGATAAAATAGAATTGAAATGCATATAAGTAATAATGTACATATAAGAAGAGAAGGGAAAGTAAATTTTGTCAAAAAAAAAGTTATTGGAGCCAGTTATAAATTGAAATAATAAAAATAAACAGATAAAAAACATTGTATGGAATTTAAATTTGTTGATATAAATATTAACATTTTATCTAAGTTTTATGTAAATTTAAAAATGACTGCACTTTAAAGCATCCATCTAGTCCTTGCATTGTGCATTCGCACTACCTACTTACACGCCCACATCTCATTGTTGTTAGAAGGAAATGGACATTCTTGGTACTTTAACCAGTAATAATGTCATGATATTATATCCTTAAGAAACTGTGAATTTCAATTCTAAAGAGAATAGGAAACTTCAGTGCGGCGTTCAATTATGAGTTTATCAACTAAATCTAAAGTGGTAATAAGATAACAAATTTGTTTTCTATATAAACCTGTCCTTCTGTAAATACATATTTTCTACTACTACATTACGCAATAAAGGGTAAAACGATCTAATGCTATATGTTCTATTACTAGTATAGCTAATGCCCCAAACAATCCAGTATTAGTAATTGATTAATACATAGAGATACAGATGTAGGTACTTGTTTGTAGTCTCGTTAGCATCACTGAAATCGCTCTAAGCGATATCGAATTCCGCTAACTATTTTGAGTAATACAACGTACTGTGGAACAGTAAACTTTTGATTGAAATGGAATCCATCTAATTTAAGAGACGTGTGTGTGTGTGTGTGTGTACAATTGTATGTCTATATAAGGACATTTATCAAGTATTGGCTCTAATTACTGTATTGTGTCATAGGTACGATACAGATTATACATAGGTATGATAATTGTATTATTTGTAGGGTTCCGTACCTACCTCAAAAGGAAAAACACAGAACCTTTATTAACAATATGAAGAATGGCAATTTAATGGAAAGGTACTTAATTGTAGGTAGTTCATTTTCATTTAAAATGAGTGATTACGCCCCAAACTTAAGTTTGACAACTTTTAAAATAGATACGTAGCTGTCGGTGGGCGAGTCCGACTTGCACTTAACCGCTTTTCATGTTTAGATGTTATAATATATGTTGAAATATAGAATATGTAGTCTTAATACATTTATTTTCATAGAAAAAGGTACTTTATGTATATATCTTACATATGCAATATTGCTGTTATGATTGCATTAACCTATTACATAGACATGTGCTTGTACGTCAAAGCTGACATTAACATGATATAAACAATGTAAATTAAAATTGAATAATTACCTAGTTTTGCTTTAAGTCAAAAGTAATTAAGGTCTAAGGTTGATTGTTGATTGACTGCAAAGTATACGAAACGTTGGGTTTCCAAAAATATATAATACTAAACATCAATTCAATTCAAAAAAATACATTTAAAATAAGAAATACCTGTATATACATTATATATATTTCGATAGAAATAAAAAAATATATAGTTCTCGTTCTAACCTAATTAAAAATAAGTCTTAAGTGGAAAGTATCTAGGTGCAACTGTGTCATAAAACTACGTCCTATTCATATATAAAATGATATTCGTATCTGAGATCTGTTTGATAACTATTCTCTTTAAATATGTGAATATGAATATGTTGAATATAACTTTGCGTTATAAAGCTTTTTTTTATTGATATTATAAATAAATATAAACGAAAGTAGATGAAAATGAATTTTATATCTAAGAAAAATTACATAGATTTGTTTATATAGAGATATTACCTGTAATTAATAATTATATAGAATATCTGCTAATTAACTGACTTTTTCCGAACGTAAAAGCAATAGTCTATTACAAACTAAGTAAAATAAAATAAAGGTCAATTTTGTTATATTGTTTACACTTTGGATCGGTATAAAAATATACTTAACGAAAAAATAAATAACAGATTTAGCAGGTTTATACTCTAAGCCAACGATACTATTTTAAAAATATGAATATTAAGTATTGTGAACCTAGTAGTAATATAGTACACGTACATTTTCCCGCACAGTCATCATATACGTAGGTATAGGTAGGTCATCTTTACACTTGCGGTTTCATGTAAAAAAGGAACTTATTTTATATGACTCAGTTTAAGTAACCATTAGCAATTATTATTTTAGTTACACAACATTTTTCTCCAGGCATTTCTGGTTTCCTTAATTTTCCTTTTTTTTTAACCAAATTCATGTAATTATAGTTTGTGAGTGGGTATCTTTATCTATGCTGAAGAATTTGTTTGGTTGTAAATAATACTTCGCATAAAATAAAAAAAATTAAAGCCTTCAAAGCTCCTGTGGCTTCTCTCCCGTGACCTGTACGCGAGTTTGACTTGTCCTTTCCATAAAAAATCTTGGTCTAATTTTATTGAGAAAGACTGTAGGTTACTAAATTATATGACGTTTCGTTTCGATGTAACCCACTGCACCTACAGCCAGTTACCTCGCGAGCTTAGAATATGTTAGGTATATGTCAACTCTTAGCTATTTTCATTTAACCAAAAAGGGCGAAGCTGCTGGTTGAAGCTAGTTCTATATAAAATATATTTTTATAAAATACTTTATGAATAAATTTGTACTACAACACCACTATCAGGAATTAATTGAAAATTTATTTATTTTCATATTAATAAGTTTTATATTCATTTCATATTTATAAATGTTGAGTACGTACGTAGTCGTTAACAAGTTTTAATTAAAACCGCTACTCTGCAAGACTAAATATGTTACTTGAAACTTTATTAGTGAATTCCCTATAAGTTTTTGGGGATGATTCTCTTTTGCTTTGTAACTGTTTTAATAAAATATTAAGAAAACCGTAAATGTGGTTCTAGGCATAGAATATTAAATAGTATTAAGATTCTTCGTTTTCCACTTTCCCATCTACTTTAAAACATTTCGTGCTGAGTGGCAAAGTGGAACGCCATGGACAAAGAAAAAAACAATTTATTCCCACGAGTGCGGCTCGAACTCGCGAACATCACGTTTATATTCAGACGCAGTACTACTACGCCATGATGGTTTTTATTAAACTATAACGATGGGTTTTATTAAACCCATCTTTAACTTAATAAAAAACTCAAGAGATTTAGACTATATCATTAGGTATAAAAAATCGTTACGGATGGAGTTAATGTGTTAAAATATTTATAGGTTAATAATTTTATTAGTCAAGTACGTAAATTACACAAAATAATATTTGGTTTCCTGCTTTCATTTAAAGGATGCCGTGCTGCGAATACGCTATTTTTTTTTAGGTTCATGCTGTATTCCGCATGAATCAGGGTAGGCAGAGGGAGTCTAGTGCTAATACACTCTGCTTGCATTTGCAGCCGAATTCTGGAGGCGTTACGTGTTGAGTGGCGCTAATCAACTTTGCCTCTACACCAGAGCAAAGAAATGAAAATATTAACTATTTAATTTACTCGAGTCGGAATCGAACCCATAACCTGCCGCTTTCACAGTCACACGTTCTACCCCTGCGCCACAAATAACCTTAAGTAATAATAACAATTTATAATAATAAAATTCTAACACGAGCACACTCGTGTTAAATGTAAAATGCACACGGCTCATGCAAATTCACTTTCAAAATACATAATCAATAAATATGGAATTGTACACGAGTTCATACAACTGTTACGTCCACATACATACATACATATGTTCACGTTGGAGTCACGAAGCTGAAAGATTAAGCGGTTTGTAATTCACTTTCGAGCAAATGTTTTTTTTTTTATTATTTTATATCTATACTACTGTACCAACTTCATATTATGAAATTGATAAGTTGGTGGTTCAAATTGTAAAAATATTTTTGTGTTAGATAGTTCTTATGTGGTCTTTTGCAGAATTTGGGGAATGGAGTGTTGTAATACTGGGTTCCCTCTACAAAAAACAAACAGAACAGAACAGTTTTGCAATTGAATCTTTGATTAAAAATTGTAAATAGAATAAGATCAAATGGTTGAAATCTAACGATCAACTTTCTTTTTCATATCTTGCTATATAATAGAAAAAGTAAATCTAGAAATTCTATATTTTAATAGAAAATAATTTTCATATTTTTCACAAACGGAATATTAATAGCTTTAGTGATTAATTTTTGACGTATAAAATGTATTATTTGGATTACTAAAATTATTTTTATTATGAAACTATTGACCTTGAATGAAATTCTGCTTTAATATTCAAAAAAATAATATGTTTTATATAAAACTACATCGATGCCGCGAATGTTCATTTCTTTGCTCTGATAACGCAAACACAGCGGAAAGTAGAGAACGGAAGTGTCTCGACACTACTTACCCAGATTCCCTCAGCTGACCCTGCTATGTGCGTAAAAAAATATAAAGTTAGATTTATTTCAAGTAAATATTAATTATAAAATGATAAAAAAATATTTTGCCTTTGTTTGTAGCTGGATAATGTGATTAGAAAAATCACCGGAAATCGAAGGGAAAACCATAGTATCGTGTGTTATACATTAAATAGATAAAATATATTAGAAAACATAATTATAATGAACACACACACAATTTATCTCGAGCTACATGAGTTTGCTTACGCATTGATGTGTATAATAGGATGTACCTATTAAGATTAAAAATATTTTTTTAATTAAACTTCATTTATTCTGTTTTAATTAAACATAAAACCTATGAAACTTAATAATCAATTTACTTTATTTGATTTTTCTTAATATCAATTTATTACCGAAGTAATACCTATAACTAAGCCTCAAATCGGTATTCAGGATGCGTATCGTCCAAAAAGTCCTTGAACCACGTACCTACCTACCTACCCTATAAATAATTCAGATAACGACTTAAATCAATTAATAAATGTAAAATATTACAGTATTTTGATTTTTGAATTGTTTGAAAATATTAAGTATTGAAAAACAAAAATGTCCAAAAAATCTTTTATAAGAATTAAGTTCTTTTATAATTAATTTAAATCAAATGCTAGTAAATATAGATATTCTATAGTGCAATTAAATAACATAAAAGCATATATACATTAAAATAATATTCTTTTCATACTTCTAAACTCTAAATACAACTTGAAAGAAGCTACAGAAACCTACAGTAAAGTCCAAAGCGGAGCTAATTTTGTAACATATAAAATATGCAAACGCACGGAAATGAACCCGAAAGGATTACGTAATAAGTTCAACTGCAATCTGGAATCGGAAGTGTCTGCAATATTAATGAGGGTTGGCCATTGGTTTTATATCTTCAACTTGGTTCTTCAGGTTGGGCCAAGGTCCGTCAGCGATTCTTATATTATTAGTTTAAGAGTTAGATAAGCTTCTGCCAAGGCTAGATGCATAATTAAGGGATGGAGAAATCTTTTTTGTCAACATTATAGTTTTACTCAAATGTAGATTAAATAGTGATTCGGCTTTTGTGAACTTTAGGGAACGATTTTAATAAATTATAACACAGACAGGTACCGACTTTTAGTAATTATGTTTAGTCTTGATAAATATTAAATTTCACTATTATAAATAACTTAATAATACGAATTATTGATGTACTTAACTAATCGTAATTGTTCTGAGCTCGAAATCCGATCACAGAAAATGTTTTTACTATTTAGGAAGATTAATAATGTGAGAGTTTCTTAAGCTTTACGTTCCGCCACTCAGCAAACCATTTTTAAAAAATATGACTAACCTCTTGACTATTGACTGCTTGATGAAATAAAAATAATTGAATGTAATTTATACTTTTTATAATAAATCTTCTGCAATGATAGATCTTTTGCATAACTATTTTAATCAATTTTGCAGTACCCTGGTGCCCATGTTATATTACAAGTTATGGTTTAACCTATTTCATATGTCAACCGGGAGGTCCAAGGCTGGGTTCTCTCTAAGGATAGGTTGTATTTTGACTGTAGAAATATTTGCTACATCCGTTCCGTTGATACGGAGGCGTAACGATAAGATTCGTCCAATATCTGTCTATCGTCCAATCGAAGTTTAATTCTTACGGGAATACGTCCGGATACAAATGACATGAGATTTTAATCTATTGATGACGATAGGAAATGACAAATTAAATATGAGGCCGTTGTGGGGCAAACAACGGGAAAAAAAATGAAATGAATGAAAATGTAAATATAAATAAATATTTCCTCGAGTGGTTATCGAACCCCCAACTAGTCGCGTTTACGTGTTCTTTTAATCACCCACATTTAATACATAGAAGGTAAAAATATCATTTTATTTCATAGTTATTTTTCTACACAAAATAGCTTTCCATATCATTAGTCAGTCCTCATATAGTTTTAGGTGACATACCAATTTTTATTTAAAACACTTTATCAATGAACACATCGACTAGAGCGGATATTGTAGTCTGCAATGGTAATAAGGGATCCGGTTAGACGAGATTGATTTTACTACGAAAACACGAACTTGGAGTAAGAAAATTTAAGCTTTTTGGACTCGAAAATATATTATATTGTTTTCTGTTCTTTTATAATACATGGTTATGTTATAATAGAAAATTAAATATATCTTTAAAAAATCTTAAAATGTTTGTCATTAGGAATGCAACCGATACATGATCTATTTGTATGTCTGTAGAAATATTACACTTATGATGATACACGTGTGATTGTAGCAATTGCGGCAAGTTATGGATTCGATTCCCACTCGAAAGGAAAACATTTAATATTTTCATTTCTTTGCTTTGGTGTCGTTGAATTTCGCCACTAAACACGCCATGCCTCCAGAATTCGGAGGAAAATGGAGAACGAATGATCTTGACACTAGGATCCCTCTCCCTGATTCCTGCTGTGTGCGGCATACAGCGTAAAGCTAATAAAGAAATGATACTGCTATCGCGACCAGTTAAGGTGTGACTTACATCGCACAGTAAGTACTAAGACTTTATTACGTTTAATATTCACTTAAACAATAGAAACCGTTGTGAGGGCAGTGGTACAGTCTGAAATAGAAGACTGATTGACTCGATTGTTCTGAGTTCAGTTCCCACTCGGGGGAATAATTATGTATTCTGGTTAAAAGCAACATCAAACGACTGAAAGAAGAAAACGCAAAAAATATGTTTGTAATAATATAATAATATAATATTATTCTGTTCTTCTTGCCTATGAACAATACGAGAAATGTGGGAAGAAAGTTCAGAGATATTAATTTTGTAGCAGCCTTTTAATATATTTAATTTGAGTTGATATTCGAGAATTTAAAATGTAAATTTATAGGCAACCTTGACGAGTACCTCCTACTTAACGAGTCTACTGTCATTTCAAAGACACTGATAAATTGTTTTAAGAATTATAGCACAATATATATGCTAGTCAAAATTGAGTTCAATTTTTAACTAGGTTTTGCCACATGCCCAAATATTATATCATTTGAAAATATTAAATTGGGTTATGCAGTGAAATAGTATTAAATGACAATTTTTAATTTAGATATATATCATTCCTCTTTGATATTTATATAAGTGATTTTTACAAATTTGACTTTTCATTTGCATGATTTATGACAATTTATATATTTTTTTCACATATTGAATATGTTGCCTTTAATATTTTTTTAAAAGTAAAATAGTTTGAAATATTATTTTGTAAGATTGGTTCGCGACGGTTGTGGGATAGGAATATTTTATGTTTTTATTTTCTCTCTCTCTTAATGGAGAACAGAGTGTGACTAGCGTCTCTATGGCTACCCAACCAAGTTCAGGATACAGTGTGGGGCTAAAAAAACTTTTTTATTTATTATTTGTTTGGAAAACCCATCGAGCTATATTTAAAGACTTAAATTATGTTGTCCGATCGGACCAAAAAAATGCATTAAAAATTACTTAATATCAAAGAATCGTATGATAGTATATCCATTTTTCCAATAACGTGAAAGATATGAAGAAAAATGTAATTAAAACTACGGTACGACTAAATTGAAAGATGAAATGACGTTATTTTAATATCCTCCTGAAAGAGGAACGAGCATAGTTTAAAACTAAAAAGTTTATGAAACGCTTGATTGAAAAATACGTTCTATGAAAAAATATCAAAGATATCGAATAAAAATCACGATAGGAGCCTTATTTTAATAATTTTCTTGTACTCTAAAAACGTGACCTAATGTTACTTTTCAGCTGTTTTATAAGAGACTAGCGGACGCGCGCAGCTTCGCTAGCTTATTTAGGGGTGAATTGTAATAAACCATGACACATGTGTTCAAAGAAATATTTTTAAGAGTCTGAATTTCAAATTTTATAAAAATTGCTGCCGTTTTAAAAAAAATTCTATACAAAGTTTTAACCCCTTATTTGCACTCTTAGGGGGAGAATTCTAGAAAACGATGAAACACGTGTTCAATGAAATACTTTTAAAAACCTAAATTTCAAATTTTATAAAGATCGGTGCCGATTTAATTTTTTTCCATACAAACTTTGAACCCCCATTTCACCCCTTTAGGGTTACAATTTTTCAAAATCCCTTCTTAGTGGATGTCCAGATTACGAAAGTAAACATCTGTCCAAATTCCACGTTTCTACCATTAGCGGTTACGGCTGTGCGTGCGTCTTACCTCAGTCAGTGAGGACAAGTCCTTTTATATATATAGATTTTGAGGCCAGTCGTGGCGCAGACGATTGTAGATTCGATTCTCATTCGAGCAAATGCTTGCTTGATGATAACAGAAACATGACAAAATTACTGACTAAATACTTAAAAATGTACAATTTTTAAGCGATATCCACAGTCAAACATAAATATTTTCGTATGGCTTAACAATGAGACGGACAGATAAAAAGATTTTTGGGGTTTACTTCACCTGTCCTGTGCAAATCGTAACATGTTTAGAATACAAACAGAACATGTGTTCCCTATACGAATATATACATGTATCTAACCAATTACAATAACGTGAAACCAGAATAAATCTGATGTCGAGATGAAATATAAGAATCATACCTCCATCATGGCCTGTCAACATTGTGTTCAAAAAGGATCCTTGTATTTTGAGGATATTATTTACAATCGCTTCGTGATATTTTAAGGGATATACCCACGGAAATCAAACACGTAATACAAATATACTTTTTTTTGTATTTATTTTATATTTTTCTCAATTCTATATGAGATAGAGACTTGAGTTTATGTAGTAAATGTAAATGATTATGAATTTATGTATGTTGTTGCCATAATATGGCAAAAATGGTGTTTCTTCGATACTAATATTAACTTAATTAAGATTTATGAAACGAGAGAGGTAGGAGGAGATTTCAGTAAAACTTCGCTTATACAATATCGATGATACTGGAGGAAGGTCACGTAAAAAATACGAGGACCCTCGGAGGGTTTGGATGTAAAGGTATGCCGATATTGACGCTCTATTCCTACAGGCAAGCTAGGAATAAATCCTGAACAAAAAAATTACTTCATTAATTTGAACTAGTAACCTACGACAATGATATCAGAAAATCAAATGAATAATAATATGGTATAATTAATTTATGTAGTAGAGTCCTTGAGAGGAAGCGACATGCCACATAAGGACCAAAACGCATTCGATATATTGTTTAAAGAACAATGCATCCAATTAAAAGGAAATCTCATGTGGAAGTGACTCAACGTTATGCAACACTGTCATTTATGTTTGTATGGTTAACAAAATTGTAGCCAGAACTCGCTCTACGTGAAATTCATGAAGCATTTATTTTATAAGATTAAATAAATTGGCTTGGTGATAGTGAATTCGAATCCTATTCCCAGTAAATATTTGTCCTTTTCCAATTCTGGTTAAACAGATATTGGGAGCCAAAGATTATTTCTATTTACTGTTTATAATTGTAAGTTGTTAAAAAATAAGGATCATTTTGTTATAAATCTCTGTTATTTGTTTATTTTCTTCCATTCCTTATGACCTAAAAGCATAATAAATATTATAGCGTCATATAATGGAACAAAAAAGAATAGAGGCCAAGAGGGAAATGTAACAAAATTATAATTTCATTTTTAATAAATTTTCGTAATTTTACACTTGCCCGTTGAAATTACATATTCTGTGAAAAATAAATTAAGGTGTAACTGAGGTAATTTACATTTAATTAAAGTATAAAAAACCAGTAGGTATGTATCCTTGTCGTTGGAATTGTGTAGTTTGTTTTGTGTAAATTTTATTAGTTTACTGGTGTTTTGTCAGCTTGACGCTGCATCCCGCATATAGCAGGGTAGGTAGAGGGAACCTTGTGTTAGACACTCCGTTCCGCAATCCCCACACAATTTTTGAGGCGTAGAGTGTTGTGTGACGAATCACTATCACTGCGCCATTTTTGTCACCAGAGCGCGGAAATGAAAATAATTTATTACCCCGTGTGGGATTGAACCCACAACCGTAGTGCTATTATTGATATTAATCTTATACAAGATAATAATCTAATTTATTTTATACAATGTCATCAGAAAAAAAAATTCTTGTATATAAAACTGAGGATACGTTATAATATCAATCAAGCAAAGAACAGTAATTCTAATCGATTTTCCATTTCATCTAAATATAATGCTATTCAATCGGTTGCACATTTTAGAGGCACACAGTAAACTTCGCCATTGTCACGTACAGGGAGAACTAAAAAAATAGAAATATTGTAACAAAAATTAGTTATTGTATCGTTATTGGAAAAAAATACTGTTTGTACTACCTTTCATTACTTATAAAGAAATATATATATATATTTTACATAAGAATCTAATTGATTATCGTTAATTAGAGAAAATAAAATTATAATGACAATAATTTTTTTTATCATTTATGGCCATATAACAACGTAGGAGACGTTGTTGACAAATCATCTCATTGGTGGCGAAGAGAATCAGGCCATAACGAGGTAGAGGCAAAGCGCGGTGATGAGCTCCGCTGCTCAACACGAAATTCCCCTAAAACCCGGAAATTGAGGAACGGAAGTGCATTAATGCGAAGGGTGTGTCTCTACACTAACAGCGTGAAGCTCGGGGACTGCTAGTGTCAAACAAAAATCTTAAACAAATAGAAAATTAAATATGCACTTGTTTACTCTTACAAAATGAACAACACATTGTATATTTTTATGTGTTATTGTCACAATGGGTTTGCCTTGGAATATTTTATAAGTCCGCCGTTGTACGCATCTCGTACAGCTGCTATCTTTACGATCAACGTCATTCCCTCGTTTTTCGTCTTTTGAACAGTGTGTAATTTGTCACTTCGGACATTTAAAGTTGGCGTGATTGATAAGCGTTTTGACATAAATTATATTGATATATTGTATGCAGCTTCTGGTAACGAGTTATTTTATTTTATTTAAGATTGTTGTCTTACTGTACTGTGTTCAGATTCAGTTGTAGGCAGAAGGAGCCTTGTGTCATGTAACTGTCACAATATTGAGACATATTCATTACTCAGTCAACAAAATGAAAGTAAATTCTTACTGTCTATCTGGTTGTCTCTTCTACCACATTCTACACATGGGGAAGGACCTAGGCTGACACTCTTGACTCTACCACGGGAGAAAGATAGTATTCAATCAAATTATTAAACAACTACAAATGAATATATGAGCCTCTTGTTTTTACCTAACCTTACTTTCTTATGGATGTCGTCCACTAATCAATTTGCGCTACATGTGTTTACAGAAAGTTCACAGAAGCATTATCAAACGACATGCTTGGATAATGTTTCTGCTTGTAACTTGAAAATTAATTCATAATACATATTCATAGGTTTTTACCGCGCATGTACCCATCAAATCTTATTTATGCGAACAGAAAAGATAGTGTTGTGTTATTATACATTTACTTTATTTCTATTTTTCGTAAGACACGCAAATTAAGCCGCTCTCGCTTATACATTGTTTCTTTCATTGGCCCATAATTAGGAACGTGACTCGTGCATTTCTGTACTGAGATTTAATTACTTATCGTGATGTTATAAATTACCCTTATCAGAATTTCGGCCGCTGTTTTATGGTTTACGAACAACAAACTTTTTTATTTATAGTTAATTTTCTTTTCTTATGTACTTTAATTGTTTATTAAACTGTATCGGCATAGTGTAGTAATTAATGCTTGAAATTGCGTAAAAAAATATTATTTATTGATTAACAAACAAGACCAGTAATCTAATTTAGCTACTAAAATAACAACGTAATATAATTTACTTCTGTTACAACTACATATATAAAATGACGGTATTGGAGCTTTAAGACCCAATTATTTATAAACATTTGGCAAAACCTTTATAAACATTCGGTTATTTTAGGCCCTATTTTAAAAACACTTACGTGCTATTATAAGAAATACTAAGAATGAAGTAGCATTACCTAAATAAAATGTTATAGGACAAATCAGAAAATTTAAGATTTTCCAGTAAAACAACAACTCAACACGCAATGAATCCAGAATTCGGCGGAAAGTGGGGAAAGGAGTTTCTTAACACGAGGTTTCATCTGCCTACCCTGTTGAGTGCGGGATAAAATAAAACATAATTAAAAACAAATATTAAAATACGTAAAATTCTTAATCTGTGACTATTTTTAGAACATTTTTTATTAATATTCAAAAACATTTGATTTAATAACACTAATATCGCTGCAACACAGCGTCGCATAGTAATTTGTCAACGTCACTCGCTTCACTGACATAATGGAAATTTAGTGTCAACTGACCAGCCATTCCGGCTGAGTTGTGCTGGATTGTTTTCATAGATTGTTAGGGTTTTTTTTAATGTATTGTTACATCTATTCAACTACAAGTATACTAGATGCTAGATTTATCTTTTTCTTCTGCTTTTATTATTTTTTTCTTTGCTTCTTTTACTGCTAGGTTAAGATCACATTTTATATTGAACTATAGCTTTTAATAATATTTTTCTAAGTAAAAAGTAACAAGTAAACTTTTTAAAAGCCTTATGATTTAAAAGACACAAATCACAACTACGTGCTAGCTAGCGTATATTTAGTCTTTTCTGTGCGTTCGTAGAATTTTTCCTTATTTTAAAAGACTAAAGAACCAAATCGTGGTTATAGTTAAATATGTACATAAAACCCGAAGGAAACAATAAATATTTACAGGTGCTTAAAGTATATTACCTTTTTTAATTACTTTCTTTTACTTTTTTTACTTTCGTTTTCGTCATTATAATGTAACCTGCTGCTTCATCTGCATCAGGTTGTATATGAAACGTAAAATATAAAAAAAAAAGTTTCAATTATGACTTTAGAATATCAGATTTATATGAATTTGATTGATTTGTACAACAAAGATCAACGCCTTTTTCTGATTGCTAATACATTTTCTAAGAGTGTTTATTATTAGCCATATATTATGTAAATACATAAGTTAATATGTAAACAGGTGTGCCGAACAACAGGTTTTTAGTACGAGGTCAGCGAGTGACAGATGTGCGACCCTTGTTATTTTTGATATCGAAATCGAATTTTATGGTAAAAGTAACTTTTAATATAAAATATTTTATAAAATAACAATTTAAAAAAAACATTTGCTTTCGGGAATATTGATGAGGTTGACATACTTTATTTATATATATTTTTTTAGCTTCACTCTGTATATCGCTGCAGACTAGGCGGAGGGAACCAACTTTTAGAACATTATTGATTCCCCACTTTCCACCCCATTTTTAAGACTTTGTAAGTGGAATTGTGGAATTCAATTATTCCCCTGCTCCATGATAGCCTCATGTAATGGATATAATAATAACGAAAAAGTAAAGCTTTTATAATTTTTTTATTGTAAAATACAGTTAGTTATTAAAGATTCAGAAAGATTGTTTACAATTACACAGTCACGCTTGCATTTTCATCGCAAATATCCGTCCGTATAGGACAAGGTAAGGACAGCAAAGAACGAAGTAACTGCCCTATTTTCAGTTATAGCCCTTCGAACGAAGTAACTGCCCTATTTTCAGTTATGCCCTATTTTCAGTTATATATATATATATAGCCACCTTGACATGTTTGGTGGGTGATAAAAGTATATTTAATTTTATGTTTTAGTAGGTTTGGTTTACTTAAAGCTCTTTTTTGCGTTGTGTTTACTAAATAAAAATAAAAAAGTAAAAAAAAAATTTAAGTTAAACGGTTTTATATTGCAGATAAATGTACTAAAAAATAAAAAATAATTTCATGGAAATTATGATTACTAAAATAAAATCGTGGGGACACTTTCTACTTACCACTAGGTGGGTGAAGTCTCATGCCATGTCTTTCGATTGTAGATATTGGACGTGCCCCACGATTTTATTTTAGTAATCATAATTTCCATGAAATTATTTTTTATTTTTTAGTACATTTATCTGCAATATAAAACCGTTTAACTTAAAATTTTTTTTTTACTTTTTTATTTTTAAGTTTTTAGTTTTTATTTCTCCTACTATTCAATTCGTTGAGTGCCTCATTATTGCAAGGTTAATGGAGAATGTTACGATCGACCCCCCAGAGGTCCAATAGAGGAGCAAGGCTATGTACAACAAGATGTGCCTGAATCTTGAGGGGAAAACGCTAACGACATATCATTTTTATCCACCTAGTGCCATACAGTTCTCGGCGCGCTTTTACCTTTTACCTTGGGTGGTGTACCCCTAGCGACGTCTCATTTTTAGGCACCCTATAGCCACACAGTCCTCGACAGGATACCAGATCTTGACTTAGGTGGGAGATTCATATTGTAATTGTGTATAGTATACTGTATTATACTTACCAAGCCCTTTATTTTGATACCCATATTGATGGGATTGAAAACTACATTATCCGCCATTTTGTAGCAGTGGCCATCTTTGATTTTGATTTTGTATAGTGCCCTGAATTCTACTTGACAAGCCCTTTCATTTGATACCCGTATTGATAGGATTGAAAAAAACTAACTTGTCCGCCATCTTGTAGTGTTGGCCATCTTGGATTTTGATTTTGTATAGTCCACTGAATTCTAATTGACAAGCCCTTTCATTTGATACCCATATTGATGGGATTGAAAAAAACTAAGTTGTCCGCCATCTTGTAGCGGCGGCCATCTTGGATTCACAATAATATTGAATATGGATAATTGTATTGTCACCAGAATCAAAGGCGTATACCAAATTTCAGATCAATCGGTTAACGGGAAGAGGGTTAAATTTCAATTACTAAATTTGACCCAAACAAACAAATAAACAAACGGGGTGAGCTAAATAAAACCGTTTAAAAAAATAAGTGCTATGAATTTCCGTTTTATCTTATTTTGTAAAACCCAACGTACTATTTTTATGTTTTTATATCTTTTATTAATAGTAAATTATTTTTTAGTTTTAGTTCAGCTCTATTTATTCCACAAGCCCATCTAAACCCCATTTTTTTTCTACAATATAAAAGAAAACAATAGAAATTCTGTAGTGTGTTACAGAATCATAACTATCTATGATCACGCACATCAATACAATGTTGCTCTCGTCATAATATTATGCCTATATCATAAAAACTATTCAGTAGAAAAACATAAAAAGAGCCGCGGAATAAATTAAAACTAGCGTGGGAAGATATTAATAATAAATTAGGTTACTCCATCCGTTGCCCCACTTTACCTGCTTTTACATGTATTTTGTGCGTCTGGATAATTAATGTATTCAATTTGTTTTACTCAGACGAAAGCTTAGGGAAGATGTGGGAGAATGTGCCAAACGAGGACTTTAGAGTGTACTCGTATGGCTGTTACATTCCTTGTTGATGTAACGTGATGTCACGTTTGTTTTTTCGAAATTACGGAAAATTTTGGAAATTGAAAGAATTTGATGTTTTTCAAGAAAGATTCGAGGTTCGGGTTCTAATCCCGTTAAGTTTAGTTTTTATACGTAAATTGAAGGAAACTAAAGTCATTTGTATTATTATTTGAGTCTTTTTATGTGTGTCGAGCAGGATGTTTTTATGATAAATGCGTCGCGTCTGCTTCGTCGTAAAACGTAGATTGATTTGACATTTACGTAAATTTATAGAGTAGCGTGATTTTCTTACAAATTATGCGGTTATATGATTTATTATGATATACCAAACATTCAATTACGGAAGATCACCAGGAGTTTTCTGCTTACCCTGCGTCGTGCGGGATACAGCGTGAAGCCAAAATAATAAATAAGTCACACAAAAACACATATTGTTATATATATTATAGTAATTTTACTTTTATAATATTGTATAATTAGGACCATTTAATGTATCAGTTTCGTTATTATTTTAAATTTAGTGCTATGAGCCTATTAAACTAAACGGGCCTACCCTCGGATGATGGACGGTAGAGACTTAACAGTAATAGTCTGTAGGCATAAAGGATATTAAAGCTATTTTAAACAAAATAGTTCATTTTATATGAAAATTTAATAGATTTGATGATTATTAATGTTAAAACAACTTTGTTTTTATTTGTGTGACATTGTGGGTTTATACAGATAAATTCATATTAAAGGTTGTTCCATAGAACAAGCAAAATATGTAATTTTTTCTCATTGCTGATTACTTTCATGCTATCTCATGATTTTTACCTCGTCCATAATTTTAATATGAGTAATTTCTATTTCCAGGTAAATCTTTCAAGAGTTTTATCGGATTATATTCTTAAGAGCTATTCCACCGAAAAATCGTGGATTTACATTTTTCCCGGGGTAAGACGGTGAGTGAGGTACTTATTTTTTTGTCTTAAAGAAGATTTTCATCTTATAACGTTTATGATGCTGATCTAAATTAAAATGTCTTTTTTACTGTGATAAGGCACACGGCTACGCGGTGGTGTTACCCCTCCTCCTCCTCCTGATTATAAGGTACCTTACATTAGTTATCAGGAAGCTCAACTGGCGTTGAGTTCCGCTACTCAACACGCAACGCCTCTAAAAAAATCGGCGGAAAGTGAGAAACAGTGTCTTAAGCGTACACTAATAGTCTCAACCTGTTTTTGTTTCTATTGTTCATTTTCTTACCTAAATTAAGTAAGCCTCTATGATTTTCTATTATCTGCTAGGCATATCTACCTACTTAGTCGAAGTTTAAACAATTAACGAACTTTTTTATAGTTGATCGAAGTAATGTCGAATGCTTCACCTAGTTTTAGCATAAAAATTTAACTCCCTATCGCAAGTTATAACTTTTTAAAATGGCTGCGTTTAATGGAGGCGACAAAGTGGCGCTTAATCACTTTTTTATTTCTTTTAACGCTAACGTCATATGGGTATTATAGAGTGAACCTGGCAGAAATACTGAACTTATAAATTAAACTTTTAACGTTCGGCAAATAAGTCCTTTGTGGCCAAGTTAGAAAGTATATTTAAATTATGGGTTATATTTTTACTCAATATACGGATCATACATATTGGTTAAGATATCATAGTGTATAAACTTCGTTTTTGAATGTCATTCCTACGAAATTATTATTTTAAACATGTCGAAACCGTATCTCATTCATAAATTCAAATTTGTTTTTCAAACGAGACAGTATATTAGAAACTAAACAAGTAAATAACATTATACTATAATGAAAAAGTCAATAAAGCTTCTAGCGTTCGGAGTTTCCAAAACAAATTATAATATAACGACATGACTGCAAAGTAAACATATTTACTAAATTACCATTAAATTAACTTTCGAGCTACTCCTTTGACCAGAAAGACCTGACCTGTTGGGTCAGGAGCAAACATTTTTTGTTCGCGTATATTAGTTGTGCAATTCGGAAGTTTAAAGTGGGCAAGTTTTACCTTCAACACTGAATATTCTGGCCAACTTAAATTAGAAAACCGTTTTGAGGACCTCAGATTTCAGTGAGAACTTTGTTTACACGAGGCTTTCAACGGAAATGGGAAATTAAATAAATCTTTATACTATAGAACAACTAAATAACGCTCTACAAGCTTTTTTTTGATTAAACCTTCACTGATAAGATTGCAAATATATAGTATGAGATATAACGTTTTTGTTTTTATTTATGACATACGAGTAAGCACTCTTTTTTTATCATTAGGTTTTGATTGGATTTTTTCAAATGAGAGAACCTAATTTTTTTACGCTGTATCCCGCATAGATCAGGGTAGGCAGAGGGAGCCTAATGTTTAGACACTCCGCTCCCTAGT
The DNA here is from genome assembly GCF_056956725.1 of Heliconius melpomene rosina. Classification (NCBI taxonomy): domain Eukaryota; kingdom Metazoa; phylum Arthropoda; class Insecta; order Lepidoptera; family Nymphalidae; genus Heliconius; species Heliconius melpomene. The sequence goes on from NC_140398.1 coordinate 16,314,126, forward strand.
TTCCGTATGAGTATATCAGTACATATTTTTTCTATACAAATTTGTTTTTAAGTTTACAACAGATTACGTAATTATATCGTTGTTTTTATTATGAATATAACTCAAAACTTTCTTGGCAAGCTCGCTGTTCCTCTGTTTAAATATTCTTTGTAGATATCCTTTAGTCTTCCCGATCACTATCGATGAAATTATTAGATAACTTTCGCCGTGAAATATTGCACTTTTCGCCTTAAAGTCGCTCGACTCGAGAGTTCGCTTCGAGTTGAATCAACAATTAATATTAAGAAATTATGTAACGCTTGCTTACTTCTTTTGGATCTTTTTTCATTTGAAAATTCTTTTATTAAATTTTAACTTATCGCCATTGCTATTTATTTAGCATAAAGCAGTACGCTTAAATTCTAAATTATAAAAATATATTAAAACTTTTACTACCCAATTACAATTCACGGAAGTATCTAATATATGTGATAAGAATAAATATTCTCTTCCAAGAGAATTCTTAAGCAATCATGCGCAACTGTCGCTTTCGCTTTAATCTATACTCATTTTTATTGTTTTTTACGTATATATATAATTCGCGTTAAGATTGCGTATATTACGTGTCGTTAGTTTTTGCTCGGCATCGATGCTCGCACCGATTATGTTGGACACGCTATCGCTAAAACGATGTAATTGTAGTTATTACTAATTTTACTTAATCTCTTTTCGATTTTGTTTCGGTCGGTGCTCAGTGTGGTATGTCTCTAATTTATATTGAATTAAATAGTATTAATTGTTTACTGATTTTTCATACATTTTCTGTGTACAACTAGGCTGGGAAAAGCTGGTAGGACGACTAGAGTCGTGACTGGTGTAGCTTCCATCCATCCATCAGCCTTTCAACGTTCACTGCTGAACATAGGCCTCCCCTAATTTGGTGTAGCTTAACACTGCGTTATATTTTATAACAACGGAGAAATGTAAATTGGGATCAAACCTGCGTTTATAAAGGTAATACTTTGAAATACCAAATATATAAAATGAAATAAACGATAGTGATAAAATAATTTATAAAAGTCATGTTATTACGTTAATTATTACATGTGAATTACGTATTTAGGGAAAATAAATAACATTAATAATAATTATAATAATAATGTCATTTTGCAAATTGGTTAATCACTCGCCATTCACAACTTGGTGAGCATGATTGTGCCGGAAATTGATATTAATTGTTTCCTCATTAATGTTATACATAATATATATAATTTTAAGTGTATTGAGTTTAAACGCCTTGTTTTTTTTTACTTATGATTAAATGATAAAATATTATATTATATTATTTTTGTGTTAAATATATATTTGAGTATTCTTTATCAAACCATTGCGGCTTATTCGTGAGAATAACAATAACATTACATATAAATTATAATTTTATATTATACACAATTCGAAAACTAATTGAGTGTTGAGAGTTACCAGTACGAGGAAATGAAAATATTAAAAATTCCATCCCTCCAAGTAAGAATCGAACCCACAGCCGTCATGTTTACCCAGGGCAAGCAAAACACATACTTTATATTTAACCTATTTAACTTCTAAGAAATCTATTGTGACGATACTATCATTAACTTTAATTTATGCGGCAGCAGTAAGAATGCGGTTAAATAAATATAACCAAGTGGCGCTATTCCATTAGCAAAATAAGGGCCAGGCAGGTACAGGATTGTAAAACCTTCGGGGGGTAAAGGAGGACAGTAATAGGTCGTTACGTCCACGGCCTTTGTTACGGCGAGAGACAATAACTGAAATAGCCGCCTTGAAATATCCTTTAAATCACCTTTATCTATAGTTAATGGATATCTTTGAATTTCTTAATTATATTTCTTTGGAGTATTGGTTGAAAATGTTTATTATTTTATGTTCAAATAATAAATTTGAAGATTTTTTCTGTGTGAACTCTTTTGTTGTTTATTATTATATTTATTAGAAACTTAAATATAAGAAAGATAAATAAAAACATGATATTATAAAGTAATTTTTAGGTAATTCTGGTAACAAGGAGACATGACAAGTTTGTATGAAGATATAGGATCTAGTAATACATTATAAATTACATATATTGACGTTTATTGAAGTTTGGACGAAGGTAGACATGAGGATATTCTTTTCATAACGCACTGAATAAATAACACATGATAGAACGGCTGTTTTAGTTATTTATCAATTTAATGTGTTTTAAGATTATATAGTTTTCCTTATAATAGTGTTAGATTTCTATTTCTTTTCGCCTGAAAATATTGCTTATTGATTTGTCGAATTCAACGGTGCAACGCTTTTTCTTGTTACAGCTGAGAAATGAAAATATTTGTTTTTCTCGAGTGGTGATCGAATCTACAACTATCACCTTTATAAACTAGACGCTGCTCATATCACAGCGCTACTGCTCTTAAACCTTTGGCATCATTTTGGTAAACTTCGTATGTATTTTTAATAAATGAGTCTGTCAGACGTAGACAGAAAATAACGTTATTACGGTACTAAGGTACTAAGCTCTCAATATAGTCCGAGTTAGTCCGAATACCTCTAAATGGAGAATTAAATATTGAAGAGAAAGTCCCGTCAACAAGAGAAAAATTTAAAAGCAATCAAATCCAAAATATTGTGGAAAATAAAGAAGTGATAGTTTAATGTTGCTGTGTTATACTCGTAATGTAAGACATTTGTCTTTTGTAACTTATTTACGTTGTTAGCATTTCTGTAGGGAGATTTTTACTTTTACTATAATTAGCTAAAACAAAGTTGCATTTTGCCTAATTAAGTTATGGTTTTTGCGAGGTGAACATTAATCGGTTTTACAAGAAAAAGTTATAAAGTTGTAACAAGTGTGTTCGCGACGACCCATGATCTGGAACCTATAGTGTACAGGGCGTCAGCAGCTCATTCACTTGAGTTCCGCCCGTCCGGTACAAAGTGTATTATCGGCTTATTAATGATAGTGCTTAGAAAGATTCCAAGAGATATAGGATTTTTATACGTTTTCTAAAAAAATATTTTTCTTTCCTAAAAACTATCTGATTTATTCCACACTTTGGAACAAGTTAGATAGTTATAAAATTTTAATAATCTATAAATAAGTAATCCTCATTTACCGTTATTACAACCCAAATTTCAAATGCTATCTGGATTAAGTTATGTTGCTTCAGTCATTAATGTATTCATCCCTTAACCTCGAAGGCTGTTAAGGAGTTATCCTATATGCATATCATTAAGTAACTGATTAATCTTACGCAATATTTGTTTATTAACGACGAGGTTGGATTAAAGCAAACGCTAAGGTATACACGAACTATGGTATTATAATAAGATGTTTTAACCTTGGACGCAACAGCAGGGGTGTTCTGAGTTTGACCAGATTGTTTGTGTGACTGTCTGTGGCACCGTAGCTCTTGAGCGTATGAACCGATTTGAATGCGGTTTTCTTTAATCTAGACACTTGTTCATCGCGGTGGATCTTAGCTATGTTTCATTAAAATCGGATCAGCAGTTTTTGCTACCTACAAACATTTTGCTAAAATGAGGTAACTATTTTTTAGAATCTTTTTGGGCTTTTTTAATTTTGCATAAACGATAAAATGCTTATTAAATATGTCGTTTTTTACGTGATTAGAAAATATTAAAAATTACTGTTACTTTTAATTGGTAAATTTTAGTGAAATTAGTAGTTGTCTCAGTATAGCATATAATATATTAGGTAGGTAGGTACACTTAAAAGTAATCTTAGCAATTATTTGTAAGTGTATTTGATTTCTTGTCAAATTTAATATACCAGACCATCCGTCATTTCGTCAGTTTCCATGTTGTTTAATCCTTACAAGCTACGTGCGCGTAATTGGATAGAGCGTTAGATAAAGTTTCAAACTACGGTCTCTGATCGTACTGCATTTGTTCACATATATTAGTTTTGTACAAAGTTAATTTAACTTTTTCATAAGTTTAATGTATGCATACCTGTAGGTATTTTAGTAATTATTCATAATTTCATATTTATTATTAATATGTTATATATATAAATTTATTTAGCTTCACGCCATATCCCGCAGCAACAGGGTAGACTAAGGAAAACGGGAACGTAGTGGACGTTAAACATTCCGTTCCCATTAAGACACTTGTTCCCTAATTTAATTCGAATTACAGTGTGTTTAAATAAAATATATTGAAATTGGACATTTTAATTAGGGACACGTATATGTAATATGATTGCTTTCTATTGTTGTTTTGTAAAGTCTCTTTGGATTATCGGGAAGAATATTATTTCCAAAACATATAATTTAAGTATTCATTTAGGTATAGGTAAAGGGACAATAGATTATTTAATCTAATTTTTGCTTATTATTAAGTACATAAAATTTGACTCGTTAATATGTTAAAAATTTAAACCCTCCTTCCAAAGTCGAATGTGAACCGACATTGTATATAATATATTCGAGCAAACTGCACGACTATATAAAAATAAAATATCCAATACAAAATATAAACTAGAAACGAATACAATATACATAAATAAACATTCCCCCGCACTATGCTATGGCCATAAAAAAGGATCATCAATGCCCTAAAAAATTTTTTTTACTATCAAACGCAGGCACCAAAAGTTGGTTTAAATCCGTCCAGCATTTTATGTGGATCCCGGACATATAGGTAGACAGGAAGCCAGTTGAAACTGTTCGGATCGAACGTTGAGCTGTATTGACACTACATCCATCTCCTGCTGCGTTTTGCACAGGACTGAGGACTGAGGACTGACAAATGGCTGGCGCTTTGTGATGCTTTTCCGTTTTGTACGGTGTAGGAGTCAATGTTTGGTTGATGAGTCAGTTTTCAATTATGCTAGTTACATTGGTGTTATAATCTATTGAAGTATTATTAAGGATCGTAATATTTAGTAAGTACTTGTCAGTTAAGATGATTGGTAGGCGTTGGCAGCCACCAATCAATATACTTTGGAACACGCGGGAAAAGTGGGAAATAATAAAATGTAGGTATATTTTTTATGTCCCTCTTTATATATTGATTGTACCTATAGTTTATATATAAATAAATTATTTTTACCAGCTTCCCGCTGTATCCCGCACACAGCAGGATAGACAGAGGGGAACCTAGTGTTAAGACACTCCGCTCCCCACTTTCCACCGAATTCTGGAGGCGTTACGTGTTGAGTGGCGGAACTCAACGCCGCCCTTTGCCTCGACACCAGAGCGGTTTACAGTCACAATTTGTGCCCGTGCGCCACGACTGGTCATATATATAGTCATATATATACTGACTCATATATAGTATAGGTGCTTTATAGCGCAGCGGCACGTCTGTTCTAGACGGCAATTTTGTTCTGGTTAGAATAGTTTCGTGTGGATTCTGCTAAATAAAAATGATTTTCCACGTTTTCCAAAAAGGAACAAAGAACATGAATAAACAAATAAAGCAATCCAGCTAAAAGTTTAAAAATTTAAAACGAAATATTAATTCATGCAAAATCGAAAATAATCAACTTGCCGCCATTTGTAATAAATATGATAAATTGACATCTTCATCTAAAATCCATTAAGCGTTTCCCTATAGAGAATCGATAACGTTCATCTCAACATGGAATAATTTAAAGTAATATCGAATGATTCGCGATCATTCGATTAAGGATAATTCATTTGTCTTTTAATTGCGATTCTCTGTTCGCCGCTCTGAGCCGGTGTTCAAAGAATATTATTAACTTTGGCCTTTTTATTGTCATTTGATATCCTTGGATTTTTATAATACAATCGATTTTACTATTATTACAATATTATCTATAAACCAAATGAGCTATATTACAGTAATATATCCAGTCGTGACGCAGCGGCACAAACGTGTGACTGTCAACGCGACAGGTTGTGGGTTCGGTCGTCACTCGAGGAAATTAAATATTTAGTGTTTTCATTTCTTCGCTCTGGTGTCGAGGCAAAGCGCGGCGTTCAGTTCCACCACTCAACACGCAATGTTTCCAGAAATCGGTGTAATGTGGGGAGCGGAGTGTCTTAGCACTTAGACTTCCTCTGCCTACCCTGGTATATGCGGGATACGGTGTGGAGCTGATAATTGTCTATAAATAGTAAATATTAGAGAGATCGTGGGTGCTATATTTATTTAGTAGGCGTTAATATTCAATTGTATATCAGTTTTTTTACTATCATTACACTGGCGATGTCAATACATTGCGAGTGCGAGAAATAACTACACGCATAGATAGCAGTAGTAAGTTGACAAAATATTTTTATTTATTTTCTAGTTAGGAAAAAAATACATTATATGAACAAGCTAGCAACATGAGCTTTGGCAAATTTGTAAAACGGGCCATCTATTTCTTTATAGCAGTCAATTAACGAGAAATACTCTTAAATTTAAAAAGACCTACAAAAAAATAAAACAGCGCACTTGATAAGGACTCTAAAAGATCAAAAAGTAAAACCGAGTCGTAGCCAGAAATCTAAAATGTGCTCTCATTCAAAAATCTACCTTATACCTTAAAATTTAAAAGTGTTAATCAATTGATAACCCATCTCGTCCGGACTCAATGCGTAGCCAGGAAAATGAAGTTCGTCGACAAAGGAAAGCCAATTTTATTTCTATGGAATTAAAGTCCAAAATGTACTACGATTTTTTGGGCTCATTGCCAAAACGTACGTGGAAACGCACGTTTTTGTTTTATTTTCCATGCACGTCTGAATAGTGTGAATACTTTTTTGTGGTCCACGCAATATGTTAAAGAGCAATTTATACGTAATTTTTTTAATGAATGTTCACTTTAAAAACAACAAGTGACCTACATATGGAAAGTTCAGAAAATAAACTTATAATTAACATTGGTTTATAGCAATGTTGATATTAGTAATTTATTTTCGTTATAAAATTAACTGGGATAACCCAGTGATATTGTTATAATGTTATTTATTTAAGATTGATGTTTGTTTCTCAGAATGTGGTGTATAATTTGATATTTCAAATAATTAAGGAAAACAAATTTTGTAACCACTAATTTACAACTAAAAGATAAAGTAACGTACAAGATTATATTGTAAAACAGAAGTTAAATTATAGATATCGCTTATTAGAAGCCATTCGTGGCGCAGGGTCAAAAGCGTGTGGACTGTAAACGTGTCAGGTGGGTGAGGGTTCAATTCTCACTAGATGAAATGAAATATTTAATGAAACAGTTGAGACTAATTACAAACTAATTGCGTCTCCTGCAATATGTTTATTAAATAGTGCAAATATGTCATTGTTGCACCAAATCATAGACATTAAAGCAATACGAGTTTAATTAATAAATATTTTAATCTACCAATATATTATAGAATTTCCAATCATCCACATAATGAGATAACACTGGAAGCCACAAAAATGTATTTAATTAATTAGGCAATAACAACGTGCGATAATGGTAGTACGACCCTTGTATTGATCGACGTAATCGAAATCGATACTTTTTGATATAAATATACCTATATTTCTAAACCTAAGCTAATGGCACATACGCTCACGTTTGACTTCCTTCTTGTTATCAATAACTAATAACTAACACATGTTACTTTTCAATTTTACTACAAATATAATTAAAATTTACACTGACTATTATACTAGTTTTTAATAACCGTGCGACTGTAAGCACGACAGGTTGTGGGTTCTATTCCCACTCGAGGAAATGAAATATTTAATATTTTAATCTCCTCGCTTTGATAATGAAGCCGAACGCGCTGTTGTTTTGTCCAGAATTCGGCGGAAAGTGGGGAACACAGAAAGTTCCAAGGATCCCTCTGTATAGCGTGCTATATGTGGGATACAGCGTGAAGCTAATTACATAAAAAAATGTACACAAAACTACAATTAACGTTTGAATAATAACAATGTGTTTAATTTTTATACGAAACAATTGCTTCATGTTTTTACAAATATATACCTTTTTGCCTTCTGCCAATAGTTTTATATTTAGTTATTTAATAAAATTGTTGTTAGTTAATTAAAAAAATTGAATATGAGTTTTGATGATTGGAATTATTTTATATATAGACACAGACAGACCCACTATTACTGTATATTTTATATATATGTAGTAATAGTGTGTCTATTTTTGTTATCTTATTACCTATATTTTTTGTTTCACTGCCTAATTTTAGACAAGTAGTATAAAGCCATTATTAATAATTAGACAAACAAAGATAAACAACCACTTTTTCCCTGATTGTTTTTCTAAGAACAAACAGACTCAAAAATATGTAAACACAATATGCACAAATAATAATTAACTTAATGCGTGTAATATTATTTTTTTAACCATATTATTAGTTTTGCTTCCGAAAACTTTGATAATAAAGGTGATGGGGTTATCTTAAAATAAAATTATTATAACCTATGTCGGTTCCGACTTTTATGAAATAAATATTTAGGTATACTTAATTAAAATAATTTTCGTTTTTCGTTACTTTTTATTCGAACCAAGAATATGGCTTAGATAAATCATGGTGAACGTCATCCGTTCACCATATTCTTTAAAATTTTGTCAGAACAGCCTTAAATATTGTTGTATTCTTAAAGAACTTGCTGCATTAAACTCGCTACCTGGATAAACGTATACTAATTGTATCTAAATACGCCATCAGGAATGGCTTGTCGGTCGGACGTGAGTTGACTCGCGATGGTTTATTAGCCAGTATATAATAGCTACATAATCCTATCAATAAACAAGCGGCACGTCAGGCACATGTAAATCACGTACTAATGAGAAATAATTAATTTCAGTATAAGCTGATTAGAGCTGTTGGGTTGCCTATGTGTATAACATATAGGTATGGTTGCTGTTGAAAGTCTTTTCCGAAACAGGGCAGGTTGACGAAAATGGGATGTCGTTTAAAAATTTGGACAGGAAATTAGATAGTTTAAAATTTATAAAAGTATTTATATGCCAGTATAGACATCCAGGAGCTTTTTCCTATATACTCGTATAGTGAGAAATGAACTTTATTTACTTTTAAAAAGGTATTATTTTCATGTTATTATTTTTTAATTAAGTAAACCTATATCATAATTTGATATTAATATGATATATATTAAGATATAGGTACGGAGTAAAACAAATTCTTGCATTAGGCATCCATGGTTGAGTATTATAAAGAATGACGATATCAGTTTGACATGTAATACGTACTCTGCCAACTGATTTTATGAACCCTTAGGAATCGTGAACCCTCTAAAAGATAGTCCAATATCGATACAAATGCTCAGAGACACGCTCACTTATCGATCGTACGTAGGTGCGGCTTCGTTATATCAAAAATACTCAAAGCAAAATATTACTTATTATCTTTTGAGTAAGGAATATATTACCATCATTAGTATTTAACCAGTTTGACGGTGTACATAGTATTTGTCGAATCGTAATTTAAAATATGTTTACTTTGGTCTTCAAATTGGAAGTTATTGAATGTGCCAAATAAGGTAAATGAATGTTTACAAATTGACTTTGATATTGAAATGGCGAAAAAATATATTTATAATATACAGAAATTATAAAATATGTTTTTCCATTTACGTTTTTTTGCATTTTATACTATTATTTAAATTTGTTCTATAATGATTATCAAGATTATACATTCACTTGATAGATTTAATGTGTAATCTACGACATAATTACACTTTGTTTCAAAAGAAACTTTTGGAATAATTCAAATTAAGCAAATAATATAATTTATTATATCCTACTTCCTACATATAAAGAGGATAGGACTGTAACACAACACTTTGTTCTCTTTTGGCCCGAATGCAATACGCGGCGGAACTTAACACTGCACTTTGTTTTTATCAGAGGTGGGAAAATAAAATAATTAAGTCCTCTGAATAAGGATCGAACCCTCAACTATCGCGTTTACACTTAGATGTTGTCATACTGTGCCACGTGGTCTCAATTTATTACAGATATATTTTTTAAAAAGAATAAACATTGTATTTAATACTCGTACAGATAAAAAGATCTTTTTGTGTTATAATGTAAGGCTTCCCTTTAATCTCATAAAGTTATTTGTTCTTTTTAATGTTTTTAAATAGGACTGACTATAATTTTGTTCATAAGATAAGTATGTAATTCTCATAGAGAAAAATAACAGCGCCGTTATTTTTTTATAATAATTATTATATTAAACAATTCATGTAAATTGAAAATAAAATAAAATATATAAATTCGCCATCTTTTCGTAGCATCATGTAAGCCTGTCTACTTCAGGTCAGTATATTGAAACCACTATATTGAATTTTTCCGGATTAAGGAATTTTCTCATATAGCTGAAGGTGGCGGGGAAAAGAGCAAATTTAAGGTTTCAACGTCACTGCAGCTTTAAAATAAAATTCTGATTTTTGGTACAATATATGTTTATATGTGACTTGGATTTTAGTTTTATTCAATAACTGTTGGATCTGAGTAGGTATAATAAAAAATAACGGTTGGATATATTATTTTTATACAAAGATGCATGTACTCAACACGAAATGCTTCCATAAGTCTGTAGAAAGTTACATATCTTGATTGAAAACGGAAACACAACAAACACTAGGTTCCCAGGTTCCCTCTGCATATCCTGCTACATGCAGGGTACAGCATGAAGATAAAAAATAGAATAAGTATGATTTTACCAATACAACGACTACCGAACCAATCGCAACTTGTTCATAATAAACGTAATAAATTCTCTCATTCCGTAATTGAGTTTGTTGACAGTCGATCAATTAATTAAACCACAACAATGATCAACATTTACAACAAATTCTGTACCGAAAACTTCTCTAATTGGATTCGATTCGGTTTACCAATTTCTATTCTTATTCTTTTCTCCATTTTCTGTTTGTTGTAGGGCATTGTCGTCGCGAAAATTACAGGAAGTCAGTCCCTATGTTTTGATTAAAACTGCCGGGAACCATATTCCAATTTATTTTTTAATTTATATTCGTTCCGTATGAGATCTCGAGAGAGTTGGCTGGTATTGGGTTAGATTTGCTTAATAGATCCCCAAAGTTATATATATACCAACTGATTTTCCTTTTGTTTGTTTAGGTGTATGTGTATATTTCTATGTAAATGTTTGTTTAACATTTCACATACAATATGTAACACAAATAATAATAAACTTTAGACATCCCAATTGTTTTTGGATGTGATTATTTTCTTTATAAAACAATATGTTGTGTTCGTTGTTCTCGATCCTTGGATGAATTTAGAGAACAGTATTTCAAGATTTGTTATTTTTTATTTCATAGTTATGATAAATATGATGTTAATAATAATAACAACTTATATTTGTGTGATATACCTAATTATATAGAAATTCTATATTACAAAGATAGAGTAAAGAACATCGTGTTTTTATACAGGATAACTGCTAGAATATATGAAAAGGAGAAATAAAAATTAAATTAATTGAGGCCAGTCGTGGCATAGGGGCTTCGACTCTCACTCAGGTAACAGTCACGCTAAGCACGGCCGCCATCCAACACACAACGCCTCAAGAATTCGTCGAAAAGTGAGAAACGGAAGTGTCTTAATGTGAACGGAGCGTCTTAGCAGGGTAGCACTTAGCCGGGTAGGCAGAGGGATCGTACACTACGTTCCCTCTGCCTACCCAGCTATGTGCGCGATACAGCAAGAAGCTAAAAATTTAATATTAAAACTATCTAGTAAAGCAAGGTACACAAGATATATACATATGTTAAAATAAAGAAAACTATTTAAATAGTTACAAATTGAAACGTAAAACACACATTAGGTACATTTCTATAAGGAATCAATAAATCTATTGGCATAATACAATTATGGGTCACGCCAAGTTGTTATCATCGCTTAACCTGATTAACACCGATAACTTAGTGTGCCGATTTGCTAATTTTTCTGCCTTAAGGCCACAATTTGTTACTGAATCTAGAAAGAAAAAAACCTTTTTTAATTTCTTTTTTTTTAATAACTTCACGATTTATCCCGCCGCGCCACGACGACCTTAGTACATTCCGGTCTCTTCTTTACTCCTGAATTCGACACATGTATGATGAAACCCAAGACACAGCTAGGCCTTAAAATAAAAATAAAAAATCCCTTAAGTGGGGATCGAACACACTACTATCACATTAACATTCATGCTCTCCAATGGTGCCAAGATGAGTTAGGTTGTAAAGGGGTCAATAGAATACTATCATATATAGAAATATAAGAAGAAATATGTAGAAATCTACCTACGTATATTCGCCGAAATGAATTTTCTAGTAATATTTTTAGTGTCTACTTATTACTATAATTAACATGTTTTTAATATTAGATCGAGCTGTTAACAAACGAATCTGAAGGAATTTGAAGCGTATTTTTTGTTGTATTTTTTTAAAAGAATTTACAATTTATCATCACTTAAAAATTATTTTACCTGTAAAACCTGACGAATAAAATTAAAAATCCGTTTTACATATATTAGTAAATACTACGTCAGTTCCTTTTCATACCTAGCAACCACATGAGAAATATCAAAATGGCTCATGAATTTGCCTCATTTAAAAGATATGTTTTATAAAGATATTCTTGGTTCGAGTTGGAGGTAATTTATTAGGTAAGTGGTGAGGGATTATGAATTTATTTATACGAATTCCCTTTACAATTTGGAAAAAAACCTTTCCAAGCGTATGTATCATTGATATTTTAATCATTTACTTATCTACGCGATGTTCAGAGTTGTTGAGATTCTGTTTTTTTATATTATTTAAAACATTATAATTTTTTTTAAAAACATAAATTTAACCTAACATACTATTATAAATGGTGTATATGTTGTACTTTCGTAAAACATTGTTTAAACTATTTTTTATTCCACAGATATTTTGTTTATATAAACAAGCTACTCAAATAGAACCTTAATAGGAAGCTTTTTTTTATTTTCTTAGAGATTCTAAGATAATATGAAAAAAAAAACAATTTTTATATACAATATCTATACTTTAGTAGATTTACCATAGAAAGCTCTTTCATGCCAGTAATACCTGTATTTATAGGTTATTCACGTATGTTTCAAAGACTACCTATCTAAATTCAGGTATTATCAACGTGGAAACACTCTACCTAATGATCTTAGCTATAAATTTACTGTCCCCTCCTAGTCTCCTCTAAAATTAATCGCATTGTCCTTGCGTGACTGAACCGAGACAACAGATTAATTGAACGGTGGAATATTTCTTTAAGTACCTATTAAACTACTTTAGTCTGCTTTGTATTGTTAGAGAGTACTATTATAATTGGAAACTGATTATATGTAATTAATATACTGTTTGTTCATTTACAACTATAAATTATTCTATAAATAGTTTGTAGATCAATGAAAATATAAATCAAGAAGTTGAATTTTCTTTATACTAGAGTTTGGAGTAGGTTAAGGTTGCTGTGAAATTTTAGTTTCTTTTATACGTACGTATAGTTTTATTTCACATAATATGAACTCATAGCCGTTTCATTTGATGAAATACAAACCCGCTGCGCTATCGTGGCATATAATATTGATCTACACCATCTAGACTTTTTTTGCGTATTTTACAAATGTTCGTGACGGATATTATAGATACTAATATTTTTTTTATTTTTCAGGTACGTAAATACAAATAAATGACTTTATTAGCTTCGTGCAATAGACTCTACGGGTATGTAACTTACTTTTTACAATTTTCACTTACAATATTTAAACTGAAACATCACTTCTACTATTACTACGTTTGCTACTTACTACTTGCGTTAATGAATCAATAACCAATCATCACCGCGAATTCGAATTTACATAGTTTTTTAAATTAACCAACAAAAATGTTATTTACTCATCAACATATAATGAGTATACCTAATAGTTATTCAATATTAATAAAGTCATAATAACGACCACCAATATGAAAATTGGTAAAATAACGATGACAGAGATAACGTACTTTAATTTAGATATTAAATACCAACCGCTCTAACTGACAGTATTGTTCGCGGTAAGTTAATTTAAGCTAAATGCAAATGTTATTATACAATGAACTTTTAAAATTAACTTGAAATGAGAAATGTTTTTTCTTTTTTTCTTTTTTTTTAATTATAATGATTTCAGTGTTATATACGCATTCTGATGAATGAGAATTAGCATTGTTTGCTTTTTTATAATAACTTTGATCGAGTTAAATATGGTAGACGTCAGTTGTGTTAGCGCTGTAGGAAATAATTAAAATTAAATATTGTTTGAAATTTAAAACGTATCTAAGGCATTCGTGGTGCATGAGGTTGTCGTAGCGCAAATACCGCCATGGCGCAGTTGCACAGCGTTTCTTTGTAAACGCGACGTTTATGGCTTCGATTCTCTCTCGGGGAATGGAATTATTTTCAGATAAATTTTATTTTCGAAACATCGAGTAGTGTCTCGAACGTCGTGTCGTAACGAGGCTTACCACTAAGATCGTCTGCCTACGCTGCTATAAAGCGCGAAGCTATATGTATTTAACAGTAACTGATATAGATATAAACAAATTTCCATCTAAATTTAGTAATTCAAAAGAGAATCTATAAATTTCTATACAATCTTCATTATTCCTATAGAAATATAAAAATATGAATTTATCCATTCCGTTATCTAAGCTCGCGGACCGTAAAACCGATTTTAATTTAAGCCAGCTCGCAGATTCAGCATTCCTTTTATTGACGTTTTGACAACTCGCTCCCGAGCCCCGAGCCCCGAGCCCCGAGCCCCAGCTCCGGCATACCAACCCGATTTATTACTAATTCCCGTTCGACCCACTTACTTAGTCCGATTCTTGTTAAATGACAAACGAAATTAATTTGAGAAAAAATGTTTAAGACTTCTTTTGAAGTACTTGCTTTAGTTTGTTTTAGCTATGTATTTGATTTGTGTTTTTTTATAAATTAAATATAAAGGTTGTAATATTATATTCCTTCCATTGTTATGTAAGGGTTGTATTTCTAAACTGGTCTCAACTATGAGATCGTTCTTAAGATACCGTTTTCAATCATATATTTATAAAACGGCAACTCAAGATCGATCTCGGTTTTAATATAGTTGACATGAAATGTATCACATCCCCACTCCTCCTTATTATTATTTACATTTCACACTCAGCTGAAATTTTTACAAATCTTATTCGCTATATATCATAAACGAATTTTATGATGTCAAAAACACCAAGCGTGATAGTGAACGCTTCTGACTATTAAAATTGCCAAAATTGATAAAATAACAATATGTATAATCTATAATATGTAAACAGCATTAGGTATTTAGCTACTAAGCATTAAAATAGAACAGCCAATACTAAACCGCCAGTAATTTGCGGTGTCTGCGACGGGAATGCAATATCGCCGTGATATTCAAAATATCAGCGGAATGCGATGCTAATAGTTCCTAACCGGCGGCATCGATCGTCTCTACTGGTATATTGTATTGTTCAATTATACTGTCATTGTAATTTAACTGCACTATATAGATAGGGTTTAATTATATTGAATTGAATATCACTTTTTTTTCACGCTGTATCACGCTCATAGCGGGATAGACAGAGAATGATGACAAATTTGATCAAGCTCAAGATGTAATGCCTCAAGAATTTGTCGGGAAGTGGGTAATGGAGTCTTAACATTAGATTCCGATTACGATTAAAATTTACAATTAATTAAAAATATTTTATACAATCGAAAGTGAAAATATTACGTAAAATAAATAATTTGCAATATCCAATTTTAATATGATTTATCATATTCTATATATTACTTTAAAGTAACAATAGAATATTCAGGTTCGCGTGTGCTGGATTCGAAGAGATCCTCTCAAAGGCTTCTTTCACTCACCAATATAACGTACTAAGCTCTACGAGTACGTACTTATGTGAACAAGTTGATGTTTTAATATTAGCGGTAGTGATTTATACTTTTAGATACATAAAATATTGAAGACCTCTGTGGCTCAGTGGCAATGTCTGACTGTAAAGCTGATTGGCAGGTTATTAGTTCAATTTACTTAATACGCCATGTTTTTAACTTGGGTGTAAGAGGACAACGCTAAAAATAATATAAACATTTTTAATTTACAATGTACATAGTTTACTATATATTTTGCTGTAATCGTTGGAAAACTTACCATAACCCAAAAAACTAAATAATGTTTGATTTTTAATGGCAAAACATTAATCTATATATATAAAAGGACTTGTCCTCACTGACTGAGGTAAGACGCACCCACAGCCGTAACCGCTGATGGTAGAAACTTGAAATTTGGACAGATGTTTACTTTCGTAATCTGGACATCCACTAAGAAGGGATTTTGAAAAATTTCAACCCTAAAGGGGTGCAAATAAGGTGTTAAAAGTTTGTATGGAAAAATCTTTAAATGGCCACCGAATTTTATAAAATTGCTAAAAGCAGGCGAAGCTGCGCGCGCCCACTAGTATACTAATATTATTAATATACAAACCTTTCTTTCAATCCTTTTACGTAGTATTACAAAGATACAACACCTATTGCATTTGTTCACTTTATTTTCGACACTGTCCCTGCGTGGGTCTGGTAGATATTACGGTACATTGGGTTCCGCAACCTAGCAGTAAACTATCAAGGCTCTTTTAAGTCATTGAATATGAACAGCAAGAAGGGCAAAGCTTGTCTATGGCTTATCTGATGCACTTTGCTATGAAACATTATATTATACTCTAACTCATAATTATAGTAGGTAGAATTAGTTGTCCATATTTTTAATTTACTTAAAAAATAGTATAAATAAAAAAACCAAGTCAATTAACGCAAAGTAAACAGCAATAGTACCTTAGTTAAAATTAACCGTAATATTACTAAAGTACTTAACAGAGGAAAGTTCTAAACATTAATATTAAATCAAACTGTATGCGGCGTGTGCATTAGATATTCTAACATTACCTACCTCTGTGCTGTGTCGCGTTGTTGTTAGTATTATGGCGCAACCGCAAACGGCTGTGCTTATGTACTTTTAGGGTAATTCGTATATACATATTATATTATTGCATTTGTTATTTATATAAGTGTAAGTGCTATTAAAAAAGTAAATCTAAAGCGATCCCTCTGTTTTCCTGATTATTGGCTTAGACAAAACAACGTCGTGGCGCAGCGGAGGGGCGTCTCGTGGCTGTGGGTTGGATTCCCACTCGGGGCACTTTCTGTTTTCTTCGTTCTTGTTTGGGAAATTCAGTGTAAAGTGGGGAACAGAGTGTGGTAGCACTAGGTTCCGTCTACCGACTCTGCTATATGCGGAATATAGCGTGAAGAAATGCGTGTTTTTTGGATTATGAATTGGCCTTAAAATTGAGAGGCAAATTTAACACATTTCCCACCGCTAGGTACTTATATCCTTTCTAGAATCGCATTACGAAATACCTCGATAGGCTTATGTAGGTGGAAACAAACAACGAAACAAGTTCTCCTTGCTTATTTAATGAAAAAGAATGTTTAAATAATAAATGTGAGTATCGCAATGATCGAAGATTTCTCTTTTTCATACTGTTACGATAGCGATGAAAGGGGTCTTATCAAGGAGGCGTGATGGATAACTCTATGCTTTACGCTATTTAATAATACTAAGTAAATATTAGGTACCAACTATCGATTATATCAAAGTTTAATTTGATGATTTCATGACTATACTTATATTATTGGAATTTCCGTGGAATTTCAATCCATGGATGCCCACATTATATTTAATTTAGATTATTGGTCTGACTAACTGATGATGTTGACTGGAGTATGTTATCTGTCATATACCTAGGCACCTATGTGATGGCCAGGTGATGAGGCAAGAAGGTCACGGGCAGAAGGTTTATTACAAATACTGATACGCAACAATGTTATAATTATTACGTAACTTTGAAGTACTATATCATTATTCAAATTTATAGGTAGGCTTTGGTTGTGAATTTAAAGTCGATTTTACATAAAATGTAAATGTAATGCAATATGAATTCATTTGTAACTATGTATTTCCGGCATAATTCTAATTAAACTTAAGATAGAGATAGTGAATGAGCGTATAATTAGTGTTGCCTTTCTTCGCTTTACACCTATCTTTAGAGATATATGATGGATGATGGCATCTAACAACTGTGTTGTAAAGCGATAAAATGTTAAAAGAGATAAGCGATTTAATTTTAAGTATAAACAATATCCTGGTGGGAATATAATCAGCACTTCTCAATTGACAACGATAATATTTGGTAAAATTGTTCTTGCCTTAAGATGGTATAAATTACCTTTGTATTCAACTGCAAAGTCATAGTATAGTATGAGACTGTCATGGCGCAGCGGCACAAGGGTGTGACTTCAACGCGGCGGATGTGGGTTCGATTCCCACTCCGGCGTTGAGTTCTGCCACTCAACACGCAATGCAATTCCAAAATTCGGCAGAAAGTGGGGAACAGAGTCTCTTAACACTAGGTTCCCTCTACCTACCCTGCTGTGTGCGGGATACAGCGAGAAGCTGAAAAAAAAAGTCATAATATGTAAATATATATAAAATACTCCCAATTAAATTATCTAGCAACATTGTTATTCCGGCATCTAACAAACTACTGAAAGTACCTAATTACAGTATTGAAAAAATTAAAGGCGTAATCGTACCGATTCGCACGATATCATGCGAAAGGACAATGTTCGGTCATTATGATAGCAGCCAGTACATTAATAGAACCGTTTATTAAGAATTTGCACGCTAATACTTAAGATTTTGTTGTAATGGAAGAAAAGATTTATAAAGATTTTTTCTTTTTTTAATTAATAATGCAAACTATGGTGATGTAATTCAGATTATAAAATAAGACACAGCAGGGTGGGCAGAGGGAATCTTGGATTCTAATGTTAAGTCACTCTGTTCCCATTGACACAATTAAATTTCAAAGCTTCCGCTGCATTCTTGTGGCATTGAATGTTGAGTGACGGAACTCATCGCCGCGTTTTGCCTCAAAACCAGAGCGTGATAATATCTAAGCCACAAACTATCGCGTTTATACAAGATTGTGCCTATAAATTATACTTTTATAATTACAGTATCTAATTTACTCCAGTAAATCAAACGCAAGATCTATTTTTTTCTCAAGTTTTCTTGACTTTAGATTAGTTAAAACAAAACTAAACTGTATGTTTTATTTAACATTTAGATAATAGTTATTAAACAATTCCGTTGACTTAGGTAAATAATATTTTATCTGTTAATTCAGGTCATTCATTATCTATGTGTCAAATTTCGTTCTAATCTGTTAGTTTTTTCGTAATTAGTTAACAATTATTCTAAATAATATCATACAATTTTATATTTTTCATGTAAAAAAGTTTCAGTGTTTTTCTATTATATGCTTTATTTTGAGATTTTTTTGCAAAATTATCTATATATAAGGGTCTTAATCATGTATTACTTGTTACACGTTATGCTAGCAGTGCTGACTCTATTTTTTTAGTTTCGATTTATTTTAAAAGAATTTACCTGTACTGGTTGAGAGAACTTAACGCCGCATTTTCTAGTAACACTGGGTAAATTTAAATTCAAATTCAAATCGTCGTCGTGGCGCAGTGACGTAGGCATGTGACTGCAAGCGCTACAATGATGGGTTTGATTCCTACCTTAGGGAATTAATTATTTAATATTTTTACTTCTTACCTCTTATAAGGTGAAGGCGTTGAGTTTCGCCATTTAATACACAATGCCTCGAAAATTTGGCGGAAAATGTAGAGCAAAATGTCTTAATACTAGAGTCTTTGCCTACCCTATCTATATGCGAGATACTAAGAAAATAAACAAATAGAAATATTTTATGCAATAATCATATTATAATATTAAAATAAGTTTTTTTTACACTCCATCTCCACATCTCATGTAATTTTCTTGTCGGAACTACTGCTATTCTTTATAATATTTTCTCGTCTACGATGACACGGAGACGCTAAGGGTCTTCGTTCGTGAAGAACTCTTTGTTTTTTTCCACTTGCACGTGCAATTTGCCTAGCTCGGCGTGAAATTGTTTTTAGTTTTCATTGGATAATTTTATGCATACCTAGTCTTTGTTATGATAATAGAGGAACAATAAAAAAATATGATTTTATCAATGAAATTTTATGTATTTTTGAAAATTGTAAACGTTTTTTGGCATTTATGAATTTATATTTAACACGTGCCTCATGAATTGGACGTTTAAAATTTTCGGTAAAAAAATTCAATAGAGTACTTTCCAAATTCGTTCTCTATTGTCTCTTTTCGTATTTATTTATAAAAATATCTTAGTTCATTTATCCGAACGTACTGATATCCCTTGCTAGTAGTTTACGATGATACATGATTAATTGTAGACCACTACCACTTAATAACCACTTCGTATAGATTCAAATTGGTTATAGGAGATGTGTATTCAATATTAGATATCATAAAAATTTGAACTTTACGAGACTAAAACCCGCTCTTGCCTCTTGGAAATCGCTCAAGAGCTCTGACCACTAATCCATACGATCTTTCTAGTGTAAGAGTGTTTAAACGTATACCAAAAAACGCGGTTTCGAATCCCGCTACGTTCAAATACCGAGTGCGTCCGGTGGCCATACGTTTACTAAAATATATATAATAATATTTTAAAAATGTTAATAATAATATTTCTTATATCCTTTATCGGAACACACCTAAAACTATTACTGCATTAGCTAGCAACTTGCAGTGAACTAACAGTACAATGATAATGAAAATACAAAATAACACGAAAACCAAAGCATTATCATATAACACCAACCACTACCTAGCTTTACCGATAAGGTAAACGATAATATCCTAATAAATATTAATTACTAGGCAGTGTTTATTATTAATTCAATCACGACAATCCTTATAAGGGCATAATGTTTTTGTGATGTAATTGTTATATTTAGATTCTTGTTTTAAGTTGGGTTGTGGTAGATTTATTCTGAAGACCTATCGGTCTTAAGATAAAAGTGTATACTACAAATGTAAAAAGAAAGGGGAAGGAAAGCGTCTCCAAGGTTCCCTTTATCTACGCTGCTATGAGCGGCATACAGCGAGAGTCTAAAAAGAATATATGTAAAAAAAATTATTAATTGACGGACAGACACACAGACGGACAAGATAACATAGTGATCCTATAGGGATTGTGTTGAATATACCTATGAAATAGCATTTGTTATTTATTTCGCTCTATATTTTATACTACACCCGCTTTACCTATACTTCGTAAGTAAAAATAAAACACATTTTTAGACACAAATGACATTTTTAATATAGGCACATTTCCATTCACCTATTTCAATTTAAAGTAATTTTGAGTTCTAGATTCACAGAACATCGTTAAAGATAGAGAGGTTTAGTAATTACTCGAGTTCTCATTAGAAGTAAACATAGGTATCACATACTTATAGCGGTTGGGTCATAAATAACAATATATAGAACAGGTGGAATGTCTAATAAATAGCTTAAATTACTCTTAAAATCGATTTCGTCGTTAATGTTAGTTAGTAGAGAGAGAATAAGGCGTTTCTAGATATATTGGAGTTATATATTTAAATATGAAGGAACCGGGATTTGAATTGGCACTTCTTAGAACTTATCAGGTGTTCAAAAGGGAGGGTTTAATTTTTGTCGTTTAAATCACATTTTTTTTTTTTTTAAATTAATAATCCTTAAACTTTATTCTAAGTAATCGATCTGTTAATCATCAATCAATCAATTTTGTTATAACATGAATTAAACAAAAGCCTGTAAAGATGACGCGCTAGCATAAAATTTCTAGATATTATGCTGAAGCTAAGTGCTAACTTAAAGTAGATTGGAGTTTTGATTAAGCAATCATGTGGTCGCTGCGTTTATGAATAAGGTAGTACGTAGTATATAATATTTTCAAAAATTTTCATAGTTAATTATTGTAGCAAGTTGTAATATAAGATTATCTTTAAATAAAAATATATACTTATACAGATTTAAAACAAGGTGGTCACAGAAAATCAAAAGATTGCGTGTTGATTGACGGAGCTTAACGCCGTGCTTTGTAGCGCAGATAACTAAACTAAATATAACTAATTATCATTATTCCTCTGAGTGGATATCAAACCTACATACATATTTTTTACAATGGCTGTTCTACTGCGCCGTAAAGGCTATACCTACTTAATATTCTTATCTCGCATATTCTTCTACGTTGTTATCATCAATGGAAACCGCTCATTCATTACCTACTGACTCGAGAATAGTAATGTTCTTATTAGCAAAGTTTTTTCTTCCATCCGCACTTAAAGAACAAGTCGATTGATTTATAGAAAATATACTGTTTTTATACGTATTTACGTATGAAGCATAGAAGAAGGAGAATTTCGAATTAGTTGTTTACATGTTGTTATAAGGTCTACAAAATAAAGAAGTTTTCATCAGCTCGAATTGGTATTAGTTTTATTTTTACTTGCTACCCACGAGTGATTTCCTCCGCTAAAACTTATTTCTGTATTATAGACCAATAGACATTTTTTTTCATAAAAAGTATCCTATATCCTTTTTAAAACCTCTAAGAATATGTATGCAAGTTTTATGGTAATGGGTTAAGTAGTTTTGGGGTGAAAGCGTAACAAACATGCACATTTATAATTTAGTATGATTCAATGTAGTTTGATTTTCACAAAACTGGAACGGCAAAAAAAGAATGTTTAAGCGGCTTTCTCAATAATCATAATCTGTATCTATACTAACATTATAAATCTGAAAAGTATTTTGCTTATAAGCGCTGATCTCAGGAACTACTGATTTCAATAAAAAATATATTTTTGTATACGATACTCCATTTATTGAGGAAGGCTCAATAAATGGGCCCTATCCTTTCCTTAGAAGTCACTTAAAATGTGTCATAAGTACAACTCAAATTATGTATATATTTACAATTTGTTAAGAATTTATTAAGAAATCAACGCTGAAATCTCAATTTACTGAAGATCTGTGCAAATCACAAGGAATTTAGACGCGACACAAACCAATCTCCCGTAAAAATAAACACGAACCTCTTCATCAATATTAAATTCGAATGATTCGTCTTCTTAAAACGTATCTGCGAGTAGGTACGACTTAATGAAATGTAGAATTGCTGCCGTTTTCAGGAAGTATCTTAATACATTTTCACGAGTTTCCTAAAATTTGTAAGGTAAGGAAAATTTGTAGTATATTACTGCTTTTAATTCTCTCTGCCTTCTGCTTTTTGCGGAAAATATTGATTGGATTGCGCATTATTATTGCACTTTGCGTGAAATTTTATCCAGATTAGAATTTGAAGCTAAAAATGTTACATGTACTGCAACCAAGTATAACAAATTCAAGATTAATCGTATCGTTCAAAATTTAGTCAATTTTCTTTAAATGTTTTTACGTTAGACCAGTTTAGAAGTTGCTCCAAGAAGTCAACCTGATAGAGGGACCCCTACAAAAGGTAAAAGTAAAAAATCTATACTTTTTATATAAATCATTTTAATCAGTTCGCGAGGTTATTTTATGTAAAACTTCATAACCAGATGTTAAATGTAAAAGATAGCGTCGGAGATACTGGAAGCAAGGTCATGCACAAAGCATGGACTGCACGCATGAAAATCACAATGGTTGTATAAACAGTATTAATTATGTTATATCATGATTGTAGTGTTTAGTCCAACTATTACGTTATTACATGAAAAAAGTACCCAAGAAAATAATTTGCTATTTTTATGTTGTTATTCGCTACATAGGTAGGTAGGGTATTAGATTTTTCTTATTTTACTGTTATTCCTTTTTAAATTATCTATTAGCATTAAAAAAAAAATGACGTGGTCATAACCCAACTTTCATTCGACCATCTCATTTAGGATTTATTTGACTTATGAATATTAAAGTCCGTTGCGAAATTGAGCGAGCTCTCAAATCTCAGTACTTTGTTATTCCTGCGAGTGACGCGGACGATAATGAGCTCTTACTGCGGGTAACTAGATGCTACTTCGAGATTACTTCTATGAATAATATATGAGGGAGATAAGCCAGGGTAAGAGTCAACTGAAACTTAGGGCCTGAATCAACACCGTTTGACAAGTTCCTGTTAAAAAGTTGATTAACAAGAAAAAGATTGTTATTAGAAAATTAAGGAAGTAAAGAGTTTATCGCTTAGTTATACTATAAAATATTACGTTTTAATAATAGTTTTTTGTATTGTTTTAATTGTATATGTATGTGCAATTAAATGAATAGATATTAGGTATGTACGAGTATTTAGCCTCTTTAGCTCTAAGGTTTCAGACCGTAACATCTAACTTAAGCATTATCAGCGTATCCTAAACTTGCATAATGAGCAGGGCATGACAACTGGCAACACTCCAAATTCGTATTAGAACATAAAAAGCTAGGCCAATTGCCAGCTTGCAGATAAGCACGTTTTAATTACATGGCAACTTCCGCTAAAGGCTGGTTAAGTGACGCTTCTATGAAACCACTCGAAACTTTGCACTTTGCTCCACTTGTGAACAATTTCGACATCAAAAGTACTTACGATTGTTTTTTAAAAGTTTTCCTACAAATATTTATATTTGCTAGAACTCTTTAATATAACCATGGTTGTGGAGTTTGGAAGTGACTGACTTAAGATACGATGTTTGGGTTCTGTCTCCAATATACATAGGTAATCGTAGTCAATCTTTAATCTTCATCCTGATGAATGCTTAATCTTCATCCTGATGAAGCCACTCGTGGGAATTAATGACTTTCATGTTCGTGGGATGTTTGAGATTTTCCGCTACTCCTTCGATTCTGAAATCGAAAAACGAAATGTCTTATCTACTCCTAACATATCATTCCATTTGCCTACTGTGCGACATTATGAGATAAAAGTTAAATAAAAAATATATACCTGGAAACAAAATAACAAACAGATAAAGTAAGTTTACAATATGTATATATGAAATACTTAATAACGCATTTGCTTTCATTCATAATATGAAGTAGGGTTTTTACCGATTTTTATTAAAATACCTCTTTGTTGAGCTTTTCGCAGTTGATTTAGTACGTTGTTCAGATTTTACTGATCTATTGTAATGTAACTTATGGCTGTTTGTTCGTTATGTTATTTATTCAGACAATCGAGAAGAAATAGCCATGTCTTTATTTATTGTTTTATTTTCCTTGCCTCGAGAACTCGGAGGCGATGGAAGTGTCTTGACCGTAGGCTTCCAGATACCCTTTGCCTATCCTGCTATGTGCGGGAGAAAGCGTGAAGTTATTTATGGATAGATAATTTTTATTACAGTAAACTTAAGATAACGACAATTTTTAGATAACTTGACAAGCCAAGCAGATGAGACTAGGCAAAACCAGTCAACATAATTTTTAGGTAAAATTTAGGGCATACAAAAAACAGAAATTATTCTGTCACTACATTTCAGCTCTAAAATGAAAGCTTCCATTTTCATATAGTAGAGTTTCATTTTGAAACACAAAGGGTACCTTTAAAATAGCGAAAAATAGAGTTCGGCGAATAGAGAATTAGGTCACTGCATTGACATCTGTAATACTGGAAATATTGTGTTGTTTTACATTAATTTTAATTAACAAAAGTAGTGGCCGACGCACCCCAGCATGTAAACGCGATGGTTGAGGGTTCAATTCCACACTTGGAAATTATTTTCCTTTCCTCAATCTGATTATAACACAAAGTGCGCCGTTGAATTGAGTGATGACACCTCGGGTATAGTCGGTTCATTGAAGCGAATAAAAATCCTGTATATAAAAATAATACAGGCATTTGCCCCTTTCATAAATGAAATATGTGCAATTTATATTATATTTATATTTTATTTTGACAGATTTTGAAGGAATCCATTTTTATACAAATATTTTAGTCAGAGTTATCATTAGGCTTTCACAACCAGTTATTTGACCTCAACATGAGAAAGATGCGTGGCAATAACAAAAGATCAAATCTAGTTAAAAGTTAATTTATTTGTAGGAATATTATGCGTAATATTGTTAGGTCAGTCAAAGTGGACGAAAACGTCAAACGCAATCCGAACACTAGTTCTCGAAGACACAAGTTAAAAACTATTAAAAAGCAAGGTATTTACTACGATAACCCGCATAGGTGCCCTAATTGTGCCTACTATCTAAACGATTTCAAAGTCAACTAAGTGTGTACAGCTGATAATAACCATAGCATAGGCGGGCCTAGCGGGGCTCGTGTTCGGTTCAACGACGTGTTTATCATATTAAATCAGTGTGACAGTGACTTGGACTCATTCAGTTAGCACGTTATTAGTTTATTATTATAGAAACAAGTATTTTGCGTCATTTGATAAGCTTTGTTGTTTTAAAGTGGTTAGAGTTATTTATATTATTGTCTTTCGTAGCAGACAAATTTAGTGTTTAGATACTCCGTTGCCCACTTTCCGATTGATGTTCGAGACATTGCGTGTTGAGTGATTGAATTCAACGCTGCACTTTGCTTCGAAACCAGAACGAAGAAATGGAAATATAAATTTAAATATTTCATTTCTTGGAGTGGGGATCGAATTCACAACCAGTCTCGTTTACAATCACACTTTGTGTCACTGCGCTACGACTGGCTTCATATAATATATTTAGCTATTATTTATGCACTTGGAATATTTTTTATTTTGATTTGAAAATATAAAACCTGCAAAAAACACCTACGTGTGTTTCAGCCAATTAAGGCTTATTTAATTTGCGTCCACGTTCTACTTCAATGATTTTATTAACATTTATTTTGTTAATATTTTACTACTTGCACTATTTCTATAAAAAATAAAACAATAAACACAAATCATCTGTATATGTAATTTTTAGGGTTCCGTATCTGAAAAGATAAAAACGGAACCCTTATAGGATTACTTTGCTGTCCGTCTGTTAAGACCATGATGTCCTCCACGGTATCCAGACCCCCCAGGTATGCTATACGTTGCCGAGGTATAGTATAGAAAACTTAAATTAGCCATCAAAATCTGTATTGAATAAAAACCAACTTCTGTTTATCAGTAAAAATCTTTATAATATCTTGCTCAATGATCTAGTATCAAAACTTTAAAGTAGATTATATAAATGAGATCTTATCTTACTATACGAGTATTAACCATATAACAACCATAAGTCTAAGCAAAATTTAATAATAACTTAAGTAATACTATTAAATCGTTACGACTCTCAAGTGTGTGACCATCACAACCCTTCCTTTTATGAAAATTTGATAATAAACCCTAATATAACAACATAAGGTGCACCTTTGTATGTTTATTCATGGAGCAATCTTAATCAACTATACTCCGTTAAACACCCTTATGGCGTAGTAAAAAAGAAATAATAACTTTGCCTATTATTAGCGATAGTGGTGGGTTTATATGGTAGGAGTCCCAGCTATTAATGATAAGTAAAATTTATTATGTTACTAAGATGATAATTAAAAACAATCATGATTTATCAAAATATAATGTCTAAGGCCATCGTGGTGCAGGGGCACAAGCGTGAAACGCGAAGGTTGTAGATTCGATTCCCAATCTGGGAAATGAAATATTTCATTCTTTAATTTCTTCGCTCTTGTATCAAAGGAAAGCGTGGCGTTCTGCCATTTAATGCCTCGAAAATTCGGCAGGAAGTCGAAAATGGAGTGTCTTTATGAGAGAAAGTGCCCTAACATTATGTTCCCTGCCTACACTACTTCGTGCGGGATACAGCGTGAATTAAAAAAATATATATAATACCTACATTATTTAAAAAAATATCAAGCTAATAGAAAAAAGATACCACAAACAACAAAAAAAAATTATCCAGCCGTAAATCACTATTCTCTATCGTGGGCTAGCGATAAAATTATTTACTTTAACAATTCACTATCGATCAAGCGTTCCCTAAAGTGCTATGATAACGGCTTATCTACAAGTAAATCCCTACAAAATATAGTCTTATAAAATAAAATACTGAAAGCGACTCAGGGTATGAGGGAAAAGGGAGGAGGAGGGCGGAGGCTGCAGAACAAGGGAATAAGAAAAGTTATTTTACGGTTCGTCCGCGCGAATAAACACAGGTGTGTTAAAATTAGAGTTGGAACTGAGAAATAATACGAAGTTTGCTCGTGAATATGTTTTGTGAGTTTGTAATGTGAATTAAAATGTTAATAAATGTATATTATGTTTATAATTTTCTGTTGGTTTGCCTTTGGTTATTTTGGGAGTTCCGTGGTGTTATTGATGGTTTTGGTTATAAATAATGGTAAATTTGTTTGGGGCCAGTCGCAATGTTAGGGTACATTTGGCGTTTACATTCACACACTTGTGTTAAGTTATGAGTTCGATTCTCACTCGAAGAAATTAAATATTTTAAACGCAATGGCGTTGAGAATCGCCACTCCATCACGCAATTGCTCCAGAATCTATAAATAAACAACATTTCACCTTTTAAAGTGACCTTGACACGTTAAGCGTAAATCTTAATAAATCGGTTCATTGAAGCGAATAAAATTAATATGAACGATACTTTTCATAGCCGTTTTAATATATCCGGCCATAGCTGCGGTATGTTCTTGTATTTGCATAGCTATATAATATCTAATAGATAATTTGAATAAAAAATATAAAATATTTTATTCTTAACAAAGATTTAAGTATACTCAAAGATATGGGTCCTCACTCAAAAAAGTTAATATAGATAAAACACTTTAGATACTCTTTCTAGTTATATGAATAATGGTAGTCTCTACAGCGTAGAGTGGTGGAACTAATCTGATATTTTAAACAGCAATACTTTGCTTCTCTGCAGCTGGCGCCCAATCTGCTTTGCCTGGAACTCTCAAAGTGCACAAATGGGTTTGCAGAATTACAAATTAGATAAGTTCCATTGTTAGAGTTATTAATGCTTTTACAATTTGCGTAGCCAGGTGTGGTTTTTGTAGATTAGATTTTGATTTAAATATGACTTACAATTCTATTTGGCCATAGTAAATTTAGAATGATACACTAGATATAAAACGCGAAACAGGTGTAAATTTATAAATAATTAATCCGATTGTCTATCACTATATTGTTTTCAGTAATATAGTTAAGGCGATTTGTTTGCAGTGATAGACTAGCGGAAGATAAGGACAACTACCAAAGTAGACGAGACTTGACGAGATATTGACAATATACTCTCGTCTACCACACACTCTCTACTTTCCTTGTAAATATATGTCATAAAATATTCTGATAGATATTAAAACTGCGTTCAACAACAACAATCAGTACTCAAATAGCGTCTTAATAATGAAAAAGAAGATAACAAAATAATTTAAGAATATTTATATTTCTTTGTATAATTTATTAGTCTTTCAGTTAGCCCCGTTTTATTAATATTTCATACCGAAAGCCAAACTGCACAGATGTTCCGTCACAACTGTTCAATATTTAGTTTCAGCTGAAGTTTTTGCACTTTTAGCATAACTAAAGTTTGAGTTGCAATTAATCTGGCGCTATTCTGCCTTTGTTAAGTATCACACAGAAATTTGGATGAGGAATTGCGTCCTAAAGTGACTGACTATATCTCTCGAGTTACGAAGGTGTTTTTGACTATCATGATTACAGTTTTAATTCGTGAAAATGCGATATTTTGTTAAAAATTACTTATTGTGCACTATAACTTACAGTAATATGGTGTAAATGTAAAGATTACAGTGAATTGGCACATTGTTTTTAATAAATATGCGTTTGGACGTTTTTCGACTTTTATTTATAGTCACAAATTCTGAATTAACTTAAGATCAATCCTAAGCAAATCTTCCAAAAAAAACCTAAAACGGATGATCGTAATCAACGCTTAAGTCCTTAAAAAATGGCACAGCCTTATGTCTAATTTATTTTTATTTCTCTTCTTTAATAATGCCAGTAAAGCTCCTTGGAAGGAATTTATTTAAGAGAGCATTACTTAAAATGAACGCACGATGAACCTTTATTTTATTCCTCGGAGGTGTGGATGTAAATGAGTTTCTGACTCTACCAGTGATATATGAACGTCGGGCTGAGCTAAGTGAATTTGGAATATTCTATATGCTTGATTTTTACTATCTTGTGTTTGTTTTCTAGATTTAGATTGAAAATCTAGACCGTCAATCTTATAAGGAGATATAAAATTAGACACGATGAAAAGAATAAAATTAATTCATTTATTATACTTATTATATTTATAGGAATTTGATTTAAACCTAAACTGTTTTCTCAGCAACAAAATCAAAAAAACAAACTGCATTCAACGTAATATATAAAAAGTTTACGTCGCTAAAGGAATTTCCAAGAGAAGCGTACGTTATCCTAATCTTAACATCCTATATATAGACTAAGCTGTTCTCTTCAGCTAAGCTCTGCTTGTAAGGCGAGCTCTACTTACCGTGGTGCTGTCCAGAAATAGTTATTTCACCTGTGAAGATTGTGCTGAATTAAAAAGCTTCGCCGGTTTGAAGCTTGAGTTTTATATATCTATTCTATAATTGCTTTTTTTTAAAGAATCTCGTTTTTCTCGCGTAGAAATAAGTGACAATTCCCATTGTTTTTTCACAACGAATTACCATAACTTTAAAGAAAATAAACTTTTTTTTCGTACTGTAAGTAAAAAAGTTCTTTTTCTCTGTACTTATTTTTGTACCATATACATAAATAGGTACGGAGAGTTTAAAGTTTTCTAGATACGCGGTATTTACACGTTACCACCCTTACACTAAGTTATCTTTATCTATTGCAAAAACTTATATTGATATGGGGAGTTTTATAAATAATTCCTTATGTGTTTCACATCCTTACAATACTTCATTCTTATATAATATTGACACCACCTAGCTGCCATTTTCACTTTTCCCATTCCACCCTCAATTCTCGCGTGTTTTTTGGGCAATACATCTTGAAGTTGGTCAGAACGTCGCCATGTCGCCTTTCAGCTTAATCTGTTCTTAATCGCCTTATTTTTTATCACTTTTATGTTTTTATCAGCAGCTTTTCCAAACGTCACGTCATAACAAAATATATTTTTGGTAAACAATATATGATAATCTTGACAGAATCCTAATATCTTAAAAACATTCAGTTTCTCACTATATCCTGCACATATCAGGGTAGTTAGAGGGTACCTGGAAATAAGTGTTAAGACACTTTGTTCCCACTAAATCGCTACCGTTCCCCACTCAACGTATAATTCTGAAGATATCGCGTGTCGAATGGAACTCAACGCTGCGGTGTGCCTTATCAGAGCGATCTGATAAAAATATTAAATTTTATTTCCTCGATTGGGAATCGAACTTATAACCGGTCGCGTTTACAGTCACATGTTTGTGTCCTTGCGCCACGACTGGCATCTAAAAATAATCAAAAATATTTTTATTTCTAAAATATTTTCCAAAATATAATTTCAAATTATACAGTTATATCTACCTACGTTATGTATATCGTCGCTTCTCTCGAAATAGCAAGATCTTAAATGTACATACATACATATTGACACAAATCGCGACAGACGACACGACACGCTTTTATTTACACACAATTCGCTCTCAATGAATTTTGTTATACCACGAGTATAAGAAAATGTATCACGTAGCACTTTCATAATAAAACGAATATAACCTTTTGCTATAACTGACATATATTATATTCGAAGAGTTTGTTTTTTTTTGTATATTTTATTTAAATGTTTTCTTTAACCCGATTTTATTTTGCGATGTATGAAAAGAGGACTATGTTTAATTATTGCTTACTTGTGTTTTTAGTTTTTGTATCCTGCATAAGCAGGGTAAGTAGTGGGAACCTAAGACTTAAACTGAGGAACGGAGTGTCTTGTCACTAAGTTTCCTCTGCAAATCCTGTTACGTGGATACAGCTTAAATCTAAAAAAATACATTTTCCGCTTAACAAAAGGCCGCCTTGTTTTGTATTTTATTTTAGTGTTCCTCGATTTGTCTGCTTCATCCATCACGCGTGGCAGACACTTTGCTCATTAGATATTTGCGTCTGTAGCGCACTAACAAGCAACTGTACGTACCTACTACTTTTAAAATACTATTATTTCAATGGGACTCGTCTTGTTTAAATTATTTTTTTTCTTTTTATATAGTAACGAGTGCGTGTCTGAGTGTATAGCGCTATTTGTGAATAATTAAATTATCGTTGAGTGTTGGAAGGAAGGTCCTACTAGCTTATTTAGATGACTCGCCAGTCTGTAGTATAGTTTTCCGTGTATTTAAATAATTAAATACTTTGGGTCATTTGAGCACAGGCGCCTGGTTGTGGGTTCGATTATCAATTGAGAAAATGAAATATTTAATATTTTAATTTCCTCGCTCGCTGAATTCTGTGGAAATGTGGATTTTGTCTTATTGGGGACGGAGTGTCTCAACACTAGGTTCACAGGTGCCCTTTGCCTACCCTGCTATGTACCGGATATAATATAATAAAAAATAATATATTTTTTATTATATGTAAAATATATAGGCAATTAATACGAAAAAGTCTAATGGCACGTAGGTTTCGAACCAGTACTATAAACGTCTTAACTACGCAACTTCTACGAAAATTGTCATCTTTATTTTAATACAAAATATTATTGGAACAGGCAAGCTAAGTTGTTAGCAAGCTTAACTTTGAAATATGTCATTTTCACGTATTTTTAAGTCCTCTATTAGCAATAACGATTGCTGAAAGCTCCTGGCTCCGAGAAGACTATGACAGTTTATAAAATAAACATTGCTAGTTTGACGGGCATCTTCGTCGTATATTTAACGTCGTGGTTAGAATACTAACAACTTACTCGTTTTGAATACTAAAACTATAAAAATAAAATAACAACAACAAGTCTATGAAATTGTAAGTAGAGTACAAAATTAAACGATCTTAATTACCTTCCTGCCTACCTACCTTCGCTAAGTGGAAAACGTTTGGTCATATTGAAAAAGAAAACTTGCATTTTTACTTTTAATTCGACGGTTTTTTAATTTTCTTGACGAGTTTTCTTAATATTTTTAATTTAGATCATGTTAATTTCTTAGAGGTCAGTCGTGGCAAAGGAGTATAAGCGTGCAACTATAAACGGGACAGGTTGTGGGTTCGATTCCCACTCGATGCAATTAAATTTTATTATCTTTATTATCTCGCTCTTGTAAGCGCGGCGTTGGGTTGCGCCACTCAAGTCGCAATGACTTCAGAATTCGGTGGAAAGTGGGAAACTATCGCTATTCCTATATCATCAAACAATACTCCGATCGCGGCTTCGCCCGCTTAATCTTCACTAGTATAATATGTCTAAATACACATAAATCCTCCGCTTGACCCTTAAAAACCATATTAAAATATACTGAACACTTTGTAAAACATTAATGTTTAAAAAAACAAGTTTTCATACAAACTATGATAACTAATCATATAATAGGAATATTGGATAGCTCTTATAAACAGTGGTTACACGCCCGAGCTCGCCAGACGAGGACGACACAGAAAATTTATTTCGAGACGAGACTCCAACTTAAGTTATGTATGGAGTTGTTGAAGTGATATTCAAATAGAAGTGGTATAACCACTAGTGGAAGTGGGATACTATGTAATTTCATTGTAAATTCATAGTTTTATTGTATGGTGAGGTGCAGTTATAAATGCGAATATTCTTAACATATTATCTTATATTCTTATATAAATATGCATAGTTTTTTTGTTGTCATCAAATTTGCATACGTAAATAAAAAATTTTTATTTTTAGTTTATTTAAATGAAAATTGCGTGAATTGCAATTGTATTAATACATTTCCCTTGAAGGAAATCTAATCAGCTACTATCACTTAAAGATACCACTACTGTGCTACGACGGCGCTATCCTTATAATGCACACACTATAATACAGTTATTTCAGATAAAAGTAACATTATCAAAATAACCCTTCTGCGTCTTTATTCTTAGTATAGTCTAGTTATCTGGGATGCTGAGTTAAATCGCTATCGTCTACATCCTAATTTACTTTTGCAATAATTAGCTAAGTTGAGACTCGACTGACTTAATGTTATTCCTTTACACCAAATGTACTTTACTGGATTGCACTTGTAAATGAGGATTGTTACTTACAATTTTTAAAGGAATTAGAAGTTTTTTTCGGGTATTCATAATATAGTGTTAAGACACTTCGTTCCTTGCTTTTTTAATACTTTGCATGACGAGTTGTAATAGTTGTGTGTAGTAAAAACGTAAACGTAAATCACAAAAAAACATACAAAAACGTACACATAATTGATTACAATTTATGTACATTTCATTTTAGTTAGGTTGTGCTTTTTTGATTTTATTAAAAGGTTGTGCTTTTGTTCGGTTCATACAGAAAGATAATGTGTAATTGAGTACCTACCTAGATGCATTCACGAAAAACTTTTGAAAATTAAATTACTATCTAACAAAGTTTGTAATGTGAAATTGGATGGATGAGACTTTTGTCTCTGTGGACTTTTCATAATCTACACGGAAAGTTATATTATACCAGATACAAGCAAATAATAATATTTATGCTTTTTCCTGCATAACAGAGAGTGAAGAAAACTTAGTGTTAAAAACTTTGTTTTTCGCTTTTCACCCAATTCGCGAGAACATCACATGTCGATTAGGAATTCGAAACCACACACAGCAAATTATTTTAATACAATCATTCCCCAAACAGGAATTGAACTCGCATTTTGCCCGTTTTTAGTCTAGACAATGTGTCACAGTGCTACGACGAGACCGTACACATATAACCTAAATGAATTATATTGGTAAAACCACCATTCCTCAACCATATGACATAAAGATCAAACTAAAAGCTTATCAATTAATAATCACTTAATACCTACAACAGTACATGCATCTATCCTGTTAATTAAACTCGCAGTGGCAGCTATTTAACAGATTATGCCGGTTGGCATATGCAAATATATGCATAACCGTGTACACTGGAGACGTATTTACATTAAGACTAATCTCAACGCATATTCTAGACACTTGCTAAATATGTCTTATTAAAATGTTTATTTTGTATGTTAATCATTATGCACAAACTATACAAATATTGTATCAAATTAATATTTTTAAGGATAGTCGCGGCGCAGGGGCACAAGCGTGCAAAAGTAGACGCGACAGGTTGTGGGTTCAATTCCCATTCGAGAAAATGAAATATTTAATATTTTCATTCACTCGCTGTGATAACTCTATATTGTATTAATGAATTAAGTTTAAATAACGGGTAATTTTAATTTTTTCTCAGTCGCAAATTTATTGGAGTACAACTTGGCTTAATAATTTTTATTAATATAATATAACATATATATATTGTAATTTTTTCTTATAATTTGCATTTATAGTAATATGTTGTGTTTTAATATTTTTCTTTGAGTTCGTAAAGAAAATTGTAGAAAAATGATAGAAGTCATAAAATAACTTCACAACGGACGAACAATACTCCACAGTCTTAAGTGGTGGGACAAATATTTAAACATAAAAATCAAAGGACACGGCAATCGTTGAGACGCTGGCATTCAAGTCAAATCGTTTGACTGTCTCAGTCTGTGTCAACATCATTTCTACGAAGAATAAATAGGGGTCTAGGGACCGCTGTCTTACAAAGACCGTCTGTGAAGTCTTCGAATGCGTCTCTAAAGTTGAAATATTATTCAAAGTGCTTTCCTTGTGGTGAAAGCGTCTCGTAGTCATCCATGCAAATGTTACGTAAATATGAGCTTTATAAGTTTTTAATTTTTGATGATTTTAATGTACCTTAAGGAGAATTTGTTTGTTAGTATAAAATAAGTATAGTTTGTATTTTAGATATATAAAAAAATAAGTTGTAAAATGTCCATAGTTTGTTCAACTTTTTGAACG
Organism: Heliconius melpomene rosina; assembly: GCF_056956725.1. Classification (NCBI taxonomy): domain Eukaryota; kingdom Metazoa; phylum Arthropoda; class Insecta; order Lepidoptera; family Nymphalidae; genus Heliconius; species Heliconius melpomene. The sequence continues at coordinate 16,350,097 of NC_140398.1, forward strand.
TAAATTTTTGTCTGTCTCTAATGGATGTGCGTCGATCACTCTTGTGTTATTTTGAATAATTCATTTTCAGATAGTAGATTGCTTCATATTTTATATACAATATGAATTCACATCGGACAAATTGAATAACCTATATATTTTTTATGTACTTATATGAATTTGAAACTGTTTAACATATTACAAAGTGCATGACGACGTTAAATTCTTGAAAACAGATAAATTAATGAAACATCACTCAGTTCTTTTATTCAATTTCATTCAAGTAATATATTTTATAAAATTCATTACTAAATATTATTTTAAATATCAAAACTGTAATGTTGTCCAAATATTTCATCATAAACTTTCTTTTTTCTTATATTAATTTCCATTTTCTATTATTTTTCAGGTAAGTTCCCTCCTCGTCTTAACAGGTAAAGTTTTTATAACAATTTGCTAATATTCTTGAGAGCTATGAAAGCTTAGTCTCGGGAATTCTAAGAGAATTAGATTATCTACCGTTGGGCGTGATAATGTAGCAGTTTGACCCAATTGTTAGTCCAACTTCCAGCCGACAGTTCATGGCCAGTCTTAGTAAACATGTTTGCATGGAAAAGTATTTTTAATTGATTTTAAGAAGAAAAATTAATCATTTTAACATTCGTTTTTAGAAAAGACCATTGTTAACAGTCATTCTGATTTAACTATTCAAATTGCTATGCGTGATTCAAATGTTTTGTTTATTTATATAATATTTGGCAAATATAACCGTACCAAAATAAACTATACCGTACCATTTGACTATATTTAGTATAAGTGAAAAGAAATTTCTTGGCATCCCATGGATTCACCATGGCATGGTACCCATCGTCTTACAGGTAAAGAGCTTTAAGCATTGTCTGGGGCTTGCGACCTAAACGTTGCAAATATCAGAATCGCTTTTAACTTTTTTTTTTGGACCTCTGTTGTCAGAGCTTTTTCTTCTACTTAAGCAAATTAAAATATCGCTGTAAAAAATCGCTTTCTAAGTATTTTCGTTCTAGAAACCATATATTTTAATAGGTAGGTAATATCATATCATAAAACAATAACTTGATTACACAAAAAATATTTTATTCAAAATCTTTTATAAGTTAATGTAAGTTATGAAAAGAAATTCTACTGAAATTTTCTACTAATACTTAGAACAACAATGTTATTGAAATATTTCATAAAAATGTACGAGAATTCTGTTCTACTTTTTACCGCTTCAGACTTTTATCCTCGAACTCAATTATTTAGTATCATTTGTATGCAAATATAATATACTTTTTAAATGGCTTTATAAAATATTGTTTTAATTATTATTGTTAAGAGATCGTTATAAAACTGAACATGACCAGTTCGTATGTTAATTACAATTATGTTAGATAAAAATAAATAAAAAAATAACAAGTTTATATGTACGAACTCGTAATAAAAGAATATGAAAATTAAATAAAATGGATTAATTAATTAATTAGATAATGGTCCCTAAAACACCATGGTTATGATGACACTTTTCCACGTATAGGTATATTTATAATATCCGTAGCTTAATGACCCAATGACAAATTCCCAGTGCCCGAGGTACTTCACCGCCACGGGGATACAAGGGACCAAACAATTAACATGATGTAATCCAGCCTTTCTCGATAAATGGTGAAATCAGTAGTCTATAAGATAAGCGCATTCAACTAAACAAGTCTTTAGCTTTATAATATTATAGTCAGGTTATTAGTTATAGATAGATGGTGGTGGGAAATACCACTCAGCATGCACTCTACAAATGGATGAGAGACGGAAAAGGATGACTTATGAATAATGTCCACGCTACTTCCTTCTCTGTATAGTCAAAGTTTATGTGGATGGATGTTTATTCCACTTTTACGCAAAAACTACTGAACACATTTGGATCAAACTTTACAGTAATATAACTTATACATCAAAATAACACATAGGCATAATCAAAATAACACTTATATAAAGATTTAGTACAATTTATATATACAAAAACAATAACTTTAAACGGGCAAAGCCGCATTTGCATCAGGAGTTTATAAACTTTCTAAAGAAAAACATAAGAAGCATTATTCAAAATAAGTCATGCACAGTAAATAAATACCATACAAACTCGAATACCCGATGTAAAACTCCAATAAAGAGGCGTCACATAGATTGATTTACGAGGACACAACGTCGTATCTTTAAAGTTGGACGCGGCGCTAAGATCACCATTGTTTACAGAACAATAGTGCGCTTAGGCTTAGAGATCAGGATAATAGTGCCTGTATAATAATCCTGTTGTTATAGTACTTGAATTCAAATAAGATTAATTTCAGGAGACTGATGTCTGATGCCTATTATTAAGGACTAGTGGACCCGGACGCGGCTACGCCTGCTTCAACTATAAGAATATTTAGTAAATATATTCATGAAATTATTTTCAATTTTCATTAGAATTAGTAAGGAAATATAGGCCTAAATAATCAAAAAGAATAATAAGTAGATACATATTATGAGAAAAAATTATCTCAGTTATTGAAATGAACCAACAAAAGAATTAAAAGTAACTAAAGGATAGGTATTTCTTAATATTAGGAAAAAAGTAGGTACCTAAAGTATTCCGTGTGTGCGTACATAGATATCTCTACGAAATAACTAAACATTTCTGTCTATTAAATAGGATAATTTTAGCGGGCTATATCAAATAAAATAAGAAGAGAACCAAAGTGTAGTTTAAATTAATTATAAACAGCAAATAATTACATAAAAATTTACAATAGTTCGAAAATGTATGAAAATTTTTAAAACCGTCAACGTCATCTGCCCGTTCGCGTCGGTCATACTATGCCGCCCGTAGGCTAGGTCATTTGGAATCAGTGACATCTACTCAATTATTTATTAGTATGTTATACAGTAAACTATAATTTCAATCTAGATAAAATGCTAAAAGTGACTATAATATTTATTTTCATAAGGATGAATATCAAAATGTCGCGGTAACGGTTGCGTAGCGACGCGACTGTTGTTATTAACATGGCAGCATAAATTGCATGTCAAATTAGAAAGTACTTTAAAATATATTAGTTTATATGTAAAATGTAATATTATATAGCCTATAGCACTTCTGAAGAATGCAGCTTTCATACAAAACAAAAACAATGTAAATCGGACCAGTAGATCCAGAGATCTTAGCGTTCAAACAAACAAACAAACAAACAAACAAACAAACAAACTCTTCCGCTTTATTATATTAGTACTAGTTGACCCGGACGCGGCTACGCCTGCTTCAACTATAAGAATATTTACTAAATATATTCATGAAATTATTTTCAATTCTCAATAGAATTAGTAAGAAAATATAAGCTCAAATAATCAAAAAGAATAATAAGTAGATACACATTATTAGAAAAAAATATCTGAGTTATTGAAATGAACTAACAAAAGGATTAAAAGTAACTAAAGGATAGGTATTCTTAATATTAGAAAAAGTACCTAAAGTTTTTCGTGCGTGCGTACATAGATATCGACTCTACGAAATAACTAAACATTTGTCTCTATTAAGTAGGATAATTTTAGCGGGCAATATCAAATAAAATAAGAAGAGAATCAAAGTGTATTTTAAATTAATTATAAACAACAAATAAAGTTCGAAAATGTATGAAAATTTATAAAACCGTCAACGTCATCTGCCCGTTCGCGTCGGTCATACTGTGCCGCCCGCTAGGTGGCTTGGTCATTTGGAATCAGTGACATCTCCTTAATTATTTATTAGTATGTTATACAGTAAACTATAATTTCAATCTAGATAAAATGCTAAAAGTGACTATTATATTTATTTTCATAAGGATGAATATCAAAACGTCGCGGTAGCGGTCGCGTAGCAACGACGGTTGTTATTAACATGGCAGAATAAATTGCATGTCAAATTAGAATGTACTTTAAAATATATTAGTATATATGTGTAATGTAATGTTATATAGCCTATAGCACTTCTGAAGAATGCAGCTTTCATATAAAACAAAAACAATGAAAATCGGATCTGTAGATCCAGAGATCTTAGCGTTCAAACAAACAAACAAACAAACAAACAAACAAACAAACAAACAAACAAACTCTTCCGCTTTATTATATTACTAGTGGACCCGGACGCGGCTACGCCTGCTTCAACTATAAGAATATTTATGAATATATTCATGAAATTATTTTCAATTTTCATTAGAATTAGTAAGGAAATATAGGCCTAAATAATCAAAAAGAATAATAAGTATATATATTTTATTAGAAAAAAATATCTGAGTTATTGAAATGAACCAACAAAAGGATTAAAAGTAACTAAAGGATAGGTATTCTTAATATTAGAAAAAGTACCTAAAGTTTTCCGTGCGTGCGTACATAGATATCGACTCTACGAAATAACTAAACATTTCTCTCTATTAAATAGGATAATTTTAGCGGGCAATGTCAAATAAAATAAGAAGAGAATCAAAGTGTAGTTTAAATTAATTATAAACAACAAATAATTACATAAAAATTAACAATAGTTCGAAAATGTATGAAAATTTATAAAACCGTCAACGTCTTCTGCCCGTTCGCGTCGGTCTTACTCATACTACGCCGCCCGAAGGCTAGGTCATTTGGAATCAGTGACATCTCCTTAATTATTTATTAGAATGTTATACAGTAAACTATAATTTCAATCTAGATAAAATGCCAAAAGTGACTATTATATTTATTTTTATAAGGATGAATATCAAAATATAAGTTCATTTTGGGTGACGTTTTCTTAAAACAACAAAGAAACTTTGCAAACCGGTGCTTAGCAACGACGGTTGTTATTAACATGGCAGAATAAATTGCATGTCAAATTAGAAAGTATTTTAATTTATTAGTACATATGTGTAATGTAATATTATATAGCCTATAGCACTTCTGAAGAATGCAGCTTTCATACAAAACAAAAACATAGTAAATCGGACCAGTAGATCCAAAGATCTTAGCGTTCAAACAAACAAACAAACAAACTCTTCCGCTTTATTATATTACTAGTGGACCCGGACGCGGCTACGCCTGCTTCAACTATAAGAATATTTTCGCGTCGGACATACTCATACTATGCCGCCCGAAGGCTAGGTCATTTCGAATCAGTGACATCTTCTTAATTATTTATCAAACTTCATAAGGATGAATATCAAAATGTCGCGGTAACGGTTGCGTAGCGACGCGACGGTTGTTATTAACATGGCAGAATAAATTGCATGTCAAAGTAGAAAGTACTTTAAAATATATTAGTTTATATGTGTAATGTAATATTATATAGCCTATAGCACTTCTGAAGAATGCAGCTTTTATACAAAACAAAAACAATGTAAATCAGACCAGTAGATCCAGAGATCTTAGCGTTCAAACAAACAAACAAACAAACAAACAAACAAACTCTTCCGCTTTATTATATTAGTATAGATTGATATGTGGTGCGATATGTAGGCTATAAAGTTTGAAGTACGACAGAATTTAGTATCAAGAAATTTTCCTCGTTTGGTGACTTCAGTTTATGGTAAAATAGAAAGACATTCTTGAATCGTTTAAGATAATTATAACTTACCTACCGCAGTTTTCTTTATAACAGAAAACACTGAAATTTGAAGTCTTAACCGACTGTTGTAGCGCTGCAGCAGCGTCTTACGTTATGGTGTTGGTTCAATTCCCACTTCAATCGAACGACAAGAAAATTAGACGAGAGTAGAGAAGTAAAAGTCTAGGTTCCCTCTGCCTACCAAAAAGATAATTAAAAATTGCACAATAGAAAAAAATAAAATAGAATCGCCAATACAAATAGATGATAACCAATGATCGATGTCAAATGACAATCTATATTGGACATCATTGACGCTCAAATAAGAAATAACTAATCAATACCGAAGGAGAATTTCCTTGGGTATGTCAATAAACAATCTATATTTTACCATGAAAATCACAAATAAATAAATGTTGGTAGAAATTGTGTATGAACAAACATTAATTTAATAAGTCCAATTCGCAGAAACGATATGAAACGGTAATATCTCTTGGAAAGCGAGTCCACAATGAAAATATTACTTTTATATCAAGATAAGTTAGAAAACAGAGTGTAATAACGTTCAGTTATTTGTGACCGGTATTGGGAATTGGACCTTTATACGAGTGTATATCTATTTCATATCGATTGGCTGTGGCTTTTGAAATTGGGCAGTTTAAATTAATGTTTTTCTAAAAGGATTTTATTATTTTTATTGGTTTTGTTGAGTCAATTTATTGACAAGTTCTTCACTTAGATTTTCGAAAATGAGATCGCCAAAATGAAAATATTTTTTATATTACAATTCCCTCTAATTGAGATTTGAATACAGAACAAAGCCTAATTTGTATCAGAAAAAAATATATAAAGAATTTTATAAGCTTTTCTGTTCTACAGCTTCGCCTGCTTGATCCATTTGTAATAACGAATTGTATATGAGACATGCTAAGTGTCCGGGCTCACTCTCACCGCAGGAACAGAGGATTATATCGAAACGGCAAAGTAATGTAGCCTATGGCCTTTCTGTGTAAATGGAACATCCAACACAAACGGAATTTTACAATTTGAGTACATCTTGAAATTAGCTCGTTTACCCAAACAAATTCTTCAGCTTTATAATTTTAATATAGAGATTTAAAAGAGACTTCTCTTTTTTAAAATATAATAATATAATTTCAATTTTCAATACATAAATAATATCAGTTAGATGGTATACTGTAAAAGGAAAATAATTGTATCCAAAACAGCATTCTATCGAATCTCAATCAAAACGTCGTCAGCAGTGGCGACAGCTGGACGCACATGATTTATGTAAGGCATGAAAAGTTTTGCAGATGAGTCCATACATTATCTACGAGCATAGCCTGGCCCCGGCAACTTGGTAGCTTGGCTTATGATATTGCTTTGGTGCATATTATATCGTTAAGCTATTAGGATATTATTGTTGAATGATGATTGTAATTTAAATTTTTATATACAAAAAGATTAATTTTTTGCTATTTTCAAGACACTATTAGAACATGTTAATGTAATACTTCTCTACAAAACCTAGTAGAGTTGCACGAGTAAGGACTAGTCAGACCCTAGGGTGTTATTAAACCGAACACCGTTGAAAGACTGCATTCTAATGTAATGCGATTTTATCTTAATTCGCTTAGCTTCGCTTTTTATATAAAAATTACGTATAAAAACTTATATTTTTGTTTATATAAGCACTGCTAATTTGACAGCTAGCTTAAATGTCTGTGTCGTCAGTCGGAAAGGACTCTACTAATATTAGTGAGGCAATTAAGCGAACGGTCTTTCACATATCATGTAAAATACATTTAATGATGTTTAGTATAAAATTATCGTCAAAAAAAAATCGAGAGCGATGTAATGCGGTAGCACTTAGGTGATAAAAAATATTATAGCTTAGTTTTGAAAAGTTATTACAGCAAATTCACGTCTTTACGTATATAGTTTGTGTGGAGAGCATCAAGACAGAAAGATAGAGTGAGAGTGTTAAGAATAAACTCTATTTCTGTTTTTGTTTTCCGCCCGAATTCGAGACATTGCTTGAAGAACACAGTGCCTTGCGTTTAGAGCCAAATACATATACATATGAAATGTACAAACATACTAATACATAAATGTATATAAATAATAGCTATATATAATATAATAATATATGTTTTAATCAAAACCTATATTATTAGGTTACCTAATTAACTAAACAATTTTGATAGTTCCACATACTCGTAGTACTCAAATTAACAGCGCGCTTCCAACGTTCCACTCGTGGGTGTACACAATAATTATGCTATATAAAGAGATGCTAAATGAAATTCGTTGTAAAATAGCATTAGTTTTTAGTAACTTTTTATTTAACATTGCTTTTGGAGTTTTAAGATTTTGTCAACATGTTGGTATAATGAATGTATGTAATTGCTATAGTTGTTGGTATAATTCTTACTGATAATTATCTGATAATTATCTGATAATTATCTGATAATTATCTTATTTAGTATTCACATACCTAGAATTTGAATTTTTCTATATTAAAACGTTGCACACGTCCCGACTGCACAGACGGTTTTTCTTCAAACCAAGTTTCTCCAAATAATTTTAAATAAAATATAAACAAACATAAAATTTCATCTCGCATACCAAAATTGCATGTCAGAGAAAGCAAGCACATTGCTACTATTAGACTTGATGTATTCGCGCAATTTTGTAAGTTCCTCGCTCTTGCGATTGTTGCGATGACGAGGCGTTGCGTTGAGGCCGTCATTCAACACGCAATGCCTTTATGTCTTTATGGACATGGATGTCTTAAAACTAGGTCCCCAGGTTCCCTCTGCCTACGTGTGGGATTCAGCGTGAAGCGAGAAAAAAATATAAGAAAAACTTACTGATAAATGACACTGGTCTTTATTGTATGTTTAATTGACATTGCTAGTTAAGTGGTGAAACTTAGCTCAGTGTTTTTTTGATAGTGTTTAGTAAACCCAATACGTTACAATGCTGTCCCAAGCACAGTATACTTACATATTATTCTTATTTTGATGCTTTCACGGTGTATATAGCGGGGCATGTATAGGCTAGTGTTAGGAGACTAATCCCCACGCACCCCTTAATTTTCGAGACATTGCGTTTTAAATGGCGGAACTCAACACCGCACTTTTGCTTGTCATCAGAACAAAGAAATAAAAACATGTAGTCAAGACGCTACGCCACGGATTTCTTTATATAAAGATACAATATACAATAAGCTAAGCTATTAAGCTTATACAATATACATGTGTATATCAGGAACAAATATAATATGTGCGTACTTGGTAATTAAATTATAAACGATGCCGCAGCTTCTTAGTGGGATTATAAGGTTATTAGTTCATGTTGAAATCAATAAACCGATAATAATTATTTGTACTTAGAACTTTGATCTTAAACGATATCTGTATTCTGTATCCTAGTATTTAATGTAAACAATTCTTAGTAATTTTAATCGAGAAATACAATTGTTTGTCTTTAATTAAATTATTTATAGGTATACCTAAATACCATTTAGAATTTAAAAAAAAAATGTTCTTTTTAGATTTTTTTTCATGGTGTATTGTATTTTACAAATCAAACCCATTCTGTTTGCCTTCGTTTCATTTTATAGAATTCTTTTGTTAGTGTTTCTATACTCTATCTACTTAAAAAATTAAGCATTCATAGGTACTTTCTCTACATATTTAAATGACTTAAATTTTTCATAAGATTTCTATTTGATATGAAACTGATTAGACTTTTAATTCGATACTTAGAAGTTAAATCCAAGAGGCAATTTCGACCACCCATATAGTGTCATAAAAGCCTACCTTTCACTTTTAATTAATATAAAGAATGGGCGGGTGTCAAAAATATTTGTCTACATACAAAGGATAAGGCCAACCGTTTCATCCGGTTCAATACACTTTAAACCTTCTCTAGAAAGTCAATATAGATATATAAACAAAAATATGACTTTGGTGAAAGTATTGAAATTCAAAAAGGGTTGAACTTTACTGGTGAAGATAGTTAGAAACTCGTTACCCCCTGGGAGTATAAAACTTTGAAATCCTAAACCCACTGCACCAGACGTCAAAATATTCTCATCTCATTCTATCCGCAACTTAAACCGAAAATACCTACCTTTCTAAGTTACTACCTATAGTAACTTAGAAATCTTTGGCGATAAACTGATAAATATGTTTAACGAACTGAAAAATACACTTTACTAATTATTTTTAAATTCTTTTTACGCTTTACCCTGTATTAATGTTAAGTTCAGTGTTAAGACACTCCGTATTCCACTTTCCGCAAGATCTCGATACATTATGTACCTATTGAGTTGCGATACTCAACGTGACAACAATTTTATTGCCCCGAATGGGCCTCGAACCGATAACTCTTAAGACGCTTTCGTCCCACAAAACACAATGTCCTTGTCTATTATTGTTATTTTACTATATTATTATTATTTTTATAGTAAAGAAATATATACCTACCTGTCATATAAGTATGTATGCAAATAATAATTTTGATTTATTAACATTACTGACTAAATCCATGTTTCTATAATCTAGAAAATCTGTTCTACATTACATAATTGGCTTATTCAAAACATGTTCGTATCTCTTGAATAATATCTCTAAAGTATACTTAAATGAATTTATTATCATTTTAAATGTGGTAACACAGACTGCGAAACTACTTTTATCGATGCCGTAAAGTTCTTGTTTTTTGACCTAAAGATAGCATTTGGTACAAATTAAATAACTTATATAACATAGGTCGTCTTAGTGCAGTGAAACTGTGTTCGATAGTAAACGAGTCGGTTGTGTGTTCCAAACCCATTCGGGGCAATTAATTATTTTGATTTCTCTGGGATACCATATTTTTAACGATTTTGAAAACGTTGAAAATATGGCGTAATAGAAAAATTCACACTATAAAATGATTAGTTTAATCTTGAGTTACATCTATGATCTACCTACACGTGTCTACGCCTACGTAGGAATAAATTGTAAATGTTTGTGGGCTTTAGGTTAAAAGTGCATTAGAAATCAAATCGTCTTTTTGTAGTCACATTGGTAGAAAAATTGTGACTTTATATTTTTGAAATATTTAATATAGAGTTATTTATTTTTTCTACCTCCACTGTGATCATGATGATCATGATGATCATGATCATTTAATCATTCGCATTTTTTTAATTAATGAGACTGAATCATTATTTTTTTTTATAAAATGAATCCTGGTTGAAGGCCGTCATAGTGCAGTGATACAAGCTGTGCCGATGATTGTGAGTTCGATTTCCTCTCGGGAATTAATTAATCTTTTAATTTCCTCGCTCTGGTAAGCTAATGTGAAGTCCAATGTCTCGAAAATTTGGTAAATTGTGGGAAACGGAGTGTCAATTATATTTTCTAGATAGCTAAAACACAAATAATAAACGACGATAAAGATTTATCATAATATTTATGAAACTTACGCCTAAGATAAGTTTCTCGAGTCAAAAGTCACTCAGTGTAGTGCGGCCGGCAAATTTAGCTAACAATACAGTAATAGCAAGATGTTTCTAACTCATTAGGGAAGTTGCCGCGGACCTCCTAACGGGAGTTGGGAACTTGGATGATCTTTTTTATGCAATATCTGCTGAGACACATTCTAATATGACTTTGTTATTAATTTCTTCATTATATAGTATACTTACATATATTTATACTTCTATTCCTAGCTCCATACTTTTTTGTTTACTAGTGTCATATAAAATGTAGAACCATAGTTTTAAGTTAGTCCGTTCGCCATTATCCGTACTATTTTGGATATCGCGTGTTGAGTGTCGGAACTCAACGGCGCAGTTTTTCTACTAGAGCGGAGAATTTTTTATCTTCGTACTGTATACCAGACTAGGCAAAAGAATCTAGTGTTAAGAGACACTTTCCTCCAAATTGTGGAGGTATGGAGTATTGAGTGGTGTAACTCAACTTCAAAACGTTCTTGAAAAATAAATATTTCATGCTAGGAAAAAAAAAAACAAAAACAAAACCCATTAAAGCCTACAAGGCGGAAGAGAAAAAACAAATTAAAGTAAGAATCCCGAAGAAACTCGTCAAACAATAAAGGTGGCAGGACTTGGGGTGCGCAACTAGAATACTAATGTATGTAACTTACTGCTTGTGAGTTGTAAGTGTTAGTGAAATCTTTCTTTTGTGCATAATTGAAGCTGTTTTTTGAGAGTAATTGATATTACTTAATCTTAATGTATATTAAATAATAAATGGCCGTCGTGGCTTAGAGGTACAAGGATTAGACTGTTACGCGTCGGTTGTGGGTTGGATTCCCATTCAGGGATATGAATTATTCTTCATTAATATTTTCAATTCTTTAAAAGGCAAATTTCCGATGTTGAATCCACCACTTAACAATACCTAGAAAAATTCAGCGAAAAGTAGTGAACAGAATGTCTTAACAGGTTACTTGACTTCCGTCCTCTTATTTGACTAGACAGAAAAGTTTTCCACTTTTGTAATAATTATTGATCGAATCCTATTACGAGGAAGTAAACATATATGAAAAACTCCCTGGAGTACGATTTGAACAAATATCCATTGTATTCATGCAGGATATTACGGTAGCGGTGACAATAAGCTATCTTATATTTTTATTGGCACTAAAACACTACATATTCTATACATACATACACACCTATATTTGTAAATTTTAAAAATCTTCTCAAATACTTACAACACTTAAAAGCTAACCTTACTGAGGATAGGTTCCCCTTTCATATCTGCATGCAAAATATTTAAAATATTTGCCATTTTAAATATTTTGCTCAAGGTTTTGACGTATGCATTTGTTTAGTTTTATGTAAGCTTAAGTAAATATCACACTTTTATTATTTATCGAATTTTTGATATTAATGAAAATGCCAAGATCTGCAAGAGTGCTTCCGAGCGTCGTACAAATTTAGGTACTGTGTACCTACCAAATTTAATAACCCACAGTTTCCATTTTGTGGGGACCATTTGGATTGGAAGTTGCTTTGTTTTTATTAGGGGAACGGAATTGCCTATTTCCAAAAGTATCCCTTAGGACTCACATGTCAAATCTCAAGGGCGACATCTTGTTTGTTGCTTATTAGTGTGCAAAAATATGTATAAACAATGCTTGACTACGTGGTTACGGTAGGAACTAGTAAATAGTAGGTTCTGGGTTAGGTGTAATCATTTATAATTTATTAGAAAACTTATGAAAAATTTAAAAAAGCGGGATTTCAACCTCTTGTAAGCTTGACCACTAAACCATGCCTTCTAAAAAATATGGAATAATACATGAAGAATGTAAAAAAATGTATTCAGCTTTTATTATTCTCAGCTGTTTCACATTTAAACAAAAATTGATTGAGTCGTATGGCTAGTGTTAATCTAAAAAAAAAGAAAAGATATTAGTTACTATTCATTTTGTATTTAAGTGTATAATTATTTTCTTATTTGTTGCATATAAGTTTTTATTTTAATATTTTTTTTTTATTATTTTTAAAATAAAGATTCAATTATAACGTTTTACTTGAATTGCAACACAACAACAAAATTATTTTTACGACTAAAACTCTAAAGAAACTAGTAAATTGTTGTACATATTTTGACACAAACTTTGATGAAAGCTGTCTGTTACCACGAAAATAGAAAGCCACGTATTTTCTAACTACACAGTGGCCACTGTCGGGGCATAACGGCGCTACGTCTAGACTGTACATGCATTTTATATTGTTTCAAAGGTCATTGGTTCAATTATGCTTAATATAGCCAATGCTTATATTAATTCTTAGGTTAATCATGTTATACATGTGAAAACTTAGAATAGAGTGTTTTACTTCTAAATTTTTTAAATCTGCTTTATAAGAGTAACATAAATAAACAAGTTAAATACAAATTCTTAACATTTAGGTACTTTATGAAACACATGCCTACACACTTCTTGTGTGGCACCTACTAGCATAGTAAAGTAGTGGCAATTAAGAAAAGAATCCTTAAACGTCAGCAGAAAAATCCTCGTCTAATGAGACGAGGTGAGGTGTGCTCGTAGGCTTGCCACCATTGTATATTCTTGTATGCTTCAACCTAATTGTTATTTAAGTATTTTTTTTGCGTCCTTAGAGCTTTCTTATTTAAAAAACAATCAGAAATTGAAGGAGTAGAAATAGTTCCCTTCATACGCTAGTCCGACTCGCACTTGGTCTATCCATTTAATATAGGATAACATCATTGCAGATGATCTATCATAAGAAATTTTATATTAAGACAGTCCGTTAGTTAAGTCCGTCAGTTAAGTTCTCCACTTACGGCCCAATTTTAAAGACATTGCGTGATGAGTGGCGGAACTCAACACCGCACTTTATCTTCAAAGTAAACTAAAGAAATAATTAATTTCCTCGAATGGAAATCAAACCGACAATCGTTGAGACTGACATCTGAACACTGACAATGAATTATAATAATCAAATATGTGTACTTTGTAAGAATGATTCTATAGGGGCAGAACTAAAAGAACATAATAAAAAGAAACAAAGAGCCGTATAAGAGCAGCCCTACTAACCACAATCTAAATATACCCTATAAAAATAAACGTAGGGTGTTACAATAAAATACATAAATGTGTAGCACGGGCGCTCAGTGGTATTATCGATACACCGAGTAGATGCTTAACGATCGATCTTCACATTACAGTATCCTTTATCTTATATGATAATTTAGTTTGCTTGGAAAACTTATTTTTTATATGACGATAGGAATATATGCTGCTAGCATTTACTCGCAGCTTTACCCGCATATTTAAATGGAAAAACATTAAATGTTTTGGTTTACTTATTCTTAGCACGACAGGTAACTCCTTATAGAGAGGTTACAAGGAAACAACCTAAATGGTTCGTACAGGATGTATATGTACATCAATAAGAATTTGGAAATTTCAAAGAAGTATTTCCTTTCAACTAAAACAATCCTTCAGCTTTAGGAATTTACTGGTTTACTCGTAGATACATTAAATTTTTAAGTACTATTTTATTTATTTAAATATATATGAGCTGTTAGTCGTTTGATAGTAATTATTTTTCTCAGGTTTAATATAGTATCAAGTATATATAAAATAAAGAAAAAAAAATAGTATATTTTTATAGTTCCTTATACCCAACATATAAAAAATAAAAACTTGAAAGTAGCGGGACTTGAACACGCGCCGAATTAAAAAAAAACAGTCTAAGGTTTCCAAGCGAAAACTTTTATCATCACACTGTCTCTAAATGAACGAAATATGAAGAACAGAATGTCGTAACGTCCGGGAACGCATGTAGCTTAAACAAATAATGGTGATTCCGGGTTTGATCTCCTCTCGGGGGAATGATCTATTATTTATTAATATTTACATTTCTTCGCACTGGCAAAAGTCCGGCGTTGAGTTTTGACACTCAATACGCAATGCCTCGAAAAAATCGGCGGAAAGTGAGGAACGGAGTGACTTAACATTGAGTTCTCTCTGCTCACCCTGCCATATACAGTGTGAAGCTAATTTAATTTTAATTTTTTTACATTCAAATTAAAATAACTCTTTAGTCCTAATATTCGATGATATAATTAAGAGCTCTATTTCATTCGGGGCGGTAATATCATTCAACGCTCGCACTTTATTGTTATAGCTTCAATTTGTTTTCATTACACTTATTGGGATGCGTAATTATACATAAATATATTTATTTGGGTTCCTATAATAATAATAACGATAAATTCGTATTATATTATTGGTATATATATAAATGTAATGTTTGTTTTACTTCCAAGATACTAACAGAAGTAAGGTTCAGTATTCTGTCATAACTTCTAAGCTTCTAACTCATGCAGAATGCAGGTGGTTAAGCTAAAGAATATAGAAAGTTGAAATTGGGCAAGTAGAGATAGAGAAACCAGTGTCAACATTCTTCATCCGAATTCGAACATGGCATATTTAGGCTTGTCTTAATAAACCGCTCTCAACTCTGAAATCGATCACGCGATCTTGAGGCGCCGGAATGGAACTCAAGCAATCTTGAGGTGCTTGTCTTGAGTTGTTTTTCTTACTCGTTCCGGAAATGCAAATAATTATAATATACGCATCGTACTCAAGGGTAAGTGTAGAGCCCACAATCGCAACCGTAGACTTGACTTGTTGTAGGTTCGATTCCCAGTCTAGGGAATTAATTATTTTTATTCTTTTGCTATGCATTTTCCATTTTATGTCTTAAAGTCTATGCAAACAAAGATTCCGGGCGAAGTGTTTTATAAAATAAATATTATTTCAATAAATGTATGGATACATGTTTAAAACATTTAAAATTTTAATTGATGTAAAAAGAGTACGAAATTGTTTAACATATTTTATATAAATGCAATATTAATTATTTATATTTAAATTGTAAGTACAAAAGTGGGACACGAATGTATTGAAGTTGAAAATTGTTTCATTTGACATATCAAACATGAAATGATGTATCCAATGTTTTATTTTTTTACTTTATGTCATTACATTATAAATTATCATTATAAATAGAATAGAATTTATTATTGTAAATTATAACTAAGATTATAATTAAGATACAATTGTTAATATATTGCAGAAGAATAAAAATAATTAATGACCTAGAGTGGGAATCGAATCTGATCGAACCCACAACCGTCGTATTTACAGCCAGATGACATAATTACTCGTGAATTATTTTATTTTCATTTCTCGGCTCGTATAAGGCAAACAACGGTACTCAAGACCGCTTGAGTTACTATGGCTCGTATTTAGAAATCGCTCTCAATTCTGATATCTTTCTTGAGACAGATCTTGAGATACCTTTATCATTCATAGAATTTTAAAACAGCGCCTCAAGATCACTCTCAGGATCGATCTCAGTATTAAGAGCGGTTTATAAATACGAGTGTAAATATGCAATGTCTTGAATACGGACGGACGTCGACAAGTAATGAATGTTGACTAGGTTGTCTCGTGTCAACCCTATGCAGTACTAAGGGAAAAAGCGAGAAGCACTCTAAATTAGTTAATGATGTAAATATACATTTACAGTTGTTTACTTTATCATTACATCATGTTATGATGTTTTATAAATCAAGCCTTTTCATTTGATCCCCACGTTAGTTGGGTTGGCAACCATTTGAGTTTAGTAAACCTATTGATTATACATAATTTCATTGTCATCAGAACAGTTATCCAAATTTCAGCTCAATCGGACACTGGAAAATGGGTCAAATGAGCTTTGAACACATACACAAACACAATAATTTAAATAAAATAAAGCTTCTAAAATACTCTGAAGCGCCGTCACAGTATTAGAAAGTATAAAATTATAAATATTTATATAACTACCCAAAAGAAACAGGATAATTATCGCGCAGCTCTAATTATTTGCTAATATAATAATGTAGGCGCTTATTTACATTCAAAGAAGTTGATAAGAACATTTAATGTAGATAGGCGCTTTTGCCATTTTTAATATAAAATTTTAAACAAACTAAAGAGATCTAATAATTATGTACTTCAAAACATACCTATGTTTGTAATAAAATCGTAACGGATCGGTGTTTATGCATGGAAGACATATAAGAAAACAACGGCACAAGGGTGTCACTGTATTTATTAAAGCCTTTTTCATCTTTCATATCTATAGAACAAGAAAATATTAACAATTAGCACTCGGAGACGATAATAAATTTTAATGGCATTTAAATAATATAAATTAGATCAACATGCATTTATTATGGTATTAAATATAAATATTGATTATTTTTATTTAAACAGAATAATAATAAAAAATAAAGATTCTAATATACGCTAATAGTTTAAAATAGGTGAAGCGTAGGCTAAAATTTAAATTACATTTTATGTCGGGAAAGTCCATCATTAATGCATATTTATGAGTGGGGGAAAAATCTCGACACACAGTCATTAGTAAGGCATTACTTAAGGCTTGGCCCAAAAGACAATTTAAAGTTAAATGTAAAATTAGCTCGTGAATAAATTTTGGTATTGTCGTAGAGCAATTGCTATGTCCTTGTCAGGGTTTTTAATTGATCATATTTTTTAAATTTAAAATTTAAAGAATTTTTTATATCATGCCTCATTCATTAAAACTGTATCTTCAAGTGTTTTAAGTGTTTATTGATAACATGTCAAAGCCTGAAATTAAGAGCGAAGAACGCACTTTAACTTATTGCCAGAGCTATCAATGAAAATTATTAATTTCTACGAGTAGGAACGAAGCCACAACTGTAATAGTAAATAATAATAAAATAAAAGGAAGAAAATAAAAGCAATTATAGCAACACGTGCATATGCTAATATCATTTTGTAATTAAGTAACTTTGGAAAATACATCTTAATCTAAACCAGATTATAATTATGATTGTAAGATAGATTGTAATGCCATGAATTAATATCGCTCACACATCAGGATCGCACGAACACTATAATTTATGTAAAGGTAATGAATAATTTGACTATAATAATAAAAAGTTTAAGCGAGCGACGCCGAGTTTATCGCTAGTGATATAACAATTGTTTCAAAATACCCAAGAAGGTGTAACTTTTAGAAATATTATGAACATTAACATAACGTTCCTACAGCTGACTCGCTCACAGAAATAGCTTAACAGTTATATCTCATGACTTGCGCCAGCCTTATTTGGCCGGGGGCATAATGGCCGCGTGCTTTTGACGGGGGCACGCCCTATCCTTCGCTGTAAATGTATTAGATATTATGCCCTCTTTGTTATCTATGTTTTCCGTGTAATTTGGTTCTTTGAGTCTCTGTAAGCTGATTATTGTTTTAATTTTTTGTGTATTTGGAAATGTATGTATGTAATACCCATGTGTTTTTGGTTTTTGTTGTTATATTCGTTTAGAATGTATGGAGTTAATATTTAGTATTGTAGGTAGTGGTTGTGACTTTTAATTTTGTTCGAATAGATTTAGTTACTTCAAAATAATATGATAAACTTTCTTGTAATATATTGAAATCAGCTTCCCGCACACAGCAGGGTAGGCACTTTCCGCCGAATTCTGAAGGTATTGCCTGTTGAGGAGTTCAACGCCGCGTTTTACTTCGACACGAGAAATAGAAATATAAATTTAAGAATTATTTTTAGAGTAAAATTTTATTAAAAATGCTTGTGACCATTTTCCATTTCCTTTCAAGACTTATCCCAACACGATCGTTGCAACTACCAATTTGACGTACGCCACCACAATACCAAAACCCCACGCACTACGTTATCAATGTAACCCACAAGCAATTATCGCGACCGCCGGACGGTTAAAAAGCGTTGGTCACGTGACCGGTCGCGCAAATAATTATCGCGTAACATTAGCGCTGATTGATGTGGCCTCATTGAATTAAACTGCTCTTTAACTATCTAATGGTCTCTACATTTTAAACTTAATTATAATTTTCAACAAATAACTGTTGCATTATTGTTAATTGTTAATTGTTACTTGATTTTGGAAGATTTGTTTACAAATAGTGATTAATTAATTGCATGCGTTAATTGTGCTAATTTGAGTGGTAAGTTTGGTGTTTGATGCATGAGTTTTGCTAATATAGGCTATATAAATAAATAGTTCTATATGTATAACCAAGGAGGAGTCCAAGAGGATGAGAATCAAGAACAGGAGGTCATGTTATTATTTTCATTTCTGCGCTCAGGTAACGAGACAAAGCGTGGCGTTGACTTTCGCCACTCAACACGCAATGTGGAGATTATTATATTTTTTGTTTCTTATATATAAAAATATAATGTAAATAATACTTTAGTTAGGTTTCGTTTAGTCTTAACACTTGGTTTCCTGAAACTTGGGTACCCTGTTATGTTCCGGGTGCAGAGTAGGCGAAAAAAATGCTTCCAAAAATATAATATTCCAAAATTTATACATCTCAATTTCCTCCATGAGAAAATTCACTTAGAATACTGCTTAGATAGTATTAAAAGGTTATACAGAAAAAATATTTACGTTTAAGATTAAATCATCGATTTTATACGTAATGGATGTTGTTATTTTGAGGCGGAGTGTCGATGAGCCATTTTATCGGGATTCCGCTCGGTCGCGCGGGATAAGCATGCAGCTAGGGCTGGCGGGACTTGGGGACTTAGATTATTAGACTTTAGTCTAGCCGGTGCTTTTAGACCATTTAATGATAAACTATGAGTTAGCAGTTGTTAGATATTATTGATTTGTTTTGATTTAAATTTCATTCGAGTTTATAGTAAAAATACGACATTCTTCAATTAATGAAGAATAAGACAAAATAAAGAAATTCTTACAAAAAAATAATAAGTAGAGTGTCAAAAAGAGTATTGAATTTTTTTAAGTAATTATTAAAAGCGAATTTTGAGCACGTGTTTTTTTATCAATCTCAAAATATCTACATATCCTGTAAAATCAATATTTTTTAACAAAAATAATATTTAAGAGATTGACTAAATAAATTCAGCCCTGAACGTTCAGTAAGGTATATTTTACTTGAAACATATCAGCATGAAACCGTATTTTAAGGAAATTCGCGTATAACTTTTATATTCCGATTGTCACTTCACGTTTTACCTGTAAGCGTTATTTTGAATAATATATATTTCTTATACGTTATGATTTTTCATTTAATACTTTAAAAATATAAATGACTTATCTTGATAATTTATTTCGTCATATCTTGCTTCCGAACAGGTGGATGTAATAAAAAATATTAACTTAAGACCTAATGATGGATCTAATTATAGTTTTTATTGATATTATATTCGCTTTCGTCACCAGCATTGAATTTCGGCACTCAAGTCTCTTAACTCAATGCCTCCAAAATTCAATGGAGAGTGGAAAACGGAAGGTCTTAACACTAGTTTCCCAGGATCCTCTTCCTACCCTGCCATGAGCACGATACACCGTGAAGCTAAAATATATATAAATATGTTTTACACTTAAAGCATTTGGTACCAGTGCCAGAAGGAAATTTATCGATATCACCGCTATAAACTATGTCCTTTTGATATGCGTCTCACGTACTTGATCATGGAAGCCATTGATATTGCCACACAAATTTATGCTGGCTGCTCTCAGATATATATTAAAATTTCCGCAGAATCTGTCTTAAGGGCTAAGTCGTTTATTTTGTAGCGTCGTATGTTTTTTAATGAACCGTATAACTGGATTACAAGATTGAATATTTACAAAGGACAAGATGTAACTGATTAAAATTAACTACAAGTAATATTACATCGTTATATAATATATTTTAAATATATTGACTAATCTAATATAATATGTTAGGGAGGTTTTGTAATGTACACTATAGTTGTCCTATCCAAATAGAGTGACCGGGCCAGATTGTTACGAATTCGTAGAGTTCATAGTTTATATACCTTGAGTCAATTCGTTCAAGTCGCTTCGTTTTTCGTTTATCGTTCTAATTCTAGAAAGAATTTGATAATGAAAAACGTCTAAATATTCTACTTAATACAAATATCCATACCTATATTATAAATTCGAAAGTAACTCTGTCTGTCTGTCTGTCTGTCTGTCTTTTCCGCAATCAGGGCCAAACCGCTAATTTAATTGTGATAAAATACTCATATAGAGATACTTGAGGGTCCCGGGATGAACATAGGATACTTTTTTTTTCTCATATTTGTAATATTTTCGTTATATACCAATATATTAAAATAATTAATTTGACAAGGAATTTATTCCGCCATGTTAATAACAATCGTCGCTACGCGTTGCTAAGCAACGGCTTGCAAAGTTTGCTGTTTTAAGAAAACGTCACCCACAGTGAGTTTGCTTAATGCATACATGGTGCGCGCTGATATAGATTTGTATACATTAACAAAAATTAGATGATTTCTATAATTTGATATTCATCCTTATGAAAATAAATATAATAGTCACTTTTAGCATTTCATCTTGATGGAAATTATAGTTTGCTGTATAACATTCTAATAAATAATTAAGATGTCACTGATTCCAAGTGACCTAGCCTACGAGTGGTATAGTATGACCGACGCGAACGGGCAGATGACTTTGACGATTTTGTAAATTTTTATATATTTTCGAATTACTATTATTTTTTATGTAATTATTTGCTGCTTATAATTAATTTATCTCAGTTCGGTTATCTATACCGATGTTATACACTTAAAATATCGTAATTTTAATCATTTGAGATTTTATTTAATATTGTTCGCAAAAATTAATAATTATTTAATATAGAAAAATGTTTAGTACGCGCGCACAGCAAACTTTAGGTTTTTTTTTCTAATATTAAGAATTTCCTTTAGTTACTTTTACTTCTTTGGTTTGTTCATTTCGGTTACTCAGATATTTTTTCTAATAATAAATCTCCACTTATTTAGGCTTATATTAATTTAGGCTTATATTTTCGCGGGCGTAGCCGCGTCCGGGCCCACTAGTTATAAATAAATAAAAAAGTAAAAAAAAAATTTTAAGTTAAGCGGTTTTATATTGCAGATAAATGTACTAAAAGATAAAAAATAATTTCATGGAAATTATGATTACTAAAATAAAATCGTGGGGACACTTTCTACTTACCACTAGGTGGGTGAAGTCTCATGCCATGTCTTTCGATTGTAGATATTGGACGTGTCCCACGTAGTACATTTATCTGCAATATAAAACCGTTTAACTTAAATTTTTTTTTTTTCTTTTTTATTTTTAAGTTTTTAGTTTTTATTTCTCCTACTATTCAATTCGTTGAGTGCCTCATTATTGCAAGGTTAATGGAGAATGTTACGATCGACCCCCCCAGAGGTCCAATAGAGGAGCAAGGCTATGTACAACAAGATGTGCCTGAATCTTGAGGGGAAAACGCTAACGACATATTATTTTTATCCACCTAGTGCCATACAGTTCTCGGCGCGCTTTTACCTTTTACCTTGGGTGGTGTACCCCTAGCGACGTCTCATTTTTAGGCACCCTATAGCCACACAGTCCTCGACAGGATACCAGATCTTGATTTAGGTGGGAGATTCATATTGTAATTGTGTATAGTATACTGTATTATACTTACCAAGCCCTTTATTTTGATACCCATATTGATGGGATTGAAAACTACATTATCCGCCATTTTGTAGCAGTGGCCATCTTTGATTTTGATTTTGTATAGTGCCCTGAATTCTACTTGACAAGCCCTTTCATTTGATACCCATATTGATGGGATCGAAAAAAACTAACTTGTCCGCCATCTTGTAGCGGCGGCCATCTTGGATTTTGATTTTGTGTAGTCCACTGAATTCTACTTGACAAGCCCTTTCATTTGATACCCGTATTGATAGGATTGAAAAAAACTAACTTGTCCGCCATCTTGTAGTGTTGGCCATCTTGGATTTTGATTTTGTATAGTCCACTGAATTCTAATTGACAAGCCCTTTCATTTGATACCCATATTGATGGGATTAAAAAAAAACTAAGTTGTCCGCCATCTTGTAGCGGCGGCCATCTTGGATTCACAATAATATTGAATATGGATAATTGTATTGTCACCAGAATCAAAGGCGTATACCAAATTTCAGATCAATCGGTTAACGGGAAGAGGGTTAAATTTCAATTACTAAATTTGACCCAAACAAACATACAAATAAATAAACAAACGGGGTGAGCTAAATAAAACCGTTTAAAAACGATAATGCTAACTATATAGTGTTATTTCACTATACTACTATTACTATTTCGTGTTATAGTGTTAGTTACTGATATCACCGAAATAGCTGGCAGCTAGCGAATAATAAAGCATTATTCTACTTAAAGCCTTTGCATATACGAGTATGTATATAATCAGCCACGGAAAGTGCGAATTAGGTAGAAATTTACTGACATGTGAGCTAGCATTTTCGTATTATATTTTTAAATTTACTTATGTAATCTTGTAGTACTACTTAGTAATTTAGACAAAGATGTTATAAATATATATTGCTATAAAAATATTAATTACAATAACTATAGTCTAAATTATATTTTTCATTTTCTTCAACAGTTTTTCTTGCATGAATCAAATTGTAGGTACTGAATTCTGTAACACACCGCAAACATGTTTTTCTGTTTTTTAAACCTATTATTCTGCTACAACCATAGTAATTAGAATTATGACGATTTTGGTGTGGTTTTTACGTAAAAATCTATTGCTACTTACATGTACTTACTCATTTGTGTTAATTAATTAATATTTATACTTACCAATAAAATGAATACTAATCTATATAATTGCATTAATTAATATTAATAATAACTTTACTTATCAACATTTACAGTTAGTTCAGTATTTGGTTCTTTTTCAGAAAATATATAAATATAATAACATACACCTACATCTACTAGATACCAGTGCCCTTGCAATTTAATCAATGGTCGATTGTGCTCACATCTCATTTGTCGTGTCATTGTGGTCCACGGAAAGTGCTCTTCGAGTGAAATTAACAACTCATTCATTGGTTTCGTTATATTCAATTGATTTTACATACTGTGTTATAGTATAATATAACCAACTTCACGCTGTATTCCGCGCACAGCAGGCTAAAAAGGGAAACCTAGTGTAAAGACACTCCGTGCTCCACTTTTACTCAGCAAGCCCTATCCCTAGCTGGATACATAGTCAAGTTAGGCACAACTGCATTGAGATAAGATCAGTCACAAATTACTGTACCTCTTATTTATTTACCAGAGGAATAAAAAAAAGTTAAAAAAATACAAATACAAAAAATACAAAACAATAAATAGTTGCCTGTATAAATTAAAATCTACATATGTAAAGTTGAGGAATCACTTTTTTTTTTAATTTAAAATAATATTATAACAACTTAATCTTTATAGCAAATAATAGTAAAAGAAACTGAAAATATTTACTGATCCAAGTATTTCAAAAAGAAAACTAAAACTTTCGAGTATCGCTTCGACACAAAAAATGCACAAAATTGAAATTGCTCAATAATTGTTAGAAAAAAATGACATTCAGCTACGTCAGTTGAATACGAATGAGGACGTTGGAAAGGCATGTCACGACTAACTGAAATACTAGGCAGGGCTATCGGAAGCGCAGAGTTCGTTAACGTCGCCCATCTCGATGCAGTCCAGTCGAGGTGACCATAATCCTGGGTAATATTAAGTGAACTATTTTTTTTTAACAAAATTTGTAAGGTGGATTTTTTTGTTATGTTGATTTTAAATGATGTTTATAGAAATCGACATTGTGTTTTATTCTTAAAAATGAAAGAGAAAACCTTTTAGAGTAATTATATATATGTCTGGTTCTATTCATTTTACATAAATATCAATAATGGTTATATTTAAAAGATGCATTCATAGGAAAGAAAATCTCTATTTTTAATAAACTTAACTAGCAACTATATCTGAATATTAAAGAAACGATAAACAATATTCCATTAATCAGAATATAACACTAAATTAAAATGATTATAATAATCCTCTCTTGACTTTATATCGGAATATCCAATTTATCAAATATGTATGGTAACACTACTTTTGGGTTTAAACGTGACGTGCATACGAAGAAGAATGTATCAAATACGTTGCCCGGTCAATGTTCCTGCAGTAGAAATTATTTTTACTTTTACTTGCATTTTTTAACCCTTATATGTACACAATCCTTAGTTAGCCGTACATGCACTCCTATGACTGTGTGAAACTAGTATAGTCAGTAAGCAATGGCTAGGAATTAAAGTTTAAGTATTTGAAGAAACAATATTTATTTATTAAGATGCAATTGTAATTCATAGAACTATTTAAGAAGTTACTTTAAAATCGATAACTCCAAGGTTGTTGGCTAATTTTGGCGTTAGAGCCTGTTAGGTACCTAATCTAAATATCACATCTTTATTATATACGCTTTAAACTTAGCAAAAGTAAACTTAGAATTCTACTCTTAGTAGATTCGAATTGAAAAAATATTTTTGCCTTCGACAATCCATTAATTACAAAAGAATATGGAAACCGTTAATCCTTTTGATGTAAGTCACTGTACCTCATTTGACAAAAACTAGTTATTCCAAATATAGCACCGTTTAAAATAAAATAAAATCTGAGCGTTTATTAACATCCTATTAAAAAAAACACGAATTCATTTATATCCTGGAAAAAATGTAATTTCACAGACTTTTGTCGCATCCAGGCTCTATTTATGGAGTTAAATGAAGTTTCATAATAAAACTGAGAACAAAACCAGCAGTCCAGTTAATTTTTAACGCATTGCCGCAAAGCTTGCGGACGGACGCGCGCATATAAATACAAGTGTGAATGCACCTGCGCCGTTTGTTGCGAAACAACTGTGAATTTCACTTTATTCCAGACTCTGGAAATGAATTTAAATTTAACGTTTGGATGTCGTTTTTTTTTAGTTGACTCCTAATTTTAGTTTGATCTCTTAACTTTTGTTAATTATTTCAAGGGGTTACAGTTTTTTTTGTAATAATTTTTATGAGAATTTATCTATAATTTTATTTTCAATCATTTTTGGAAGAAGTGGAGAGAGGCCTTTGCCCAACAATGGGATGGTGCAGGCTAGGGAAAAAATCGTTTTTGATTGAACGGTTTACTTTAAGTTACATGTGATATTTTATGTAAGATAGGCTAAGCTACAAGCTGTTCACTTGAAGTTTTTAACTAAAAAACATATTTACGACAAAGGCAGAGCTATAAAATAAACTCTTTTGTTTTATTACAACAAATATTTGTTTGTGTATAATGTGTATTTGAGAAAAAATCATACGGTTACGTGAGAGCAAACGGCCATTGTCGGACGGGCGGATGCACGTGCTCAGTTTATTTAATACTTACGTAACTTGAACGCGGGGCATTTATTATAGTATGGACAAGGGGACTGTAATAAATAACAGGATCAAAATTGCTATAAAATATAACTTTGTTGGCTGACAGTACTTTGTGAAACATGTACATTTGTCGTTTGTATATGAAAATAGCCTTACCAATTCTGCATTAAACTAGAAGAGCAACTAAAAGAGCAAAGCTAAGAGCATAATATATCATTATATTTAAGTGCGTGCGACTAAACAAAACCATTCTCTTTAAAGTCCCTAAATATATTCTATCGGATACGGAAAAAGGCGATCCTCTAAAGATTTTCACAAATTCAATTTTATTTAAACGGTTTAAGAACTATCTCTCGTTGCAGTATTTCCATTTGAATGAACCTGCTTTGGTTCTTAGAAAAGATATACAGCTTTGTGAATGCCGAAATCGACACAATATTGTCCTTTGAGAAATGGAATGTATAAAATATGTTTCAAAATAGAGCAAATGTGGATGAAGGATAAATGCATTATATTGATTTCTTTATTGGTTTAAATCTTATGTAGTACCATTCCCAAGATAATCTATAGAAAGGCATTTTCTGACCGAATTTTGAGACATTGCTGCTGTTTTGTGAAATTTAACGCCGCACTTTGCCCATAACATACAAATGTAATGTAATTTACTGCCCCACGTGGGGATCGCACCCAATACTAGAAATATTAAAACTGGACAATGTATACCATAAGTGTTTATAGTAAAGAAACCCCAGCATAACCTACACATTAGTTTATCATATTAATTAAAAATATAATACTTCCATTTTCTCAAGTAATTACAATACACATTAAGAGTTCTCTTTTTAAACATACTTTTAAGCTTTTTTGATTGTGTCATTCTTCAGATATCCTTAAAAGCCTCGTTATTTATTTAATTAAAAAAGAAAATTACACAGTTTTTTTAAGCTTAAAGAAAAATAAAAAACAGATAAAATGGGAGCTTTGCATATTTATTTGAAAAATTTAAATACAATTAGTTATAAAAATATATTACATTATTTAAAATATACTATTGTAATTTAATGGTAATTATATAATTATTAATTGTAAAATAAATAATTAAATTATATTTTTAAAATAATGATTCTATAATGTAAATTTGAAAAATAATTTGTATACTTTTATATGTCGTATTTATTCAGTTCTTCGATTATGTAGTCTGTCACAAGCTCCTTAGCGTCGGAAGCCATAACGAAATCTGTGTGAGAGAAAGAATCACGTGCTACTTTACGAACTCTGCAATTGGGCATAATTTCTGCCATAGCTAGTACATCTCTCTCATGCAGAAGTTCATCGCTCACTGTATAATGCATGGTAACGTCCATAGTTATCTTGCTTAAGTCATAAGCTGGTGGTGATAAACTGCCATAATGCAATAAGTTAGCGATGGGACTGTAGTACCACCTTCTGAATGATTTGTCGTTGATATTTTGGCCGTAATGGGCATATTGCTTGATAGACGCTCCACCTAAAACTTCAAATTCTTCCATGATACCTTCCTAAAACAAAATATTTCAATGAAATTACTTTAATGCTTAGACGTGGCATAGATACAAACATTAAGTAAATCAAAATTGCTACCATAATGGCTGCTATGTTGAAAAGACCACACGATCCATTTTCGTTGCAATTTCCAAGATCTAGATTATTCCATTCTGGTCCAAGAATTTCAATAAGACCCATCCTGACTGCAACTGCCTGTAAAAATATTTAGGCTTCAAATCCTTTCAACAATTTACTCTCTTAAATTATATAATAATTAATTTATAGAATAAAAATATAACAGAATAATTTTTACTTCAAATAATATACTTTAGACTTACATATATAGCTTGTGTACTTATAGCAGCCAAACTTAGCAATCTATGTGGGAAGTGTCGTTGGTAGCCTACACCAGCAAGTAAGTGAGCTGACGCAATTTTCTGGTTATATTCGGGAAGCATAGAATTTAGTACAAGGAAGGTAGTTCCACCCTGAGAATGCCCAATGTAGTGAAGCTGAGATTTTCCGGTAAAGTTCAGAACGTAGTCAATCATTGCCGGCAGATCTTTCATACCAATATCTTCAAAAGTGAAATCGAAAAAATCTTCTTTGTCTGCAGGATGATCTGGATTTAAGGAAACATGGTTACGTGAGTTGATAACTCCTCTCGCATTGCCCATCCAAACGTCATAACCGCTGTCCGCTAAATTGTAAGCTGTAAAGTAAATATTGTGTAAATTTTCGAGTATATTAAGGTAAAAGTAGATTAACATTGTACTTCCGGTACGAAAAATATAAATTTATATTATATAAATTTTATCATGTCAATTCGCTATGAACTTACCCACGCTATTTTCAGGACCAGACGTGAAATAGGAAAAGGCAGAAGACTGTAAACCGTGCATCAGGAATACAACAGGCTTAGACATTTTCGCAGAATCCTTATTTTCATTGCGGCCAAATGGGATTCTATTAATTTCTAAAATGTACCCATCACTTGTCGTCACTGTATGTGTTTCAGAATAAAATCCATCTTTAGCTATTCTTTCTTCCTAAAAAACGTAATCAATAACTTTATTTCTCGTATATTACTTTATTTGCTGCTCTGCCTAATCCGTGTGCGGGACACATCGTGAAGATAATTTTGATTTGAATGTGCAGTTGAGTTCTTAGCTTATGGTGTTTCGATCGTCAAATTTAATCAAATAGATAAATAAAAAGCAGCATGGTGGCAGTGACATGAAAAAGACAAAAATAAAAATTTGTCATAAGTTAATCACGAATTCCAAAATTTAACTTACCGTGTCTAAATGCCTCGATACGGCATTACGAACGTCTGCAGTCAACACTTGAGCACAAATAAGGGTCACAATAGAAAGTATTCGTAACATGATGTTTTCTTAAATGACAATGTTTCTAATTTCCACTGTCGTTTTATAATATGGCAATTATCTTTATCTTTGATTATAGTAAGGCAGCTTCACCTCGTTATCGCTGTATGTTTTGTTATATCCGTCAGTTTTTAAATAAGTTCATTGTTTATGACAGGCTTAACCGATATAATTGCTTTGCCGACGATTAAAAAGCTTTCTTTATCGGTTACGCGTTTGTTTACTATTTATGTCTACGTTTCCTCTTCTACATTCGTTGATATGATAAAAAAAATTCAACCTAATACGTTTTCCTGCATACGAGGTTTATCAGAGAGTTGCTTTTCAAGAGATGTTTTGTTGCGACGCACTTTATCGTTCCGGAACGGGAAATTGAAAATAATTTAAACGTATCATTCCCCGGAGTATGAATCCAACTCTCAATTATCGCGTTCACGAATCAGTTGCTGTCACAAAATTCCATTCCATATGGTGATTTTACTTTCCGAGGCTGTTAACGACGACGGTCAGGGGTTCGATTCCTTCTTATTTTCTTTCTGGTTGAGTACCCTATGTGCTTAATAGTTTGCCTGAGGACAAACGCCGCGAGCCAGACTTAAAGAAGAGGTTTAAAATAAACTTAGAGAGTATTTTTTGTCAACTGTTTAATTGGAACAGTTAATTAAATTAATATTAATTTAATTTGAATTATATGTAAAGAGACTCGAGATCCTGCAGTTAAACTCACTAAGAGTTTTGCAGGACACAGGGTAACTTTATATATATTGTTAAACGGTACTAATAAATAAAAATAAAAAAAAATTAAGACCGGTTCTTAATATTTAAATAAATGTATTAATAAGATAAGATAAGATAAAAAGTCTTTATTGCACATTTACAAGAATTACAAGTATAATTTTGGGACATAAAATGCACAAAGGCGGCCTTATCACTAAAAGTGATCTCTTCCAGGCAACCAATCCAAGGATAGGACATCTAAGAGTGAGGGCAAAATGTGGTGCAATGCTTAAATAAACTTAATAAATATATAACCTGTACATACAATACATAATAGATATAGATATACATATATATATAATACACATACATAAAGATATAGATAATATACATACACATATACATTAAATATATATATAATTGGGAAAGAGAAAATAAGATAAAATAAATGATAAAGATACAAATAGGTATACATATACTACATCCGAAGATAATGATTCTTAACTTTACGCTTAAAGATATTTATAGACGTAGACCATCTCACGTCTCGTGGTAGCGCATTCCATAATTTCACTGCTTCTACAGTAAAAGATTTACTGTAGCAGTGAGTGCGGCACTGCGGGAACTCGAGCACGTTATCACGTTTCGAGCGGAGACTGGAAGGAATACAGGAGTTAGAGCCAAGGAAGGAAAAGCGTTCCTTAAGGTAGGAAGGAGTATCGGGATGGAAAAGGATGGAATAGAGGAGCGTGACAGTGTGGAGGTTCCGACGGTTTTCTACAGAAAGCCACCGCAGCCTAACACGATACTGGCTGATGTGATCAAATTTCCTCAGTCCGAAGATGAATCTAATAACCAGGTTTTGTAGGCGTTCAAGTGTATTGAGCAATTGTTGCGAAATGTCCAGATAACAGGTGTCAGCATAGTCTAATATAGGCAGCAAGAGTGAGTGCGCCAGGAAGGTCTTGGTTTGTATGGGCAAAAGATTTTTCCATCTCTTTAGCCTACCAATAGTGTAGTACATCTTACGACTCAGCTCAGAGATGTGAGGAGCCCAGGAGAGAGTGCTGTCCACCTTGATACCCAGATTTTTAACAGTGTTACTGTATTCCAGCTTACAATTGTCAAGGGTAATATGAGGATAGGAAGGGAAATTTATTATTTAGCTATTTGTTGGCGACTGCCTAGGAAACACACCTGTGACTTTTTGGGATTTATTGCCAAACCAAATGACTTGCTCCAGGTACTGATTGTATGCAGGTTGGAATTTACTAGATCAATAGCTTTCGCAATGTCATTCACGTCCGCGGTCAAATAAATTTGCAGGT
Organism: Heliconius melpomene rosina; assembly: GCF_056956725.1. NCBI lineage: Eukaryota > Metazoa > Arthropoda > Insecta > Lepidoptera > Nymphalidae > Heliconius > Heliconius melpomene. The sequence continues at coordinate 16,381,502 of NC_140398.1, forward strand.
CATCGGCGTATAAATGGAAGGAAAGGGATAGAAGCTTGGTAACGGAGTTAATTAAAATGGAAAAAAGGAGAGGAGAAAGGACGCCACCCTGCGGAACCCCAGCACTAAGACGACATACGGATGATCGTTGATCGTTAATACGAACAGTTTGCTCTCGTTCATGTAGATATGTGATGTATTAATTATCGAATTTGTCAATTACTTTATCCTTATATTGTAGCATTTTGCTCTACAATATATTCTAGGCGTGATAATCCTTAGTAAAGATTAAATATATAATTTGGCCGATATCAGGGCCTTTCAGCGTTGTATTAGGAATATAATCTATGTAAATAGAATATAATATAGAAGAACTAGCGACCCTCTTGCGGCTTCGCCCGCTTTTACTACTGGATTATTTATATAATGTATGTTTGCAAAGCACTTAAGACAATCTGAAAATTAATTAAACCCTAATGCACCCCGCATTTTCGTAGTTTCAATAAGGATTTTCCAATTGTTTTACACAGCAAGGTTTTTTTAGTAGGTACCGTAATTTTAAATCTGTGCTACTAATCTTTTCAAGTACTTATTAAAATATATTTAAATGACTATTTTTAGATATTTAAATGACAATTTTTAAACGGAAGAAATTATAAACAAAAACCTACCTACTAATAACTACTACAAAAAATATGAAACCAAATATATCGCGCTGAAATAATACATTCAACTCCAATTATCCAATACGTGCAAACGCATCTAAATCTTCGTTGCTATAGAGGAAGGCGGGTTTTTTTTTTCGAGCTTGTGGTTAATGCTGAAGAGGGTATTCGGTCCCTGATGAAAAGCAAGCACTACGTGGCTGCCCATGAGGAAAATTAAATAGAATACATCGGCCGGGAATCGAACCCGTGCCGCCCGCGTGGCAGGCGAGCACTCTACCACTCTACCACCGATGCGTGTAAGGCAGGCGGGCGCGGCGGACGCGCTTGTATAAGCAAAACGTCGCGGGGCGCATGGCGAGTGGCGAGCCGTTTTGCAGCAAGGATTTTTTGATATTGTAACAACTTCTAAAGTACTTATTAAAATGAAAAACAGTAAAAGACAGTTTTGATCTACATTAAATGGCCAATGTAACTAATATACTTATTTATATGCTGAGAGTAAGGGATAAGTGAAACTTGAGTAATATACAGCTGATGTGTCAACGGCGGGATGTGTCAACAATTAAATGTAAGTAATTATTTTCATGTAGTACTTACCATTAAGGCAGCGCATGCGCGAAAGTGTCTCATCGGGTAGGACTTTATACACATTTATCGTATTTATGTTAATTTACATAAGAATGTACAAATAATAAACTATATATAAACCTTCCCTGAGAAATACTCGACCTAATGGTGAAAACCGCATCAAAATCCGTTGAGTGGTTTAGAAGAAGAAGAGTTAGAAAGTTCAGACAGACACGAAAAGCGACTTTGTTTTATAAGATAATAGGATATAGAATTAGCCTTCAGTTAATTGTATAAACATTTCATATTAATCGGAAAATGCGATACATCGGCAAAGCTATTTTAACCTCTTTTGAATGTGTTGCCGTTTTTCACCGTTCATATAAATATTTTTTATTTAATTAATTTTAAAGTCTTAATTTTTTTATTTATTTTGAGCCTATTCAAATAAATGAACTCTTAATAAATAAAAGATTTATATGAAAAAAAAGGAAATTAAAATGGTGAAAACTCTTAATTTATTGAATTTTTGCAATTTAATAAGTATTATTTAGTAATCATAAATTAAGTCCATAAGTCTTTTAGTTATTAATTAGGGAATATCAAAAATTACTGTCCATATGTTTTCCGTTTTTAAATATCGTATTGGTTCAGGTCTTCGATTATGTAGTCTGTTACCAATTCCTTAGCGTCGGAAGCTACAACGAAATCGTTATGAGAGAAAGAATCACGCGCTACTTTACGAACTTTGCAATTGGGCATAACTTCTGCCATAGCCAGTACATCTCTCTCATCCAGGAGCTCGTCACTAATCGTATAGTGCATAATGACATTTGCAGTTATCTTGCTTAAATCATAATCCGGCGGTGAGATACTTCCGTATTTCATTAAGTTAGTAATTGGATTGTAGAACCATCTTCTGAATGATTTGTCCTTGATGTTTTGTCCATAATGAGCAAATTGCTTAAGAGAAGCTCCACCTATTACTTCATAATCTCCATTTATATCATCCTAGAACAAAATACGTTCCACGTAAGTATAATATAAAACTAAGGTTACATTAATCAAGTCTTAATATGAAGGTCAAAATATTACCATAACGTTTGTAACGCTTAAAAGCCCACATGCTTCAAAGTTTGTCTGACAATCTCCAAAATGGGGAATATTAGATACAGGACCCAAAACTTCAATTAGACCCATTCTAAGTGCAAATTCCTGAAAGAATGTATTTAATAATGTTATAATAACATTGAATCAAACTAAATCTATTGTTCTATAGGAAAAATCAGACATTAGATTTTTTTCGAAGTTATACAAAATATTATTTAACTATTTTATGTGTTTAGACTTACAAATATAAGTTGTGTACCAGAAGCAACTACACGTATTAGTGAATTAGGAAAATGTTCTTGATAGCCTACACCAGCAAGTAAATGAGCTGTTGCTATTTTTTGGTTATATTCGGGCAGCATAGAGCTTAAGACAAGGAAAGCAGTTCCACCCTGGGAATGTCCAACGTAGTGAAGCTGAGATTTTCCGGTGAAATCCAAAATATAATCAATCATTGCCGGTAGATCTTTCATACCAATATCTTCAAACGTGTAGTCGAAGAAATCAAACTTTTCTGAAGGATTGTCCGGATCTAAGGAAATGTGGTTACGTGAATTGAGGACGCCTCTCGCATTGCCCATCCAAACATCGTAACCGCTGTCAGCCATAAGATAAGCTACAAAGAAAATGATCTTGTAAAGTTTTTTGGTACCTCTTGGCTGGCATATTATAACAGATACAATATGACCGGTATAAACTTACCTATGCTGTTATCAGGACCTTTCATGAAATAAGAATAAGCAGAAGCTTGCAAACCGTGCATCAAAAACACAACAGGTTTAGACTTTCTCGCAGAGTCTTCATTTTCATTGCGGCGAAATGGAATTCTATTTATCTCTAAAATATACCCGTCACTTGTCAATACTTTATGTGCTTCGGAATAGAAGCCATCCTTAGCTATTCTTTCTTCCTGAATAACAAAATAAAGTGATTTAATTATTCTGCGAATACCATACCACTTACGAATATTTTTGATGGGAATGAATGGCCAAATTACAGTAATATATCATTTGACATTTCAATATATAGATTTACATAGCAGTCGAAGGATGCCAAGGGTTTTAAGTTTTTGAGAATTAATGACTCTCAACTCTCACTACAGGGCGGCCTAGATCATACTATCATAGTACTAATTAAAATAGTAATAAAGTTACTTACAGTATCTACATGCTTCGCCAAAGGACGAATTTCGTCACTAAAGACTTGGACACTAATAAGAGACACTAAATAAAGTATTCGTAACATGATGCTTAAGTAAATGGCGAAGAGTCCAATCCCCTTCTGTATTTATAATGACTATTAATATTATCTCTAATGTAGTAAACCAAGTTCACCTTGTTATCTATGTACCTTTGGTTACTCTTAATCGGCTATACTTTTGCGAAGATTTATTCTTTATAGCAGGTCTAAACAATTTAATTGTCCTATTCGATTATTAATTTTCTTTATCGGTGACTCATTTCAGTACTTTTAGTGTCTACGCATTTGCCAACAATGTACATATACATTATATAAGACGGTTTTTTTTTAAATAAAAAGACATAAGAAATTTGTACATAGGTGTGTTACCGATGACGATGACGTGACTGATGTTTAATTTTGACGAAAATCAATTCAGTTACTCTGAAAGGATACTTTTATAATAAATATATTATTATTCACACAATATACGAGTTTATTATTTCTCAAAAAATATTAAACATATTTTAATGAGTCTATAAATAAAATCTCATTTGATATATGAGCCGAGTATGAGTGGAGAATATAGTGTTTTAATAATATTTGTATATTTATAATGTATGTTGATATTTTTTGTTTTAAAGTTTTTGGGAAGCCGTCAGCGCAATGTGATGGCGTCTTACTGTGAATGTGACAGTTCAACTGTGTTGATTCCTCGTGGCAATGATTTGTTTTATTTTCTTCATTTAATTGCTTTCATAACAGGGCGTTAAGTTTCGCCACTTAATCTTAATAATGTCTCAAAAATTAAGCGGAAAGTGGGAAACGAAATAACTATTCATTCAACCTAGCTCATGATAGTAGAGTTCATTAAATTCTGCAAATAGTGCTATCGGTTAAGCAAAGTTCTTGTTTAATAGAACTAGTCTACAGATAATCTAATATCAGTTTAATACCATTTGTTACAGTTTTGATATTCGTGTTAATAAAATAAACTGTTCAACTTTAAAATATGTCTGATTAAAAGTAGTGTTGTGGATGCGTATCTTAATCAAATAATGTTAAATCAAATTTAATATAATTACATTACAAAATATAGAAAAAATTTGAAAAAAATATATATTTGAACCGTCGTGGCGCAGGGAATCAAGCGTGCTACCTACAACGCGACGGTTGCGGGTTTGGTTACCACTGAAACCACGTTGAGTTCACTGTATACGCAATGTCTGGAGAATTCGGCGGAAAGTGGGGAACAGATATGTTTTATTGGGAACAGAGTGTCTATACACTAGTTTTCATTCCCTATGTGTGGAATACAGCAAGAAACTAAAAAAACAAAAAAAAAACCATTCATAAAGAATAATTGTTGATAAGAATTGAACAAAATATCATAACATAACTTTTATTATAACTCTAGTAATTGTGCTCTCATATGTCACAGCTACACAATTTTCAGGAATGAAACTGATGAATTTGAATCTATTAAAGAACACAATTTTCATCTCATTGCATTTGGACCTAAGATTGTGAGTAATCATTTCAGCCTCCTTTTACTATAAATAAAAACATATTAGACAAATACGAGAACAGAAGAAAAAGAAGAAGATACTCGTATATACCATCATGACGCGACAGCACCGCCATTGACAGTGACATTCTAAAGCAGTGATTATTTTCCAATGTTTATTTACAATAAAAATTACGATAGGTTTCACAACCTAACTCCTAGCTCTAGACAGGTTTACAATAGGCTCGTCAATAGAGATTAGATAAAAATACAGCAATTTCACAAAATCTTTTTCATGATAGCTTACTGATAACTTTACATTTATGCCTACAGGAAGTAAAATGACTAACGTGTTAGTGTTGGTATGTATATTTCACGGTCACTGGCTCATGCAAAAATCGTGATTTATCGAGTAAATAGTTTCTATTTATGTCAGTTGCAATATATTTAATGTAATTGTTTCATCTAGATATAAATTAAAGTAAAATAAGTGAGAATATTAATTTATATTTAAAATATTTATCAATATCGTTTTCACGGCTCTTATGAGTTCTTAAAAATTACTGAATGTGAATTGATTTCAAATTGGTGTTATTTATATGGCTTTGTTTATATAATAATAACATTCTTTGTGCGACTAAGCACGGCCAGTATTATGTTTCTAGACATTTTTATTTTGGTTTTGTAAATGAATAAATTGTACATTTTAGTAGTTTATTGTTAATTCTCTTATTATATACGAGTTAACGTTTGCTATTTTTTTTTTAGACTTTATGATTTCCCAAATTATTTTCATATATAGGGCAATCCACGCCAAGCTGACAAGTAAAAAAAAGCTAGTCTCCGATTTTGGTTATTTTTCCTCAACAGAAATGCGTAGTTTAACACCATCGATATAAGTATGTATTGTGTTGTTCCCTCTGCCTACCTTGTGAAGTGCGAGGTACAGCGTAAAACTAAAAAATAATCGACATCATCATCAACCGTTTTCATACACGCTGGACATGGACGTTTGCTATTTCATATTTCTTCAAAATGTATTAAGACATTCATAACATAAGAGAGATAAGGGAAGATGATTGATCTCAGTAGCACAGTACCGATGAAACTGGAAGAAGAGGTCACGTAAAAGAAAAAGATTGATGACAATGGAGGAGGCAAAAGAGAGATCTAGATAGGTATACCTAGGTATATAACGTGAAGCTAAATAAACATTGATAACATCATTCAGATAAAACAACTTCTCATTAACACTTCCTTCATTAGGGTCTATGCGTTTAAATAAATGTCCGTATTTATCCTCTTAATGTCCCTGATAACGGCTACAAGCATTTTCATACAAGTAGAGCAAGTCACTTAAGAATGAAAGTGATAATATATATTTTTTAAGTTTTTAATGGTATACATTTGATCTGTTAGAACATAAATAACAATTAAACTGGACGGATTTATGAATTTCGTTACGTCATACAATAAAAATCAATGTCGCAAAAGAAAATAAAACAATGTCGCTCTCCGCTCAATAAACAAAAAAAAATGGTTGATAAGGCCACTCAAATATGCTTTACTAAATCTTACTTTATATCGGTATTCGGTACCGATAAAAATGTAAATTGATTTAAAATATTGAATAGGCGATATTCTGTATATTATTATTTTTCTTGAAAATCGCAATTTTGATTAAAATTACCAATAGTTTGAGCAAGTTCTTATTATCTGAAATATTATTATGTAAGCTTATGTATTCGTTAAAATGTTACCATATTTTTATTTAATCTTCGTTCTAAATTCTAGAGCTACTATTGTTTTCTTCATCCCATAATCAATTTCTAAAAGAAAAAAGGTACCATATGAATAAAAAATACATCTGATGCTAATAATATTTTTATTCTTTATATAAAAAGACTTTCATTGTTTCCAGATTATTCTATTCTAGAATTGTCTAAATACTATCAATAATTATAAATAAATAATCTAGATATATATTTCCATCACTTCATTATTTATCATTTCCAAATCTGTTTGATTCCCAATCTACATATGTTTCACAATTATTCGACGATAATAATTATACCATCTACATATGTAAGTTTCTGTATACAAACATTAATAAACTAATTCTTATAATCATCGTTTATATTTATTTAATTGTTCAATAATAAAATCAGTAACTAGTTCCTTCGAATCTCTTGAGCCAATGAAATCGGTATGTGTGAACGATCTGCGTCGTACTCTACGAGCACGAGTATTGGGCATTACAAACGCCATGGTCAGCACATCTAATTGATCTAGAAAAACGTCATTAAGACTGTAGTGCATAGTGACATCCGCAGTGATACTTCTTAAGTTATATGGGGGTGGTGTAGGCCTCCTGTATGCTATTAAGTTACCCAAAAGACCATAGTCCCATTGTCTAAATGATTTGTCTTTTATATTTTGTCCGTAGTGAGCATATTGTTTGATGGAAGCGCCGCCTAACACATCCCATAAAGCAGCAATGTCGCCCTAAAAACATACAATAAGTTTAGTTAAATGTCTACACATTACATTACCAATACTACATATACTAGAATAATAACAATACAAAACTTACCAAGAAGTCTCTTATGGCAAGAAGATCACAAGCGTCACGATTCTTTTCTATAAGGCAATCTTCAGGATTGGGGCTAATCCAATTAGGTCCCATAATTTCTATCAAGCCAAAAGTGACGGCATATTTCTGAAATGCAAAAACATGGTCTAATAATATTCACATACAAGCCATAATTATTCCGCCATTCCGACACTTATTTCATTATGGTTTTTTTCGGTCTTCGGTCATTAAGTTTTCCGCAATATACAATGTCTTGAATTAGGCAGTAAGTGGAAAACTTAACTGCAAAGTTATAATATTAATACTTACATATAAATCGTTGGTTCGTTGAGCTGCCAATTTTATAATATTGTCCGGAAAGTGACTTTGATAACCTACGCCAGCAAGAAGATGAGCTGAAGTTATTTTACTGTTATACCACGGCATCATTGAATTCAGTACCAAGAAGGCGGTTCCTCCTTGAGAATGTCCAATATAATGTAGCTGCTGTCTATTAGTATAATGCAAGACGTAGTCAATCATGGTGGGAAGATCTTTTGTCCCAATATCGTGGAAAGTGTAGTCGAAGAAGGCTCTTCTATCTTTACGATCATCGGGATTTAAGGAGATGTGATTTCGAGAGTTTATAACGCCTCTTGCGTTTCCGATCCAGACATCGTATCCGCTGTCAGCAAGGTTGTAGGCTAAAATAGAAAAATAGTTTTTTTTTATTATTTGCTTTTGTATGAAAAATTAAAAAATATCTTTTTCTTCTTTAGGATACTCCTTAATAAGTTATTTAGCGACTTATTTTATTTTGTTTCAAATCATTACTTCATTGCTTTTTTTCACTGACAACTTACCAATGCCTGTTTCCGGTCCTAAAGCAATGAAGGATAAACCGGAGTTCTGCATGCCATGCATCAAAAAGACGACCGGCTTAGAAACTGAAGAATTTTGGGGCTCAAAGCGACCAAACGGAATCCTATTAATTTCTAGGATATATCCATCGCTTGTTATTACGTGGTGGGACTCGGAGTAGTATCCATCATGAGATATTCTTTGCTCCTGAAAGTTAAAAATAAAAAATAAATTTATTCAAATTTCAACTTCTCATATTTTAATGATATAGAAAAACTTTGTATAAAAATAACAATTTCATGACATCACATTTGAAATTTCGTTCATTGTTTTTAATTAATTGAAAACTTAGTCATATATTAATTGTAAATTTTATTTAGCACACTTTATATCATTTTATTCGTTATTATTATCACTTAATTCGTTATTGAGGTTTCTTATGTATTTAAATAAATAATCAAATATATATATAAGTACAAATACATTTCTTATCACCTTAATAATTTCAGTAGCTAGTTGAGATACATGTAATAATTTTATATGATGTTTAATAGTAATCATTTTAATCTTTTAGATTACCTAATCGTAAACAATTTGTCTCGCGATTATACGTTCGATATTAAGACTTTCTGATAAACAGATTAAAGGATTACCATTTTTAATACTAATAGTATGTATAATAATTATATTTTTATAATTAAAGACATGAAAGCATGAAAGCAATATGGGATATTTTAAAAATATTTTGAGAATCGGTAATCTAAATAGTTTACAAATGGTAAATACAAAGTTAAAAAGCCGATGCAAAAATTAAAACAGGACTATTACTATTGCTAGATTAAAACAAACAGTTATTTATTATATATAATATTTTAAGAAAACAAAATTAATAACCGTTCAGAAATATGAATTTTATATTATGATATAAATTAAACATCACTAGTGTAGCGCAGTCATAGGAATTCGGTAGTTAAGCGACACAACTCTATAAAGTTTGGACTCGTTTGATTTGTTGTACGAGTGGTAGGGGGTTGGTAGACGTGGTATGCAAATCCATCTTGGAAAAAATAAGTTCCTGTCTTTGATTATGAGATGCTAAAATGAGCGTGTGCCGAAGGTTAAATTATATGAGGGTGTATAATCTTGTTATATCGTTCACGCTGACCCTCAGGGCAGGTTAGTGATAGGTTGTTACAAATTTTTTTTTATCAAAAAAATAAAAATAACATTAAAAGAAGTACTAAAACAGAAACTAATTTAAACTTGTTAATTAAATTAAAGAAATTGAAATTTTATATTTTTATACATAAATTTAATAACGTTATTTGAAGGTACTTAATATATGTACCTATACAAAACTTAATAAGTATTTTTGAATATGTTCATTTCGGCTAATTGCCTAATATTATAATTTTTAACAAATAATTATTTATTTTTCCCTAGTACGTTTAACAATTTTAAAAATCTGGACTTTAACTTTGTACTTACGATATCCTTTAAAATTAATTGATTTTCCTCCCAATCTGAAAGAGGAAACGCCTGGGCACCAACTAATATGGTCACTATCGAAATTATTCCCAACATGATGACAAATGACAACTTTTTCTTACAAGTTCGTGTATTTATAATCTGTTAATTATCATTATCTAGAGATAATTACAAAACACTTTTGCAATGTGTGTTGACGTAGAAATCGTATTTTTTTCACGAACACACACACCAGCTAATTATGGTTATCTTTTTAGATTTGCCTTAATTTGCTAATATATATGTTTGTTAGAATCTATTGTTAAAACTGATCTGTTCATATTTCTGTGCCTCGCATCTATATATGGAACCTCTATTATCAATACTTATCTATAATTCGATAGTTGTTAAAATGTTACTAATCTAATATTTCCGCATAGTATTTTTCTACCAGATAGATATACATATGTATATGCCTATTAGAAATTAAACATTTTCGTGATTTTGTTTGTTAAATGAGTTATAAATTTCCATTATGTCTATGAAATGTGGCTTGCTTGAAGTTTTTGTTGACAAAATAAACTGGTGTCCACGTAACAATGAGATGTTTAAACATATGAGTATACATTGTCATGACCTTTGTTTTTTGTAAAGTAAAAATCCTATGCATCTCGTCTACTTTCTCATGAAGATCACGCGCTAGCGAGTACAGTCGATTATATCTTACAATAAATGTTGAAATTTCTCCTATGAGTAATTAATTTTACTATCGCCATTAAACGCAAAGCTACTTATACAGTATTGACAAAAAAGGGAACAATATATAATCAAACAAAATTATATAAATGTTTTATTAAAATCACCTTTACATAACAGTATATCCGCTAAACTATCATTCACGGAAATGAACAAGTATTAGAATTTTCTGAAGTTTTATACCCGGCGATTTATCTTATTTATCAAGTACTTCTAATCCCATAATATATTTGAGACAAACCTAAATCTCTTTATTTATAATACTCGATTAAGCGGCTTTGTTTGTAATATAAAATTGTTTTATAAATACATTTTTGGCAAATTATAACGTCGTGTGGTCGCATATAACTTTGAAGGACATTAATAATACTTGTACTACTATTGGTACAGTCCCTTCGCCGTTCTTGAAAATAGCTGTGCTTTGCTCTTCTGGGAGCGGTCTATTATTACTGACAGGTATATTGTTGCCAATGGACCTGATATAGTGCTAGTAGACCGAGTGGCACGCCGTGCTGTGATTGTTGATATTGCTATCCCTCATGGTAAAAATCATGTGAAGGCAGAAAAAGAAAAATAATCTAAATATTTGGACTTAACCCATGAGATTACGGCCTCATGAAATGGCAATCTGACTATAACTTTGCGAATAGTGATTTCAGGTAACGATTTACGCCCAATGTTAATAACCAATCCTAATCCAAAAATTGCAACCATAGATTGAAATAGACAGAGATGGAGGTGGGCATGCAGGTTAGTGATTGGACAGACATGTCGGACAGTACGAGATAGACGTTAACTGGAGATAGGAGATACATTATTAATATTGGGCGTTAGTGGTAAAAAGTCTTGGCTATCATCGCTTAACTATTGGATCAAGAACTTTGTACAGAAGGCAGTATTACTTAAAACGGCGCGTATTGTTAGAAGGTTCTTCATTCTGGAGCTCTAACCACCTGGAGTTCTTCTTGGATAATAAAAGTATATGTTGTTGTAGGAATATAAGTTATTTATCTACCAAACTACGGTCCGAGGTTATCACGAAATAATAATAAAAAATACTTATTGAACACTAGGTTCTTTCTGTGGAGAATGAAAAAGAAATAAGGCATTAAGTTTAACAAAAAGTTAATATTTATACATTGGTAGTGAATTTAACTAATTAGTTTATTTTTTGTTGTTTACTACATTATTAATTATAAATAGGTGTATAATCTACTGATAAATATATAATTGATGCATGATGCATGATTTTATAATTAATACAAATACGTACATAAGTATACCCATGCTTAAGATTGTTTATCAAAAATATGCGATTACTTTATAAAAATTTGCATATATTTAAAAGATAATATATTTGCAAGTAAAATTAAACATTAAGTAAAATAGATTACTTTATAATCTATTTGATAATCAGTGGAGAAAAAAATTGTTGTATAATGAGAGAAGATATAGGTAAATTTTGGGAAATAAAAAATGAATTTTAGTGTGAATTTGAAGGGAAATTGAGAGCATGAAATAGAATTATAGGATATTGAGAAGAAACTCCTCCTCCTTATATCCCATAAATTCATCTGACGTACATCATCTTGCGGTCCAAAGAGGAGGCCCCATAAAATCTAAATTTGCAAACTATTGCCTTAAGTTGATCTCTACACAATAATAGGCCATAAGAATAGAAGAAAATAAGGAATTAATAAAAATAGAATGTAACATTATTAGAATTATAAAAAATATTTTTAATGCTACATATTAACTGGTAGTAATATTGAAATAGATCATTATACCCCATGAATAATGAAATAAGATTAATCGTTTAATTTATCTGCTGATAATGTTATCAGGCAACTAAAACGTCCGGTATTATGTTTTTTACATTTAAAAAATAATCTTTAACACTTGCTCGATATGTTATCGATTGCGACGATAGAAAATAGTGGCAGAATTAAAAGGTGAAAGATTATCTTTTTATTTCATCTGCACTTATTTAAAACGCTATGATAAGATACTTTATTTTTAATATCACTTAGGCTTGCATTTTTTTATTTGTTTATTGGTAGACATTGTGTGTGGATTGGCGCAATCTTATGTCGCATTTTGACAATCTGGACCAGGCAAATGATTTCGCCTTTTTAATAAGGCATGGTTCAAGATAGGCTAGCATAATATTCTATGTAGTAAAATGATAGATATCGTATTTCAATGAAGGAAATCACACTTCTGGACTTTGATCTATTTAGTCGTATTCAGTATCAGATAGTTGAACCAGCCACACCATCATTGCATTTCTTGCGTTATATTTAAATCTTTTGTTAAGTTATTTGCTACTGTTACTGCGTAACTTATAAAATTAAGATTGCTTTGCGAAGTTTACTCGTTATAGTAATTAAGAACAGTTCTTTCAATTTTACGACCATTTGTCTACGCCAATAGCCAGTGACTACGATATGTGGTATACTATCGGCATTTATAATATATAGTTCAGAAAATTATAATATATTGTTCAAGAAACGTGAACTTATTTATCCATATCTATTACTTCAAATTTTAAAAAAAGGAAATAATACCATAATTTATAGCACAATAAATAAATTATCATGTGAATTGTATTTAACAGTTAAGTCGAACTATACTTTTCAGCCATGATAAGACGTCATATTTCAACTACGTATTTGTTATTTTGTTTAAAAACAATTAAGTATTAACCGTCTTCGAAAAAGAAGAGGTATTTAATTAGGTTTTCGTTTGGTAAAAATACCAATGTTATTCTGATTAGTCTAGTAGTTAGATTTTGAGCATTTTTGTTAATTTGGAAGATAAAAAAATCACGATACTTTGTCAAGATCTGTACAAGGAGTACTTAAAGATTTATGTTCCGTTTGCGTCATTCTTTTGTATTCTGTAAGACATACTTGTCATTTGATTCTATAGAAATTAAATGTTATTAGCTTGACCTACCTAGGAGTTTTCATTTCATTATAATTTTAGTTTAAATGGACGAAATGATTTTCACTTAATAGCAGTAATTTATTCTTTGTAAAACATTATCGGCTATTCGGCTATACGGCTTATACCCCTAAGGTTTTAAGGTTAAGGTGAGGCGTCTAAGGCTGCCTGTCCATTGAACACACATCACACCAAATGCAATATTTGATCCTCCATAAATCAAGGAATGAAGAATGAAATAAAAATGAAAAATGAAGAATGAAAGTATTTTTTTAAATGTCGATTTACTACGTTCATTAATATTTGCCTATCTACGAGTAGGTACATATATAATATCTATCACTTATCGGATAATTGCTTTCCATAATTAAATAATTACAATAATAGGTACAAAATGTCATATACAGATAAATTGTTTCCTATATATCTATATATGGACCGTTTATTTTGAAAGTGGTGTAAGTCCATTTTTGAGAAAAATGAGCTATTACGTAATTCATGCTTAATTTAATGTAATTTTTTTATATATAACTAGTCCGTGTTAAATTTCTCAAAAAAAACCCATTATTTGAACAACGTAAAATCGGTCGGTAAATGAAATTGCATAATCATCGACATACTAATCTTTAATTTTCTCGAAACAAAAGAAAATGGACTTACACCACTCTCAAAATAAACGGTCCATATATAAAAGGACTTGTCCTCACTGACTGAGGTAAGACGCACGCACAGCCGTAACCGCTGAGGGTAGAAACGTAAAATTTGGATAGATGTTTACTTTCGTAATCTGGACTCCACTAAGAAGGGATTTTGGAAAATTTTAACCCTAAAGGGGTGAAACATGGGTTCAAAGTTTGTATGAAAAATGATGAAAATGATACTCTTAAATATATTTCATTGAACTGCGAAAGCGAAGCTGCGCGCGTCCGCTAGTTTATGTATATAAATACAACATAGAATTTAATACTTTAAGATTAGATTTCTTTGTTTAGGAACCGGATAAAGCAGGTAGCAATAAAAGAGTAATGCAACCACCAAATGCTTATAACTTAAGATTTCAAACATTAATTTAATCATATTTCGGGCTTAATTCTATAATCTGTCTCCGTTTATGAGGAAAGAACGGAGTGTCTTAACACCAGGTTCCCTCTGCGTTGTGCGGAATACAGCGTGAAGCTGATTTTAAATTTCTTTTTTTTATTAACACCGAAAGTAATGACATTGTCACAAAGCATTTTCGAAATTAAAATTACGAAAATGTAATTTACATTTTATAACCAATTTTGAATCAACGTCTTACATTTGATCGACGGTTCTTCTTTATTTACTTTCAGAAAATTATTTCAAACAAAATATTTTAACGTGGTTTACTTACCTTCACAAGTTCGTAAAATAATCTTTATTTTACTTAATTTTATTTTTTAAAACACACTTTTCTTTCACATTAATCACATTTTGACCTAAAAAATCTTTGAGAACCTATATATATATATAGATTAGTAAAAAGAGCAAATTTATTTAACCACATATTTAATCTAGATTCTTTTGCAATGTATTAATCTACACTCTCTGATTAAATATAAAACTGAAATGGAAATGGTTTCTTTTGATTCTTTTTTTATTAACTATTAAATAATAAAAAATTATCAAAATTTTTATATGACTTCATTTCAGTTTTTATACCTATAGACTATAAAAGCATAATTTTATCTCATGTTATCTCAAACCTTTTTAATACATCGTAAATTAGTAATGTCAAAATAATTTCAAAGTTATGTAGACCTAGAAATTATTATTTAATATTTTATGTATATTTATTCAACTTTAGCAACGAATATTATGGAAAAACAAATACAAGGCACACTGCACAACAACGGTAGCTTATAAGTTAAGGTAAAATATCATAAAAAATGTTTTACTTAAAAGTAAATGGAGAATACAGCCTGAAGTTGAGAAAGAACGATGTAGTTTTTATTTTTAATATTTTTAAAATGTTATTCTAGTTTTAAGAAAGAAAAATCTTATTTAATAAACATAAATTATTAACGTAGCGGGATTTAAACTCCGACCACTAAGCCATAAGTTCTCAATAAGCTACGTCGAAATTATTATGTGCTTGTTACCATTTATTTATGCTGTTAGCAGATTTATTTTTTTGTTAAAGGAACTAATTTGTCACTAAGTTCAATAACACAGATAATAGTGATATGTAAACGAGAGAAACCTTCAGACGAAAACGACAACGAATGAAGAAATAAGGCCCGAAAGTGCCTTACCCTAGGCCTTGCTGGGTAAATTCGTTGTAAAACATTTCCTACTAAATGAATTAAAACTTTTAATGGTGGCTCCGGCGCTAAGTACTACATGAAACAAATAAAGTTGCTATGTGAGTAACAGGAAAAGTTGAAGACGCGGGTACCTACTACAAAGTTTCAGTTCAAAAATCCTTTAGGCGACTCTCCAAAAAGCAATTATATCGAAGGAAATGTATCTATAAAGAAAATTGCAGATTTATTATAGGATTTTAATATTTAAGAGAGGCAAATTGTAAAAACCCCGAGTTCTTCGCTTTGAATTAGTGTGAGACGTGGATGTTCATATATGTGACGTCGGCCGCCAATCATGAAAAAAAGCAAGGATATATTTTTATGTCTTATATTTTTATTCATACTTAGTAATAAAATTGATATTTTTTCCGGCTTTCCTTTTCCGGTCACTCACACAAATGCTAAGCCTTGCGAACTTCACTTCCAACTTGCCACTGAAATAGTTATATTTGATTTTGTATTTTCTATGTAACAATTATTTTTGTGTAAAATCTGTTGAAGAAATAAAGTATTTTTTTTTGTGCTTGAATAATATAAACATTTATTTTTCAGGTAAGAACCGAAAACATCAATGATCGTCTATTTAAGAATACTAAGGTAAAAATTGGATATTCATATCCTGCTAACCAACAGCCAGCAGGTAGGTTATCTACTGAAAATGTTTGAAAAATGCAGCAGCAAACGCGGTTGATTGACAAGGAGCGGTTATGCGTTTGTGATTGGACAGCAAATTGTTCAACCGCCATACCTCTGTACCTCTTTGTCAATATTCTATAAAATTTCAAAAAGTGCAGTAAATTTTGCTTAAAAGGGAAAACAAACATTTTTTTATCAGCTTTACTCTGTTCGCATACGCAGTTGGGCATATAGGGTCAATTATTAGTGTTAGGGAGCAATAAGAGAAGATTTCTTGAAATTACCACAATAAACTTGAAAATTTACTGGAAGAAAACTGTATTTTACTTTTTGCTATTCTTGCAAACAAAGTTTCAGGCTACAACTAGTCCTTTTATGAAACATTGTTCTTAAAATCAAAAAGAAAAAAAATATATTTAGTTTATCATGTTCGTGATGTAGAAGAGTCTACAATAATTACTAACTCTGGCTAGCAGGTGTTATATAGTGTCACGCCCCGCCTGTTGGGAACGCTGTTCAACTGATTGTACTTCAACTTGCGAATTCGTTTTTAATAAAATACTATCTGTATTACTTACTAAAGTCAAAATGTTTGTTATTTTTTATATCATAGCATGTTTTATTATATATCTTATCAGGTTATCTTTTATGTACATAAATATGTAAATTATTTTGTTGTTGCTTCTATGTGTCCTTTTGATAGTGTATGTAAGGTATAACACATAGCTAGGAAATCAGAGGGATTCTACTGTCTAAGACACTCCGTTCCCTACTTTCCGTCTAATTTTACAGACATGGGGAGTTATGTAACAGAAGCATAAGCTGCGCTCTGTCTACCAGGGCGAGAAATGAACATAAGCTAAGAATAATAATTTCTCCAAAGGGGAATTAAAAGTACGATACTCTGTCATATCGCCAAGACGCGGACGGCTTCTAATTACATGATTTCATGGTAAATTGTATACTTGCCGTATTTCAATATAAATATAACAAAGCCACATTTTATTTTATCGTTGTCACATTAAATAACAATCAGACATTTATTAATTACTTTTTTATCTAGATAGCTTTAGCAAAAAATCACTGAAAATATTTGGAGATAACAAAATGCATTAATTAACATAATACATTCAGATTATCATGGAAAATGTGGCCCAAATTATTCGTTTAATTTTGTTTTCTTATTTTCACATCTTGCGAGAAAGAATAGAGGAAAATCACTCTTTTTCACTTGCTGTCTATATTAGTTGGGCGGTGAAACATGAAGTGGTTTTTTTCTTAAATGTGAGATAGTATGTGTTGTGTAGCCTAATCCTATTTTTAGCTTCCCGCTTTATCCTACATATAGGAGGATAGGATAGGATATCTTATTAAACATTTTCGTTCATCACTTTCTATCGCATCCTGGGAGCATTGCGTGTGGAAGTCAAAGCTACGCTTTCCCTCGTTACCAGAGAGAGGAAATAAAAATAATAAATATTAGAATATAAGTATGTAAACACTAAAGAATAAGTGTAATTTTCATTAATTACTTTATTATCTCTGATACAATTGTTGCATATTTTGTTCTCTTATCATTGTAGATATTCATAGGCTTGTATAATTCTAAATAGCGATCGAACCACAGGGTAAATTCCCTAAATTGATTCTTAAAAGTACCAAATAACAGACTTTTCTTTAACCTTCAAAATGAGAAAATGGCTAACTAGAAACGTAACACAAGTATAGATTACTTAAGAGTATCACTGAACTCTACTTTAGTCTTATCTTTTAAACTTTTAAAATACTATTAAATTGAGGCCATCGTGGCGTAACGACACAGCCAACTTTAAACGCAACGGTTGTAGGTTCATTTCTCACTATGGACAATGAGTAATTGTCATTTGATCCCTATACTAACAAGTCAAACGCGTGGCGTTGAGTCCCGCCACTCAACTCGCAATGTCTTGAAAATTTGGTAGTAAGTGGGGAACGGAGTGTCTTAACATTAGGTTGTTTATTTTAAAATCCCAAAAAATAATAAATAACCATTTAATATAAAAATACCTGTTAATTTGACTTGGGACAAACAGATTTTTTACGAGATATTTGCTCTTATCTATACTATGGTGTACTTTCGAGATATAGCAGTAATAAACCTAGTGTAAAGAACTTTCATCTTTATGACTATTGCTGCTTCGCTTTGTTCGGCTTCGGTTGTAAAAAGATATGCATGCCTTTATTGTGGATGTGCAAATGGAGTGAGCTGCGTCTGGGTGTACCCACGGGTGATCCTATAAACTATTTTACTATCTTTTACTTTGTTTATAATTTTAACGATATTGAAATTTTAATAAATTTTGCATATAGATGAATTAAAATTTTGTTTATTTTATATGACAATATTTTTTTAAAAGTGCAATTACGTAAGTGTCGTCTCAAAAGTACAGTGTTCTAACCCGATGTCTAATTTTAATATTAAATAGTATTTTTTTTATTCCCTAGCCAAAATTATTTCTAACCAACTTATATTTTCATTAATTTAAAAAAAAAACAATGTCATCGATGATGATGACGATGATGATTGATGTAGCATTAAAATATTCTATCGTCCCGGAAAGCAGGCTTATCGTTTAGCGTTTTATTTTATAGCAGATGTTTTTTAATTAGATTAAGACAAGCATGTGACTGTCAACGCGAAAGTTTGCGGGTTCGATTCCCACTCGAAATGATTCAATATTATTTAATATATGAATTTCTGGGTCCTGATGTCGAGGCAAAACCGCAGCCATGACTTACTAACTCTAGGCTACCTCTGCATACCCTAATAAATGCAGAATACAGCGTGATGCTAAAAAAAATTATTTCTTAAGGTTCACCACACTTTTGAAAGGTCCAACATTACATGTTTCATATACACTCATTTGAATTCCTAAAACTAATTTAGTAAGGATATTTAATAAAACATTAATTTAAACGTTATTCCTTTAAGTTTATTACGTAAACTAAGTTCCTAATACTGGTAAAAGTCTATGATAAATGCTCTGTCAGCTGGTACTAATTCATGAAGCGTGGTGATAAATCGCCTCAGGACAAGTTAAGAAAAGGTCGCCCGAAACTAGACTCTTCCATTAGGTACTATGATAAAGTAGGACTCGAGGACCATTGCATGTAAAAACTAATCTATTTGCCCAAATGTAAACTGTAATCGCTATAGGTTATGTGTTCGATTCCTACTCGAGGAAATGAAATATTTAATTATTTTCATTTCTACGCTCTGGTAACGAAACAAATCACGGCGTGGAGTTTCGGCACTCAACACGCAATGCCTCTCATTCGGAAAGTGATTGAAGTATCTTAACACCAGGTTAACATGTTTTCTTTACTTACCCTGCTAAGTGCGGGATATAGCGTGAAGCTGATGCATAAAACAAAACTAAATAAGGTTATGCTTAAGACGTATACTTATAAATACATATAGAGAGACATTGAATTGGAAGTATGAGCTATTAAAACCCAAATCAATAATTTTTTTATGTTCTTTATAGAATATATGTATTTTTATATATAATTAATAGTTAATATTGACGAGAATACTTTATTTGAAGCTTGACAATTTTTGGTAATGGATAATCTTATTGGTTCGCGTCTGCAACATGTTAATGCTCGCTCGAATATTTAAAATGTAGTGTTCGTGTCGGCGTTATATTGTAGTGATAGTAGACTAGCAGGACAAAAAAGTACGTTAATAATCTTATTTATAATAAAAAAAATATATATATATATATTAATAATACTTTTTAATTTTTATTCGGCAATTGTGAATGTCTGCAATGTTATATAACATTACCGTACTTCAAAACTCCACGTATGCACATCATACATTTCTTGAATAACAGAAAATTAAAATTAAATTAATGCATTAAATATTTTGAACGCAATCCTAGTTTTTTTTGTTATTTGCTGTCTAGCTGACATGTATCTTATGTATGTATCAAACGTCAAGAAGCAAAGAAGGAAAAAAACTGTTGTTGATTATTTATTAAAAAGAAACAAACAATCAACTTGATACCATTAAATTTCTGCCATTACATACTGAATTAATGTTTAAAAGTCAGCATGATTCTGGAAGACTCAAAAGAAGTAACTTGCTCTCGTTGTACCGAACTTCGTAGAGCCTTTATAATTGTCGCCATATCTGCCATACTACCAATGATAGTATTTTCAGCAGTTATCTTACTTTTATCTACAGAAAAAATTGATTCCCATTTGGAAAGTATTACTGCAATCATTGTTGAATTCGTTCTAGGATTACTCTACATACAATTGTTTGTGGCTACAGCATTTCTAATCATCGGATTTTTGAAAAGACATCGTCCTGTGTTAAAATATCAATTTTGGTATATCATATTTCACGTCATATGCATGAGTCTGTTTATAGTATCTTCTCTTATAATGACTTTAGCTAATGAATCGTATGCTCTATCGGTAGCTGTGGTTGCTGCTGGAGGGGCTTACTCTTATGTTATATATTATTATATGAAATTAAAAATTTTGCTGTTAATACTTTAAGAAAGGATTGCTACTATAAAAAGAGGTCATAAGATTAGAAAACAACCACAATGAAAACTTTAGCAAGCAGAAAAAAGCTTTTATATGAATGCTTATTTAAATTCTACCATCAGATACGCTGAGCAATAGCGAAACTTGGGAACTGGAGAATATAAGGAAGAATCGCTATTGGAATTGTATTTGAATGAAACTCCTTTTACTTATTTAAATAATAAATCTCACCGACAGTTTTTGGCTTACATAAAGTTTTTTTTCTTCCTTAAAGTAGGCTTATTTTGTGGGTAGAATCGTAGATGTGATGTGTTCGTAATCGGCTTTAGAGCGCCTCGTAACTTAGCGAATTAGCATAAACTATTCATTCTGTTTTATCCAAAATCCTGATTTTAAGATACTCTAAAGTCTAATAATTATAAAAAATATTGCTTAATAAATATTTGGACATTTTGCATACATTATATGGTGTTGGGTTCCGCCATTTAACACGCAATGTTTTGAAAATTCAGTAGAAAGTGGGGAATGCAGTGTCTTAACAAAATAATCCCTATTCCTACCATTCTATATGCCATATAAATTATATTTGCTAGTAGTAGTAGCTGCATATAAAAATTTAAATGCAGTTTATGCACGTCTTGTCACCTGCTTCATATTAAAATATTGAAAGCAATTGAAAGACTAAAGGGCAACCTTTAGAGGATTATTCGTGTATAGTGTATACCCTATTCATAGCTATTCCTAAGTGAATGTAGGGCTTAAAATGACACACATACTAGATAAAATATACATACTATATTAAAAAGCCAGCATTGTAAGATATATTTACTGCAACTTCAATACTCGGAGTTACAGAAAACTGAATGGAAGAGTCTTTATAAAATATAACAAAAAACCTTGTCAGTGCTCTTCATAAAATTACGCTACATTCTGCTATCTCATATTTTCAATGGAGATGTTCTTCAAAATGTAGAAAACAGATGTGAAAGATGCAAATTACATTTAAGACTGGTCTTTAAATGCAATGGAACGAAGACTCTAATAGAGCTTTTAAGGTTTGTAGGCTGGATTTTATTTTAAAAGATATATAAATTTACCTGACTTGAAAAAGTAGGTTTGGGTAAAGCATTACAACGTTCTTGTTGATATTAAAATATTGGAATAAGTTGGATTGCTCAAAAATATATTTTAAAAGCATACAATCATTATGTGGTATTTTTTTAATGTAATTTGTGATTACATTAAAAAAATACCTAACTAGATAGCTAACTGATAACCGAAAACTGAGACTTCACGTGTCAATACACAATTTCTCATTGGTGTCTAAGATACCTTGATGTTCTTATTTTTGTTGTAAAAGTGTACCTATCAAATTGTGTTCATAATACTAAAATATACGAGTATATTATTTGGCTTATTTGTCTTTAATACATAACACATGTATATTTATTGTTCATATACTCGTATGTGTATCTCATATTGGTTACAGATCAAAGATGAAAAAGGCAACCGTTCAAAGTTGCTAATGGTTCAATAAATAAGAATACAAATGTTCAGTAATAAGAGCGAGGCTATAAGAAACTCTTTCGCAGTCTAGTCACGAAGTATTTATGTTTTCAAGTATCGAAGCTACCGCCGCTGGGGAACCATTGCTATTCGTTAGAGCGAACTAACGCCTAACCAATAATGACAAGTTAAAATTCTGTTCATATATACCGATACTAGCGGACCCGGACGCGACTACGCCTGCTTGAAATATAAGAATATAATTTCTATAGAAATATAATTTCAATCTAGATGAAATGCTAAAAGTGACTATTATATTTATTTTCATAAGGATGAATATCAAAATGACGCGGTAACGAACGCGGTCGCGTAGCGACGACGGTTGTTATTAAGATGGCAGAATAAATTGCATGTCAAATTAGAAAGTATTTTAATTTATTAGTATATATGTGTAATGTAATATTATATAGCCTATAGCACTTCTGAAGAATGCAGCTTTCATACAAAACAAAAACAAAGTAAATCGATCCAGTAGATCCAGAGATCTTAGCGTTCAAACAAACAAACAAACAAACAAACAAACAAACAAACAAACTCTTCCGCTTTATTATATTAGTATAGATTGCAAGGAGTTTTACATTTAATTGACAAATGTAAGTGATAATCAGTTTTTTTAACTTTCACGCTTTATCCCGATTTTGACTTAATTATCCTGAACTGTTCAAACATTATTCCACTTAACATGTCACTCCGTTAATTCCATTTCTTTTTTACTGAGAGATTGTATTTAATGATGGATTTATATTTAAACGTAGGTGAACAGAGTGTAAATTGAACCGGCAATCATTGCCTGCAAGTCTGAGTCGACTTCGCAATAATTTCGTATATACAAATAGTGTTTTCGGTCGTAGCGAGTTTCGGATTACAAGATCGACACATTACAAATCATTGATATTCTTAGATTGAATTATTGAATTGAATATCTTATTACCAACTTACTTTATTCTACGTAGGTCCCTACTATCAAAATTTTCTTAAATACTATTAATGTTAGTAATAATGTAAAGTAATAATGCCAGGAGGAAGAACACTGCTAATAAAAACGCCATCAAAATCCGTCGTGCGGTTTTTTACTTAATGTGTCCATGAGATAATATGTAAAAAATATATGTAATACCTATATGTACATGTGTAAGCATACCTATTCATGTTTCGACCTAAATAATTTATAGAAAGCAGTTCCATACGCAACGAGACGAGTAAAATGCCCTGCAGGATAAATGATAGCAAAAAATATATTAATTACAAGAATATTTATTTCAAGAATGTACAGAAAACTCTTAGAATAGAAAAACTTTTTTGTTACGACGTTTTTTTTTTTCTTTTTCTTTAATATAAACAGGTTCGGATTTTAGTCTAATTGGTTATCTTACAATATTAAAAAAAAAACAAAACTTATTTTTTGTAAGTAGTAAGTTAATTAAAATTACCAAAAACTCGTAAAAGTGATTATACTATTATAAAGTTATTAAAAAAATTAAAATACAAATACTAAACAATATCATATACCTCGTATAGATAACTCGTATATTATCTTTCATCCTTTTCGGATTATGATTACTAAATTATTTCTGTTTTCCGCTTTCAAAAACAATGTTTTTTCATGATGATTGTTTCTTTTAATTTATATGGAAACGATAAGAAAGTACATAAAGTGCAATGGTATCAGGCGTTGTATTTTGTTTTACCTTGAACGGTACTAGGTTCTATAATATAAGTGTCATTTCTCCACATTTTTTTATATGAAGTTACAATGCGCTGTTTACAACAATTGACGATAATTTTTTTGCCTAATCTTGCTCCAATGCCATCATGACAAAGATCTTTTTCGACGCTGAATGCTTAAGGTGCTTAACAGAAACTCTAGATATAAATATGAACTGAGGTTAGTCGTAGCGTAGGGCACATAAGCCACTGTAAATGCGACAGGTTTTGGGTTCGATTATCACTCGAGGAATTTCATTTCATTTAATATTTTCGTTTCTTCACTCTGATAACGAGCTAAAGTGTTCGCGTTGTTCACTTGGGAGTTTTGCGAAAATGGGGAACGTAAGTGTCTTAGTGAAAACGAAGTGTCTTGACAGTAGGTTCCCAGGTTTACAGCTATGTGTAGAATACAGAGTAAAGCCAAAAATATATGAAGTATTTTTTTTTTCAAAAAATGCACCTATATATGTGTGTAATTCTTTAATTAAACAATGAAAATGAACTATAAAGATTATAGTTATACAAGACCCTGTCTCTATCGTGGTATACCCATCTAAACACTCGCCTTATTATCCTCCCAACATTAATCGTCCAACTTAACACTGTCACGGACTAGCCTTGACCTGCGTCGGTAAATCTACTTAGGTACAGAACCCTGACCAGATGAGCAAACGGCTTTTAGAAACACTCACCGCCGCCGCCCAGCTGTATATCACGCGGAGTGCTCAAGCTGACGCCAAGTGACACGAGACATATCGAGCGTCATCTGTTCTCAAACTTGACTTATTTTGGTGTTTCTTTTCCTAATTGTTTCTATACATCTTAGTTTTGTTTTGCGTGGTAGTATGTGTGTAACATTTTCTTTTTAATATATTTTCATGATACAAACCTTTCCAAAATATCTCTAAGATAGGCGGAAAGTGGAAAATGGAGTATGTAGTGTTGCCATGTTTTTGTAATACAGGCCATATGACGTCATATTTTGTAGACTACGTGTTGAAAAGCGGAACTCAACTCCGCGTTTTTCCTCGATACCAGAGCGAAGAAATATTAATTTAAATAAATATCATTTCCTCGAGTAGGGATCGAACTCACAAATAGTCGCGTTTATACTTTGTGCTCCTGCGCCAAGAGTGGCCTCTACCTATTTATGAAAAAAAGATGCAATTATCTACGTTATCGTTACACAAAAGAAGTCACATTTATATTTGGAAGAATTCTCATTTAAAATAAACTATACAGAGAAATCTTTATACTTCGACACAAAATACATTCGAATTAACATTTAATACATATACGATGTTAATATCTTGTACAATTTGATTGAGCTCTATGAGAAACAAATTGGGTATTAATATGTTTAACAATATAAACATCAGCAGATGTGCGATTTTCATTTTATTACTTCACTGCAACAATGAAATTGATAATGTACCAACTTTATCTGATGCGTATAAAATTATTTTTACATTGCTCTCGAAATCAGCAACAATGAATATTCGGTTCGCGCAGATATTGCCAATTTCGAACAGAAATAATTGTGTTAATCAGATATCGCAACCTCGTTTGGACGATGACTTCCTTTTGATGTAATATTCACAAATTATTATCTACTAGCAATACCTTTTTCTGAATTTCAACAAAGGATTGATTTAAATGATTGATATTGGTCCCATTTTAATTTACGAGTTTATTATTTTATAGAATGTGTTGTTAAATCACGTGGACATATTTTATATAGTTCACTCAGAGAGTTCTGGCTACTCTTCTATACGGGATGGTGTTTGCTGCGCCGTGGTTTTAGTCCAGAAGCGCCGTGTGCACAGTGGCGCAAGCGAACGATCGTTGTGTAGCATTGAGTTTCGCAACTTCTCAACACTTAATACCTTAAGAATTTGGCGGAAAGTGAGAAAAGGAATTGTCTCAAAATCTCAATGATGTATTTTATTAACCCATAAATAAGTATTATTTAAAAAAAATGTCTTAATTTAAACAATGTAGGGTTGATTTCAACTGGAACAATATATCTAAAGTAGTTCCATGTCTCCTATCTTCTCATAATTAGTGCAGTAATATTTTCCGATACCTAACTCTGTTACCCTGAAAAGAACGGAAAATGGAGAACGGAGTAATTTTATTAAGTTGCCCTTACTTGGAATATCCCAATGTTGTGCGCATTCAAATAAAAAAAATATTACATTAATTACGATTTTGAAGCCAGTCGTGGCGCAGAACGACAAGGGTATCACTGTAAACGCGACTGGCTGTGGGTTTTCACCACGAAATGCCTCCAGAGTTCGACGGAAAATGGGGAACGTCATGTCTTAACTAGGTTCCCTATGGCCACCATGCTGTGTGCGACATAAAACGTGAAGCTGATTAATTTTTTAATCACAAGTTTATATTAATCATAGAAACATCTCTAAACCGGAAACCAACTCATCATAACCGGTATTTGCTGCAACCATACGCTTGCTTATCACCGGATTAATTACTGATTTGCAATTATCTAAAATGAGATAACCGAGAGCTTTGGACGTCCATTATTTGAGATTAGACCGCGTTTAGAAGGGTCATTGGTATAAATTAGTGATGCCAGTAAACAGTTGCCAAGTTCGTTTGGCAAGTGAGCAGTATGCAGGTGAATAAATTGCCTCTGAAACTATGTACGACGTTCCACCACAGCGCCGGTCTTGCTTTGCTTCAATTAATTATTCTATTGAAACGTCGACTTCTTCGTCGAGCTTGTCTTAATCAAGTTTGTAATTGAGTTTTCTTCTCATTCATTTATTTTCTTTATATAACAGATAGTTTGTTTTTTTGGTAAATTTAATTGAAATTCAAGTATATACCTTTACGCAGTGCCTTGCACACAGCGAGGTAGGCAGAGGATACCTGGGAACCTATCAATTAAACACTCCGCCCCATTTTCTGCCGAACTTTTTTTATATAAATATACCGCCTATTTATCGCAATACTGGTTTAAACTCTATAGACAGGAAGTCGTAGATTCAACTACTCTAGGGGTCATTTGTACTAATTGATCCCCAAGTAACGTAAGCAAAAGAAAAAATATTTTATAATATTTTTTTTGAGCATACGATATTGCTATTGATTCATTTCAACATAAATCATCAATATAAAATCAACGGAAAAAAATATATTAGAAACGCGGTCTATCCGAAATCTTTTCGTAGAATTATTTCAACTTATTTCTTTGCACTTACTGTATTGTATATAAAAATAATATATAGCTTTTTATATATTTTTCGTTCAATTTAATTCTCCATTCGGGAGAATTAATTATTATTCATAAATCATTTCCTCGATCTGGCCTGCTTCGCTCCAGAATTCGGCGGAAAGTGTAGGACGGGAGTGTCTTAATTTTAGGTTCTTAACTTTGCCTATCCTGCTATGTGCGGGCTACCGCGTGAAGCTGATTTAATTATTGATTTATAGACATAGTAACATCAACGTAATCTTCATCATCGGATATCCAAACAATTACCTCGAATGACTTATAGGTGATCCCTGAGCCCCAGCAATTACTCAGTTGACTGACTCCAAGAACGATACATCGTGTTCCGTCTGTCCGCCTGCAAACACTTGATTGTGATTGGAAACTTGATTCGTTACGGGCCACGATTTGAACGTGGAGTGGAGCTCCGGGTTAGCAAAACTATTGCAATTTGCGGCGTACTTTAATAGGCTCTGCCGTTTTGCAATGGAGATGCCGTACCTAAATAGTTTAGTGCCTTTGTTTTGATTTTGTAAACTGGGGTTTTGTTTTGCTTGTAATACTAATTGTTCATTAATATGAATTGGTTTTGTGCCAATAAAAGATTTTGGTATACACTTATTCATTACAATATTTGAATACTATGCTATTACTATTTTATTTTACCTTAACTTAATTTGTAACAGAGAGGCTAATTGTGGCGCAGTAGCAAAAAATGTGACTATAAAATCGATTAGTTTTGGGTTTAGTCTACTTTCGAGTAAATGAAATATTTATTTAAATGTATATTTCCATTTCTTTGCTCTAGTATTAAGGCAAAGCTCATGGGTTAGCCCCATGTTAGTTTTGGATAACACTAAATTTATTATGTTTTTTGTTCCTTTTCACCTATTCATTTTTTATATTTGAAACCACTCTGAATCAAATATCTCACTCACATCACCAATTTAAAATAAATCTATCAACACTATAAAATATAAATCCGGATTTCGCTGTATTAATTCGACTTTTTATGTCGAACAATGGTTTTACGAAACGTTTTAATTAAAAATTGTAGGTAAATTGTTGTTGAAACGAAAACACAATAAATATTTATTCGGAAATTATCATTTTAACAAGTGAAAAATGGCACTCGATTTTTAATCTACACGATATTTTTGAATACAATATTTAAGTTTATTTTTGTTTGTCAGAGGGTTTTTTACTTAATTGTATATTCTGACGTCGTTACTCTAAGCTTCACACTATCTATATGGCAGGGCAGCAGGGAGTCCCCATGCCAAGTCGCCCTAACAAGAGCGAGAAAAGGAAAGTAATTAATTTCCCTTAGTGAAAATCGAACCCACAATCATCGTGACTACAGTCAGCTGCTATGTTGCTGTGCAACATAAAGAATGTTATATGACGTTCGTCGTTTAAACGTTTATATTTTAGATAATAAAGTGATCATTCTCTTAGTTATTTCTGCCAGAGTGAAGAAAAAATATATCTTTCTACGAAAAAGAATAAACAAAATTATCACGGCTGAGCTTATTCAAATAATAGGTAGATCCAAAAGCCTTCTATCGGGCATACAAAGTACGAGTAAGTTATAATCAAAAAACTTCCAACCCAATACTTAACATTCCAAACAACAGCGCCTCTACGAGTGTTTACTTATTCCCACTTTTTACAGAGTTGGCTTAATCGAAGTTAAATTGATAAGCAAATAGAGTACGATAAGCCAATCGCTTGCCAGTGACAGCTTGTAATGGTTTCTTTGAAACAGTTCCTAACATTCAGTATTAAATATAAAAGAAATTAATTTAAAATATGAAATATTAGTGGTCTCAGCGTAAATGCGATTGTTTTGGTTTCGGTTTCGCAATCGGGAAAATTAATTGTATTTCAATTTATTTATTTATTTATTTATTTATTTATATATATAAACCTTAACCTATTACAATAAATGGCGTATAATTAACAGTAATACAATTTTGGTTAAGCTAACAATAATTGATTAGCACTACCCTCCGAACTAGTTTTACTGTATGACGGTAGGATAGTATTCCTCGCATGCTTGTTTTCTTACTAATGTAGTACATATAAAAAGTTTAGATGCAGCCATTTATTTGTTGAATTTTCTTGATAATATTAAAATACAATAATAAAAACTTCTATGAAAAATTATATAATATACGCTAAGAAAATTTTATGTAAAATAAAAATATAAAAAATATAAAACGGAAATATATATATGTAAAATGTAAATATCATTGTATGTGAGTGAGTTTTCGTGTGTGTTCATGCGTGTGTGTGAGTGTGTGTATGTGCGTGTGTGTATGTCTGAAGTGATTAATTTTAGCGATGAGTGAGTTTAATTTTTTCCAACATTTTCGAGTATTAAGTATGATTATATTAGTTTGATAAATTTTTCTGTGTCGTTATATGTTAGTGCTTTAAGATATTTGTCAACTGTTTTTTTAAATGTATAATTATTGAGGTTTTTAAGTTTTACAGATTTGGATATTTTATTGTAAATATGTGGTGCCAGAGAGAGATAGAATTTCCGTGCAAAAGCTGATTTAACTGTGGGAAGTTCAAACACTAGGTCTTGTCGTCTTCTTTGATTATGAGTTCCCACGATTGAGTGTTTGTGTTGGTCTTTTAAAATTGCCAATAAATATGTTTGCCTTACATTTAACATTGCTAAGTCTTTATAGAGTGCGTCAGTAGGGTATCTATAATCTTTACAAAATATTACTTTAAGAATAGCACGTTGAGCCCTTTCTACTCTCAATAATAGTGTCTTATTGGCCCCACCCCAAACAATGATGCCATAACTTATTAAAGAATTACACAGCGCAAAGTAAATACTTCTCAATAATTGAAGATCACATATGTATCGTATATTCTTAAAAATGGAAATCAATCTCTTGACTCGTCCATACAGTGAATTTATGTGATCTTTCCAGGAAAGGTGCTGGTCAACAACAACTCCTAAATATTTTAAACTTTGTGTTTGTGTTAACTTTTGACAGTTACATATTAAATTAGAATCGTCAAGTCTGCAGTAATGTGCTTTTAGTTGTAGTGATTCTTGTTGGTGTTGGTCGTGGTATTTTTTTTCGCGTATACAAAATGTTAGGTACTTGGTCTTGGCAATATTTAACGAGAGCAAATTGTTGTCCAGCCATTTCATTACCACACTGAAGTCATTATTGGCATTTCTATAAACTTCTTCAGAAGAGTTTGCTTGTGAAATTAATACAGTGTCGTCTGCAAATGTTATAATGTTAGTATGTTTTAGTCGCAAGAGACAAAGGTCATTTATATATATGAGGAAGAGTGTAGGCCCCAAGGTACTTCCTTGGGGCACTCCATATTTGACATTAGCTTCATCACTCAGTAAATTATTAATACTTAACATTTGCTTTCTGTTAGTTAAGTAGCTAGTAAGCAATTGATGTGGAAGGCCACGTACACCTACATTTTCCAGTTTTTTTAATAGTAGAGGCACAGAGACAGTGTCGAATGCCTTCTTTAAATCTAAGAATATTCCTATACACTTCACGCGGTTATCTAAAAGGCTTATTATATTTGAGGTTAGAGATTTTAGAGCATCAGATGTAGATTTATTATTTTGAAAGCCAAATTGGTTTAGGGCTAATATTTTATTTTTCGTTAGGAATACTTTTAGGCGATTGTTTACAATTTTTTCAATGATCTTGGAAAGTGTTGGTAGTAAAGAAATGGGCCTGTAGTTACAGATTTCCTCTTTTTTTCCAGATTTAAATATTGGTATAATTATCGTTTTCTTTAATGAATTTGGGAATATCCCTTGTTGAAAGCAGGTGTTAGTGATTAAAGCAATGGGTTCAGCTAAAATGTTTATATATTTTTTAAAAAATATAGATGTAATTCCGTCCCACCCACATGAATTGGTGTTTTTAAGTGACTTTGTAATATTAGTAACCTCATATATATCAGTTGGATAAAGGTAAAATGAACTACCTTGATAATTATTTTGTGATTGCAATTGTAAAAGTTTACTTTCTGTCATTTGTGTTCTATCGAGTATTTCATTTGCTAGAGTTTCGCCAATATTGGCAAAGTATAAGTTTGCTTGGTTTATCGATTCTTTTGGATGGTGTGTAAGTTCGAGTAATTCTAATGGAATATGTTCTTCTTTTTTCAAATTGCATACTTCTTTGATACAATCCCATTGAACTTTTGTGTTATGTTTATTATTGTTTAATTTATTTTTATAAAATGATCGTTTAGCAGCATTTAAAACTTTTCGACAAGTATTCCTATATCTAATATAACTGATTTTAAGAATAACATTATTGGGGTCTTTACGTAATTTACTATGTAGTCTATCTTTATGTCTTATACATCTAATTAAACCAGGCGTAATCCATCCCTTAATGTTTCTTTTCCTCGATGATAGTTTTATTCTTAATGTATTTGAATTTATTGTTTTAGTAATAGTATTTAAAAATATTTCAGTTGCCTCGTCTGTATTTAAATTTAGTAATAAATCGTTCCAGTCAATACATTTTAATTGGTTAGATATAGCTACATAGTTTATTTTTTCAACATATTTAGTTTGCGAGCGTATGGTAGGTTTATTTTGTAATAGCGAAACAATGACACTTGAATGATCCGTTATGGTCGACTGATAAACTATAGTTACAATTGAGAGTTTAGATTTTACAAAACAATGATCGAGACAGCTTTTCTCTGTAGTAAGATAATTATGTGACGCAGTTAGACCATGCATAGCTAAAAGTTCTAGATAACTATCACATTTAGAAGAATTACAACCATCCTTAGTATCTATATTGAGGTCACCCATTAATATTAAATTAGTTTGTTTAAAATCATTTAAGATTAAATCCAGTGATTGTATAAATTTATCTAAC
The DNA here is from genome assembly GCF_056956725.1 of Heliconius melpomene rosina. Taxonomy (NCBI): domain Eukaryota; kingdom Metazoa; phylum Arthropoda; class Insecta; order Lepidoptera; family Nymphalidae; genus Heliconius; species Heliconius melpomene. The sequence continues at coordinate 16,414,037 of NC_140398.1, forward strand.
TTACTAAATTCTGGTGGCCTATAAGCGCCAATGATATTGATATCTTTTAAACATGCAATAATACAAGTTATTTCACTGGTATTTTGTGGTTCTATTACCGTTACACGCAAGGATTTTCTCATGTACATTACAACACCGTCATTTTTATTTATGTTCCGTATTGTAGAAAAACTTTTAAAATTTGATAATATAGGGAGTTGATTTACCTTAGAGAGCCAGCATTCCGTAAGTATAATAATGTCAAATTCTATTTCTATTTGTTGGAGAAGAATTATAAGTTCATCAAAATTTCTATTAATACTTCTGATATTCTGTGTTAAAATGCGTAAACTGTTATTACAGGTATTTTGTAATGTCCTTTTGCACAGTGCAACGTCACTCGTCATTATTGCTGTACCGACATTGATGTTCTTATCAATATCGGCATTTATTTTTTTTATGTCAAACATTAGTAATGAATTAGTAGTCGATTTTAAAGAAGCAACAGTGATAGAATGACGTTGACTTGCATATAAAGGATGTTACAGAATATTTTAACGCATTTTTATTTTGAGTGTATGGAATATTATGTGTATGAATGAGGTGATTGTGTAATTGTCTAGATGTGTAATTTTTAAATTTGTACGTGTAGTGTGAGTAAATAATATTAAGTCTGCAGCTAATTATATAAACTAAGTATTGGTTAAATATTACTGATAATAACTTATACAAAATAGCAAACATGAACAGTGAGAAGATAAGCAATTTATAACATATAAAAACCCGAACTAGTCACATTGTACCTTCCACTTTAATATGTTCTACTTGTTCCAATGATTTGATGAGAATAGCAGGATCACCATCATTTTTCTTTACAAATATTCTCCCTCCAGATATCCAGTTATACTTAAAGCCGTGCGATTTCCGTAGCTGCCTGGTATGATAAAACAGCCTTTTCGCGTTGGGTGTGAGAAATTCATTTATGTAAATAGGTTCTTTTATATAATGATTACCGAGAACTTTTGTGCTCATTTTTTCATTATGTTTCTTATTATACGATTTCACAAGTTTTAGAACTTCATTACGTATTTCCCCGTTTTTATATTCTACAATTATCGGTTTTTTAGCACCTGACTTCATTCTGTAGCATTGCCTAATACTTTCGTCCACAGTCTTCAGACAAATTGCTTCGTGAATTTTTGTTACTATTTCATGAACATTTTCGTTATCTGTAATGGGTGTAGTTATTTCAATAAATGAACTACGCTGGCTACGCTGCATTTCTTCTATCTGTTCCTCTAAGGCAGTGACTTTATTAGTTGTTTTTATGTAGTCATCTTGAAGTAATTCCAAAGACTTCCTAAGTTCACTATATAGTTCAGTTGTTTGAATCAGTTTATGTTCTATTTTTTCATTACAATTTATAATTTTTTCATTTTGATTTTTAAGTATATTATTCTGTACCTTTAGCTCTTCGATACTTTTAGTGATTTTATCAAATTTTGATTCTTGTCCGGATTTGATAGTTGTAATTAAGAGGTGAATTTCATTCCTTAAATCTTCAAATTCACTGCGTTCTTTGCGCTTCCGCCCAGGCACCAATGGCTCCAAATCAATTTTATTCGAACATGCTAAGTCCGGTTGAGAGGAATATTTACCGTCTTTTTTCGTTGGTGAGCGCTGCATCTCAAAATTTTATATTCACTATGCACTAATGGCTCGTCAATGTAAGGTAAAGAAACCGGTTATATCTGCAGTTGAACGGGTGTTTATTATAAAAGGAGTCTTATAACTTTACTTTAAGATCGATTTTCCTATGAAGATATTTAATTTAAAATTGAGAAATAGACAGTATATTGTGCACACAGCTGATCGGCAGCAAGCTACGCGAAGGAAATGAATTATTTTTATATTACCGTTTAGGGAAGACAAAAAGCAGAGTTCCGCTACGTGTTGAGTGGCGGATCTTAACAACGCGCTATGTATATTAATTAACTAAAATTGACCAAAGCCAAGAAATTAAAATAATCCATACCACGAGTGAGATCGAATCCACGTCCGCAGCTATATACGTCACACGCTATAATTTCATTAGCCAAAAGTCCCAAAAGACTTTAGCTTAGAAATAGAAACTACCACTGCTCTACAAGTTTGCAGTAGACACACGTTTTTGTAAAGCTACAAACTAGTTTCAGTTACGGCTATTGCATTATTAAATAACCGCACGTCTTTAACCTGTTTAACTTTAAAATCACATTTTAAAGTTTTCTATATAAATTATTTAAAATTACTTACTAACACTACACAAGGTCTTGTTTAACATATACTAATATATATCTTTTACGAATTAAATTTCTATTAGTTTGCTCCTACTGTTGTTTTTTTTTCATATATACCTACCATCAAAATTAAATATATTAAAATAATTATCATTTATTATCTATGATTCACTTACACAATGACAACAATGTAAAATAAAAACGACGACAGAATGAATAAAAACTATAGATCATCTAGCGTAGAACAATCAACATCCTGTGTAACGTGAGAAAATATCTGAACAGACTATACTTGATTTGAGGCCAGTCGTGGTGCAGGGGTACAAGAGTGCGAGTGTAAACGCAACGGTGGTGGGTTCTATTTCCACCCGAGTATATGAAATGTTTAATATTTCGGACTCTGATAACGAGGTAAAATTGGCGTTGAGTTTCGTCGGATAGAGGGCCACTGGGATTACCGTTCCACATTAGGATAATTTGTTCCTCAATATCTGTTGAAGTTGAATTCTGGCCTCATATAAATCTTGCTCTTAAATTATTCTGTGTATCAATGAAAATCGCACTAAAGTTCCGTCATTTTCAGAGATTACTCATATTATACATATGTATAATATTTTTATATATTTGAATGTAATATTTAACAAAATGTTACCATCATATAATATTCCATTAGTAAATTGACGAAAATTGGCTCGGAAGTGCCAGCGTGGGTCATCACGATACGTATGATTTCCCTCGCGCTTCCAATTTACTATTTCAGATATGGATTTAATATACGCTCGATTTATTGAAGTCACCTTTTTTCATTATTTTATGGTATTTTCGCTTATTAAAAAGAAAACCAGCTCTACGCTGTATCCCTCATGTAGTAGAAGGAGCCTAGCCTAGTGTAAGACAGTCCGCTCCCCACTGTTTACTGAATTCTGGGGGCATCTCAAGTCAAGTTTAAAATAGGAAATATCAATATCATTCCAGAAATATATTCAAAAATGAAATATCATTCCAGAAGGCCACTTGTGGCGCACGGGGAGCATCTTGCGACTGTAAACCTGATGATATGTTGTGGGTTTCATTCTCACTCCAAATGAAATATTATAGGTGATCCCTGAGCCGGAAGTGCCTTAATGGGAACCGAGAGTCTTAACACTGGGTTTCCAGGTTCCTTGCTGGACACAGCATGAAGCTAAAAAATACAAAAGAATTGTTACTAAAGAAAAAGAATTTAAAAGTCTTTGGAAGTGCTGAAAAACATCACTATCGGTTCATCATATAAAAAAAACTATCAATCGCGTACAGTGCAAGTCCATTTGTTTGTTAACTCCGAGTGCGGCTGTGGGTCAACTGAAAGAGATTGGTTATTCTCTCTGGGGGCATGTAACAGAGTATATTGAAAAAAAAAATAGGAAAAAACGAGACAAAAACTACGTGTGTTGACTTTGACTACACGAACAATTGTATTTTTCTATGACTCAGGTAAAGCTTGTCGAAGCCTTGATTTGTTTTGACTCTAATAAACCTTAGACAGGGTCTAACGAAATACGCGATGGTTATAGGTTCGATATCAATGTTATATATTCACTTATTTTTTGTTGTTTAAAAGATACTCGCCCGATTCCTACTCAGATGAATGAATATTTTCGTTTCTCCACTCTGATTAGACTAAAAGCCTACTACTAGTCTAGCCTAGTCTAGTCTAGGTGTTTCTGAGCACTACGTTCCCTCTACCTAACCTGCCTTATGCAGGATACAGCGCGAAGTTATAAAAATACTAATTCTTGTATAAATCAATGTATACAATGTTTTTTTTTTAATTCATCTGTCTCAAACAAACTAAAATTAACATTAAACTATTAAAATATTTAGATAATTCTGTATCCATAAATTAGAAATGACTATTTATTTTATCTCTGAAGCAACACAAATTTGGAACTTCCAGTATAGTTATTAAACGCAGTTGTTTCTTACACATGTAAGTGTAGTGGAATACAAACTTTATATAATAATTCTCTACCCCGTCTCTAAATCTAAATAACTTTACCAAGAATCCGCGAGCGTGCCATGTGTCACTAATGTTCGAAGTTTCAAATTGTAATATAAAATTAATGGCCGTTTATATCTAGATGGAGTAATAGAAAATGTGATTTTTTTGTGTTTTATCGTCTGTCAGGCGGATTTGGGATAACGTAGTGATAAATCACTGATACAATAGTTTCTCTAGGTTCCGATTACGACAATTAACTACTTATATGATTTCGTTACTCGGATACTGTTATAAGTTAATTTGTCATGCTAATATTTTCTTAAAGGATATGCACCTATGCAGAATGAACCTAGTGCCAAGGCACTCTATTCCTCGGCTTTCACTAGAATTGGTCATATTGCGTGTTGAATGGTGGGACGTAACATCGTGTTTGTCTTGCTAGAGCGAGAAAATGAAAATAATTTATTCCTCTAAATAGGAATCGAACCAAGAACCGTCGCGTTTACAGTCTCACTGCGCCATTACGACCTCAAATAATACTACTACTAATTTATGGGCAAACTAACATATTATATTTAATTGGTTCTCTAATAAAAATACTCCGAGACCAGCAGTCCTATAATATTAAATGAAAATGATGATGTTTTTTCGTTCCATTAACTCAATTACTCGCCACATTTGCTACATGTAATTAAATGTTATCGGAACTAGCTTTCTTCTTTCGTAGAACTAAATCTGTCATTTCCTTCGAATTATATAAATTGTTTAATGAGAATTTTATGGTCTAAATATTAAAGGTTTTTTTTTGTCAAAGATCTTGCTTGTATTTTCGCGGTTTTAACACATCGCGTTATCTTTAATAGTTCCTGCGTTTACTATCAAATTTGTTGGTTTAAAATTTTATTTTTTTACAGTTATTCAACAGGAGTTTTGTTATACAAAAGAAATAGAGAAAGAAAAAATGCCTATTTCCACTAATTACAACTTTCAGATTTAACTTTCTCATAATATTTTAACTTATAACTAAGACGTTGAAATTTCTCTATAAAAGATTACTTGTAGTGATAATAAATAATAAAGCTTTTGAACTACTCTGTTATTAGAAATTTTTCAATACTTTTATAGAGCAAATAAAAATTTTAAATTTTTCACTGGATTTGAAATCATAACACTTAAATAACATAAGCTGCATTCTGCTTATTAAATTATTATTTAAATGTAAATATTCTGTTTTAATTAAATATTTTATTGCCACAAATATATGTTACTTTATAGCTATTGGTGGACATCTGGTGTTCGTCGGCTGGTGAACCTATAAACTTTTTATATTCCTTTTACGAGAGCTAGTCTTACTGTGGAGAGGAGCCGGAAATGATCTGCGAATTGAATATTCCTTTTTTCCTTTTTTTTAAGATCTCTCTAGCAATTTATTTTAAAAACATTCAGAGTACGAACGATTTTCCTCTTCTTTTGGTTTATATATTGTTTTTTCGCTATTTATAAATGGTATTTGTCTCTTTTGATTCTTTTACTTACCGTGTCTCTCCTAGTTGCCCGTGTTTTAAACACGCTTTTGAGCTATTAATAGATTTTAAATGCTAAGGCAACGAACCCACGACCGAAGTAAAACTTTGCAGTTATTACGAAATAATATTATCTGCACACAATACGTTCATTTTAGATCCCCTTGGGTCTGATAATACAGATACGTACATTTTTTTGTACGAATCTATATTATCAAACCCAAGGGCATTTTTGTATTCCATGGAGCGGCGTAGAATGAGGCTGTAAAAGAAAACGTTTTGATTAGAAATACGTGACCGAAATCGTAAGCATTGTAAAGTATACGATTATAACGCACCTAATCCTGAATATTTCATATGCCGAAATATTTTATGAAATGCCTTAATTTAATAAAAGTAGGGCGACTCGGGTGTACTGTGCTACCTCTTAATACAATTAGGAGCCTATATTGTCAAAATGTAGGTAAATGAGTAAAATTTATAAGTAAAGATGGCGTATTTGTGAATAAATGTCATATAACCGTATATGAGATTTATTGTTAATGGCAATACAGTCTGGAATTCTGTTTGATTAAGATAAAATGTGGTTTTAGTGTCACTGTATGTGGACTTAGTTTAAATTTAGATTTTATACTTTATTTTTATTAGCTTAAAGTTTCAGTTAATAGTTTAGTCTTCAAGTTTTTTTTCTAGGGTGTGTAGGATAGGCAAAAGGTGAAAAAGGTATTTTCCGCGAGCATGGGGCTTGTTGGTTTTCGAAACCCAACTCCACAATTCTTTGTAATTGAACTCACAATCATTTTAACAGTGCCACAATTCTTAACAAAAAAAAGAGTTTGATGATGTATCCCACATATAGCAGAGAAGGCAGAGAGAATTAAGTTTTGTTAAATCCGTTCCATACTCTACTTTCCAATGATTTTTTTAAAAAAATTGCGTGTTGAGTGGCGGAACTCAACACTCTGCGCTTTATCTTGTTACCAGAACGAGAAATATTAATTTATCCCTCCGAGTGAGTGAGTGAGTTTTTAACAAAATAGATAAAATTATAAGCTGCCGTCTCTTGGGGCGTTTCACAAACATTTGCCGACATTACCAGAACAAAAACATTCAATTACAATTCACCTTTTGCCTCGACATAACGTAATAACGTTTTAATGGTTCGTTTTGCCGTAATTGCCTCCACATTACTTTTTAATACTATTTCTACCTAATGTGCCCTTTTTTAAAATAAACATTAATGTGCTTTTTATTTTATAATGGAAGTTTGATATTATTTCATTTTGATCCTTGTGTTTGTTGGTTGAATTAATTTTCGTTAATATAAACTGTTAATCAGCTTAAAATTATTATATTCAATTGTAATGTTGTTTTTTTTATTCAGCTTCACGCTGTACCACGCAGCAGGCTGCTGCTGCAGGATAAGCACAGGGAGCGTAGTGCTAAGTCACATCGCTCCCCACTTTCCTCCGAATTCTGGAGGGTTATTAATTGGCGGAACTCAACAAAAATAAAAATATTAAACACTTCATTTGCTTCAGTGAGAATGAATTCTACAACCAGTGCCCCTGCGCCATAACTGGCCTCATAACTTTTGTTACTTTAAAGATTAAAGACTATTATAGTTTTGAAAAACTTCTAAGCTTAAGTTAAGCAAAGTTTTCAACAACATCCTTACAGACAAATATATTGAAATAGACAAAATTAATTATAAGTGTACTAAATCTTAAGACAGAACGATGAAGAAGTAAACTTAACTTATTCACTTAACTCTACTATACTTTCTTAACACTACTACTATATCAATTAACGAATGTAAATAAATGTTAATTTATCGAAAAAAAATAACTCCTCCTTTCTATTATACAAAATAATGGTAACTCATTGATAATAATTCGATTCAATGCATTAAATATACAATTTTTCATCAATCTTTTCTTATAACGTTATCATGTAAAATTCTCGTACGTAAACCGACTTTACGGACAAGAAGCAATTTTTTGTTTCTTCCCTTTATTTTGCCTGTTGTTTGACTCTAAAAAGCTTGATGTTACCCGCATGGTGAAGTTATGAACCGTATATCATTATGCTGGTACTTTTTATTACTTTAGTAACAAAAGTAAATATTGTATTACGTAGCCCATATGTAAAATTACACCATAAATAATTTTAATATGCATGACTAATAGGTTTAAATTGTTTAGCTCATATTACCTACGAAAAATGCAATATTGAGATTAGAAACATTGTCATAGAGCAGTTTTCATTATTAGAGTAGGCTAAGAACTGCTGCTGAGGCCAGAGATGGGACAAACGGAAATGAAAATATTATATATTTCGTTCCCACAAGTGGAAATCGAACCCACAACCGTCGCGTTTACAATCGCATAATTGTGCCTTTGCGCCAGGACGGACAGCTTCACTATTTTCTTCACCTGCAATGATTTTTATATGGAAAGGACAACGACTTCTGGCGAAAAGTGGAGAGCGAAGTGTTTTGACACAAGTTTCTCTATGCCTGCGTGAAGCTATATAAACAATAATATAATTATAATTAAATAATTAAAATATAGATTGATGTATGTATTTATATCTATCCACTTAACACTTTACGAATCGATTTAATCGTCATGATAATATGTAGTGCAATACCGCTGAGATATCTACTGGATATGTATACGGATATATTTATTATAACTTTTATCTGCTATCTTCATTATGGTAAAAGTTTTAAAATATATTTAGTATTGACAATATTTTCATTATAAGTGGTTAAAATAAATGGATATATATAAAATCGAAAGGTCACTCACTCATCACGAAATTTTAGAAACTACATGTGCTAGGAATCTCAAATTTTGCATAGGAGTTACTTATAGGACGTAGGTGCTCGCTAAGACGGGAATTTGCAATATTCCACTTCTAAAGGGTTGTTTTTGGGGTCGAAAGTTTGTATGAAACTTCGTTACTCAAATTTTGCATGGAGGCGTCACTTATAGGACGTAGGTACTCATGGAGAAATTAATAATAACGTAGTTCACGCGGTTGAAGCCGCGGGCGGGCCGCTAGTACCCTATAAATGTAGAAGTTACACATTTATGGACAATATTAAAAATTAGCTTTTCTCATATTTAATGATTAAAAACAACTGCGCCTCGGCTAATTAACTGTTTTCTTTTTTCATTTGCAAAAAATATATTTATTTGTATCTAAATTCATTATATTAACGATATTCAAAGACAACCTTTTAATTATTTTCATTTTCTTTTCAGGTATGTCCCGCTAACCAGAGTTTAATTATTTACTTAAGTTATTGTAAGTATATTTGTTCTTTTTCTTCTTCCTCCTGGCAGTAATTCTAGCGTTTGCAACGGGATGCCTTCGTGCTCAACCTACTGTACTGTGCACGGTCTTTAACAATGGCTCTCAAGTCCTGCATCACGACATCCCACCAGCGCTTGCTTGGGCGTCCGAAACCTAGGCACTTTCATCCGACTAGTACCGACCAACCGAATAGTTCCTAAGAAGGCCAGACCAACGTGGTGGCGCAGTGTGACATGCCACTCGGGGAAAAAAATATTAATATTCAAATTACATTTCATAACTTGTTTTAGTAAAACAAAGAAAAGAGTTGAGTTACGTCACTCAACGTGCCTTTCCTCAAAAATTGGACAGAAAGCATACGGGAGTGTCTTTATATCAAACCTAGTGCCTACCTGCTGTAAGCGTGAAGCTGAAAAAAATACATACAAAAGTAAAATATACAAAATTTCTACTGTATATAACAGCTTTTTTTATTATAATGCAAAGTAAACTACTCTATAATTATTCATTTAGCTATGTCATACTAGTAGCGACATGTCCATTTAGTTTAAAAGCCAAGGACAAGCTCTAAGCATTTGCTGTAAGTGCCGATATTAAAATTTTGGCGACGGCCCAAAATCTGTACACAAAAGGTCCATTCCCAAAATAACGGAAGGAAAACGTAGCTACCTTATGTATAGGATAGTCTTGTCTGATACTTAAGCATATTTATTGTCCGGAAGTTCTAAGTTCAAACCCTGTTTGAAGAAAATATTAGACGGTTGATCATATGATGAATCATTATAATTTAATTATTCTCATTTCCCTGCCCTGTACCTATAGCAAGCGTAGCGTTGTGTTCCGCCACTAATCACTAAATGTCTCCAAAATTGGGCGGAATGTAGAGTGTTATAACATTAAGTTCCCTCTACAACCCTGTTAGGCGTTAGGGAAAAAAATGTAAACTACATACACTTACATTTCTTTTGAAATAAAAAATCTTTTGCTTGTCCAAATAAATATTTTATTCTAAAAGTCTTAACATCTGATTCATATGATAGAAATGTTCTCAACATAATATAATGACCTGATTAATATAAATTCTCACGTACGAACTATTCAGCGGAGTCGGCTAAAATTCTCTTTGAGCGGGCTTTGAGGCTTACCACATTTGCACGAATTGAAGCCTAGTTTTGTTTAGACCAAGTTTTAATGTTTAATGCTTTAGAACTTTCAAAGTGTTTTACTGATTATGTGTATGTAGAATAAATTGCAAATGCAAGAACTACGTTTTTGCTCGTTCTATCCCGCACTTAGCAGGGTGGAAAGAGCGAAAGAAATGAACATGTTAAATACTTCATTCCCTTACAGTCACACGCGTGAAGCCTCGATGTCCCCCAAAAAAACTAGAATATAATAAAAATAGTGTATTACATCATTATAATGTGAACATGCTATGAACAACATAATTTTTAGTAATGTCACTTTCACACTTTTAATCGAGGGATAGTTAGTGCATGTCATCTTGAGTTAAATATTTGTGTTCAAAAATTATAAACAAAAAGTAATAGAAATAATTCATTAAAAATAACAAACTAAAAATTTTCTAAGTAAATAAACATATAACGTGTAAATAACTACTACATAAATATGTTCATAATACATATGTACTTAACTACCACTAAAGCCGTCGTGGTGCAGGATTATAAATGTGCAACTGTAAAAGCGATGGTTGCGGGTTCGAATCTCACGCGAGAGAATGAAATATTTAATATTTTAATTTTCTTCGGTGTCGGCAAAGCATGGCGTTGAGTGCTGCCACTCAACTTTGTATGCCTCAATTATTTGGCGAAAAATGGAGGATAAAGGTGTACTAATAGGGAACAGAGTATCTTAATAGTACCAGGTTCCCTTTGCTTACCCTATGTGCTAAGTGCCGGATACAGCGTGAAGTTAAAAAGAAACTCATTATAGAAAATCGAACCCACAACCATCACGTTTATAAACAGACGCTATCCCGCGCCATAAAGGCTTCAATTACTTATATCATAGCAACAAATATAGTACAGAAACCTTTCACAATTACTCACATTAACGAAAGCCTTCGATTGGCTATGTAATGTCATCGGAGGCAATTTCGTTAATGGCCCCATATCAACAGCCTATCTGTTGATTAGGGCACGTCTGCCTGAGACGAGATGTAATCTTATCAAGACAATGTGCTAGTACTGAGTTGAAAACCTTCATTTTCTAGTAAGAGCTTATTTGTTATTTATAGGTCTTTTTGTAGATAATTGTAACTTTGCCTTGAAGGAACCGGAACATCGTAGGCGCAAAGTAGGAAAGGGAGTGTTATAACACTAGGTTGCACTACTACTGTTAGTTAATACTTAATATGTTAAAACAAGAGAACATGTCGTTTTGATTGTTTTGGTTAGACTTCCATTTTCATTATCGATAGAATCCTCTTCGACTGGAGGCTGCCACTTTCGTTTTGTCTGTTACTATGCTGTATCTTTTGAACGGTATCACATCCTCACAAAGTTTCACATTTATAATGTTAATAGGTATAATGGATTATCGATAATAGTCTTTTCTTATATAAAAATTACTTAGAACTAGTCGTTGTAGATAACCTTAGAGGTAGCCTATGTCCTGCACCGGGCCTCATAAAGCTGAAATAGATAACAATCAAGAAAATGCTTTAATTTCAACTAAAAATGAAATGTTACGTAACACGTACGTGTCACGTAAACGTGGTGAAATGTTAAATAGCAATTCTAATGTAACGTTTGTAATTTGACATCAAAGTATTGACCTTCGCCCTCGTCCTCCGCGTCTACGTGCTCGGTGCTCCTACGCCTGTCCCTTTATAATGAGTGGCTCGGGTCTCACCGCACTCACTTTGTGAATGCTTATACAAACCCTGTACAGAGATGAAAGTCCTATTTAGTAACAAACTATTTCAATTCGTGTACTTGTTTGTTGGTACTGAATAATTAAAAATATATAACAAACGGGCTTGAGTTTTGGGTATTTTGTCAAATTTGAATTGTATTACTGTTATCAGATGCTGTTGATTTCATAACTCTATTAACGTTTAAATGATTAAACTGGCACCAATGTCTTTAACTATTAAACACCCATCAAAGGAGCTCAGTAAAGTAATCAATGGCTGAGCGGCACGTGTTGCGGTCTTTAGCGATTTAATGAAATATCAACATCTAAACTGTACTTCATTTCATACAAAATGAGTATGGATGTATATTTGACATACAATCCTGAAATTGGTACGGAACCCTCGGTATGCGATTCCTACTCGCATTTGTCCGGTGTTTTTTTCGTAATTTTACGCAATCGAGTTTTTTGGATTTTAATATTTATTTTTTTTATTTATTAAACTTCACAAAATATCTATTATATATCGTTTTATCAAATGCTGATAATTGAAGTATACAAAGCAAGTGTAGCGAGCGCTCCCTACGGGACGCTATATTGATTGGTACCCATTTGTTTCTTGTTAAACGGCACACGAATAAGCGTAACGTACGAGATAATTGACAGAGACGAACAGGGCCGCCGACCTCGTGACACAGCGCCACATCCTTTGATGCTCTGCCAAAAATCAGATTCACTTGTTTTTGTATTTACAATTCTGGAGTTTTTCTTGTCTTGTCTTTGAGGCTTAAGTCAGAAGGCTTCAGATTATAATGGAAATGGTTGTGTTTAATATACATGAATGCCTTGAGGTACAAGAGGTCAAAAGGGGACCTCGAAAGATTTTATTATAATAATGATAAATAATAGATATGTATGAAAATATGTAGTATATCCATATCCTACATGATAATTTCGGATAAACAAAAAATATTTCTACCTACCTCATTAACATGGTTTTAAGATGACCCAGAATGATTATACAATTTTAATATTTTATCATCTATATATTAATATACTTATATATTTACTGCATATTAAACTAATTAAATTTTAATAGATTTTTTCAATAAAACGTTGACAATATTAAATTTTGAAACGTTCAACAATAGTTTTAGCTACAATAAGGCGCTTATTATTAGTACTAGAGTAAGCCACGTCTAAACACCCAACAAAGGAGCCCAAAATGTAATTAAGGCTTCCGTGCGACCAATCAAATAGAATTCAATTAAAAGTCGAAAGGTGGAACAGGTTAGTGAAATAAGTTAAATTGCACCAACGTTGGTATTGGCAAATGTGATAGAGCTATTTGCATACGGCTTGGGCGAGTAATAAGTTTTGTTTGAATTGATGTTCGTATTCATATTCGTTTTCTTGTAATACACTAAAGAGTATTTCTAGAGTATGTTTACGATATAGAAGGGTCGATGGAGTTAAACTAGTGATAAGACACTCCGTTCTCCACTTTCCGGCCATTCATTGCGTCTAGAGTGGCGGATTTTAATGCTGCGCTTTCTCTTGTTACCGCGCCAAAAAATATATATTTCCTGAATGGGAGTCGAATCCACAACTGTCGCATATATGTACATTGTTTCGCTACCCCATGAAGGTCTCAATGTACCAGTATTTCATATGAAAATTGATTTAGTATATGTAAATTTTGGGCGCAACCTTCGTGCTGATTATTTGTTATGTAAATCAGATATTATTATCAGAGTTAAATTGAGTTTTGTTCCACTTTGATGTAAATATTAAGATATGTTTGCTCTCTACGTAGAGATTAGGTTTAATATTTAGTAAATATCACATGAAAGGAATATTTTATTACATATTACGAAGCTTTTGTGCAATATCAGCCGTATGAAATAGACAACAAATGGAAATTATATTTGAATTTATTCTGTTTCGTGCGTAATACGTATATTATGATTTAAATATGGATCTACTGGATTTGGTGACGGTAGATTTAAATACAACTCGATGAGAAAACTTTTGGGTATGCTTTCACATATCTTTGATTGTAGTACCGAGTTAACATGATAGAAAATAAAGAGATTTTTTGAAAATTCTGCTGATGAGGCTGTCGTGACGCAGGGGCATAAACGTGCGAAGGTTGTGAGTTCGATTACCACTCGGAGGAATGAAATATACACCCTGGTAACCAGGCAAAGCGCGGCGCTAAGTTCCGCCACTCAACATGCAATGCAATGAAAAATGGAAGTGGTTTGAGTTTTATGCGATACAGATTGTCTTAACCATAGGTGCCAAGGTTTTCTTAACTACCCTACTATGAAATTGATATAGAGTTAAGTAAATGATATGGCAAGCATGAAAGCATTCTAAATTACTTACAGCAGATACACTACACAATAAAACTATTTAATATTTGTGAGTCACAGAAGTCTTATCGAATAATAATGTCATTTTGCTTTTAAATATTAAAGTAGAAGCGGATCGGTATTGTCACAGGCGTATTTCATTGAATATTGAAAGGACTAAAAAGTCGCAAACGTCAGAACGTCTCCGACCTAAGCTGTTAAAGTTAAGCGAAGAAAATGCCTTTATACGAAAAGTGGAAATTATGAAAATGATTTGGAAGGCGCGGCAAGTGTGTCATTAAAGGAATTTATTTTCGAGCCGAAGGGTGTTTGAGTGGGCGCGCGTTGTTACTAAGTGCCATTACGGTAGAGATGCCATCTTAGATTTAGTTGATGGACAGTTGGTTTCAAACAATCTATTTTCTGTCACCTGCTGTTCGGAGTTTCATGGAGTCATCAATATGCTGTTAGGTATTATCCTATTCCTCTAAAGAACAGAAATAATTTCTATCTAATTCTATAACTTGCATAAACTTCCTAATTAAAGTATTCAGATTTTTTAAATTATAGTATTTATTATACATACATTTACGATACTGCGCAATAAAATACGTCGATACAACATGTATAAGATAAGATACGAGGATAAAGCCACTGGGAATGCCTATACGCCACATTATGATTGAAATCAACTATTGTCACACTATTAACATTTCTCTATCAAAAGCATTTAAACTATCTATTCATAATTTGTTAATAAATATATTATTATTATTTTTAATTATGTATTTTTACTTTTGATGTATTTTCTTCAATTACCTAGATTTATCCTGGCTCTGGTAACGAAGTAAACATAGAATGCCTTCAGAATTCGGCGAAAGTGAAGGACGAAAGTCTTAATAAGAACGGAGTGTCTCAATGTTAGGTACCTAATTTGCATATATCAAAGTCTTTATGGATGTATCTCGCATATACATGCAAGATAATTGATAATACATTTATAGGTAATGTACTTTGGACAATAGATATCTAACACGGTATATAGGTATATTTTTATATGTAGGTATATTTTCATATTGATATACTAAATTATAAAACGTATTTTGTTAAAAGGAAAACAGGACAGGAAAAATGAAAAGGAAAGAAATTCTTAATTTATTTAATTTACTTAATTCCTTGTTAAAATTATTATGATGTCCTGTAACCTCTAACATAGGGACACCCTATTTGGGATAAAAATTGAGTAATACAGTCTGTATTGGCTATAGGTTCCAGTTACAGAGCGCACTTAAAGTTCGTCTGTATATTACAGACAGTTTAATAATTTTTACCATTCGTGACTTTTTATAGCTTTCTTATTAATTTCAATTTATATTAAGCTATTAGTTTAATTGTTGTCCATTATCGTAATATATATTTTTTATGTTAATGCAAGAAGAAAATAGAACAGAAAAAGAAATTACGAGCTTTCTTATTTTTGATTTTACTTACCTATATACGGGGTGTCAGCTGGCAAAACAAGAGAAACTTTGCTATACTTTCACCAAACGGATGAAGAAAAGACATTTATTTTACATATTATAAACATTGCTACGTGTGTTATCCTATATCCTATCCTATCCTATCCTATATCTTATAAAACAAAGTCGCTTTTCGTGTCTGTCTGAACTTTCTAACTCTTCTTCTTCTAAACCACCCAACGGATTTTTATGCGGTTTTCACCATTAGGTCGAGTATTTTGCAGGGAAGGTTTATATATACTTTATTATTTGTACATTCTTATGTAAATTAACATAAATACGATAAATGTGTCTAAAGTCCTATCCGTTGAGACACTTTCGCGCATGCGCTGCTTTAATGGTAAGTCGTACATGAAAATAATGTACTGGAGTATTGTTCCTCTTAATAAGATCTACAAAAAAGTCCGCGAGAGCATATTTTTATATTTTAAGAATAACGTGTAGTGATCATATTTCTGTCTAAAAATAGTAATTTCAATATATTTTTTATTGTGAGGTATATTTTTCCATAATGGTATTAATCCTTATCCTTCAAAATACTTTATTAATTTTCTACGTTAAACGAAGATAAAATTTGCTTTTTACACTATTTCGAAATTGCGAGTAGTATTAGAGAAAAACGCATTTAATTGTTGACACATCACGCCGTTGACTCATCAGCTGTGCCGACTCAAGTTTTACTTATCCCTTACTCTCAGCATATAAATAAGTATATTAGTTACGTTGGCCATTTAATGTAGATCAAAACTGTCTTTTACTGTTTTTTCATTTTAATAAGTACTTTAGAAGTTGTTACAATATCAAAACATCCTTGCTGCGAAACGCGCCCCGCGACGTTTTGCTTATACAAGCGCGTCATGAGCAGTCATCGGTGGTTCAGTGGTAGAATGCTCGCCTGCCACGCGGGCGGCCCGGGTTCGATTCCCGGCCAATGCATTCTATTTAATTTTCCTCACAGGCAGCCACGTAGTGCTTGCTTTTCATCAGGGACAGAATACCCTCTTAAGCATTAACCACAAGCTCGAAAAAAAAAACCCGCCTGCCTGTATAGCAACGAAGATTTAGATGCGTTTGCACGTATTGGATAATCGGAGTTGAATGTATTATTTCAGCGCGATATATTTGGTTTAATATTTTTTGTAGTAGTTATTAGTAGGTAGGCTTTTGTTTATAATTTCTTCCGTTTAAAAATAGTCATTTAACTATCTAAAAATGGTCATTGAAATATATTTTAATAAGTACTTGAAAAGATTAGTAGCACAGATTTAAAATTTCGGTACCTACTAAAAATCCTTGGAATCCTTTAAGTGTAAAACAATTGGAAAATCCTTATTGAAACTACGAAAATGCGGATTGCATTAGGGTTTAATTAATTTTCACATTATCTTAAGTGCTTTGCAAACATACATTATATGAATAATCCAGTAGTAAAAGCGGGCGAAGCCGCAAGGGGGTCGCTAGTTTGAATATAAAACCATCTAAGCAGACCTCAAAAGAGAGTAAGCGAAGAAAAGCAGTGTCTTGTAAGCTAACAATTCAATTTATTATTGTTATATAGTTATGTTCATTTATCTCTCTAGTGTTAAGACACTCTGTTTTTCACTTTTCGCTCATTTTAGATGCCTTGTATGTTAAGTAATGGAATTCAACATCTATCGCATGTACATTACGATTTTACTACGGCAGCTTCTTTTGTCATAATGTTTCAGAAATATATGGCGTAAATATAAATTGTAATTTGTTATAATATAATAGGCAGAGGGAACTGGGAGAGGAACTGTTAAAACTGTCCGTTCCCATTGAGACGTCACCCACTTTCCGTCGTATTCTGGAGGCTTTGCGTTTTGAGTAGCTAGTAGGAACTCAACTTAAATATTTAATTTCCTCGAGTCGAACCCACAACGCGTCGCAGGACTCGGACTCTAATTCAATTATAACAATACATTTTTTTAAATATACGTATATACGTTTCAAATGTCATGTGACATTAAGAACTCAGTTGTCTTAACCATCTCAATAACAATTACCTTAATTTTCACACATATGACTTAATTGCTGTCATCAAACTTTCTGATGGTGGCTTTACAAAGTTTTATTTGATATATATTAATAAGATGTAAATGAATTAAGTAAAGTAAATACATACATATGTCTTAAGCTGTGACAACTGGTACATTTTTTAATATATATGTACCTATGACACATTCTAAGGAACCGAGGTAGCTCTGGCACTCTTCTGGCAGAAGGTCCCGTTGGCCATAGGTTACATCAACGAAATGATTGACGTAATCATACATGACGATGTCATATAATACAGACTGTAGCCTTCTTCCATATATGGATTACTCAATTAAATGTAATTATTCAGTTCGAACTAGTAATTCTTAGATAAACGATTTCTTCAGTTTAGTTCTAGTCTAATATTGTCAATTAGTGTTGATTCCTAGAGGAAAGTCAGCCCGAGAAATTAGTGGTTCAATTGAGTTGTATCTCTACTTTAATTGCAAATGAAAGACGAGGGGTGTGGGACGGGCACAACGGTCAGGTCTAACAATAGAATTTAATTAGTTTTGTTAAGGATGTGATATATTTATTATTTTAAGCCGCTTTGATGACTTGCCGGGTGCTTAACATTTTGAATATTGTAAAGCACTTTGAAAATATATATAGTTATTTTTAATTTTACACTATATCCCGCAGAGCAAGATAGGAAAACAAGAGTTTCTACCGATTTTTCGACGAAATTAAAACATAATTAATAAATAATAATTCGTACTCCCAAGTGGGAAACGAACCCATAATCGTTGCGTTACACTCACACAAATTTATGAACGAATCAAAACTCTAATTTCAAATGTTCTATTAAAGAATTTTATATTTTTAATGCAGTTATTTTTATACACTTGACAGTAGAATATCCGACGAGACGTTGGTTCGGTTGGCATGACGAGTCGACTTGAAAAGTTCTCTCAACAAAGAAAATGTCTTCCGACTTCATTCCAAGTTATATTTTTAGATATTTATTTCTAAAATTTTGTTACAAATCTTTTGATATGAGATAAAACATACAATGGTTCTCAGTGTTATTATACTGATAGCGATTTTGAGAATGTTTCTTTAGATATTTCTCCGGTTTGGTTAAGAGTCAAGTATGGATGTGTGTTGAGTGGTGAAACTCAATGTCGGCACCAAAGCGAAGAAATGAAAATATAAATTTTAATATTAGTAATAACGTGCCCTTTTCTTCAAATGAATTGAATTTAAAAAAAGGATTTTACATATAAAAGGTTTTTTAACATTTTTATATATAAAATTGTTTATTGCTTAAAACAAATGTTCTTTGTATAAACATTTACTTTCTTATCAACAATAAATCATATCAAAGTCATTTTACAAAAGATCATAAAAAATACTCCTTATTTTATATTTATTATATTATTGTGATAAAACAGTCATTAAAAACAAATTGTACGCCACATACATCGAAATGTAACTTTTGGAATTATTTGTTGTTGTTTTTTATAAGTATTGGCTACGCATTGCGAAAATCATAGTATCGATAAAAATCTAGATAATGTAAAATAAATATACGTTGAATCTCTGGAGGTCAGCTGTGACGCAGGGGCACGAACGTGTCAATGAATATTATGAAATGTTTAATATTTTCACGGTAATGATCTGGTAAAGCGCGGCGTAGAATTTCGCCAGTCAATAAGCAATGCCCCCAGAATTTGGCGTAGAGTGGGGAACGGAGTGTCGTAACACTACGTTATCAAGTTCCTACTGCCTAACGAACGAAATTAAACAACACTGTTCAATTTTTCATGAACTTGACATAAACAATAGATAGATACATTCCGTATCTGACACCCGACAAATTCATTCTATGTCAGTACACTCGTACATATTTACTTGTAGTAGTACAAGAGCATGCATATAGAATCGCGATTGTAATTTACATTCACAAAGCAAAGCTAAATTGGATTGTCGGGGCGCAACGTTTCATTCAAATCGGACTTAACAGTCGCTTGTTTTGTCATAAAAAATATTCTCGAAAAGATTCCACGTTGAATATGTTACCTATATATAAGGTAAAGACATAACGGTAGGTTTTATTTTCTTAGGGATTAGTTTACCGTCCGTACCATCCGTTCATTTTCAGCCAAATTTTCGAGGCATTCCGTGTTGCGAGGCGGCTTGTTACCATTAAATGGAAATATTAAATATTTCATTTTCTCGAGTGGGAATCATACGCACAACCTGTCGCCTTTACAGTCGCAAGCTTGTGCACCTACGCCACGACCGGTCTTATAGACTTTAATGGTAAATAGACTTGTTTTTGGATAAATTGAATCGCTACCACCCTTTTCAAAATATAGACTGTTATAAGTAAAAAATCTAAACTTTACGCGGTAATTATTGTTTTGAACACTAATAGCGTTTCTTTCAAATGATTAATGGTGTATATTTAGCGATAATCCAGTTTTAAAGTTTTATTTAAAATGTATAAAAAATCCCAAAATCAAAGATCTTACTTACAACATTATTATTATCGCCTCTCCCAGTTTTCATTACGGAAATACAGCCAAGTTTGAACTTTCAAACTTTCGAAAAACTAGATCGTAGCTCAAATTCTTTGATGAACAAGCTTTCGAGGGATTCTTTTTTTGTTTCGTCAACTTTTAATTTCGTTCCTGCATTTCTGTTGGGATTCGCAACAATGCCAGTGTTTTGCTATGGACTGATATTACAAGTTACGATGATGCAGCAATGTTTCACGTACGGCATATCCCTCCTATACATTTCGAAATTAATTTTGAGTTTTACTTTTCAACAGCTGATCTTGTTTGTTTAAATAAATCTATACTAATATAATAAAGCGGAAGAGTTTGTTTGTTTGTTTGTTTGTTTGTTTGTTTGAACGCTAAGATCTCTGGATCTACTGGTCCGATTTTCATTGTTTTTGTTTTGTATAAAAGCTGCATTCTTCAGAAGTGCTATAGGCTATATAACATTACATTACACATATATACTAATATATTTTAAAGTACATTCTAATTTGACATGCAATTTATTCTGCCATGTTAATAACAACCGTCGTTGCTACGCGACCGCTACCGCGACGTTTTGATATTCATCCTTATGAAAATAAACATAATAGTCACTTTTAGCATTTTATCTAGATTGAAATTATAGTTTACTGTGTAACATACTAATAAATAATTAAGGAGATGTCACTGATTCCAAATGACCTAGCCACCTAACGGGCGGCACAGTATGAACGACGCGAACGGGCAGATGACGTTGACGGTTTTATGAATTTTCATACATTTTCGAACTTTATTTGTTGTTTATAATTAATTTAAAATACACTTTGATTCTCTTCTTATTTTATTTGATATTGCCCGCTAAAATTATCCTACTTAATAGAGAGAAATGTTTAGTTATTTCGTAGAGTCGATATCTATGTACGCACGTACGGAAAACTTTAGGTACTTTTTCTAATATTAAGAATACCTATCCTTTAGTTACTTTTAATCCTTTTGTTAGTTCATTTCAATAACTCAGATAATTTTTTCTAATAATGTGTATCTCTACTTATTATTCTTTTTGATTATTTGAGCTTATATTTTCTTACTAATTCTATTGAGAATTGAAAATAATTTCATGAATATATTTAATAAATATTCTTATAGTTGAAGCAGGCGTAGCCGCGTCCGAGTCCACTAGTATGTATATAAAACTGAGTGACTGGCAGAGAAGTATAACTGTAACAACGCAGCGTCGATTGATGAAATTTAGCAAATAGATTCCTTGGGAAATATATAGACGCAATAATAATTATTTTCTCGAAATTCCTACGGTAACACAAAAACACGGAATTTTATGTTTAGTCTACGCAAACGATGTTGCAGGCCACAGCTAATCTACAATACAATTTAAGCTATAGGTAAATTTCATATAACGATTAACTACTGCTTTTCATATTCAGATTTACAAATAATCCGCAATGAAAAATTGCCATTTGAATTTTTGGCTTACTGCAAACATGCTACAAAGGAACCGTCATACTTGTCTAAATATTTTGAAGGCAGCCTGGAACAAATTGTCTTTGTAAAACTTTATGGAAGGCGATATCATAGAAACACCATCTATTTCACCAGTGAACTTCAATTATTTGGCTTCTATTGTGCAAGTTATAACAAACCCGTCTCACAAAATCCATTATCGAAGTCTTTTCGACGTCCTAAATTAATTCCGATTTCAATAGGTTCTTATTTTATGGTATATAAATAAAGGCATTCAGTGAAGTTTCGCTATATTCCTTTGGCGGGCGATGAGAAAACGACTGGAGTTGTATAGTAATTATCGAAGCCAGGTTAAGGACTTTAGCTGTTCTTATTATCAGTCGAGAGTCGGACTGTCGCGAACATTATTATTCAATTTCCCTTTTAACTTCTCGTTTCTATCTCCGAGATAGCTCTGCAAAAGTTGCCGAGATAATTACTTGTTATTTTTTAAAAATGTATATAATTTCAGGATTTCAGAAATAGTTTTGTTTACCTACTCTCCTACCTATCCCTGAATTTGTTTCGTTATGTCTTATATAAATTACGTTGGAACAAGAAGCTTTTACAAGGACGAATTAATTAAAAGTTGGTAGCTTACTTTCGCGTCTTTGGCTATTATATTTTGTCATGACAACTTGTAAAATTGCTTAACTCGTCGTTACCGTCGTTCTTTGTATGATCAAATGTAAAGTTTCAGTTATATTTAAGAATTTTGCCTAATATCTTAAAACAATGTTTTATTTCCATTAGGACTGTGTACCACCAGTAGAGTAGAGTAGAGTAGTAGTACAATATCTGTGAACACGATGGTTGTGGGTTTGATATCCACTCAGAGAAATAAACCATTTTCATTTCCCTTCCTTGGCTAAACATTGTCTTTTATGGTGTTGAGTTACGCCGCTTACACGCAATGTCTCGCATTCAAACAAAACGCCCTTCGGTGGTACTAAAGATTTTTACATCTCCTTCCTTTAGTATTTTGAACACTCTTTTCTTTCACCATTGGCATAATTATATTTTGCATTTTTGCAATACGTAATTTTTCATCAATTGTCAAATACTTATCTAGTGTACTATTTGAATATTTTATATTATAAATATTAAATATTCCAATTCTTACAAAGCAAAAACTTAAAAAGTACTCACAGTGAAAAATAAGAACAGATCTCTATTAAAAGTTGAAGCACCTGAAAACAATTAAACTTCTAAGAAACGATTCACGGCCAACTTTCAATTAATTTTTTCTACTATTTGCTGTAGCACTTTTATCTTATATAAGCTTTCAAGATTTGTGTTTATAAATTATGAAATAAAATATCTTCTTGAGCAGAAAAATTTAATTTAATTATAGTTACGTCACTAGTTTGTCTTAGGATTATGTTTATATGTTTATATAATAGGCGTTATCAGTAAAATTGTAAAACATATATATTATAAGACTGAGATGCCAGGGACCCTACCTACTTCATTTTAGCAAAGCTGAAATTTTGATTGGATTGAAGATTGAATTTAATTGATTGAAGGCTTAATAGTTTAATATGTAGTAAAGTCCCACTAAAAACTAAAATACTTTTTTTTTTAATAATTAAAAAAAGTATTTATAAACATAAACACCTGTTACAATACGTAACACTTGTAATTTTTAGATTAAAATGATTAATTTCATTTATCTATGAATTGATATGTACCGGTGTTTATTTATTTGAAATTTTGATTAAAAATATATACTTATAAGGTTAATGCCAGCAATTAATCTTATAGAAGGTACAAAAGCACGAGATCTGACTATCAACGCGACGGTTATGAGTTCGATTCCTATCCCGAGTAGGATTAATAATTATTGTGTATATTATTCTCATTTCAATTATTATTATTATATTTTTCTCGCTCTGGAAGGTAGATAAAGCGCAGAAGTCCAGTTTTGATATTCTTGGTAGGCCCGTTATTTTCAGAGTGAATCGAATAGAATTGAATGTAAAGAAGTTTTTTCTTATAGTAACCCCTAAGCGAAAAAAACTATAAGTACATTACATTCTTCCTCCATATAGATAGTACACATTTAAAGTCTTCTTCCTCCTGGCATTAATCCCGGCTATTGTCAGGGTCTGCCCTCCTACTCAGCCTACTCCACTTTGCACGGTCTTTTGCGTCCTCGGTGATTAGACCATTGGCTCTCATGTCCTGCATCACGACATCCAGCCAGCGCTTCCTTGGGCGTCCAGGAGGTCTCACTTCAGGAACTGATATAGCAAGGCACTTGCATCCGACATAGTTCTTAGGCCGGCGCGTAACGTGGCCAAACCATCTCAGACGACGCTCTTGGAGCTTATCCGCTACGTCACGGACCCCAAGACTACCTCGAATGAAAGTATTGCGTATGCGGTCAGACCGCGTTACGCCGCACATCCACCTCAGCATCTTCATTTCATCATAGTACACATTTAAAGTATATGTCTATTATATTTAAAGTAGTTAAGTATTACCAGCGATAACTAAGAGTTGTGTATGACGTATGCTAAATGCCAGAGGTAATTCTAACCGCAGGTAGCTACAGTTGGTTACATCGAAATAGTAAATGTGGTGTAAAATTGCCTTTAGCCGAATGAACTAGCATACAAATATTTTTCCTGACATTATGGCGTTGAACCAAACAAAATCTTCTGTTAGGTATATAACATTAGTATAGATACATTATGTAATTTGACAAAAATACTATTCGTGAAAATATACATATAAATAAACTAGATGAACGTAAAGACGCATAATATGAATATTTCATACATACGCTATGTTGGAAAAATCGTAACTGACATTATTTCTTTAATTATAAAGGACAGGTGTCTGCCGCTGTGAATAATTTTCTCTTTTGGAGCGTATAATTTGGCCGGAATTTTACAGATTTTGGGACAGAAAAGTATAATGTCCGATTAACATATAAATATTTGAAGCTCTCGTAGCGTAGCACAACATCTGACTAAAATTGCGGTTGTCTCTTTGGTTGTCGGTTCGATTTGCACTCAGGGGATTAGGGATAAAGCATAGAAATAAATAAACGTACTGAAATTTTAAATTCTATAAAATTATTTCTTCATTTCCCTGTCATTTTATTTACAAATTGTAATATGTTAATCAAAACTTTTGTAATGATTAAGCAAAACTTAATCCTGTTTGGACTGAACCAAATAATTTTGAAAGCAATGTTCTAAGTTTCACCCAAAACCCATTGAAAGCCATTCAAAGCAAATTAGCTTTGAACTTAATGCAATACATCAATTAGATACCGAAAATACATTAAAATCAACTTCAATATTCAAAGGACAGAGATCGATACAGAATGCATCGAATATGCTGATATGATTAAGATAAAACGGAGTATTCAGCACTAGAAATTAAATTATACATAAAGTTTTCCCAGAAACTCCTACCAAACATCTAAGTATATCTCTCTATCAGAAACTAAGCGACACAGAACGCTGTGGTGTCCTTGGGGAGTGTAAGGGAGCTTTTTGAGAAAGTTCCCCCAAATTCCTACAGGACATTAAAAAATAGAAATTTTATAATTTATTTTTGAGAAATCAAAATCGTAAGCGATGCTTACGATAGCAATACATTTCCATATGAATCCTTTCATTTTATAAAACCTAGTCCACAAATTAAAAACGAGATAAAACGTACATCAAAGACGTAACGGAAAAAGGGCAGACGAGAAGATGGCTAATGAAGTCGAGTGACAGTGCAATTACACACGATAGATACTAAGATGTGGGGTCGCTGCGCTAGCTTACTAGTAATGCCATTAGAAATATAGCGCAATTTGTGTTAAAAAATATATAATTAGGTAAAAAAAATAAATCTAAATCAGCTTCACGCTGTATCACGGGCAGGGCAGGGAAGAGGGAACCTAGTGCTAAGACACTCTGTTCCCCACTTTCTGCCCAATTCTGGAGGCATTGCGTGTTCAGTGGCAGAACTCAACGCCGCGCTTTGCCTAGACACCAGAGCGAAAAAAAGGAAATATACACGTAAATAAATATTTCACTTCCTCGAATGTCGCAACCTGTCACGCTTGGGCCTGTTGGCCACGACGCAATACGTATTCCCATACGTAAAGAATATAGTACAGCATGTGGTCATACTCTCTCTCCGTCTTCTATACCAGAAGAATGAATCAGACGTCGAAAGAGCACAATAAGGCTTATTTTTTAAATATTAAATACAGCTACGTATAAGTTTCCAACTCGTTAGAAATAACAACTCAAGTGACTTAGTCCGCGTTTCGAACTATATAAACTTTGAGCACACAGAATTATGCAACTTTTACAATCTCGTACACTATTATTATTTTCGTGTTTCGAATTAACATTAATATATAGTATGCTATTAATTTTTTTATAAAATAACTATTTTCATGAAAACCGTAAATATAAAAAAATTGTGCAAATAAAAATGTGTTTTGCTGCATTTAAATGAGCTTTTTTTTTTGTCAGTTTTACGCTTTTTTCTTCTTAGAAGGGTGTTGGGCCGCAGAACTTAACGCCGCGGTATGTCGAACAGGGCGGAAGAATGCAAATAGTATAATCAATTACTTCCCCGAGTGGGGAATGTGATGACTACCACACAACAGGCAAACGCTTTCCCATAGGCCATGAGCAACTATTTAGCTGTGCTTATTTACTAGTTTTTTGGATCAAATAAAAAGGTCCAAATTAACTCTGATCGCAAGTACCTACAGTAGATTATATAAAAAAATACGCGTTGTATAGACCTTGATTTCCATGCCCTATACCAAATAGACTATCCAGTACAAAAAAATTCGACCAAGTAGTTCCTGAGATTAGCGCGTTTAACAAAACAAACTCTATAGCTGTATATTAATTAATATATATAAGTAAAAATTATTTTCATATTCATAAATTCAGGTATTAGGTTCGATTCCCATCCTCAAAATATGTGCAGTGACCAGAAACGCTTGCGGTTGATTGACAATTCCTGTTTATCAGTTGTTTGATTTCGGCTTTTGATTGATTGGCTGTATAACGTGTTAGTTGAAATTGTCACAGTTAAATTTAAAGCTTCCTGGATATATATTAGAATTTATAATAACAAAGTTTCAATTGATTATTTTATATGAGGATTACTGACAACCTCTTATGTAAAACGTAACGACATTGTCTCATGCAGGATACTTTTTTCTGATATGGTAAACGCTGTGTTGAGATCCGCTACTCAACACGCAATGCCTCCAAAAATTTGGAGGAGAGTGGGAAGCAGAATGTCTTAATACTAGGATCCCTTTCCCTACCCTGCTACATGCGGGATACAGCGTGAAGCTAAAAAAAAGTATAACTATTATAGCGTATCTTCAATTTATTTACAATCTCGTCCTTCTGTAGCGTGCGTTCTAAGCCGCAAGCCAAGTGTGGTTAATGCAGACGACAGCTAAGATTTACAGCACATTTCACTTGAAATTACATTGTGAAGTTGTGGAGTTTTTGCAGCTGCTTGCGCCACCTTTCTTAAAACTATATTTTTAATATTAAATAACGCCAACTAATAAACATCAGTCTGTCTAACTCGCTCTCTAATATTTAAATGTATAAGCATGCGAATGCAAACGCATGAGCTTGTGGGTTCGATTCCCACTTGAGGAAATGGAATATTAATATTATGATATACTCGCTTTGGTAAGGAGGCAAAGCGCGCTCCAGAAATTGACGAAAAGTTAGGAACGGAAGTGTCTTAAAATAAAGTGCCTTAACACTAGGTTCCTAGGTTTCTTTATATATAGTATAGGTATATAAAATATACCTATTAAATTCTGTTGATAGAAGTATTAAAAAATAAGGATATTTTGGCCTACTTTAAAGGAGTATCTATTTTAAAAAATCAAGTCAGCTTCACGTAGTGTACAGCACACATCAGGGTTGTAGAACTAAAACAAAGAAAACTATTCATAATAGGTATACACTCAATATAACGCTACATATATTTTTAAAGATTTTAGCTTAAAATTACACGATACGATGTAATAAAATGCAGAACTGGCGGAAAACATAATAAACCGCATTGAAACAGGCCGCGATATGATGAAAAAGAAATGTAATTTGCACACGCTTTCCCATTCATATAAATTTGTTTTTTACTACCACTAGGTACATATATTCCACTACTGGTCTTGTTAATTTTATATATGACAGAGTCTATCTAATTCTATGTATAATATGTATATAAAATTATATAAAAGTTAAATAATTTTAAGTAAAACCGGTCAAGTGCGAGACGGACTCTTTCACAATGAGTTCCGTAATCCCATTAAAAATCACAGGTATTCAAAATTGACCTTCCTGAAAATTGTAGTATATAAGTAAATATAAATAAATAATTCAATAATTAAATACCTCAAATTTCTTTTTTAATTGGCTTAATTAAGCCATTATCTCGTAAATAAAACAAAAAAATATCTTTTAATTATAATCAACAACATTCAAGAATAGATCGATACAGGTAATTATGTCAATAACAATTCACAGCGAAGTCTGAGCAGCGGGAGAGTGCGACCCCGAAGCGCACTGACCCGACCGGCTGCTATCATTTATGTTACTGTTGCCATATAAGTGTTCTTTTAATAGGATTGTTAATTTATTTTGTCTTTTATTTATGTTTTTTAGGCCATAGGTCAGTGGCCTTGAGTGGGTATTAATTATTTCTATTTCCGCGCTATGATAGATAAAACGCAGCGGCTTAAATTCAGATAGAAAACACAGTGTCTTGACACTAGATTTTCCCTGCCAACTTTTTCATATATCATCTTCATTATCATCTTATTCATATAATGAAACTGAACTTACAATGGGTTCTGTTTCTATCATCTTATATCATTTTAATATTATACATTTAATCTTATCATTATAATTGCTATTAATAAGTAATGAACTCTTGGATTTTTTAAGTGCAACAATGGCCATGGCAAATTACATACATAAAGAAAAAGCTTAATTATGATTAAGCTATATATGATAAATGTATAAGAATA
Source organism: Heliconius melpomene rosina (assembly GCF_056956725.1). Classification (NCBI taxonomy): domain Eukaryota; kingdom Metazoa; phylum Arthropoda; class Insecta; order Lepidoptera; family Nymphalidae; genus Heliconius; species Heliconius melpomene. Next base: position 16,442,981 of record NC_140398.1, read on the forward strand.
GTTTTCTGTTATAAGTCAATATACATTTTAGATTTTATATAATGAAAGGCACTAAAACAATAAATTCTAATACTAACATTTTGGTCCACTCTACATCTACTTTTAAGTATTTATTTTAAGTAACTACTCGTATAAGCATTATACTATAAAGAGTCAAAAAATGCAAACTATATCAAAATTGCGAACTGTATCAAAATTTCATCGCCCTCAAAACATTTTAATCATATTAATGAAATACCAATTACTCAGGCGCGTGTAAAATATGAACACTCATTAAAGTGCTCTTCAGATCGCGCTTGCCTGCGCTCATCGATAAGGATTAAGTATATTGAAAATTTACAAGGTTTTCTAACGATATTTGTGGAAGACTAGACCTTTTTAGGTCACTAGCGGTGTAAGTTGAGTTTCCTTGAATACTATTTTTTTTAACATAAGTACTTATTTCCAAGTTGAGACTCTTTTTTGTAGTTTCACACTGTATCCCGCATTTAGCAGGGTAGGCAAGGAAAACTTTGTATTGAGATACCCTTTTTGCTCCCCAATTTCCCCCAATTTTCGTGACATTGCGTGGTGGTCAAACTTAACGCCGTGCCTTGTCGTGTTACCAGTTAAAAAAAAAATTCTGCGAGTTAGAAAAGAACTACGTCGCTGCGTCACGAGGGTCTCCATACTATTAATATTTTTTCTGATATAATACTTATACGAGAATACTAATTTATAGCTTTAAAAAATATCCAGTTAAGAGTGCATCAATAAGTTCCAAATTAATTTTACCAACAAACAAGCTGTTTTTATTAATAACATATTATTTTAGTTTTCTTTTTAATTTACGTTTTTCCTAGCCGATATTAAAAATATATTTTATCGTAAATCTATACTCGTTCCTTTAATTATATTGAAAAAAAAAAAAAACAGATTTTTACATAAGAACACTCGAGCTCAACGAATTACCACGTTTAATTCGACCCCGACCCAGTTCTAGACAAGTAGGAAGAACTTAATTAGTACAATATGCCCCAACTCCACACGTAACTAGCTCCTGTCCCTTTTGTGATTTGATTAATTAAATTTGATTTTTTACTTCGTTTTCATTATATTATAAAATTATATGAAGTTTTGATTAATATAATTAAATTTGAAAAAAATAATTGTTGTTTTAATACATTTAACCTTGTATGCAAAAATTTGGTCAATGTAAATTTTCTAAGAAAATTACAAGTATTGGAGCTTAGAGATGAAGCCAGGACGTGAATAGTGTAACTCTTCAGAGCTATATTAGTAAACCACTCAAGCTTAGGTTCATATAATTTATAACACATTCCTGCTGTACCATGTGTAGCATTGATGTAGAAAAGCGAGTTTGTAGTTTTATTAACTTTACCTGTACTTTTTTACCTATATTAATTATTTATTCAAGTTTAAAGTTGCTTTTAAAAGAGTTACTTGAAAATATGTGTATATGAGAAATTGATATTATGTGTTCCACTAAAATCTGGATTCGCTTTTTCATTAAAAAATATATATAAAGCAAAAATCCAGAACCATTCAGCTATTAATCGAAACTAAGCCTGATGTTGGTTAAATAAAAAATATAGATGCAGAAATGGAGGCCGGATGAACGGCAATTGCTCAGCGTCCGAACATGTGGCATTTTTTTTATTAAAAAAAAGTCAAAACCCATCGTAGAAAAATTTCGATGATCCACTTTCGAATCGCAAAAGTTGTTCAATAGTGTACCTATGCGAGTTCCTCTTACCTGTTACTCGGGTAAATTAATTGTAATCCTACAAAGCTATGGAATAAAGTCGATTTTTCCATTTAATTGATTGAAATTCAGTTCTGAAATGATCTGTAAAAATAAGTTTCTAATCTGTTGACAGTGTTATTGTTTGGAAATTTTGAACTTTTAAAAGCTTTTACTTTTAATCTACTATGTTAAAGTATTTTGTTGCCTCACGCTTCATCTTGCAAATAGTAGAGTAATCAATTAAGCTTTACGCTGTATCTCACTCACAGCAAGGTAGGCAGAGGGAACCTCGTGTTAAGACACTCCGTCCCCATGTAAGTATTTATTTGAAATAATGAGATAAAGAACTTGAATTTAAATAACTAAATCAAACGAAAGAAATGAAAATAATATATATATATATATATATATATATATATATATATATATATATATATATATATCTATACATATAAATACAGGCAGTCAGTTTTGTCGTGTGCTTAACCGATATAAATATTGTATTTTGACAAACTTTCCTTAACACTTAGTGTTTGTTTTATTTCAAACGGTTCAGAAATAATAGTATTTTGTTCGATAAAATTGCTACATATATTTATAATTTTTTTTGAAACTTTAGTTTTTAATGAATAGATATTGTCTTTATAATGTTCTTAGAACATAAAAAAGATAATAAAAAATTAATAATTAGAACATAAAAAAATTCAGATAAGTAAATAAATAACTGTGTAGTTTAAGCGGGCGAAGCAGCAAGCGGCTCGCTAGTATTTAATATACATTTATTACCTTTGACATATTAATATGGTTTCCCTATAACCTCAAGAACATATAATCGGTGACGTGGCCAACCAAAGGCTATAAAGGCACATTCACACAATGTTTGTGGTTGCAAATTTCACGCAGAAACCATGCTTATTGCTTCTATACTTCTAAACTATCCTTTCTCCGTTGACTCTTTTCTTGCAGTTTCTATGTAAAATAAATAACAGTAGCCGATAAATTTTCTTAACCTAAGATACCTGGACGTCTTCTTTGGGATTCAATTAATTTGGTACGCCAAATGAAGTAGAAATATGTCTCAGTGGATGTTTAATTAAATCGTCGACGAAATTACTACGTGCTGTGAATATAGAATTGGTAAAAATAAGATCCTTGAACATTTGGCTGAGATTGGTAGAGTGGGACAAAGGTAAGCTGAGAAATATTTAGGTTTAGGTGATGAGGTAAGTAAGGCTATGCTTAGTGGACAGTAGCTGATTGCAAATGCAATGGTTTTAGGTCCAATTTTCCACTAGAGTTAATTTCATTATGATTAATTACTTTCATTTAATAGATTGAGGGAACCTAGTACTAACACTCCGGCTCTCCGCTGCACGCTAGAATTCAGAACACTTCGTGTGGTTTAATAGTAACTTAACGTGGTACT